>NC_090924.1:827401352-828011629 GCF_040938575.1 Ambystoma mexicanum | reverse complement strand
ATGCTATGTTAAGTGATTTTCTAGAATGCACAAATGTCAAATGCATGACCTCTTCATTTATAGGGGCTGTAGAAGGGAGCTGATCATTTCATGTTGGCCTACGTGTTAAATGAATAGGTGTAACCTATGTTTTTTCTTGAACTAATGGGGGCGGGTCACCTCCCCCATTGGATGGGCTGCAGGGTGGGCAGGGCGGAAGGCACCGGGAAGAGTGGAGAAATGGGTGGCTGCAGTGAAAGCTGCCGGAAACTGGCTGAGGGTGTGTTGACACACCTTCAGCCAGAACAATAGGAAAAGCCACAGGGGCCTCGGCAACAGTGCCGTTAAAAAGGGCCTCGGGAGTGTAGAAAGAGCAGCAGCTCTTCCGCTTCGCCATTGTGACCATGCCAGACACCTCATGCTAAAAAGGATTTCATAGATTAATAGGTTCGGGCCACCCGGGTGAAATTTCTTTTAAGAATTGCATTGTTAAATTGCATTGTAAAGGGCGCACATAATGGCTCTGTAATGGCCCAGCTGATTGGGGGAGACTCAGAAAACACAGTGGTGCAGCATCATAGAGCAGAGGAGGGTGAGATGGGTCAAAGCAGACCCAGGAGGAAGAATGTAGCCCCAAGGGCAACATTTCCGCCGCAAAGAAAAGCAAAGTCACAAAGACAGCCAGAGAAGAAGTGGTAGTGCCTAACACAGGCCAGCTACCGACAGGGGGGCAAGTGGCAGGGAGTTGCTCTGCTGGACGTAGTAAACACAGTAGCAAGTAACATGGGGGCAGAAGTGCCACAGGCGGCGCCAATCACCCAGCATTATGGGAACAGGGGGCACAGGCTATGAGAAGGGAGGCCCAGATAGCATGGAGGCCAGCAAGCTCCAGCGCAAATGAATTGCAGGCACTTATAAAGCCCACAGTACCTGAGGACCTCACCAGCAACCAGGGGAACTTTCTTGTACCTGTCCAGAGCTATGCAGGGGAGCCAGCAAGTGCAGACTTGAGCACATGGGGCCGGGCCCAGGAGACAAATCAAACAGGGAGTGGGGGACTCCGGAGATGCTGAGGGGGCAATGGTCCATGGGTGCAGGAAGTAGCAGATCCATAGAAGGGCAACGGGCATCATGGCCTGGGAGCATCAGTCTGGGAGGGGCCACTGGACCAGCCAGCAAGATACGGGAGGACAGCAGGGGTAGCCATGGTCCCCGGATGGGGCACCAGGCACAGGACTATGGAGTACAGCAGGGACACTGAACCCGACAATATATAACAATGGGGGGGAAAGCTCAGGGCATGGAGCCTCCAGCGAGCATGATAGGCCAAACAGGTATACAAGGTATTACAGGTATTGCGGAAACGGGCACTTCTGTGGGATCTCTGTGAGGGCACCAGCGGCCCCCCATCAGTAACCCTTCAGGTATGCTCACTTGGCACATAACACGGGAATTAAAGGAGAAGATTTGGAAAGATAAATGTATAGATGTATTTTAAGTAAGGGAGGCAAAAGAGGAAGGGAAAGAGAAAAAGGTGCAGGTTGAAAGATCAATTGTGAATTGGACAACAGGGATCATGATATTCGCGATGGTAATGATAGAAAAATACCCGGAGTTACAGTTATTGTCATATTTGCACCTAATGTCCATGTATGTATCGAAAAGGCGCATTTGGCTCCCTGGCTCAACTATGACGAAAGGTTCAGGGCCTTCAAGGCGGGGAACGTTCAGCTGGACTGAGGGACCAGGGCTATGGATTTATGGGCCATTTGCACCATGGTCCACCAACGGGGGGGGGGCTTGTCACATGGGACTTGGACGCCAATGCAGGGACAGTCCTTTCGGACCCCTCGCCCCCAAGAGGGAGCTAAAAAAGGAATATGTTGGCCATTCAACACTAAAACATGCACCAGGACAGGATGCAGGTTTAAGCATGCATGCATGCTCATGTTGCGGGTCAGCGGTTTACCCGGAACAGAGATGCAATAAGAGAACACACACACCCCTGCTGACCACACCAATCAACACACACACCCCTGCTGACCACGCCAATCAGGGTGTATGTACTTTGATTATGGAAAAACAGTTACCCCAGAAAAGCAGAGAAACAATTAATAGCGGAGGCTTCTCTGGGGAGTTTCACATTCCAGTAAAGGGGCTGGTACCACCAGAGGTGCCAAAGAATCAGTCGCCGGAAGTAGGCAACAATGCAGTACTGATGAAAAAGAGGGAGGGAAGTTCAGGATAATTTGCAATTTCTCTTTTCCAAATGGGGCTTCGGTAAATGATGCAATCAATGAAGAAATATGCTCTGTAATGTATGCTTCCTTTGATGATGCCTTGGGACAGCTTAGGGAGCTGGGTAAGGGGGAACTGCTACCTAAGCAGGTACTGAATCAGCATTTACACTGCTGCCGGTCCACCCAACAGACTACCAACTGCTGGGTTTTTGAACAGGATGACTGTTTTACTTCAACAAATGGATGCCAATGGGGGGCTCAATTTCATGCAGTTACTTCAAGGCATTTAACAAATTCTTAGAATAGATCATGAAGAGGCAACTGAAGGGGGCGAGAGTGGTGCACTACCTGGATGACTTCCTCTTTTTAGGTACTCCTCAGTCTGGGCAGTGCGTGGACACATTTGGGTTTTTGCAAACGATAACAAAGGAGTTGGGGATGCCATTGGCACAGGAAAAAACAGAGGGTCCAGTGACCATTATCACATTCTTGGGTATCGAAATTGATTCAGTACAGGGAACATGCTGCCTCCAGGTTGGGAAGGTGGTAGAATAGTGTAAATCAGTGTACACATGCCTACAGTCCAGAAAAGTGACCTTAGCTCAGCTGCAGCGCCTAGCGGGACAGCTCAACTAAATTATTCCAATGGGATGTCCATTCTCACGTGCCATAGCTGGGGCAATGTCCGGTCTCACAGAGAAGCATCACCATACTAGACTGTCCACTTCTATTAAAGGGGCTCTCAGAGTTTGGGACAGTTTCCTGTCAGATTTCAATGGGCTCCAGGCATGGGCAGAAAAAGCCCAACCTAACCAAGAGATTGGGCTACACACAGATGCAGCAGGGAGTGGCCGAAAGAATGGGCCAACAAGGGTCAGACTAGGAACATTGCATGTTTGGAACTATTCCCTATTGGGGTAGCTCTTGACAATTTGGGGTATGGGCCTGCCGGGGAAACACATGGGCCCTCATTAGGACCTTGGCGGAGGACCATGGTGCTATTAGCACCATGGTCCATGGCGCTAAGCTGCCAACTCCGCCATGGGGGTTGGCGGACTTACCGCCCCATTCCGAGGTTGGCGGGGCGGTAAGTCCCCAATCCCCATTTACCCTTCCCCATTCCCATTTCTGGCCCCATAGGGCATAATGGGAGTGGGGAAGGCGTTAATTACGCCACCGTAAATTACGGTGGCGTAATTAACAACAAGGTCCCTTAGCGCCATGGATTTTAACGCCTGCTAAAAGCAGGCGTTAAAATCACCATGGCGCTAAGGGAACTCGTACTCAGGCGGTAAGGGGCGCCATGGTTTACGCCGGCGTATACCCCTTACCGCCTGGGTCCTAATGAGGCCCATGGTGTTTTGGTCAGGCCGTATTTCGGTAGTGAGGGAAATCAACAATCAAAAGGCATCGGTCCCCATGGTACTCAGACTTTTGAAATATATGGTGTTGATTTGTTCATGGAAGGGAGTGTATTTTCCATCTAAGCATGTCGCGGGGGTTCTCAACAATGCTGCGATGCGTTATCTCATTTTAAGATGCAGCAATTCCACAGATGGTTGCCACAGGGAGAAATAACGATGAACTCCTTTCCCAACACATTCTGGAGTTTGGGTGCTCCAGTTTAGCACCCTCTATCGCTGCATCACTGACCAGAAAGACCAAGACAGCATAAGAAAAAGTATTCCAGGAATATTGGGAATTCTGTGGGGCTAATGGGAGAGGGGAGATATTCCACAGGGACACCTTGATTGCCTTCCTGGGTCATCTATATGACACAGTGGTGCGTGCCGGGATGTCAAAATGGAAGGTGGTAGATATCTGGTTTATAGTTCGTTTGCACAGGGTAGTGCATTGAAAAAGGCCTTAGCTGGATGGCGGAGGATGGGGGTCATATGAATGGATTCAAGGCATTTGCTGGACCCTCTGAAATTGGAATAAATGGTGCTATCTCTAGAGGGATATGCGGAGAGGGTTACAAGGGGGCACCTTTTAGGGCCACATTTGTCTCAGCTTTCTTTGGGGCATTCAGATTAGGGGAAATGGTAGGGGCTGCCAAGGCAGACACATCGGGGGGACTAGCCTTCTCTGACAATAGTTTTAGGGAACTTCTCAGGGTGCAAATATATGTAAGAAAATCCAAGCCGGATCAAGAGGGAAAAGGGGCTGTAGTGGACCTAGCCAGTAATGGGAACAGAAAAATGTGTCCACTAGCGGCTCTGGAAGATTTCATCACACTCAGAGGGGACTCTGGGGGACCATTTTTCAGACACCAGTATGGTTCCAGTAAATTCCAATTCAGGGTGATTTTTCAGAAGTGTATTTTGGATAGGGTTTGCTCCTCATTCCTTTGTAATAAGAGCAACCACTACTGTGGCAGGGCACAGAATGCAAGAGGCAGATATCATGAAACTAGGAAGATGGAAGCACAGTGTTTACAAGGGGTACGTATGGCATCAATTGACCTGTTAAGGGCAAGGGGAGTGCAGTAGCAAGGAAGATGTGAAGAGGAATGAGAGGGGGGTAAGGAGCAAAATCAATGCTGCTGAAAAAAGGATGGTTTCTGTTTTACTGTGCATAACATGTCCTTCTCTTCTGTTATCCATAGAGTATGCCACTGATGTGGGTGGTATGGGTGATCGGTCACTCCTTCATAAGACGGATGAAAAGGAGAGTGAGGGATCAACATAGGGTGCGCAGACACGCAGAGGCTGCAATACACTGGATCGGAAAGGGGGTATGCGAATAAGTCAGGTGTGCAGCATCATGGCAGAAGAAACGGTGGAACATCACCTGACCGAGCCGAATTTGGTGATCCTGCATGTAGGGGGAAATGACCTGGTGCCAATGGGGCAGAAGGAACTTTGACTGGCACTGGTCTTCCTGTTTGGTTGGTTGGGCAACTTTTGCCCATGGGCAGTGATCGCCTGGTCTCACATCATTCCAAGGACAAGGTGGGGAGTTCTGGGGTTAGCAAGACCCCAAAACATCTCTGCAAGGAAATTAAACAATGAGCTAGCCTGTTTAGTAGGAGGCTGACTGTGGATAGTGGACAACAGATTTTTGAGATGGACAGACAATTTGGATCACTATGAAGTACATTTGTCCGACCAAGAAACAGACTTTCTTTTTGAAAATTTTTGGCTGTGATACGCACAGCACAAGCAACGGGGAGTACCCCCTACCGGTTGGTTGAAAGTCCTGTGGCAGGCAGAAGTGGACCAAGTGGCCAGTGATTTGCCCCTCGCGGGGGTGGGGGGCGCCCTGAGGCCGGTTCGGTGCAGTGATGAGGGCACGGTCTGATTCTCACTGTGAAGGCTTTGGCCTGGCAGGGGGTCTAATGGCAAGGTGGACGGATAAGGGGGGTGGAGCCAGGCGGTGGAAGGTGTCGGAAGAGGGAAGGGTGCCTCCTGGGATCGCCCCAACATAGGGTATGGCAGGGAGGTTCGTGACATAGTCGGCTGGTCCTCACCGCTGTAAAAACGCCATTAGGGGTGGAGTTAATGATTCCACCTGGGACTTCCGGTCACAATGAGGAACCACTGTTAATATGTGTCTATGATTTTTTGAAATGTACCTGTTATGGTTATGCGTGTTTGTATTCTCAGGGTTACGTTTATACTTGGATGTGTTGATTCTGCTTAGTAATGTTAAACGATTAAAAGTGGCCATATATTTCCAAAAAGAAGCTGTCTGATTGGTTTTCTCTGGCCTGACTGGCACTGCCGCCCTGCTGAGCCCATGGAGGTGGGTCCCCTCCCCCAGCAGAGGGGCCGCAGGGTGGGTGGGGTCAGGTGGCACCAGTAAGACTGGAAAAATGGGCGGCTGCAGTAGCTGCCGGAAACTGGCTGAGGGTGTGGTAGCACACCCTCTGGCTGAGGGTGTGGTAGCACACACTCAGCCAGAACAATAGGAAAAGCCAGAGGGGCCTCGGCAACTGTGCCAAATGGCACTGTTAAAAAGGGGCAGGGGAATGGAGAAAGAGCAGCAGCTCTTCCACTCAGCCATTGTGACCATGCCAGACACCTTGTGTATCTCCTGGACCTTCTGCCTTGTGCCTGCCGCTGTCGCCTGGGGAACCTCTGGCGCACTCCTCTATAGGTTTCCATTCCAGCCACCCTTTTTCATTAGGAGGTGGCGGGGCTTGTCAGGTGGGGTGGATCATGTCGTCAGTGAATTGTCCCCCCCGGTTAGGTGCAGTGACGATGGCATGGTCTGCCTCTCACCGGGAGGCATGTGGCCCGTCAGGGGGTCCGATGGGAAGGTGGATGGTTAAGGGGGGCATGGGGACAGGAAGCAGATGGTGTCAGACAAGAGAAGGGTGCCTCCTGGGATCACCCCACAACATAGGGTATGGTGGGGAGGTCTGTGACATCATAGGGGGACCTCACCGGTGTACAAAGCCATAGGGGTCGGAGTTAGCGGTTCCACCTGGGACTGCCTGTCACAAGGAGGAACCACTATAAATATGTGTTTATGATTTTTTTTAAATGTACCTGCTATGTTTATGCAGTTTTTGTATTCTTAGGGTTACGTTTATAATTGGATGTGTTGATTCTGCTTGGTAATGTTAAAGGATTAAACGTGGCCCTATATTTCCAAAAAGGTGTCTGTGTTGTTTTCTCTGGCCTGACTGGCACTGCCTCCCTGCGGATCACACTGATGTCTTCCACTGTGCAAAGGTTTAAGGGAAACGCATTCCAGAGATGGGGCAAAAAGATTTGCGAGCAATGGTCATAAAGAAGTAAGGAACCTTTAGACCATATGATTATTTTTTATCTGCAACCTTTGGCTCGCCAGATGTTTTGGACTACATATCCCATCAGCCCTAGGAAGAATAGTCAATGATAAAGGATCATGTGATTTGCAGTCTAAGACCTCTGGAGAGCCCCAGTTTGCAGGCCCGTGTTCTAGAATAAGGATGGTGCTGAGCCATAGAAGGCTAGATGGGTTAGTTTTGAAGCTGCATCTGGACACCACTGGATACTCAAGCAAGGAGAAAAGTGCAAGCTCATATCAGTGGATTGGTGTGTAGCTGTCATAGGCCTTAATTTTTTACTCACCTCCAGCTCAGAGAGGATTAGGGGGGGAGTTTTAACCTTTCACTAGGTTTACTAATGTCTAGGTGAGACCTTGCTTTTACAGCTTTTGTGTGCCCTCACTTACTGGTGGGGGCAGGGACTGGAATTCTTCATGTTTCTGGGATAATTGTTTGTGATAACTATGGTATTGATCCTGTAGTTGCTATTTACTCACTACAGCTAATCCACACCTCATGGTTGGCGAGGCTGTAAAGTTACATTCTTTAGAGAAACCCACGCAGTGATTCCTGGAATTCCTGTAAAACAACCACTGTTTCTCTGCCATCGTGGTCATGTCTGCCAGTTCAAGAACAAACCTTGTGTTCCTTGTTGCTGGGGGAGTGATGCCAGGGGACCAATATCCTTTTTCTATACTTGTGTGACCTAGGGAAGCCCCTGGTATGCTACATTTCTGAATTACATTACCAAACCTAAAGGAGTGCTACCCACCTAATGAGGTGACCTTTTTGAAAGACAGTGGAGTTCCTATGTGAGGGAATGAAATGTGGTGACCTTTGCATCCAATCAGGGTGTACCGAATAGCATACTTGCCGAATACTGAATGGTCCGGCAAATGTTTAGCTAGAGCCAATACAAAACCGATTTGTTTCACTAAATAATTTGGCAAATATGATAAACCCACTACATACATTAAAAACATTATTTTAAATACCCCTGATCTTTTTACTTCTCTTATTGCCATCTATAGAATATGCTTGCTTAAGAAGCATAGGAAGAGCAAGATAGCAGCCTATAATTAGAAGGAACAATTCAGTAGCAGAGCAGTTTCACTCTTCTTGTGAATACATGGAGGTAAATATTATGTTGCAGATTTGAGATGAAAAGTCTAGCCCGGACTGAGAAGAGAACCACAGATAGAAATGGCACGTGGCCAACTTCCAAGGAGAGGAGTGACTAAGATGTGTCTCGGCATTCTTTAAAATCAAAAACCTCCCATTCCTTTGCATCTGGCAACAGCAGTGCAACGGAACACAAAGGTAAATGTCAAATCAATTAGCACCCTACTGCTGCTCAAGTGCTACCCCACGCAAACCTCTGTGATGCTAAAACAGTGACTAACGAGTCTTGAATGTGTGGTACTGAGAGGAGAGGACTGTATTTCTTTCACGTCAAGCATGTTTAGAAAACCCAGTTAGAGGGTAACACATACATTCTGAAAATAGGGTTACTTTTATGGAGTGGGGCCTCTTTAGGGGTATAATACCATAATTAGTGTATTTTCTTTCATGCTCTTATTGTGGGTGTAATGCTTGTATTGACAGTAGGGAAGAGAAGGCTGGGAAAATAGATCTCTCCTTTCATAAGTGATGCAGGTCAAATAGTTATGTGGCCTGTCTTGTGTTCTTCACACTTTTCAGCTGGAGCGGTTTAGGACTGGCATTGCTGATTTTATACCTATGTTTAGCATATCCACGTGACTTACTTGTTTGATTTATTTATACATCCATTTGGTCTATTTAATTTGAGTTACTACCCAACATATATTTACTTATTTATTCATTCATTTTTGTATAGCGCGCAACAGCCCGAAGGCACCTTTTGACATATCGAATTTCAGGAGGTAGGATTACCACTGTTAGAGAGTGTGGCATGTTATGTAAAGAATGATGATGATGTTTGGTTTTTATAAATCCCTCAGTCTGGGATTGCCAACTCCTTTTGTAAAGGTAGTTACTGCTACTCAATTCAAAAGTGCTCATTTTACAAATATTTAATAGGTGAAAGTTTGAGTTGGCCCTGGAGGTTTTACCTTGATTAGGAGGTAAAATGCAGCCAGTCTCAGTAGGTTAATTATCCCATGAAGTTGTTCTGCTTGGTTTGGTTCCTTCAGCCTGCAAGTTTAATGCATATGTCTGCAGTAGGCACGTTCCGCCATGAGCTAGTTCAATAGAATTGGGCATAGCATGTCCTACTGTGATGACTTCAGAAGACACCTTAACCGGCTAAATTATGTTGGCGGGATTGGAAACAGTGTGATATTGGAACCTATAACCGTCATGTTACAGTAAATAGAAATATGGCCCTCGTTATGCAGGGTGATCTTTTCTGGTCCTAATTTATTTGTCTTTGCATTTTGAAACGTGTAGTTTTCCATTCTCTAATTATAAATCCAGGAGTTAGGTTTTCAGAATACAAAGAAGGTTGGAGGGCATGAGTATATCCCAAATGGCAAGGGGTATTTTGATGTGCGTTATATACAGTACTTCAGCAAGAGAATTGCCAATTATCTGTTGAGATTTTCCATAATATCCCTCCAGATCAATGGCTTTCCATTAGAATATCCATGGTAACCATGGATTGAATAATCACAGGAACCTCATTGCAATCAGAAAGGCAGGACAGAATTGCCACTCACGATTCCCTGTCTTAAATCAAAGAAACACTGGCAGCAGCCTGTTTACTTAACATTTGTATTAGCATCTGATAACGTTTTCTCTGACTTCAAAATATATGTATTAGCACAAATAGTTGAAGCCAAATATATGATTTTTAGCTGGAATTCAATTGAATACTTAAGCAAAGCCGAGGCTCGGCACACCCCTAAACCAAAGTGAAACCAGTGATGTAAAGTTTTCATTGAATCACTCTTGTTGTTTAGTAGGGGGAAGGGAAGCTATGGTTACTTACACATTACCCAATTCATATTATCACACATCATTCTAGCAAAGAATCTACCCCATCTATGTAGATGACCACCTGCTAACCTGGTGTTCTGAGAGAGTGTTCAAATTTAAATTCGGATCACAAATGGTTCAAATCCTATGTTCTCCACTGCAGGGACACCGCAGGGACACCGAAGAGCGATGGCAGGAAGGATTGAATGGATCTAAAGCACGTTCCTTACAGTAGGGAACCCTATTGCTGCAACTGGTATGCACTTTAGATGAGGGGGGTGTACCCAGCTTCATAGGGAGCTTTTAGGAATCCACCTGTCAATGTGTACCTTAACAGCTCAAAAACAAACAGACCATCATTCTTCGACTGCCAAGCCATTACAGAAGGGGAAAGACCATATACAAATCAGACTTGGCCCTGCCCCAAAAGGGGCAGTCCAGCCTGAGCTGCTAGGTCACATCGCTTCTGCACGAGACCACAAGCATCCTCAAACATGTTTCGGCCTTATTATCAGTGAGGAGTAGCTTGGGTCTCTAGGCCCAGCAGACACGGGAGCCACGTCTGGGCATACCCGTCCCACTGGGGGTAACAAAGCAAAAACAAAGAGGTGATGGCTGGAAGGTTTAGGATGAATCTTAACCACTGGCATTGCTCTGGGCAACCCTCCAGACCATCGTTCCTCACCTGCCAAACCATTTCAGAAGGGGAAAGACCATATGCAAATCAGACTTGGCCCCACCCCAAAAGGGGCAGTCCAGCCTGAACTTCTAGATCACATCGCTTCTGCACGAGACCACGAGCATCCCCAAACATGTTTCGGCCTTGTTGGGCCTCATCAGTGAGGAGTAGCTTGGGTCTCTAGGCCCAGCAGGCACAGGACCCACATCTGGGAATACACGTCCCACTCGGGGTGACAAAGCAAAAACAAAGAGGGGATGGCTGGAAGGTTTAGAAGGAATCTTAACCACTGGCATTGATCTGAGCAACCCTCCAGACCATCGTTCTTCGCCTGTCTAGCCATTACAGAAGGGGAAAGACCATATGCAATTCAGACTTGCTCAGCATCATAACAAGATCCCATTGAACAACACCCAGCAGGGTTTCGGCATCCTTCTGAAACTGAAGCTATGGCACTACTCAGCACCAGCTGTGGCGTGTGTGCTGATGAAGGGATCATTTTAATCTATTGCTGTGTGCAAAAGGGGTTTATTGCATTCTGGAGACACTATGGTAGACTTATGTGAGAAACAGGCATATACTCTCACCACTGCCCTGATCAACGGATGAATGCTGTGGCAAGTCCGAATAAGGAGTCAGACACATTGAGGACGTGTTATCTTTCCTTAATGAAAATATAAGAAAAAGGCACATCTTTCCCCATTACTAAAAGGATCACCCTGCCTATCTAAAGTAACAAAAGGTGCTTGTCTATTGTCAGGAAGTTAAAAAGTATAATTTGTTCTCAGTCCCAAACCTAACCCTTCCTGACCCTACCACTAATATGAATAGCTCAATATAGGTCAAGGGAATGTCTCTCGGTTCCTGGTCATCTCCCTTCTTGACTTCTTTCCAGTGGCTTTCTCTTTAAGGCTGTATCTTACCTCCTGTGATTGCCGTTACTTAATGTTCGACTACCATATTTTTTACTTTGAGAGTTTTCTCTCCTCCCAATACATTGTCCCAGTGGCCTCCCGGCTCTCCTGTTCTCTCTGGTACTCTTTCCGATGCAGGGGAACTTTGCAGGGCTCAGCGAGAACATGGGTATTCGGTATTACCCAAATTGTTCGTTTACAATTGTTCGAATGAACAATTGACCGAATTTAAAGGGTCACAATTGACCGTATATATATATATATATATATATATATATATATATATATATATATATATATATATATATATATCTGTTTGGTAATATATATTTATTTATATATATAGGGGTTTTGGCGGGTTTGGCGTTAGGTGGGGGTTTGTGGGGGGTTTCCCCCCACATATATGTTACAATTGACCTTCACAATTCTGTCAATTGTGAAAAGGTCAATTGTAATTCGAACAGTTGTAAAACGAACAATTCGTATACAACCGGGTATTCAGCTTCTTGGTTGCTCTTTTCGGTGCCTGCCTTCGCTGGCATAGCATTCTCGGCTCCCCTGACATCGGGTGCCATCTACAGACACAGGCTGAAGGTAACTCCCTTCTCTGGTGGTCTCATCGTCGTTTGTTGGGTGTTTTACCCACCACAAAGTAGCAGTGGTTGCACCACCAACTTGCACAGGTCTTGGGTCCCTGTTCGGGGGACAGTTCTCCCATTACAGGAATTTTCAGGTAACCAGCGTTTCACTCTAGTGTTCCTCACATTTCCAAAAGCCGCAGGCTCTGTGACTTCGTTCTGCTCCACCTCTCCAAGGCGTAATCACATAAGAGGGCTTCCTCTGCATACCAAACTCGCTTTCTTCACAAGAGCTACTCATCCAAGATATATAGTCATCTCCTTTTAAAGAAAGTTCTCCTTTTGATTGGTATGGCTGTTTATTCCCACATTGCCTGAACCAAACACTAGGATGACAGATTAGTCTTCATAGCATGTAGTCCCATATATGCAGATAGGGTATTTGATCTAGGGAATTCCTCTTCAGAGTGGCAGTCATTGTCCCCTAAGGGAGAGGCCCTCCCATTGAGGTCCCACTTACCCAGACCCCTAGGGAGGGTCTTGCAGAGCGGGCTCACCTCCCTAGCCTCAATGTGCTGGCTCTCCTTTGGGGAGAAGGGGGTGAATACCCTTGATTCATCACATATATTTCACCTTACAGTGGTGGCTTCCCCATCTGTATTGAGAGGGAATCTGCTCAGAAAGTCCACATTTCCTTGTTCTTTTCCTTTTCGATATTCCAAAGTAAGACAAAAACATTGAAGGTCCACACATCACCTCATTACTCTCAGGTTAGTGTCTTTCCTGAGGCTCACCCAGGTTAATCGTGAGTGGTCAGTAATCAACCTGATCTTCCTTCTCATTAGGTAGTATCTCAGGTGTACAATGGCCCATTTCATTGCCAAAACCTCAAGTTCTACTGTGGCATTTGACTGCTCTCAGATAAAGAGCTTCCTGATGGTGTAGATTACGGGATGCTCAATGTCATCATACTCTTGGGAGAGGGCAGCAACCAAGCCAACTTTAGAGGCATCAGTTTGCAGGAGGAGTGCTTTATTAAAATCTGGCATCTTAAGTACTAATCCCTGACAGAGGATGTTTTTGATCTTCCTTATCCCAGGTTAGTTTCTGGCGTTGGGAGTTCTTTATTTTATCAGTCAGAGTGGCTGCCAGGATCAAGTAATTTGGGATAAACCTTCTAGAGTATCCGGTTAATCTCAGGAAGGCTCAAAGATCTCTTTTCATCTTAGGGGTTGGTGTTTGCTGCACCACCTTCACTTTCTCCGCCTGGGGTTGAATAAGACCATTCCCCATAAAGAAGCCAAGATATATTATGGCTGACTATGCTAAATGGCACTTTTGTTGGTTTTCTCTCAATCCTGCTTTCTTGAGAGCACAGGCCACGGAATAAAGGTGGTGTACGTGCTCTGGCAAGCTGTTACTGTGAACCACTAAATTGTCCACTACAGAAAGTAGTGTATGGTTTTAGTACTTTGTCCATAAGCCATTGAAAGATGGCAGAAGCTCCATGCATGCAAAAGGGAAGCACTTTGAATTAAAAGATGCCTTGTTGTGTAGAAAATGCTGTCTTTTCCTGTCTGCTGGATTTAATGGAACTTGTCAGTAACCTTTTGTCAAGTCTATTGTAGCTATGTATTTAGGCAGACCCAATTTTTTTGATTAAGTCCTCAATTCATGGCATGGGGTAATTGTTGAAGATGGAAATTGAATTCAGTTTCCGAAAATCTCTACAGAAACACTAAGATTGGTCAGATTTAGCAACCAGGGCAATAGGGGAGGACCAGGGACTCTTAGAGGGCTCAATGATATCAGACTTGAACATCGCCTCTATCTCCTTCTCAATGATTTATCTCCTGGCCTCTAAGATTCTATAAGGTTTTAGGTATATAGTTTTCCCTGCCTGTTTTTGGATATAATGAAAGATATTATTGACCCTACCTGGTTGTTCCGAAAATACTTTGGGGAATTGAAACAGGAGATCACTAAGATCTTCTTGATGGGGACAAGGTAATGATGGAGACATTAATGTATTTTCCATTTCTGAGTCAGTGAGAAGAACTGCCACAGTGACTGTGGTTGTCTCACTGGGGTCTACCTTCCACTCTTTCAGTGGGTTAAGATGGTAGAGTTGTGTTTTCAGCTGTCTATCATTCAAAGGACCATTTTTTCTAGGATTTCATAGGGTCCATACCATTTGGAGATTATTTCATTTTCACATGTTGGAAGGACAACTGGGACTAATTGACCCACAGACAAGAATCTGGTCACAGTGTGTTTATTATAAACCGACCTCTGATGTTCTTGGGCTTAGCCTAGGTGTTGTTTTACAATTTCTCTTTCACCCACCATATGTGTTTTCATTTGTTGTGCAAGTGGCCTCCTCTCTCTGTCCTCCATTGTCTCCTTTAGCATGTCTAGAACATCCAGAGGTTCCCTCCCATAAATAAACTCAAAAGGGGAACATCCCAGGAATGCCTGAGGGGGTCTTCTCTACTGCAAATAACAACATTCCAATTCATCCTGTTAGTTTCCACCAGTTTATGCAAGATTCTTTTTAATGTCCGATTGATACTTTCAACCAACCCATCGGTCTCCGGATGATAGACTGAAGTTCTTATGGTTTTGATGAGCAGTAACTCTGTTAACTCTTGCATTAGCCGGGACATAGTTGTGGTCAGGGCCATCTTAAGCACTTTGGGGGCCCGAGGCATGGACACCTCTGGGGCCCCCCTCCAACAGACCAAAGGAATTAAGGGATGTAGAATATCTAGTGCTCCCCACCCCGTCTCACCATAACAACCTATAGCTTGATATGCTGTCTCGCAGAAATCAAAATAAGCCTGGTAAACTTCCTTTCAGATACCTTACACTCTTCATTCATGTTGTAATCAGAGTGATTAACAAGTAGCATTTCAAGGGCAACATTAGCCGTCTACGTGAGGGTGTTCAAGCATAAGTACATCAAACATTTAATCAATAGCAGCCACGTGCAAGGTATACTGGACATAGTATACCTGCAGGGCACAGATTCTATGACAAAGGTACACATAATCCAGAATAGTCTGAGATAAGCTGCCTCAGAGACAGCAAAAGCTCAAGCATGGATACAGATGAACAATGGGAAGCAAGGATCAAACTACACATACCATTCCATAGCATAGAGAGTGGATGACGATTTGAAGATACCAGGAAGGTCTCTGTATCAAGACAAACTGAGATTAGTAGTGGGACATGGTGTTCAAGAGCAAAGAAACAGGTGGCTCAGGTGTGCAATATATCAATGCTCAGTATCATTATAGAGCAAGCAACACTAATAATAGTCAATGAAACCATGAATGAGTCTTTTTTTAAAAACGTACCCTGAGAACGAAATCACTCTGAAGGGCTGACAATTTTGAAAGGTTTAGGGACTTGCAATTTTAACAAGTGAGGAAATACAAGATTAAATGAGATACCCAGGATCACACATTGATTAAGAGGTGAAGCTGGGATTCGTACCCAAAATTTTTGGTCTTACCAATTTATTTTCTAGTATTTACAGAACTGAATTGGAAAATATGAAAATCACATAACCCAATATAAACATTTAAAAAACAAAATGTTATGGAAACATATTATTCAAAATGGGAATGAGTCTAGCTTCATTGTCTCCATCATCAAGGAAAGTATATAAATACCAGCATACTAATGGATGTGATCTTAAAAGATTTCAAATAGGTTTCTCTTTTGTATTGTAAATCTTTAAATACACCCCAAACACAGGCTTGTGCAATGGTATTTAAAAATGTGCAGAAAAACGTTTTGTTGTCACATAAGCAAACCTTAAAATATGCTGCTAAGAAGCCTGCAATATCTGGTCTGCTCTCTTCTGTCTAGAACTCCTTCCACTGAAATGGCCTACATGATAGGAAAGATCAGGTAATTGGCCAAACAATGCCACCAGTATGTGAGAAGAAAACCTTTTCATAGAAGGCAGTACAGTACTGTCAGTGATATAAGATTTGTCCAGGATCACAGTATCGTCTGCTGGCAAAGCCAGGATCCAAGCATGAACACTTTGGTTCCACAGTCTGGAATCTGGATACTTAAACACCTCTAACACTTTATTGTCATCATTAGAGGTTTCTGCCTAGGTTTTCCAACTCCCTATCTAAACAAACCAATTGCTAGACCATCACCATATTGATGATATGTTAGTTTCTATAGCAACCACTATCTAGTGCAGGTAAATTGGTGATGATAACATAGGGGTGCTATAGAACAATGTACATTTACATGCAGGCTTAACAACTTCATACATTGGAAACGCTGAGTCGGCCTTGCTGGAATTTGGTATTGTAATCTTGCATGTGAACGCAAATCTCTGCAATGAGTGCTTAACACACTGAGCTATCCTCTGAGCCATCGGGACACTCAACTGTATCAATATGTATTTTAACTTTGGCTATTGCACATGATCAATATAATACCCAAAGGAAGGTGAGAATGCTACAGTTGTTTTGCCACACAAACTATACATAACACGGTGAACATAGCATTACAGGATGAAAATGTTATGTAGTGGCTGCCTGTGTCATGCGGTCATGCTGTGAGTCTATGATGTCACATGGTGTGTTACTGTGTGGATGATGGAATGTTTATCTGAGGGTTCCATACTGATGCAAGCAGTTAGAGCTCCCCTGCCTGAGTGATGGGGCCAGTGCTGATTATAGTCCATACTCTCATATATTTAGCCTTTTGTAATTGTGTATTAAGTTCCTGCAATAAACCTTCTAAGTAACTCAAGTAAGCCTGGAAGTCACTTTGCAACATTGGCGACGAGTTGGTCTCTAAATAAGAATATGCGCACATGGTGAAGAAGCTGAAAGAAGCTAATGTCTAAAGGAACCTGCTGCGGGGGTTGCAGGAGAGAGGAGGACAAAGTGGCGCTCAGCACTGCCCCCAAAGATACAAGTAAGACAATACCCATCACCCAGGGTTAAGGAGAGGAGGAGTAAGGAAGCCCCATTGCCTGAGGAATCAGCCGTCTTCAAGTTGGAGGGGGAGTTGCACCAACGGGTTAAGGGAAGAAGCAAGGCCATAGAAGGAAGCTTGGAAAATGAATCTGGCCCTTAGCGTGAAGAAGAAGATCTCAGTGGGGGCTTGCTAAGACTGCATATATGGGGAGGAAGATTTAAGGTTTCTGTCCCAGAGCTGTCTCCCTGAAGGAGTTTACAAGGGAAGCTGTCTTGATAAGAAGGGAAGATTAAGTACTAAAGCATGCATAAGAGTATGCCCAGATCGAGATCAAGACTACAGAAAATAAGTATAGGGAGAAAGTGAGATTATACAGAGTAGCGGTGCAGTAAACGGTCTCACTGTTCAGATGACCGTTTGTGAGCAGGAGCTCAGCATTGCTCCATTGCAAGGAAGTGACTGGTGACGTCACGCAAGCTACAGTGAGTGCTGGCGAAGAGAATGGAACGAGGTCTCCAACGTTCCGTCTGTGTCTTACAGCAGTTGCTCAAGATTTTGAATATCGAGAGCGGATGATACGCAGCAATGTTGCAGCGAGACGGGAAGTGATACAGGCTTGGAGTAAAGGACCCGTTCAAATAAGTGTATGACGTGACGAGAAGACGTTCAGGATTCTGTGGCAGTATCCGGATGTCATCGAAAAAAAATAAAGAAAAGGCTTCACATGGTAGAAGAAGAGGCTGTGCAACGTGATGCCATAGCATCTAGTAGCAACGCACAGTATCCGGAAGGCATGGCATGGCATCGAGTAGCTACATGCAGCATACAGAAGGCATCGGATTGAATATATTGTGCAGGAGAGAGGAAGCCGCTCCGCCTCACCCCAGGGGCGTTCGCTCTGCCTCACCCCAGGGGCGTTCTGTAGTGGCCAATGAGTGAGCTAGCATTGGAGATACTCGATCCAGATGCACCGGGAAGGGGTTCCCACCAAACCTTGCACCAAACTTTGCAGCAAGGAAAACATTGGCAGGTGATGATGTTGAAAAAAAAGGGTATATGGGTGAACTAGTCCAGTTCGTTGCAGAAGTAGCTGTGTATCCTTTGAACTAAATCAATCCGTGTCATGGTGAAATATGTTTTTTTTTCTTTCCATTTCATTATGTGGTGCAAGTGGATATGAAATAGAGGTAACAAAGGAAAGGTTTGCAGCTCAAGAGTGTTCACCCATGAACTTTACAAGTGAAGTGTTTGAAGTTTGCCTGCGTTGCTATGAAAAGGTGTGTCTATGGATGGATGAAATAGTATAACCTTTTGAGGATTTTTAGGAGTTTAGTTGCTATTGCCACATGGACTTTTAGAAGCAAAGTTATGTCATAGGGTCAAAAGATGACCATGGACTTTTAGGGCGAAATTATAAAATGTTTAGTATACTGCAGTTATAACATTGCTATTTTTGCTGTGTAAATGCAAATATGTTAATGTGCCTGACTCTATTGAGTTTGGATGTGAATCGGTTGCACAAGGATTGGTATGAGATATGGTATGAGTCAGGTTGTCACTGCAGAGGTAGCGCCTCTGGTGTGGGGTGACACTGAGGTAGTATTAAGAAGTAGCGACTCTGGTGTATGTGTCCCACAATTGTAATTAAAAGAGGTAGCGCCTCTGGTGTGACTGTCGCTAGGTAGTTTTGAGAGGTAGCGCCTCTGGTTTGGGTTGCACTAGTGGCATTTGAGTGAGGTAGCGCCTCTCATAAGTGAGTCATTAATGTATTTTGTGTGAGGTAGCGCCTCCGATGTATGCATCATAATAGAGAGAGGTAGCGCCTCTGGTGAGTATGATGCGAGTGTATTTGAGGGAGGTAGCGCCTCCAGTTTGTGCGGCACAATGGTACTTGAGAGAGGTATCGTCTCTGATTGTGCATGTCACCAGGATATTTGAGGGAGGTAGCGCCTCCGGTTTTAGCGAAAAATTGTATTGGAGAGAGGTAGCGCCTCTGGTGCGCATGGACATAAGTGTACTTGAGGGAGGTAGCGCCTCCGGTTTGTGGAACATTGTGATGTGCGAGAGGTAGCGCCTCTGCCAGTATGAAGTAGGGCTGGTATCAGAGTGGATTGGTGCCACGTTGGATTGTTTCCACAATTATTTAAAGGAGGTATCAGAGTGGATTGATGCCACGTTGGATTGTTTCCACAATTATTTAAAGAAGGTAGCGCCTTCTTACGTGATATTTTTCCTATATGTTGTTGTGTCAAAGACTGTGCCTTCTCCAGACAGTGGGTTTGGCATGGTAGACTCTTGTAATGCTGCCATTGGGTCGTCAGTGGTCATATGCCGTGAACGCAGATGGACTTGGGATGTCTGGACAGTGTCTCATGGTATCTGTGGTATTTGAATGTATTGGCTAAGTGGGCTGCACCTGATAGGCTGAGTCTATTTGGCGTTTTAGTTTGTGAGTAATGATGTATTGTTTTTGACTTGTTTGTGTGTGTGTCTGGTAAGGGAAGGAGATGTGTTGTGTAGTGACCTTCTGTGTGTGTGTGTGTCTGGTAAGGGAAGGAGATGTGTTTTGTAGTGACCTTCTGTGTGTGAGTGTGTCTGGTAAGGGAAGGAGATGTGTTATGTAGTGACCTTCTGTGTGTGTGTGTGTCTGGTAAGGGAAGGAGATGTGTTATGTAGTGGCTGTCTGTGTCATGCTGTCATGCTGTGAGTCTGTGATGTCGCATGGATTGCTACTGTGTGGATGATGGAATGTTTATCAGAGGGTTCCATACTGATGCAAGCAGTTAGAGCTCCCCTGACTGGGTGATGGGGCCAGTGCTGATTATAGTCCATACTCTCATATATTTAGCCTTTTGTAACTGTGTCTTAAGTTCCTGCAATAAACCTTATAAGTAACTCAAGTAAGCCTGGAAGTCACTTCGCAACAGAAAAGATCTGACCAAAATGTACTTGTCAACAACAGACCGAAAATAGGTTTAGCCTTAGCAACAA
Source organism: Ambystoma mexicanum (assembly GCF_040938575.1). Lineage (NCBI taxonomy): Eukaryota > Metazoa > Chordata > Amphibia > Caudata > Ambystomatidae > Ambystoma > Ambystoma mexicanum. The sequence continues at coordinate 827,991,575 of NC_090924.1, read as the reverse complement.
ACCATAGAAAATTCTGATGTGGGATACTTAATTTGTGTGGGCAGCTCGCCAACTCTATATCCAGTGCCTAATTCCTATGGTAACCTACGGGCTGGAAGCTCTAGTCCACCTAGACCTGGAGTGGCTTCAGGTACTGGAGGGTCACTTCTGGCGTAAGCTGCTGGGTCTGCCACAGGGAATACCAATGGCAATTTTAAGATTAGAACTGGGCTTAACGTCCCTAAAAGCTCTGGTATTAAAGAAAAGAGCAGAAATTTACATTAAGGTGCAGGTCACCCCGATTAATCCTCTCCTGAGGACGGTAAAAGAAGACATTATTGGGAATAAGCAGGTCTATTTTGTGAAAGAAATGACTGACTTATTTGAGATGATCGAATGGACCCCTAATTGGGGAGATAATTATGAACATCTGAAAGCACAAATGGCGGAACGTCTTAAAATCTGGGATTGGCAGAATAATTTTAGACATCTTGCAAGTCTTCACAGCTATGGGTTCACATCTCATGTACTATACACTTTTGGAAGGGCTCAACGATATTTAAACCTTTGCCCTTCGAATAATCTGAGACGTTTTCTATTACTTCTACGTATCAACCACCTTCCTACTTTAACGGGGTTGGGCCCACAATGGGCCATCCCCAAAATTTAGCGTTTTTGTAGAATTTGTAAGAACAAAGCCTCACTTGAAACTGCGAGACATGTCCTCACATTATGTCCTAGATTAAGCTTAATTTATATAAAACACTACAGTAGATTTGTACATAATCTTGACCATATCAAATCCAAAGACTTCTGGAATATATGTATCAATACTTTGAATCCTAGTCTACATCTGGCTCTATATAGAGTATGGTATATGGTTAAGGGAAAACTTGAAATTTAAAACTTGAAACCTGAAACAGGTGGACAGGCCAACTTCCCGGTAAATAATAGTAGGAAAAGAGTTGTCACACGAAGTTATGTGAAAACTTAAAGGTGCCTGTGACCCATGCAATATGTAACAATGAAATGCAAGTGAATATAAATATTTTTTTTTTTTTTTTTTTTAAATATATATTTCTTCTTTTAGGCCCACATTCTATAATTGGCTGTTCTATTTTAAAGTTGCTTTATATTATCGTAATAAGAATCTATTTTTTTTTTTTTTTTTTGATTTATGTGTAAAGTTTTTGTTTAAAAGACTGTATCACATTAAAAATAAATAAATAAATAAATACTTAATTTTGTCGACTTAGGGAAACTGAATTTTTTATTTTTTTTATTAAGACTCTTTCTTGGGGCCCCCTCTAAAGTGGGGGCCCGGGGCAAGTGCCCCTGTTGCCCTCCCATAAAGACATCTCTGGTTGGTCAGTAAGTCTCTCCTTTGGGAATCCTACTCTAGGGAGGAAGGGTAAAAGATGTTTTAGAATCTTCTGGGTGGTATTATTGTGAAGGGGAAATGCCTCAGATTTTGGGTGGCATAATCCACAATCACTGGAATGAATTTGGTTCCTATTTTAGATGGTTCAAGCAGGCCCGCTGTGTCCAACACATTCTAGAGAAACAGACCTTGATAATTGGCAAGTGTTGTAAGGGTGCTATCAGGACCAAAGTAGCTGTGGTCTTTTGGCAGATGTCTCAAGCCAAAATATAGTTCTAAACATCAGCGAAAAAAAACTCTGAACCAGTAGAATATGAGAACTACCTGATTTTGAGTTTTCCCCACCCTTTAATGATTGGCCATCAGCTGTGAATGTGCCAGCTCTAATACAGTCCTTTGATGGTGCTGGGGAATGACTTGCTGTGATCGGGACGAATAATATTTCTCAATATCTCCCCGATATACCACATCTTTTTTCATGAAGAAAAAGGGTACAGCCTGGCTGCGCACAGTCACTTTGGTGGTCACCCTACCAAGAGCCTCTGTGAGGGATGGGTCATTTCTGTGGGCAAAAACCAGATCGGGAAGGGGTACAGCCTGTTCCACCACTTCTTGGTGGGCTTCCTCTATGTGGATGTCCGCTTCTGCAAACCTGCATGAGCCCCTCTCTTTCTCTCTTAGTTCTTTCACCTCTTTGGATATCAGGAACAAGGTACCTTCTACAATCCCTTGGGCTAATTTCTCTCCCTCCTTAACTGTGTAGAGATTATGTCCATGGTTATGCATTAGGATTTTTACATCTACCCTGAAGTTGATATCTATTACCCCTGTAATAACATCTAGGTCATATCTCCATGCTAAGCCTGATTTGAAGGCTAGGCTAATATAGGTACCTGGGGGTGAAGAGAGAGTGAGTCCCGTGGGTATCAACCATCTCTCATTTGGTGGAATTAAAATGTCCTCTGTAAATCAAACCCTATGGACTCTTCAGTGGCTACAGTAAGGACTTTAGCCCTTGGGCTTAAAACTTTGTGAACAGCATGAGTCCCCAACTTTTATCAGTTGCTTGACATCCCACTACTGACAAAATATGTGGAGGGTCGGAAGAAGGAGTTGGACAAATTGAAGACATATTACCTTTCAGTAATGAAAATATAAGAAAAGGTCGGTTACTTGTCTTTATATCGAAATCGGTTGTGAACGCACATATCTCATGACAGTGTACTCCGAGACCCCCGGCCGGACCATAGAGCCGAGGTTTGATCAGAAGTACTTTAAGACGAGATAGCTGCACCCTTGAGATGGATGGGGGTGCAGATTCATTACTCCAACACCAATCATCAAGGACAACTTAATGGTTTGGCAAAGGGAGTCCGTTCAATGACAAGTACAGAAAACGGGTAGTCATGGATATCAGCAGTGATGCGATCGTCCTTCTCGCTTCAAATTCCAACAAACTTCATGCAAGTTGTAACATTTATACTCAAAAAACGTCATCACTGACGTGCAACACTCAAAAGTTAACATGCAATTCTATTGGTGAGGAAAAGGTAACTTTACTATAGGTACTATATCTGTATATGGTAACGGAGTGAGGGGATTGGGTAAACACTGTCATGTGGGCATCTAAGCCCTTCCTTCAAACATGACTACTGTAGACGTCACTAAAGTACGACGTCTCATTGGTTCTACTAACTATAGGACCCTAGATTATTTGGGCCACTGTGATTGGATTGGCACCAACCCCATGCATACTTTTCTACTTCGCTTAGCAGCACGCAGAATGGTCGGCCAGGTGCGGGGTGCCCCTTAGTTACCCAGCCTTCCTCCAATTATGGTTACAATCAATCATCACTTTAGTGTCCATGGGCCTCATTATAACTCGCCCGGTATGGAAACAAAGGTGGCGGTAAACACGCCGCCACCGTTGTTTCCATGCCGGGCGATCACAACTCCTGCAGGCGGAGGCGTCAAACCCGTCAGGTCTGACCTGGTGGGTTTAACACCGCCCGCCTGCAGGCAGACGAGAAAACACTGGCACCATCACGAGATGGTGCCAGTGTTTCCATGATCCCCATCCCCACTGAGTCCAGGACTCAATGGCAATGGGGATTAACACCATTCCGCCTCCGGAATTCCCGGGACACCGGGGTTGTAATGGCCCGGTAATTCCGGGAGTCACGAAGTCGGAATGGTAATACGAGTCCGGCGGTAACCAGGTGGTTTTACCGCCTTGGTTACCGCCAGACTCGTAATGAGGCCCCATGTGTCAATTAGTTCACTGTGGTTGGCCTCGAGACTGCATCTTCTGTCTGGAAAAGTTCTGATATCTCCGCCTGGTCAGGTGCCAAGCATAGGTGTGAACCCTTGCTTCTTCTTGCTCGGCTGGTCACATGATTCCTACACCGTGAATTTGTCTCTTTTCTCTCAACTTATGTATTTGATTCTCATTTAGACTGCCACCTGCCTACGTCTTCTTATCTCAACCTTCCAGAGGCAGGATATTCTGTTCTCAGTTTCAATTAGATGTAGCTACTATTCGCTTCTTTTATTAGTATGACCTTGGCTTTCCTTGCACGAGTTGCCTCTGCCGAGTTTCGATTCAGCCATCTCTTCTCGTTTTGCTAAATATGAATCTTTTCTCATTTGGTCTTTAGTAACCTGTGTTGATTCTGCTTCTTGTGCAAAGTAGAAATACACTTATAATAGTGTGCTTTGTTTTGAGGTAGATTATGTATAATGGTGCTTGCCGCACTATTCGTCTAGTAAGCATAGCAAGCCGCACTGTTTTCTTAGCTTTCTTGCGGTTCTAAGCATATTTACAGGTGTAAACTAGTTGAATGCCTTCATCTTGCTTACAGCTTTAAACTGCTTTGCATTTCAACATTGTCCTTTCACTTTAGGTTCAAGATATCCTTATTCATGGCGTTTTGTCCTTTTGCATCATTCTCGGGTCGTCAGCAGTTCTTCTATCTGCAAGTCATTCCGGGTTCTTGTGACGTCACCATTCATCTTCCATTAAGATCGTTTTGGTTTCTTCTGGGACTGTAGTTAGGCAATCTTCATTTCATTTCATTGGTTGGTAGGGTTTTCTTAATGGATACCTTACTGAATAGGAAATAAGGGCACCTGGCAAAGTCCTGATTTACCCAGGTGGGTGCATGTATATACATCAAAAATAATCAGGATGAAAAGATCCTAAAAGCGATTTTTCGTTCTGGATGTTGATATTTATTTCAAAACAACATGGAACATTTTTTTGATGACTCAATAGTTACTTAACAGAGCTTTCGATAAGCACAGAAGTTTTTTTGGAGTACGACGGACATAGGTGATTGTATTCAGTGGTAACACAGGTCAGTGTCGACCTCAGGGATATTGAGGTCAAAACTTCACATAGAGGCACATACATAAATGAGGTAGGAAGGACCTACAGTTGGTGGACAAGTGCACCTGGGACAGAGCGTGGTCGCAGGCTTGTTTTACACACGGTGTACACAATGGTTTTTTACAAGAACATACACGAGGGGTGGACAGTACAGTTGTGTCACAGGGAATCGACAAAGGTGTGTTTCGGCCAGAAGAGGGCTTGATTGAAGCCTGTCTATGTGTTGGCCTTCGTCAGGATAGACACCAGTTGCGGTGTGGTCCGTAGTATCTGTTGGTAAAGGAAGGCTGTAAGGATCTTCGAAAGTAGTTGACTAATTCATGAATTATTTAATAAAGGCAGAGTTATGCCGTAGTGATAAATCACATGGTGTATCAGAAAACAGCTTACCTGCTGCTGCTGGAGCAGTGGGAGGCTGTGGGCAATCCTAAACTGGTTGCTGGATTGCGGGTGCGTGTAGCACTTACAGGGGTCTACTGAAGGGCGAGGTCCCTCAGTTGGGTGGAGTGGGCCAGAGTGGGTCCCAATTTCTGAAAAACAACATACGTGGAGCATGAAAAGTGGGGTGGTCCAGAAACGCAAATGGTAGTCGAGAGGTGAATAAATCCCATGTCGAAGGACCTCACTTAGTCCTTAATGGATGATCTTAGTGATCAGGGCAGCACGCTGTCTCTGTGCGGGGGTGTGGGTGGAAGTGATTTGGAAGGAACCGACTGACTGAGGATAGAGTCGAATTCTACTTACGTAAACTGTAGTATTGGTGTCCAATGCGGTAAGTGCAGTGTGTTTGTGTGGATCCAGGTGAGCACACGTACTAAAAAGGCACGTGGTCTCTTACACCGGTGTAGTGCCGTGCATAATGTATTTGGCAGACGGCGTGGGTGGTGGAATGACTGACCAAGTTCCACGAGAACTAACCACAGTAAACAATGGATGGGTCAATCCAGGAGGACGGTATGGACGGAATGAAACATCCCGAATCCGTGGTTGCGGTGTTGGGTGATGGCCGCACATTCAGGGTGGTGGTCGTAAGTGATGGTGGTGGAGACCATATTCTCAAGGATATAATATAATGATTTAGTGAGAGGCTCATCCACGGGGCGCGGCGTCTAGTGAGCTCCTGCAAGTGGAAAAGCCCGGTGTGTCGGCCGTGGAGGCACAAAAGAACCCCAGAGTCTCTAGAGTGATAAATGTATGGGGCACGGGCATGGCAGGGTTGAAAAAAGCATATCCCGAACTGCACTCGTCAATTTACAGGGCCACATTAAAACGGGATGTGCGCGAGAGGAAAGCATATCTCGGTGTGTGAAGCTAACTCCACCAGAGAATAAGGGAAGCTCAAAGCGATCGACACTTACCGCAGCGTTTCCCAGATCGGCGTCTCTACGGGGTCCTCAGCAGGCAGATGGGTGCTGTGTGTAGAGTACCGGTGAAGTGTTATGAGGACTGACATTGGGGGAAGGACACCCAATGAAAGTGCACGGTGGATGGGGAGGCGGTCGTTTCAACCAATCCCCGAGGGCTCACTGGTTCAGCCTATTGGGTGCGGGCAACATGGAGAGGGGTGCGATGACTACTCAGTAGTCATGGAATCATGGGAAAGGTAGTCCCATGTATGAGCTCAATGAACTTCAGAGTGAATGCTGATCAATCCAGCCGTGGAAGCTCGTGCATGGGCAACGGATGTGTCATACTGGAGCATATTGGATCGGTATAACGTTTTTGAGTGATGGCAAAGCGAAATAAGAGCCTGCTTGAATTCAAATGAGTGGCAGGCGAGTGCTAAGAATTGTGTAATCATGAAACAGGCATAAAAATGTGTTTGTTCATTCAGAGTGCTATAGCAGAGCATTTTAGCAATACAAGTGCATATTCAAATGTGTCTTATGCGAGAACATTATATAGTATTTGTAGGTACCAGGCATAGAGATTGGTTGTTGCATTCAAAAGGTGCCGTACCCTAAGCATTTCGTATTATGAGAACATTGAATTGCGTTTACATGTAACAGGCACAGAGATGAGTTGTTACATTCAAATGATGTTACATCAGAAAAGCATTTCTTGGATTCTGGCAGTACAAGTGCATTTTTAAACGTGTCTTATGTGAGAACATTGAATAGTATTTGTAGGTACCAGGCATAGAGATTGGTTGTTATATTCAAAAGGTGCCGTACCCTAAGCATTTCGTGTTATGAGAACATTGAATTTCGTTTACATATACCAGGTACAGCGATGAGTTGTTACATTCAAATGGTGTCATATCAGAAAAACATTGTGTCTGGTAAATCGTTTTGTCCTAAATGTCCAGCATTGAATTGCATTAACAGATTTGGTTGTGTGGCCCATGAGAGTGTTGAGTTATGTTTTCATACCACAGAGATGGTGTGTCCAAAAAGTACCAACTCAACCCCCTTCTCATAGTCCAAAATCACGTCATAGTGCATTGGAAATGTCAGAACATCATCTCCTGCACCAAATGTCAGAAGGCCGTTGCCCTAATGGTAGATGAGGGTATTTAGAAATGTTTCCATTCTACGGTTATATATTTAAACCGTGGCGGACTGTATCGAGTCTGTGAACCCACTTTTGTTCTAATCTTGTGAGGGCCAGGTTGATGTCTCCACCACGTCGTTGTGGCTGCAATTGTTGCAGTACCGTCCAGGAAAATTGTTCATGGGTATGTCCTTTCTTGTTGAAGTGTTCAACTAGGGGTTTGTCTTGTACTTGTTTTTTTGATACAAGACCTGTGCTCATTAATCCTTTGTTTTTCGGGTCTAATGGTCTTGCCGATGTATACCATATCGCATGGGCACTTGATGGTGTAGACAACATATTTGCTCTCACAGTTCGTGTGGTCGTTCAATTTCCAAACAAAATCCTTGTGGGTAAAGGTTTTGCTGTTCGTGGTGTGGCGACAAGTGACACAGCGTCCACAGCTATAATGTCCGACTACCGGAGGCAGGTTCTATAGGGTCGCTGGTGTCTTTGTGGGTTCCCGGAACGTATGAACAAGGGTGTCTCTCAAGTTCTTGTTTTTCCTAAAAGCAAACAAAGATTTTTTGGCTAAACTCCCCTCATTCTTGATCAAATGCCAGTGCTTGTTGATGGTACTCTTGATATGGTTGCTCACTGGATTGAAGGTCGTGATGCAGACAGTCCTGTCGATGGAGTCCTTTTCCTTGGTGGTGAGACAGATTGAGCGGTCGGTGTTAGCTGCTCTTTTTTTAGGCATCCTGATGGATTTATTGGGGTAGCCCCTTTGTCCCAGACGTGTTTGTAGTTGCTTGGCATGTTGGTTAAATTTGTCTTTGTCGGTACAATTCCTGCGGATACGGAGAAAATGGCCGTAGGGTAGATTGTATTTGAGCCCTTGTGGGTGGTAGCTGGAGAAGTGCAGCAAGAAAAACCGCAGCGTTTTCCAACACAATAACATTGTATTTATGTTTGCGGTCGCTTCAAAAGCGACCGCAAACATAAATACAATGTTTTTAAAGCTGCGGTTTTATTTCTAAGTTTTCCGGGCTCCTCCAGCCCGGAAAACTTAGAAAAAAAACGCAGCTAATGCTTATTTAAAAAAAAAAAAAAAAATAGCACTTACCGAGATTCAGCTGCAGCTTTCCTGCTATGGTCTCCGGTCCCGGTCCTCCGCCTACAGCACTAATGAAGGGAAAGCCACCCAGCGGTAGCCTTTGTTTACTACAGCTGGCTGGCTTTTCCTTCATTAGTGCCGCAAAAGCAAAAGCCAGCACAGGAGGGCCTCCATTTCACAAAATGGATGCGCCCATGTGCTTGCTTTTGCGAATTTTGAGCTTGAATAGCTCGAAATTTTACATAGGAAGTTTTAAAACGGAGAATGCTAGTATTTTTTTTTTATGTTGCCTATCTATTTTTTAAATAACATTTTTTACTAGACCATCCCTTTAACATCAATAACCATCTTCAATCTATCCTCTAGAGTTTTAGTTCCAGCAGAACATTCTCTTCTTGAAAGAGGGCTCTCATTTGTCCCAGCCACTAAAGCGGACCCTTTTAAAACAGAGGCCGAACTGAGAAGATTCTTCCGCACTTTGAGACATAAATACTTCTTCGAAGTATATTTACCAGAGAAACAAAACGCAGAGAATGTCATTATTCAAGAATAAGAGACACCGCCAGAAAACAAGACAGGATTCAAACCCAAGTCCACCCTTACTCCTCCCCTACATACCATCCCGGGAGAATTTGATACTTTTGAAAAAATCGTCCTGCAGACCATCACCAACAGCTTGAAACAAAAAAACTTCTATCAGGACAATCTGACTAAAGAAGAAAGACAATCCCTGAGGGACCTCAATCAAGACACCACCATAACCATAAAACCAGCCGACAAGGGCGGAGGTATCGTGGTAACGAACACCGAGGACTACAACCAAGAATGTCAACGCCTCCTGGATGACACCACTTCATACAAGAAATTATACAGGGACCCCACACAACGTCTACAAGAAGAAATTAACAACTTGACAAAACATGCTGAAGAAGAAGGATGGATATGCCAGGACGAACAAACTTTTCTGAATAAAACACACCCCAGGATCCAAGCCTTCTATATTTTACCTAAGATACACACACACGCCACCAAACCTCCAGGCAGACTAATTGTTTCTGCTTGCGATTCCCTCCTTCAACCTCTCTCCTTTATACACTGACTATTTTTTTAAAACTTTTGTCGGACAAATGGCATCGTATATCAAGGACAGCACAGAAACCATCAAGATCTTGGACATGATCCAGCTCACCGCCGACTCAATTCTCGTCACCATGGACGTCGAGGCTCTATACACGTCCATCCCACAAAGGGAAGGTCTACAAGCACTTGCCACTTGCCTCAAAAAAATGAGAGACACAACCACCACACCAGCTAACTTCCTCCTGGAGTGTATACGCATAGCAATAGGAGAAAAGTTTTTCCTGTTTGGACAACAGCTTTTCCAACAGATCAAGGGCGTAAGCATGGGTGCAACCTTTGCACCAGACATGACCAACCTCTATATGGCCCAGTATGAAGACGACAACATCTACCACAATAACAATCCCTACAGATCTCACATCAAGATCTGGCGACGTTACATAGACGACGTTGTCCTGATTTGGGAAGGAAGTAAAGAACTATTGTTGGAATTCCATCTTTGGCCCAACACACAAAATACCCACATTAAATTCACCATCGACTGGGATTACCAAGCCATCAACATTTTTGACTTGCATATTTACAGATCCGGAGCATTGTTAAAAACGAAACTATTCAGAAAACCTACTGACAGAAACAACTTGCTGCACTTCTCCAGCTACCACCCACAAGGGCTCAAATACAATCTACCCTACGGCCAATTTCTCCGTATCCGCAGGAATTGTACCGACAAAGACAAATTTAACCAACATGCCAAGCAACTACAAACACGTCTGGGACAAAGGGGCGACCCCAATAAATCCATCAGGATGCCTAAAAAAAGAGCAGCTAACACCGACCGCTCAATCTGTCTCACCACCAAGGAAAAGGACTCCATCGACAGGACTGTCTGCATCACGACCTTCAATCCAGTGAGCAACCATATCAAGAGTACCATCAACAAGCACTGGCATTTGATCAAGAATGAGGGGAGTCTAGCCAACAAATCTTTGTTTGCTTTTAGGAAAAACAAGAACTTGAGAGACACCCTTGTTCATACGTTCCGGGAACCCACAAAGACACCAGCGACCCTATAGAACCTGCCTCCGGTAGTCGGACATTATAGCTGTGGACGCTGTGTCACTTGTCGCCACACCACGAACAGTAAAACCTTTACCCACAAGGATTTTGTTTGGAAATTGAACAACCACACGAACTGGGAGAGCAAATATGTTGTCTACACCATCAAGTGCCCATGTGATATGGTATACATCGGCAAGACCATTAGACCCGAAAAACAAAGGATTAATGAGCACAGGTCTTGTATCAAAAAACCAAGTACAAGACAAACCCCTAGTTGAACACTTCAACAAGAAAGGACATACCCATGAACAATTTTCCTGGACGGTACTGCAACAATTGCAGCCACAACGACGTGGTGGAGACATCAACCTGGCCCTCACAAGATTAGAACAAAAGTGGGTTCACAGACTCGATACAGTCCGCCACGGTTTAAATATAACCGTAGAATGGAAACATTTCTAAATACCCTCATCTACCATTAGGGCAATGCCCTTCTGACATTTGGTGCAGGAGATGATGTTCTGACATTTCCAATGCACTATGACGTGATTTTGGACTATGAGAAGAGGGTTGAGTTGGTACTTTTTGGACACACCATCTTTGTGGTATGAAACCTTAACTCAACACTCTCGTGGGCCACACATCCAAATCTGTTAATGCAATTCAATGCTGGACATTTAGAACAAAACGATTTACCAGACACTTCATCAATATCCCAATAATGTTTTTCTGATATGACACCATTTGAATATAACAACTCATCTCTGTACCTGGTATATGCAAACGCAATTCAATGTTCTCATAACACGAAATGCTTAGGGTACGGCACCTTTTGAATATAACAACCAATCTCTATGCCTGGTACCTACAAATACTATTCAATGTTCTCGCATAAGACACATTTAAAAATGCACTTGTACTGCCAGAATCCAAGAAATGCTTTTCTGATGTAACATCATTTGAATGTAACAACTCATCTCTGTGCCTGTTACATGTAAACGCAATTCAATGTTCTCATAATACGAAATGCTTAGGGGACGGCACCTTTTGAATGCAACAACCAATCTCTATGCCTGGTACGTACAAATACTATATAATGTTCTCGCATAAAACACAATTGAATATGCACTTGTATTGTTAAAATGCTCTGCTATAGCACTCTGAATGAATAAACACATTTTTATGCCTGTTTCATGAGTACGCAATTCTTAGCACTCGCCTGCCACTCATTTGAATTCAAGCAGGCTCTTATTTCGCTTTGCCATCACTCAAAAACGTTATATACCGATCCAATATGCTCCAGTATGACACATCCGTTGCCCATGCACCAGCTTCCACGGCTGGATTGATCAGCATTCACTCTGAAGTTCATTGAGCTCATACATGGGACTACCTTTCCCATGATTCCATGACTACTGAGTAGTCATCGCACCCCTCTCCATGTTGCCCGCACCCAGTAGGCTGAACCAGTGAGCCCTCGGGGATTGGTTGAAACGACCGCCTCCCCATCCACCGAGCACTTTCATTGGGTGTCCTTCCCCCAATGTCAGTGCTCATAACACTTCACCGATACTCTACACACAGCACCCATCTGCCTGCTGAGGACCCCGTAGAGACGCCGATCGGGAAGCGCCGCGGTAAGTGTCGATCGCTTTGAGCTTTCCTTATGCTCTGGTGGAATTACCTTCACACACCGAGATATGCTTTCCTCTCGCGCACATCCCGTTTTAATGTTGCCCTGTAAATTGACGAGTGCAGATCAGGATATGCTTTTTTCAACCCTGCCATGCCCGTGCTCCCCACATTTATCACTCTAGAGACTCCGGGGTTCTTTTGTGCCTCCACGGCCGACACACCAGGCTTTTCCACTTGCAGGAGCTCACTAGATGCCACGCCCCGCGGATGAGTCTTTCACTAAACCATTATATTATATCCTTGAGAATATGGTCTCCACCACCATCACTTACCACCACCACCCTGAACGTGCGGCCATCACTCAACACCGCAACCACGGATTCGGGTTGTTTCATTCCGTCCATACCGTCCTCCTGGATTGACCCATCCATTGTTTACTGCGGTTAGTTCTCGCGGAACTTGGTCAGTCATTCCACCACCCACGCCGTCTGCCAAATACATTATGCACGGCACTACACCGGTGTAAGAGACCACGTGCCTTTTTAGTACGTGTGCTCACCTGGATCCACACAAACACACTGCACTTACCGCATTGGACACCAATACTGCAGTTTACGTAAGTAGAATTCGACTCTATCCTCAGTCAGTCGGTTCCTTCCAAATCACTTCCACCCACACCCCCGCACAGGGACAGCTTGCTGCCCCGATCACTAAGACCATCCATTAAGGACTAAGTGAGGTCCTTCGACATGGAATTTATTCACCTCTCGACTACCATTTGCGTTTCTGGACCACCCCACTTTTCATGGTCCACGTATGTTGTTTTTCAGAAATTGGGACCCACTCTGGCCCACTCCACCCAACTGAGGGACCTCGACCTTCAGTAGACCCCTGTAAGTGCTACACGCACCCGCAATCCAGCAACCAGTTTAGGATTGCCCGCAGCCTCCCACTGCTCCAGCAGCAGCAGGTAGGCTGTTTTCTGAAACACCATGTGATGTATCATTACGGCAGAACTCTGCCTTTATTAAATAATTCATGAATTAGTCAACTACTTTCGAAGATCCTTACAGCCTTCCTTTACCAACAAATACTACAGACCACACCGCAACTGGTGTCTATCCTGACGAAGGTCAGCACATAGACAGGCTTCATTCAAGCCCTCTTCTGGCCGAAACACACCTGTGTCGATTCCCTGTGACACAACTGTACTGTCCACCCCTCGTGTATGTTCTTGTAAAAAACCGTTGTGTACACCGTGTGCAAACCAAGCCTGCGACCACGCTCTGTCCCAGGCGCACTTGTCCACCAACTCTAGGTCCTTCCTACCTCATTTATGTATGTGCCTCTATGTGAAGTTTTGACCTCAATATCCCTGAGGTCGACACTGACCTGTGTTCCCACTGAATACAATCACCTATGTCCGTCGTACTCCAAAAAAACTTTTGTGCTTATCGAAAGCTCTGTTAAGTAACTATTGAGTCATCAAAAAAATGTTCCATGTTGTTTTGAAATAAATATTAACATCCAGAACGACAAATCACTTTTAGGATCTTTTCATCCTGATTATTTTTGATGTATATACATGCACCCACCTGGGTAAATCAGGACTTTGCCAGGTGCCCTTGTTTCCTATTTGACTGAGCACAACCCGTGGTTGTAGGGCTATTAAAAATTCGAGGAGTACATATCTGAATTCGTTACCCCTCTACCAACCAACATGGATAAAGTAAACATCGTGTCCTACACAGACGAATACTTCCAAAAACTGATGGGCACCACATCCGCCTTAGGATCAGATGGCAGACCAATCGCGCAAGGCACCAACAAAGACGAACTGGACACCATCCTCCAGAAAAAGAAAAAACTGATCCGCACAGAAATGCACGGAACCTTCATGCTCGAGTACCTCAAGGCCGGGATCATCCCAGAGGGATTACAGGTTAAAAATATCCCCCGGGTATTCACCAATAACCCCAAATTCAAGACAAATTTCAGTGGAGTGGGGAATAAATGCAGTTGTGACTGGATCATCTTGATCATAGACACTGCCCAAGAAGAGTGTAAAAAGCAAGGGGAAGATCTGGCTACTCTGGAGAACAAATTCATCGAAGACAAAACCATAAGCGACGCAAAGAAGAAACTAGAAAAACTAGAGGAGGAGGTGATACAATTTAACCAACTCACTGTAGAACGTAAGGTACAAAAATTTAGGAAGGATCTCTCCAACTACGCTGAGGAGAAAACATACCCCTACCTCAAGGAAACATACTACAGCGATCTGCAACAGCAACAACAAACCAATTACAACAGACGCAACCGCGTCGTTAACTTCTCTGGCAGCTCAGCCTCCTCCAGCGGTAGTACATCCAGCCCCCCCAGGGGTGGCAGGAACACCGTACCACCTCTGCAACATCAATTTTTTCAGAGAGGGGGTCAACGCGGCCGACCCAAGAGACGCCCGCAACAAACAGGCCAATACATGAGGACACGTCAATGGTACTCGAATCAGCCTTAACATCAATACCCATCTTCAATCTATCCTCTAGAGTTTTAGCTCCAGCAGAACATTCTCTTCTTGAAAAAGGGCTCTCATTTGTCCCAGCCACTAAAGCGGACCCTTTTAAAACAGAGGCCGAACTGAGAAGATTCTTCCGCACTTTGAGACTTAAATACTTCTTCGAAGTATATTTACCAGAGAAACAAAATGCTGAGAATGTCATTATTCAAGAACCAGAGACACCGCCAGAAAACAAGACAGGATTCAAACTCAAGTCCACCTTTACTCCTCCCCCACATACCATCCCGGGAGAATTCGATACTTTTGAAAAGATCGTCCTGCAGACCATCACCAACGGCTTGAAACAAAAAAACTTCTATCAGGACAATCTCACTAAAGAAGAAAGACAATCCCTGAGGGACCTCAATCAAGACACCACCATAACCATAAAACCAGCCGACAAGGGCGGAGGTATCGTGGTAACGAACACCGAGGACTACAACCAAGAATGTCAACGCCTCCTGGATGACACCACTTCATACAAGAAATTATACAGGGACCCCACGCAACGTCTACAAGAAGAAATTAACAACTTGACAAAACATGCTGAAGAAGAAGGATGGATATGCCAGGACAAACAAACTTTTCTGAATAAAACACACCCCAGAATCCCAGCATTCTATATTTTACCTAAGATACACAAACACGCCACCAAACCTCCAGGCAGACCAATTGTTTCCGCTTGCGATTCCCTCCTTGAACCTCTCTCTCTTTATACGCCGACTATGTTTTGGAAACCTTTCGTCGGAAAAATGGCATCCTATATCAAGGACAGCACAGAAACCATCAAGATCTTGGACATGATCCAGCTCACCGCCGACTCAATTCTCGTCACCATGGACGTCGAGGCTCTATACACGTCCATCCCACAACGGGAAGGTCTACAAGCACTTGCCACTTGCCTCAAAAAAAGGAGAGACACAACCACCACACCAACTAACTTCCTCCTGGAGTGTATATGCATAGCAATGGGAGAAAACTTTTTCCTGTTTGGACTATAGCTTTACCTACAGATCAAGGGCCTCAGCATGGGTGCAACCTTTGCACCAGACGCGGCCAACCTCTATATGGCCCAGTATGAAGATGACAACATCTACCACAATAACAATCCCTACAGATCTCACATCAAGATCTGGCGACATTACATAGACAACGTTCTCCTGATTTGGGAAGGAAGTAAAGAACTATTGTTGGAATTCCATCTTTGGCTCAACACACAAAATACCCACATTAAATTTACCATCGACTGGGATTACCAAGCCATCAACTTTCTTGACTTGCATATTTACAGATCCGGAGCATTGTTAAAAACTGAACTATTCAGAAAACCTACTGACAGAAACACCTTGCTGCACTTCTCCAGCTACCACCCACAAGGGCTCAAAAACAATCTACCCTACGGCCAATTTCTCCGTATCCGCAGGAATTGTACCGACAAAGACAAATTTAACCAACATGCCAAGCAACTACAAACACGTCTGGGACAAAGGGGCTACCCCAATAAATCCTGATGGCTAAAAAAAGAGCGGCTAACACCGACCGCTCAATCTGTCTCACCACCAAGGAAAAGGACTCCATCGACAGGACTGTCTGCATCACGACCTTCAATCCAGTGAGCAACCTTATCAAGAGTACCATCAACAAGCACTGGCATTTGATCAAAAATGAGGGGAGTCTAGCCAAAAAACCTTTGTTTGCTTTTAGGAAAAACAAGAACTTGAGAGACACCCTTGTTCATACGTTCCGAGAACCCACAAAGACACCAGCGACCCTATGGAACCTGCCTCTGGAAGTCGGACATTATAGCTGTGGACGCTGTGTCACTTGTCGCCACACCACGAACAGCAAAACCTTTACCCACAAGGATTTTGTTTGGAAATTGAACAACCACACGAACTGTGAGAGCAAATATGTTGTCTACGCCATCAAGTGCCCATGCGATATGGTATACATTGGCAAGACCATTAGACCCGTAAAACAAAGGATTAATGAGCATAGGTCTTGTATCAAAAATCAAGTACAAGACAAACCCCTAGTTGAACACTTCAACAAGAAAGGACATACCCATGAACAATTTTCCTGGACGGTACTGCAACAATTGCAGCCACAACAACGTGGTGGAGACATCAACCTGGCCCTCACAAGATTAGAACAAAAGTGGGTTCACAGACTCGATACAGTCCGCCACGGTTTAAATATAACCGTAGAATGGAAACATTTCTAAATACCCTCATCCACCATTAGGGCAACGCCCTTCTGACATTTGGTGCAGGAGATGATGTTCTGACATTTCCAATGCACTATGACGTGATTTTGGACTATGAGAATGGGGTTGAGTTGGTACTTTTTGGACACACCATCTCTGTGGTATGAAAACATAACTCAACACTCTCGTGGGTCACACATCCAAATCTGTTAATGCAATTCAATGCTGGACATTTAGGACAAAACGATTTACCAGACACTTCATCAATATCCCAATAATGTTTTTCTGATATGACACCATTTGAATGTAACAACTCATCTCTGTACCTGGTATATGTAAACGCAATTCAATGTTCTCATAACACGAAATGCTTAGGGTACGGCACCTTTTGAATATAACAACCAATCTCTATGCCTGGTACCTACAAATACTGTTCAATGTTCTCGCATAAGACACATTTAAAAATGCACTTGTACTGCCAGAATCCAAGAAATGCTTTTCTGATGTAACATCATTTGAATGTAACAACTCATCTCTGTGCCTGGTACCTACAAATACTATATAATGTTCTCGCATAAGACACATTTGAATATGCACTTGTATTGCTAAAATGCTCTGCTATAGCACTCTGAATGAACAAACACATTTTTATGCCTGTTTCATGATTATGCAATTTTTAGCACTCGCCTGCCACTCATTTGAATTCAAGCAGGCTCTTATTTCGCTTTGCCATCACTCAAAAACGTTATACCGGGGGGGCGTGGCCAGCGGGCGCAAGATGAGGACGTGATCCCTCGCCGCTCCCGGACGCCAGCCCAATCCTCCATTCATCCTGTGACTAAAATACAACTGCGGAGTCCCCAAAATATTGTAGAGACGTCCGAAACCTTGCTGCTTCGATCCAGACCATCCCGGATCAGATTCGGTGCGAGCTTCGCGAGAAACTACCCGCGGAGACCACAGACAACAGATCGTGGTGGGTGACAAAGGTGGCCGCCTGAGGGCGCGAGAGGCGGAGATCGCGAGGCCTGGAGCTGCAGCAGGCCCAGGAGAGAACAAGCAACGTGTAATCACCCACCCATCGGCTCCGGAAAGCGAATCGATCACCTCGAGCCGGCGTTTCGCCTGCCTCTCCAACTGCGGGGCTGCGCTGACTGTTCGCGGCGGCGACGAGTGCTCCTCCCACAGGGGGCACACAGCCCGGAGACCATCTCATCGGACGCGCAGGAAAATGCCAGAAATAGCCCCCCATCCCCCTTCCTCGGAGAGGGCCAACGCGAGGCGGAAGCCGGCCCGGGCCACAGCCCCTGTGCTGCGGATGTGGGCGCTCCGCTCCTCATAGACCACCTGCACGGCATCCACGGCCTCCCCGGCTGCGGACATTACTACGCCAGTAAGGAGAGGGGAGGGAGGGAGAACTGATCCTGGTCCCCTGGCGGGTGGCGCACGGGCGGCTTGGACCGGCGCGGCCCGGGGCGGGCCCTGGTGTTCCCCACATAGGCCGCAGGCAACACGGCAATAAAGCGGCAAAACAACCAGGGTGCCCCGGGCCGCGGGGAACACCCCAGGAGCTTCAAGACCAACTCGCCGGCGACCCTGGCGGCACTGAGAGCATCGAGGACGTGGGATAGAACCCGGTCATCCTGAGTGACACTGCCTGGACATACATGAATAAAGGCCACGCTCTGAATGACCATTAACCCCGAATAAGTCCAGGCTATCTCGTCTACACATCAGAAAGCGTTGAACAATACAAACCACGCGGTTGTTGTGGGGCCCTGCATGATTGCTATCCCAGTGCCTCCTCTGCTCGGCAAACGCCGCTTTCTCCAACCGATAAACGCAGCCTCGGAAAATCAAGCATCGCTGCCCTCCCTGAGCGTACTTATAGAACGCCCTTACACCACGGTGAGTTTTACTGGAACCAACTCCCAAGAAATCGCAGTGAGTAAATTGCCCCTGACACGCACCACGGAATTGTAAACACCCCTACTGCATAGAGTTGAAAAAGCGGACCAATCATACTGGAATCTCCCTCCCCTTCAGCAATACCTGTCTCCCTGCCTTCCAGCGGGCCTCCCCTCCCGGGTAGACCTTGGACCTGCAAAACCACTTCACCAAGGCACCTGCAATGGGGAAAGACAGACCCAGGAAGACCTCCACACAAAGCAGGATTGAACAATATGCAACTACACCAATGTCTCGGTCCCCAGAAAGATCGCTACAACAGGACTCGGATAGCATGGAAGAGAATATCTCCCTCAGAGACATTATGGGCGCCATTGCCAGCTCCAGAACCTCCATGGAGAAAAAGATGGACAGTATAGGTGCGGATGTATCCTTGCTAAGGCATGACCTCCAGAAGCTAACCTCACGCACTGGGGAGGCTGAGATGCGGATCTCTGAGACTGAGGACAACCTCCGTGGAGTTAACCGCCAGATGGCTGGCATGATGGCATGAATAAAGCTCCTGGAGGCAAGAGCAGATGATAGTGAAGGCAGGTCAAGGCGCAACAATGTCCGTATTCTCGGCTTTCCAGAAAAGGCAGAAGGAGACTGTATGGAGCTCTTCCTGGAGGGGTGGCTCGCAGACATATATGACGTACAATCCTTCTCCAAGTTCTTTTCCATTGAGCGTGCCCATCGTATTCCCACCGGCAAGATCACACCGGGAGCACCGCCCCGTACAGTCATAGCAAGGTTCCTAAACTATAGAGATAGAGACACAGTACTGCAGCTGGCGAGGTCTAAAGGAAATATTACGTACAATGGATCAAGAATTGCCCTTTTCCCCGACTTCACCAGAGAAGTTCAGAAAGCGCGTCAATCCTTTGACCCCCTCAAAAAACGCCTCCAATCAATGGGAGTCAAATACGGGCTCGTATTCCCTGCCCAACTTAAGATATTTCACAAAAATACAACAGTACACTTTGCTGACCCAAGAGAGGCGTGGAGTTGGGCTGAAAGGCATATTGAAGGCGACTGGAGTACCGACGGGAGACGGAGAGGAGAACGGAACAGGCCTCATCCTGAGCGACCACCTGAACACGAACCGCAACAACAACAACTGCAGAATGGAATCCCCCAAAATGAGGGAGCGCAGTAAACATCGCCAAGATCCTGGACGTCCACATCACTACCAATATACCGCAAAGTGCCGCTTCGTACATCGCAAAGTGTCGATGATGGCAACCCCGGCTGGTGGCCACCCAAACGGCGGCCCCCCTCCCACCGGGCATAAAACAAACTCGAAGCGCCTCATAGCAGAGCTCCACTGCCCTGCCCTGTGTCGCTCTCAGTGACACAACACCTGGCACACTTGTGCTCTGGACTCGGATTGTCACAGGGCAGTTTGATGTAGTTTACAGTTAATTTGTTTAAAGGTTAAACACTGGGTCGACAGATGCTTCAGTTGTGGGTGGAGTATGGGGAGGGGGGAGTTGGGTTTATTATATGTATTTATTGTTCAGCATACAGAGGCAAGATGGATACGCTACACAGAATGAGTGTGATGGATATGACGGGCATACAACCGAGGAGATCCACCTGTGAAAACAAACCCCAGAACAACAATGACAGCTGAGAACACTCCAAACCAAAGAAAACTCAAACTCCTGGTATGGAATGTGAACGGACTAGGTAATAGCATCAAAAGACGCCTGGTCCTCCAGCATCTAAACAGACACTCCCCAGATATAGCCATGCTCACCGAAACACACGTAGCCGGAAACATATGCAAATTCTTCAAAAGATCAAACTACCGCACCGCGGTGCACGCTGGCTTCTCTATGGGTGCGCGGGGGGTCCTCATACTAGTTCACAAGAGGCTTCCTCTAGCAATCATGAACACACTGCAAGACACAGGAGGGCGATATGTGTACATTCAAGCAACGCTATGGAATCAAACACTGGCACTCATGGCAGTATACCCCCCCCCCCAGCTCTCCTGAACGACCTGTTAAACGAAATTACCCCCATTGTGGCAACGGGACTTGCAGACACAATGGTGATTGGAGGTGACTTCAACGAGGTCATGGATTATACCCTAGACCGTACACACCTGAGGGCCACGAACCCTGCCACCACGACTAGATTGGCTTCCTTTGTGTCAGCAATGGGCCTATGTGATGCGTGGAGAGCCCTTCATGCTCAGACACGGCAGTACTCCTTCCACTCGGGGGCCCATGCCTCGATGTCTAGGATAGATTATTTCTTCCTCCCACATCAATCTATTCACAAATTAAGCAGTGCATCCTTCCTCCCTCAAGGAATCTCCGACCATTCCCCACTCCTGGCGGTTGAACTCCTACTACCTAGGATTCCCAGAATTTCAGGAGATGTTGGAGACAACCACCTCTGATTATTTCGAACTTAATGCAGATTCGGTGGACAACCCCATTACATTGTGGGAGGCGTATAAACCAGTTCTCCGAGGAGAAATTATATCATGGACGTCCCATAAAAAAAAGAAACACCGTGAAAAAATCATCGAGGCAGAGAGTGCGGTCGTATCCAAAGAACTGGAAGACATCGCCAGTGACACCCCGGAGACGAATAGGGCCCTATTGTTGGCACGGAAAAAACTGCACAATCTGTCACTGGACTGTGCTAAGAAAGCACACGCTGCAATGAAGGCACGTGTATATGAGACAGGAGACAAGGCAGGCAAAATGCTTGCGTGGCTCGAAAAACGTGACCAAGGTCAACAGAAGGTGAAGCATATTAGAACTCTAAACGCAAACTTAGTTCACACCGATGCAGAGATTGCAGAACGCTTTGCCGAGTTCTATGAGGACCTGTACAAACCCCCCAGCATCGTCATAGATACTACTATACTAACCAATATTGCCCTCCCAACACTCACCACAGAACAAATCTCCCCTCTAGACAGCAAAATCACTACGACTGAAATATCAACTGCCATAGGACAACTCCAAGCTGGTAAGACCCCAGGCCCGAACGGGTTCCCAGTGGACATCTGGAAAAAGCTAAACCATCTGAATATACCCCATCACCTGCTCAATATGTTTGAATACTCCCTACAACATGGTGTGCTCCCAACAGATCTCCGCAAGGCCAACATCATAGTAATTCCCAAAAAGGATAAGCCTCCAGAAGAATGCACCTCCTATCGACCCATATCCCTCATTAATAGTGAAGCTAAAATACTAGCTAAAATATTAGCCAATAGATTACAAGTAGTTATTACATCTTTGATCCATCCAGACCAATGTGGCTTCATGCCCCAGAGGTCAACCAGAATGAACATTCGTAGATTGCACCTTGCACTGGAGAGAGCACCAACCATACAACACTCCCTGGTCCTGTTGGCCATAGACTTTGAGAAGCAGGTACATAAACACTTAGGTTGGGACAACAAAATTACCCCAGTCCAACCCATATGGAACAATGTGCGGCTCCCGAACCTTGTTGATCTCCCGAAATGGCCAATCTGGGCCGCAGCTGAAATACAGACAATCCAACAGATAATCGTGAATGACCGATTGAGAGAATTTCCTGAGCTCGCTACCGCACATGGCCTCCCGGAGACTGCAGCATGCATTTGCTTTGCACAGGACCCAACTTGTGGACATGCCAGAATGCACGCCAATAGAAAGAAATATAGTTGTTGATAGCGTGAGTAATAAAGTAACATCTACCATGTACAATGCTATTTCTTCATTTGCCACAAAGGAACTATTGAATCTGAAGGCGAAATGGGAAATTGATGTTGGCCCCATATTACCTGAAGACTGGATTGAAATCCTGATGTATCCTAGAGAATGCGCAATCTCAGCACGCATTAGATTAGTACAACTTAAGATTCTCCACAGGATATACTATCCTCGAATAGCCCTCTTCAAATGGGGTAGAACATCCGATCCCAATTGCCTACTTTGTAGACAAGAAGAAGGATCCTTCTACCATATCCTCTGGCAATGCCCACGCATACAACGCTTCTGGCATAAATGCAGCGCGAGACTCTCCAGGGCCATATGCCGCCCGATTCCAACGGAGCCCAAACTCCTGCTATTGGGCATCGCTGATACAGTAGAATTGTCACGATTTGAAAAATTACTTGTTTCAACAGCCATAGGAATTGCTAAAAGGAACATTGCACAGTTGTGGGGCTCAGAAAACACCCCAAAATACGATCACTGGATAACGGATGTGGACGCAGCCATCCTGATGGAGCGCCGAGTCTACCAAGCTAGAGGCTGCCCGAGCAAGGCAGATAAGATCTGGGGAAAATGGGAACAGACTATATAACTCTGGTATAATATCGCCAAACTGTATTGTTGTAAAATGTACAAGGCCTACACCCGCCAATATCATCCTCTGTGGGGTCTTGAACTATACCACGTTGCACTACCTACCAGCTATCTTACTGTCCAATATATTATCAGTATTGGTATCTCTACGGTTGTTTATATCTAAATACTCTTATCCGTGCAACTCTGTCACCTGTATGCAAAGTCTTATAACTAAGGTTTGGTATGTTGTTGTTCTATTGCACAAAATGTAATAAAATGTGTTATAAAAAAAAAACGTTATGCCGATCCAATATGCTCCAGTATGACACATCCGTTTCCCATGCACCAGCTTCTACGGCTGGATTGATCAGCATTCACTCTGAAGTTCATTGAGCTCATACATGGGACTACCTTTCCCATGATTCCATGACTACTGAGTAGTCATCGCACCCCTCTCCATGTTGCACGCACCCAATAGGCTGAACCAGTGAGCCCTCGGGGATTGGTTGAAACGACCGCCTCCCCATCCACCGAGCACTTTCATTGGGTGTCCTTCCCCCAATGTCAGTGCTCATAACACTTCACTGGTACTCTACACACAGCACCCATCTGCCTGCTGAGGACCCCGTAGAGACGCCGATCCGGGAAACGCTGAGGTAAGTGTCGATCGCTTTGAGCTTCCCTTATGCTCTGGTGGAGTTAGCTTCACACACCGAGATATGCTTTCCTCTCGCGCACATCCCGTTTTAATGTAGCCCTGTTAATTGACGAGTGCAGTTCGGGATATGCTTTTTTCAACCCTGCCATGCCCGTGCCCCCCACATTTATCACTCTAGAGACTCCGGGGTTCTTTTGTGCCTCCACAGCTGACACACCGGGCTTTTCCACTTGCAGGAGCTCACTAGACGCCGCGCCCCGCGGATGAGCCTCTCACTAAACCATTATATTATATCCTTGAGAATATGGTCTCCACCACCATCCCTTACCACCACCACCCTGAACGTGCGGCCATCACTCAACACCGCACCCACGGATTCGGGTTGTTTCATTCCGTCCATACCGTCCTCCTGGATTGACCCATCCATTGTTTACTGTGGTTAGTTCTCGTGGAACTTGGTCAGACATTCCACCA
Source organism: Ambystoma mexicanum (assembly GCF_040938575.1). NCBI lineage: Eukaryota > Metazoa > Chordata > Amphibia > Caudata > Ambystomatidae > Ambystoma > Ambystoma mexicanum. The sequence goes on along the minus strand of NC_090924.1, from coordinate 827,967,309 downwards.
CCCACGCCGTCTGCCAAATACATTATGCACGGCACTACACCGGTGTAAGAGACAACGTGCCTTTTTAGTACGTGTGCTCACCTGGATCCACACAAACACACCGCACTTACCCCATTGGACACCAATACTGCAGTTTACGTAAGTAGAATTCGACTCTATCCTCAGTCAGTCGGTTCCTTCCAAATCACTTCCACCCATACCCCCGCACAGGGACAGCGTGCTGCCCTGATCACTAAGACCATCCATTAAGGACTAAGTGAGGTCCTTCGACATGGAATTTATTCACCTCTCGACTACCATTTGAGTTTCTGGACCACCCCACTTTTCATGGTCCACGTATGTTGTTTTTCAGAAATTGGGACCCACTCTGGCCCACTCCACCCAACTGAGGGACCTCGACCTTCAGTAGACCCCTGTAAGTGCTACATGCACCCGCAATCCAGAAACCAGTTTAGGATTGCCCGCAGCCTCCCGCAGCCTCCCACTGCTCCAGCAGCAGGTAAGCTGTTTTCTGATACACCATGTGATGTATCACTACGGCATAACTCTGCCTTTATTAAATAATTCATGAATTAGTCAACTACTTTCGAAGATCCTTACAGCCTTCCTTTACCAACAGATACTACGGACCACACCGCAACTGGTGTCTATCCTGACGAAGGCCAACACATAGACAGGCTTCAATCAAGCCCTCTTCTGGCCGAAACACACCTGTGTCGATTCCCCATGACCAACTGTACTGTCCACCCCTCGTGTATGTTCTTGTAAAAAAACGTTGTGTACACCGTGTGTAAACCAAGCCTGCGACCACGCTCTGTGCCAGGCGCACTTGTCTACCAACTGTAGGTCCTTCCTACCTCATTTCTGTATGTGCCTCTATGTGAAGTTTTGACCTCAATATCCCTGAGGTCGACACTGACCTGTGTTACCACTGAATACAATCACCTATGTCCGTCATACTCCAAAAAAACCTTTGTGCTTATCGAAAGCTCTGTTAAGTAACTATTGAGTCATCAAAAAAATGTTCCATGTTGTTTTGAAATAAATATCAACATCCAGAACGACAAATCGCTTTTAGGATCTTTTCATCCTGATTATTTTTCATGTATATGGATACCTTACTGTCCATGGTTTTCTTGGTATTGGTACTTCAATGGGTGCTGTTCTTCTGATAGGCACTGGGCAGAGCCCTACTGTGGCTCTCTGCTGGTTTATTTGCTTATCATATGTCACATATTTTGGTGTGAACGTTCCTGGTACTTCAAAATGAACGATTGGAGTGCAGGCTTTATTTGAGACCTCCTCTACACTCCCCTCTCTGGCCATTCATCGACCACTTTCACTTCCATCTTACTCGGTTCTTCTGTATTCATCTTTACTCCATCGCCTGGGCCCATTCCTTCTGCGTCTTCTGGATCTATACATGATGGTTTGAAGAAGTCTCTCTTTGGAGTCCATATCTTTATTACTCCTTTCAGTCTACCTGCAGTCCTTACGTGTTCGTCTTTACTCCATGTCATTAGTTGACATTGTCCATGTGGGCTGCAGTAGACACATCTTCCCACATAGTTTTGATGTTTCCTGGGGTAGAAAAACTGTGTTCCCTCTGGTGTGTGAATGCTGGCGTTCACAAAGTTTTTTTATTTCTTCATCAGTCAGGTCTTTAGGTTTCCATCCTGGCTTGACATCAATCATGATATTCATCCCTATGGCTTTTTTCGCAGTCTTCTGGCATTGAGAGATTATAATCTTGATAACACAAAAACCTAGTAATATCATCACTAGCAGGGCTTCCGGGAACTTGAATGCATCTGCCATCCATTATGGGACCCATGAGAATAGTGATCCAAACCAGCTGTCAACATCCACTTCGTCAGTTTAATCAATCATCTGGTTCTGCAGTTTTGTCAGCATACTTATGGCTTCTGTTAAAGTTCCATTTTCCTCATCGTTAGAAGGTATAAATATGCAACATGATTCTCCGATTTTTGCACAAACTCCTCCATCCATAGCTGTGATCATGTCAAGCACATATCTCTTCTGGAGAGTCATCAGTCGGATGGCTCTTAACTCTTCCTTAATCGCATTGAATCCTTTTATTGTCAGGTTGATGGTCTGCAGTAACTCCCATCTGGTTATCTATAACCATTTAGTATTTTCTCCAACTTGGAATCTTGGCATAAAAATAGTTGTGAACACTGACGAGGTAAGGCTGACCACTTCAATTTGTACCTTATTCAAGAACCAGATTGAATTCGTTTTTCGATTCTGGTGATGTTTGCTGAAGATCATAATCTTCGTCTTGGTGTTATTTATCACAAGGTTGTTAGGTGACATGTACTTGGCCAAGTTATCCAGCTGCCGTTGCAAGCCTACTGGCCTCTGGTCAAGTAGTATCATATCGTCTGCATAGAGAATCCTGGAGATCAAGGTGTTGCCTATTTTTGGGAGAAAGGAGTGCACGATTTTCAGAATCTTTGTAATCACCTAAGAAGGCCACAAACAGGGCAGGTGCCAAAGGACAGCCCTGCTTAACCCCTCGTTCTGCTGAAATTTCTTTTGAGAGCAGGCCTTGTCGATTTAGCCGCACACGTAATGATGTTTGGGTGTGTAGTGCTATTATCGGGTCCAGCACTTCATCTGGGCAGTTCCATGATTTTAATTTGTTCCACAGTATTACTCTGTCCACTTTATCAAACGCCTGTGATAGGTCGATAAAGGCCACGAAGACAGTTGGAGCACCTTGTTTGATTTTTAGCTTGATTATGTTTAACAGGAAGATGCTTACAGAGGTGCTCCTGTTTTATTTTTAATCCCATCTGGGAGGGGCCTGCACATGGGGCTGTTTTTGCCCATTTTTGAAAGTGATGTAGCAGCAGAGTAGCTAAGAGTTTGCCGATGATGTCTAGAAGGACTATGGGGCGACAGTTCACCGGGTCCTCCCTATTTCCCCTCTTGAGAATCGGGACGACAATTGCTTTTGTCCAAGAAGCAGGAATAAGTCTCATTTTCCTGCACTAGTCAAAAAGGAAGCTGAGGAAATCTGTCTATTCGTCTATGTGATTCTTTAGATCAATGTTGGTGAGCCCGTCTGGGCCCGGAGCCCTTGAAGTTTTTAGCTTTTTAATGGCTCCATTTATGTCATCTTTTGCAGAAAGATCGATCCAGGGCGCCTGATGGTTTTCTGCAGCTAAGGTCCCACTATTCTGTGGTACAGCGAAGAGGTCTGTAAAGAATTTGGCCCATGCTGTTTCTAGATCTGAGTTGGCCAGTTGGGTGTCTGCATTTCCATTTGTTTTGTTAATTAGGGCCCAGAAGTCACCAGTCTTTTTGCTCGTCAAGGTTCTTAGCATTGCTTCAGCGTCGTTTTGATAAAGCTTGGCTTTGTGCATCCATAGCCATGCTTTGTAGCTTTTTTTTGTCATTGATCCATGTTTCCCAGGTCAATTTGGTGTTCTTTCTTCTTGCTTCCCGCTTTAGTTTTTTCAGTGCCCCTTTTTTGTCTGCTACTGTTTTATTAAATACATGGTTGGTGTTTGTTGTAGGTTTGTTATCACTTTTAGGTTTCATCTTGTATTCAATCTGTAGCGGGATGTAATTTGGTCTTTCTGTTGCAGCAGTATTTGCTGTGCTTGTCCCTTTTGCGATGTATTGGCATGTTAGGTTCTTGATGCTAGCAGCTGTTAGTCGTAGCCTAGTTTGTTGGTTATTCACCTCGACCAAGACGGGAAAGCTTTTAGTTTGCTGACAGTTCGATGACCATGCCATTGACAGCATGTTGTGATCACTGGTATCTGTTTTTATCACCTGCAACAGTTCAATGTACGGAAGCATGGTACTGGATACAAAGATATAGTCCAGAGTGGCGTTAGAGTTTCCTCTTTCCCATGTCGGTATCTGTGTTTGTCAATCTTTGGCCCATGCAAAATTATGGAAATTCCTAGAAGTCATTAGACTTAGCCACGCTTGACCCCTTTCTTCTGACAGCGACGAGGTGGTAGCTGGAGTGGACTTTTGGGTCCATGCATTTCGCATTCATGTCTCCACAAATAATTATGGATGTGGTGTTCCAGTCAATGATGATGCCGTCGAAAATGTCTCCCACAGATCGGCAGAAGTCTGCTGTAGTTGTTTTTTGAGAGTTCCAATAAACAGTCATGATGGCCAGGTTAGTCGAGATCCACGATTTTAAGGGATGTGAGAAATGCGTCCAATGAATGAGGACCACAAGTATCCCATATGATCCTGCTATCTTCCCCACAATCTCTCAGGACCCAATCGAACCACGAGAAGGAGGCCCGCTGACGGTATACCCAAAAGACCTTTCGCTGCTGGGGAAATCTCTATTTCGAAGCCATCCAGTGCGGGCTTCTCGAGAAGCCAATCTCTTGTAAACAGAGAATATTAGATTACCCAAGTTCTGGCTGTCAGGGTTGGTTAAGTGGACGTGCCCTCTGGTGTTCCATGAAGCTAGGGTGAGTATCTTTTTAGGATGGAGCTCGTTACCCGGGTTTAGTTGTGGCTATTTCTTGTGTCTAGGAATTAGGGCTGCCTGTAGCCATTTCCATGGGCCACCCGAGACGGTTTCGTCCCCTTGGCAGTCCGGTGAGTCACGTGGTGTTCTAGTATCTTACCATCTGAGTTCTCTGTGGCTATTGATTCTGTTTCGCTGGAAGCACTGTTCCCTGGAGCTCTGCGTGCGTTGACGCCCCTGATGCCAGTCATCTCTGGAGTGGTACGACCTTACTCTAATCTGTTCTTTGTCTTCTTGGGTGTTGTGAGAGGGCACGACGTCTGAGTGATGTTTGTGGAGATTTTTGTTGTTGGTTTCCCCAAAACGTCTCTTCAGCTCTGTTCTCTGGGAATTGTGATAGTCTTCAGTTTTAGAAGAATATTTCCTTGTATTAGTTTTGATTGTATCCAGCTTTGCTTTTGTGGCTGGAGTGTCCAGAGTTTTCATTTCTGAGAGCAGAAAGCCAGCTGCCCATATTAGGAAAGCATCACTGCCCATGAACTGGACTTTAGTTTTGCACATGGCTATGTGTGAAAGACAGTGTGCTGTCTGGACTTCAATTTCTACAGCTACGAAGATCTTGGACTTCCCCCATGCTGTATGGTAGGAGTGCACAAAGCATTCCCCTCCTGAATTTCGTCTTCCAACTTCTTACATGTTTTGGTACCAAATGTTGTTTCCCAAATGTGCTGTGCTGTCCAGGTAATCATTTAGTTTGTTGTCATCTCCGTGCATACTTCTCTTAAGGTTTTCATGTAGTTTGCTATTACTACATCCCTGAATGCATCTGTATGGCTCCTTCTTGCTGGAGGATTCTCAGGTATCCTGGTCCATGGTGCAGGCCTCCTCATCTGCGCCATTTGAGTGGACAAGAGTCTAGTAGCTCTTTCTTGGTCCTCATATATCTCTTTCTAGCTAGAAATGTTCGTATCCATACTGGCATCTGCCTGGTATATAGCTGTACTGGGGAACTTGTACTAGTTCTTTTCGCTGGAACATATACGTTGGTCAATGCTGCATCTGTAGGTTTATCCTTCAGCTCCTCTAGTCTTTTCCTGGCTCTGGCTAATGATGGCCAGATGGATTCTGCTATCAGCTGTGCTCGTGAGATTTTCTTTGAGTTTGTCTTCGTCTCCATCAGTGTCATTTCAGGGGTGTTTATTACTGTTACTTCTTTTGGTTTCGTCTCCAACTCCTCTAGTGTTTCCACAATGGCTGTTGTGGAGGTTCTCATAGTATGCAGTATTTTCTTCTCTGATGTTTTGGATTATGGTTCTGCAGTCATTGACACTAGGCCTGTTGCGTGTGCATTCCGTGTTTGCGTACGTGTGGTTGTCTGTAATCTTGTCAAATTCATGCTTTGCCGACCCTGTCTCCGCCTTTCCTTTTTGTTTGTTACCACAAGTGTGCGAGTGTCATTGCTAATCACATCCATTTCAAGTTCATTCACTCCACCATCAGATCTTCTAGGGACGGGAATGACTATGTAAGGTGGTGGGTGCCTTTGTAGGCTTCATGCGTGCATCATGAGGTGGGTGCACTGGAATTGGAACGCTTTGTGCACCAATGAAAAAATTCAGTTCTGATCGTTAATGACAGTAAAACAATGATAAATATAATACACAAAGACATTATGCCCCTGTATGTCAGGCGACAGAATTTACTTCCAGAGGAATAGGGACGTCGTTCCTCCTGCGGGAAGACGAGGTTGCTGCTCTGGATTCCCATCTCGATCATTCGCCAAAATGTTAATTCTTACGATACTCCTTTAAACAATATTGTCTTTTCAGATTCTTTGTTGTGAGTTTCAGGTGTAACACAATTGTAGCCCCCCCTTATGACTAATAATTGTCTTTTATCTCAGGATACAGTTCTTTTACTAAATATGGGAAGTGTAAAACTTAAGAGATAATCCAGCAAGTCTCTTTACTGTGCATGTTCAAAGTATGTCAGCTCCCACTCCGTGCCCCTGATCTGTTTCAGTCCCGAAGACATGTTGCCTTTGTTATTGGAAAATAAGAAGGGAAATCTCTGGCAATGCTCTCTCGATCTGTCCCTCGGCAGAAAGCTTTTAGAATCTCCTCAGATAGTTCTGGTGATGGTTAGAGAGTGCCACTTGTAGTATTATTCCATGCAAGAGCATGCCCATTTGTGCAATATTGGAGGGTCTCTGATGAATGTGAGGACATCAACATTGATCGGTCTCCCCACTAGCTCTGGAAAGTCAGTGACTAAACGAAAGAGAACGTTGTGGGGCAATCTACTGTCTTCTGGTGACAGGGACATCTGTCCCATTTTGCTGATGTTCAGGACTGTATGCTTTCACTTCAATGTAAAAAATGTCTGCACTGTCCGTTTGTGTGGAGTGCAACTAAGATCACGATTTTATTTAGGATTTGGCTTAGATGTTCTGTATTTGCTGGGTCTCGAAGAAACGTGAGTGTGTCTGTCGTTCTTCCGACAAGATTTGGACTGTCTTCAATTATTTGAAAGAACAATGTATTGACAAGCTCATTTACTTCCTTCTCTGCTTGGGACTTTTGGCTTCTCCTCGCTGTACTCAGGAAGTAGGAGAAATTGTTCGGCAATTACAGTAAGCAGTCTTCTTATTGTCTTTTTGTTTTCGAGATATTGAAGAAAGTCAGTGACACTGGTGAGTCTCCCCACCAATGACGGGTACGATCTTAGCACTAGATTAAAGTATGCCACCACGTCTTTGGTGATGCTGCTACTGTGGGACACCACAAGTGCTTCCGAATATGCTCTCAATGTGGAATGAGTATGGATGCTGTATTTCTTCCAATTTATGTGTCCTCGATCAAAATTTGGCATGTTATTTCCTCATCACAGTTTTAATGTGTCTTGATTCAAAGTTCAAGTTCAACAGACTATGTTGTGGTTTATGCGTGCAATTCTCTTCTTCACTCTGCAACTAGGATGCACAGAGTGTCCTCCATTTATGTCCTTATCCCCTTTTTTGCTCAGAGGAAGTGTCCAATTTTAAGCCACAATTTACAAAAAGTTATTTGTCTTTTGCTGGTCATGCATCCTTTTTCTTCATCATGGATCTCGGCTGCACGTGCTGTGGTTCTTCCCCGTCGCTCGTAGTCTCCTTGCATTGGGGTGCAGGCAGGGGGCCTTCTCCGATGTAGGGTTTGATATTGCCCAGAAAAATCCAAGCTCTCCTGCCTTGTAGTTTCACTGTAGAAGTAGTGCAGTCCTCAAAAGTAAAGGGACCGTTAAATCTTGGCTCGTCCCACCTTTTCCTCGTATGGTTCAAGGACGGTATCTCAAGGGAAAACGGATGGTACATAAAGTCCTTGAGCTGTGTCTGCAGTAGTATCTAGTATCTCCTTCTTTGTTCTGTGCTGCCCTGCACCCTTTTCGTCGTCGCTGCAGCTGGTCTGAAATTGCAGTAAGGCAGGATGTCATGCAATTCAGGTAATTCTGCATTTCAGACCCTAAGATTTCTCCTGTGGACTGGGCATCAAATCTTGCTCGGGGTGTCAGGGGAGTACGCATGCTTTGTCCTGCGGCTATCTCGTGTGGCGTAAGATGGTGGTCTGAACCGTGTTGGTTCCGGAGTGCATACAATGCCAAAGGAAGGCAGTGCAACCATCCCTTTCTTAGAGTAAGCTTCAACTTGGCTATCCTTTCCTTTAATAAGCCATAGAGCTTCTCACAGATCCCGTTACCTTGTGGATGATACACCAACGAAAACTTGTGCTTTATACCAAGCAGCAAGCTCATCTGTTCAAATGTCTCATTAACAAAGTGAAGGCCATTATCTGATCTCATAACTTCACACATCCCCCACCTTGGGAACACTTTTCTCACAAAAATTGTGGCTGCACAGGTAGAGTCTGGGTGTGTACATGGACCTGCCTCTATCCATCTAGAGAATGGACACACCGCAACAATTAAGTATCTGTACCCATTACATACTTGAATCATTGTCATGCCTGCGCCATGGGCGCACACATTGGCAACCATCATGGACTATTTGTTATTCATGTATCTTCAGAATACTCTTGGAACAACCCCTATTCACACTTTGGTACTTAATTCACATTTGCGTGAATTTGGTGCCTTCTTATATAACTCAACTAACTATATGTACCACAATGTACCTTGCTACAGCTATCAATTCCTGGCCATTCCCATTTGTCAGCGTTGGAACCACAATCCCCAGAAGCCCTAGAGATCAGTGCTGCTTCCACCATCTCAGGACCAGAGAGGGAGGAGGCAGATTGTATTCAGGTGTGCTGCTCCAGGTGCTGCCAATTAGCCTGCCTCAGTACAGGGCAGGGCGGTATTTAAGCAGCTGCCTGCAGGAGCTCAGTCTCTTGCATCAAGAGTCCTCCCAGCCCCTTTTTGCCTTTTGTCTCGAATTTGTATGCTGTTCCTGCTGCTGCATTTTCCTGCTTTTGTTCCAGTGCTCTTTCTGGGCTTCCTGCCTTGCAGCCTGCTACACCCTGCTGCCTACAGCCCTAGCCTTTTGGGCTCCCTGCCTCACAGCCCTGCTCCGCTGGGCTTCCTGCCTTGCAGCCTGCTACACCCTGCTGCCTGTGCAAGTTCTGAAAAGGCTCATTTGGCCTGGGGAGGACTCCTCTCATTACCTTTAATGTGTGCCCAGCTGTGAATTGTTGGCAGATTATACAGTTCACTATAAAAAATGCAACATGCTCGGTTATGAACCAGTCTTCTGCAAGCGTTGCTGCAAGATTCTCTTTTGTCATATGCGCTGGGTAATGTAGCTTGCTCCACTGCTAATTTTAACAAGGCTATAGGCATCACAGGATTACCAGTGCTGTCTTGCCACCACAAACTGTCAGAGGGATTTAAAGAACACCATTGCCGTTTCCATAGATTTTTCTCTTCCTGTGGTGCCTCCCCTTGGAGTTCCATCTACTGTGTTTGCCCTAGATTGTTTTAGCTTTCAGGTGTAGCTTGTGCAACCATCATTCTCTCATTGGTATGGGTGACTTCCACTTCCATGATCATGTCATTCTTGCATGCCATACGTTTGGCTTCCATGTCTGCTGCTTGGTTTCCGTGTGAGATAAAATCTGTCCCTTTCGTGTGGGCGGTGCATTTCACAACCGCTATGCCCACTGGGGGCTGTAGTGCCTTGATCAGCCTGCCCAATAAGGCTGCGTGCTGCACTGGCGTGCCGTCTGCTCGGAGGTAGCCCCTCCTTTTCCAGGGCGCTAACCATGCGTGCACTGTTGACGTCACATAGGCGGAGTTACTGTACACCGTTACTTCCTGGTCTGCGTGATTCTCAATGGCGAGTATCAACGCCAATAACTCTGCAGCCTGTGCTGAATAGTGAAATGGTATTCATTCACTAAGGAGTACTCAAAATTCTCTATTTGCGGTGTGTTTCATTACAACGCGCCTGTATATCTTTGCCCATAGTTTTGATCGATTCTCGAAGAACCATCAATAAAGACACTTTCTCCTTCTGCCAAAGCATTTTCCTTCACTCTGGGGATCTCATCATAGAATTCTTCATAATTTGCACACTCATGGATTGGTTCTCATTCAGTGACTGGCTCTGCTATAAACATAGCTGGGTTTGCTATCTTACATCGGACTACTTTAATCAATGGATTCAATGTGATCATCTCATAGGCAGAAGCTCTCTGGGATGTCAACCTGCCCTTTGGTTTCTCTAGAATAGCAAATAGTGAGTGCTCGACGTACAATGTCATTGAGCAACCCATCACAATGGTTGTAGCCTTCTCTATGGCAAACGCTGTGGCAGCAAAACGTTGTTCGCATGGAAAATGGCGTCTCATTACTGGGTCCAAATGTCCACTGTAGTATGCCAGGGGCTTATACCCCAATTTGGTTCTCTGTGTGAGCACTGCCGTCATAACGCTGCCATTTGTGTATGAAAATAGGTAAAATTCCTCTGCATAATTGGGAATCCCTAGAACTGGTGCTGTGCAAATAGCCTTTTTGAGTTCAGCAAATCCTTTCTCCATGGTCTCAGACCATTCAATTTTTTCTTTCGTCACTTGGGCCTTCTTTAGGGCCTGAATTAAAGGCTTAGTGTAAGAGCTATAGTCAAAGACCCATGCCCTGACACAGTTGCACAGGCCTAAAAAGCTCTGCATCTGTTTTATCATGCGTGGCTTAGCCGTGTTCAGTATGGCTTCAGCCCTTTCTGGGGTCACTCTTTTCCCCTCATGTGAGATCAACTGGCCTATGTACAGCACTTCTTTATAATGTAGCTTTTCCTTGTCAACCTTATATCCTTTCTCAGCCAGTATAGTCAATAGCTGGAAAATATCGTGCCTGCATTTCTCCTCTGTCGTGCTGCAGATTAAGATGTCATCCACATATTGCAGAACAACCCTTTCTAATGCAATATTGCTTAGGTCCACCTGTCAAAAATAGAAGGAGACTCACAGTACCCTTGGGGTAGCCTTGTGCTTTTCAGACGCATCTGTCTGAATGTGAATGACATCAGATCTTGTTAGTCACAGTGCAATGGGATTGAGAAAAATGCATTTTTTAAATCTATCACCTCAACAGGTATATTACATAGAATTGTAGCCGGGTTCGGTACTAGAGGGAACTCAGCCTCAACAATATGATTTATTGGGCGTAAATCCTGAATTAGTCTCCATGACCCTCCCTTTGATTTCTTGATCGGATAAACCGCAGTATTGCATGACGGCTCTGACATCACTAAGATGCCTTGCTCCATCATAGCCGAAATTGTCTTAAAAATCCCTTCATCTGCCTCTCTGGACATGGGATATTGTCGTGCTTTTGGTAATATTGGTAATGGTTTCAGTTTGATTCTCACTTCTCCAACCCCTTTCAATAGGCCTACGTCATAGGGTCCTGTGGTCCACACTGAGACAGGCACCTGGGCCATGTCGTCATCAAAATATTCAGGATGGTTCGTGCCAACATCATTCTCTGAGGCAATTCCCTTTTGATCATTCTCACCCAAAAGGTGAGACTAACTTCTACCATTGTCTCTCCCATATCTGCTTGCTCTTCAAACAGATCGCCATCAGTGACGTCAGTCAATTGATATCCTTCTTCAATGGTGATTACTGCGCACCATTGTCGGCCTTCGTCGTCATAACCATCTATCAAGGCCATTATTCCTCGTACTACAGCTGTGTGTATTATCAAGGGAAATGCTTGTCCCTTCTCCTCGTGCATCGGTATTCTTGGCCTAAATAGAAACTCATCTGGGGTTCTCATGATTTTGTCTGCAAGGCCTGGCAGCCCTGCCATTAGCACATGTATTCCGTATGCAAATATTTCTGGCTCTGATGGTATAACCCTCACGGCTGTGTTTCCTGCGTATGTTCTAATCATTTTGCACATGTTTGAATAGTGAATTCCTGGAGTTGAACATACTAAGCCCTCCTCCGTGAATGAGATTGTCATATTTAACTTTGTCATTAAATCTCGACCCAAAATGTTTACTGGGGTCTGTCGTGAATATAATCAAGGCACATTCATTTCACATTCTCCTATAGAGACTGGAAGTGTGTTTGTGAAGGGAACACGACTTGTAGCTCCTGTGAAACTCTGAGTATTTATGGCCTCACCAGACAATGAAAACTTACCTTCACATATACACGAGCGTGTTGCACCCGTGTCAACTAAGAAGGAATATTCTTTATCCTCTATAACGACATCCACCCTAGGTTCCCGGTGAGGGTCTGGTGTCACTGATAGGATAGAACACATCAGGGTTCCCAGTGAGCTGTCCTAATCCATATGTATCTTGGGCCCAGCGTGTGCTGATGGATTTCCCCCATTGGCAGAGTTATTTCCCATTCCAGGGTTCATGGTCTGCCCTGAGCTCATTGCATGTGACAATTGCAGTGGTGACTGTTGGGTCTGTCCTTGTGGAAAACTCACTATATTCTGAGGTTGCAAACCGTGTTGCGCTCCTGGCGCTTGTCGTTGCACCGTGTGATTTTGTGCAACACCCTGCTGTAAAAATGCAGGTGGATTCGCCGTGCCTGCTCCCTTCCCTTGGTCTTTCTGCACCATGCCTTGTTTTCTGCATGTGCGCGCTAAATGCCCTGTCATCCCACACATACTGGTGGTGGTTGGATCATTTGCCCATTTCACATATCTTGATGACCATGTTGCATATTTTGAAAACCTCCTTGATTATTTTGGATCCCTCCCTGATTGCTCTGCCATCCTCTTCCTCTAAATCCTCTTCCCCTTGGGTAAAACCCTGTATTGCCCTGATTATTCTGTTGTGGATTGTTGACCTGCTGCATGCTCAATTAAGCTGTGCTAGTTCTCGTGGCTCCTGCAAGTTCATATTTTGACAGTTTCTTCTGCACCAATTTTGTTTCCTTGCCCTTTCGTGCAGCTTCCTTTTTGTGATTCTTTTCTTGTAATAGCCTGCAATAGTGTGCGATGGTCAGCTGTATTTCTGCCCAAGGTTTAGCCTCGATTCCTACCAATTTCTTTATCTGTTTCTGTACTGGGTCTGGCAGCCCTTGGCACAATATATGGTAGAACACAGGGATAGATTTCATCCAAGATTCGAGTACCCACACGTCTTGAAAATTCTGTATGTAAATTAACAGATCCATTGACTCCTTCATTTTACGTGTCATTATAGCTCTCATATCAGAAGTGTCTGGATAAAGCACTCGTAGTGCCTTCCATACTGTGGCTCTGCAATTGTTAAATAGAGCTCCGTCATGCACGGTATTAATTGTGGTCACACCGGGGTAACCTGCCCTTGTCCACACATCGTCTGCTCTCTCACCAAGTATGCCAATTAGGAGACCCTTGATATCCCCTATAGCTAACGTGTTCCCTCCTGTCATTTTTTCTAAATCGTGTATCCATTATCCAGCTCCCGATGTCAGAATTGGAAGCTTGTTTTTCAAATTTTCTCGATCCATGTGTGGCCATGGAATATATTGTGGTCTTGCCCCCCCCTTTATCTTGTAACGGAAATTGGGATGAATAGCTCTCTCTCTCTTCTCTCACTGTTCTCCTGTCTATTGCAGGGGTAATATTCCTGCATCACCACCTGCCTGGCAATGTCCTTAACCGGTCCACATAGGGCGGTGATGACACCCCCCTCTGCCCGTGAGATACTTCTCTGTGTTGGTCTGACTGTGTGGCTGACTCTGATGCCCTCGGCACGGACTCGCTAATGTCTGACCATCGTATCCCTTTCTCCCTTGGGAGTCGTCTTTCACTCCTCTCTTCCTCCTGTTCCTCATGCTCCTCCCTTTCTGAGTCAGACATTGTCTGTGCCCAACTCGTGCCACTTCTTGTGTCTTCTTTATTCCTACTTATTTCTAATCTATCCAGGGATAGTTCTCTATTCCCACTACTTTGGGAAAAATCCTCAGTGTTGTAAAGTTGAGTGCTCTCTAGGCACTCGTCTTCCCCCTCCCCTTGGGGTATTTGTTCAAACCCCATTTCATCGTATATTATATCGATCATTTCACAGATGCTTCTGGTGTCAAAGTCATCCTCAATATTTGCCCTAGACGTGCCTGGTACTGAATCGTACGCAGGGAAGAATTCTTCGATGTCTTCCCAATCTACCACTGGATCAGCTTTTTTAACCTCTCTTCTCAGATATTCAAGATCGCATTCCCTCTATCTTCACTTACGTTCTACATCGTCATCAAATTCTCTGCGCTTCCTTGCCTCTTCTCTGACCCTATCTTCTTCATTTCTACGTTCTTCTGCCCTTTGGAGTTCCTCATCCCTTTGTCTCTTTTTTCTCTTCTCTCGTATTCTTTGCTCTTCCTCTGACCTTTGCTGCTGCTGTCTGTCTTGATCATTGGCTGCTCTCCTTTTGCGATCGAGCTGTCTTTCTTGCTCTTTGTGATATAGCTGTTCTCACCTTTGTCTATCTTTCTTTCTTATTCTTTCGTCTCTTACTTCTTTCTCTTTCTCTTTTCTCTGAACATCATCGAGCCTCTCTCTTTGCTTTGCATCATTAATGCCTTTGCCATCAAGTTTCAATAGAATTTGCCCTCCCGTCCATTTGTTTTTTGCAAATGCCATCTCATCAGTTCTATCTTCATTTCCTTTCCATCTTTTGCATTCTCTCTCCTTTTCGAGAGATGCATTTGTCTGTGTCTGGTCCCTTCTTTCATCATCATGTCTCTCCCTGTCCCTTGGGACTGTGGAGGTGATATCCTTATCCTTTCCTTTCCCTTGATTTTCGTCACTACTTTGCGTAGATGACTCATATGCTGGGTTGCAATACCCTGTAGCTGCTTTAAGTTCTCTCAGAGGGTATAACCCCTCGTCTTTATTTTCTTCAATCTTTATTTCAGCTGGGGCGGGTGGTGCAGTAGGCGTCTCACCCCCCTCTGAACATACATTAAGTATCCAATCTATTGGCGGCTCCTCTACCTTTCCTTGTTCATACATTTTCCAAAGCTCTAGAACAGCTAGGCGTTTGTCTAACATTTTGCCAGTGTATGTGGCGTACAAGTATGTCGTCATGTGTTGCAAAACAGCTTTAGATAAGGACCCGCCCTGTGGCCATGGCATAAACATTTTGTGGGCGGACCCCTTAACCCACTCTGTACTGTATTTTTTCAGCTTAGGTGCATGTTTCGGCAATTGTTTGCATAGGTGTGCCAATGGATTTATGTTTTCCATGCTTAAATCTGTTCCCTTTCTCCTTATATAACACTTGTCAAAGCTTAACGTGACTTAAACAGTTCCAACAATATGAGCGAGCACCAAACACTGCAAGCTCCGATCCCGATTTTTTCACCAAATTTTATATCTTCTATTTTCCTCAAAAAACATCAATCCGTATACTATATTATCTCAGCTATTCATCGTGTGCAATTTAAGTCCATTTGTTAAAGAAAATGTACAACTTATGGCGTCACAACAAAAAACATGTAAGACAGACGTTTAACAGACTAGACGAACACCAGCTGGTCACATGTATCTCTGCCTCTAAATTTTACCCCGACATGGAGTTTAAACGTATCCCATTCACTTTGTCTTTAATCGCTGTGGTAGTCTATTTGTTCCCCTTTATTTAGGACTCTGGATACACGTTTCTTCTAGCCACTATATTAGCGTAGGAATAATGCGAACACCTCTCACTTCTCTGGTGTACTCCCCATTAACCTCTCTCTTCTCGAGTGTCCTACCCGGTATCTTTCCTTTAGTTACATCTCAGTTACTCTTGAGTCATTATTCCCTTCCCCTTAGATATATGCATTCTTCTCTACTTCTAGCTCTATTTTGTTTGCATGCACTTTTGCCAAAACACTCAGTCTTTTTCACTCACCGTTTGCATGGTTCCTCTCTGGACCCTCGCGATCACTGCCTTCGTTACCGCCTTCTTCGGCTTTTCTCCAACTCAGCTGCCCATAGGAATGGGAAGGGTTATGTGGGAATCACGGGTCCCTTCAGACCTTGTCCTGCAGGTTTATTTCTTACACTACCACTGTCTACGGGGAGCTTCATGGTGTACTCGCCCGAATGGCAAAGGACTTGTGATATTGCCGAAGACCTAGAGTTACTTTATGTCGACGGTCAATGGGTGTCTTCTTCTAATCGATAACCATCAATCTCTGCTACCAAGTGTACTCCGAGATCCCCAGCCGGCCCATAGAGCCGAGGTTTGCTCAAAAGTACTTTAAGACGAGATAGCTGCACCCTTGAGATGGATGGGGGTGCAGATTTGTTACTCCAACACCAATCAATAAGGACAACTCGACGGTTTGGCAAAGGGAGTCTGTTTAATGATATTTATAGAAAACGGGGAATCATGGATATCAGCAGTGATGTGATCATCCTTCTCACTTCAAACTTCAACGAACTTCATGCAAGTTGTAACATCTATACTCAAAAATCGTCATCACTGACGTGTAACACTCAAAATTTAACATGCAATTCTATTGGTTAGGAAAAGGTAACTTTACTATAGGTACTATATCTGTACATGGTAACGGAGTGAGGGGATTGGGTAAACACTGTCAAATGGGCATCTAAGCCCTTCCTTCAAACATGACTACTGTAGACGTCATTAAAAGTATGACGTCTCATTGGTTCTACTAACTATAAGACCCTAGATTATTTGGTCCACTGTGATTGGGTTGGCACCAACCCCATGCATACTTTTCCACTTCGCTTAGCAGCATGCAGAATGGTCGGCCAGGTGTGGGGTGCCCCTTATTTACCCGGCCTTCCTCCGATTATGGTTCAATCAATTATCACTTTAGTGTCCATGTGTCAATTAGTTTACTGTGGTTGGCCTTGAGACTGCATCTTCTGTCTGGAAAAGTTCTGATATCTCCGCCTGGTCAGGTGCCAAGCATTGGTGTGAACCCTCACTTCTTCTTGCTCGGCTGGTCACGTGATTCCTACACCGTGAATTTGTCTCTTTTCTCTCAATTGTGTATTTGATTCTCAATTAGCCCGCCACCTGCCTACATCTTCTTATCTTGACCTTTCAGAGGCAGGATATTCTGTTCTCAGTTTCAATTAGATGTAGCTACTGTTTGCTTCTTTTATTAGTATGACCTTGGCTTTCCTGGCACGAGTTGCCTCTGCTGAGTTTCGATTTAGCCATCTCTTCTCGTTTTGCTAAATATGAATCTTTTCTCATTTGGCCTTTAGTAACCTGGGTTGATTCTGCTTCTTGTGCAAAGTAGAAATACATTTATAATACTTTGCTTCGTTTTGAGGTAGATTATGTATAATGGCGCTTGCCGCACTAGTCTTCTACTAAGCATAGCAATCTGCACTGTTTTCTTAGCTTTCTTGCCGTTCCAAGCATATTTACAGGTGTAAACTGGTTGAATGCCTTCATCTTGCTTACAGCTTTAAACTTCTTTGCATTTTGACATCGTCCTTTCACTTAAGGTTCATGATATCCTTATTCATGGAATTTCGTCTTTTTGCATCATTATCGGGTCGTCAGTTCTTCTATCTGCAAGTCAGTCCGTGTTCTTGTGACGTCACCATTCATCTTCCATTAAGACCTTTTTTGTTTCTTCCGGGACGGTACCTAGGCAATCTTCATTTCGTTCCATTTGTTGTTAGGGTTTTCTTAATGGATACCTTACTGTCCATGGTTTTCTTAGTATTGGTACTTGGATAGGTGCTGTTCTTCTGATAGGCACTGGGCAGAGCCCTACTGCGGCTCTCTGCTGGTTTATTTGCTCATCATACATCACATATTTTGGTGTGAACGTTCTTGGTACTTCAAAATGGACGATTAGAATGCAGGCTTTATTTGGGACCTCCTCTACAGGAGGGATGTAAGACTTTCAAATATGATAATGTTGACCATTCAAAAATTGGACAAAGGAACATGTAATTTTATTTTACAAAAATTCATTGAAGTGAACAGAGTGTGTGTTTTACGCTGATAGAATGGAAATGCTGAATATTATGTAAGGTTTACTTTGGACAATTTTATACACAAACTAGTCAAATTATCATTCAGTGACATTATTGGTGGGGTAAATTGTATTTTTTGTTGTTTGTGGTATATTGCAATGACACGCAATTACAGGTTGTGTGTGTAGTTTGTTTTGTTGTGCGAACATAGGCAGTGCAGCATCGAGATGGGTGTAGTTCAGTTGTGGGTTCCCCCAGTTTCACAAACGCGTAATTGGACGCTAATAGTTCATAAAAATGTCATGTATGTGTTGTTCTTGATTTTATTTAGCTCTCTGATTGCAGCATCAGCTTTAGCATCCCATTTTGAGCTGACCATACTCCATAGCAGTAACTTGTACAGCAAACTGAAGAGTACTTTGCACGCTTTTTTGTTTGAGTTATCATTGTTTGACGTCCGTGTTTATCAATAGTTCTAACAGGGGCCCAAATTAATGGTTAAAATTATAAACTGTAATAAGATCGGTTACTGAGACACATTTCTGTTATTTTTTTTTAAACAGCTACATCTTGACTTTCTGCGATTGTCATAGATTCCAGATACCAACTGACTTTTTTTAACCGTCAGCTACAGATTAACATCAGTGGGTGGATCACAGTGACTCTTTTTTGGGATGATCGACACAGGCCCATACTAGCAATAAGGAGCAACTTGATATCGTTTATGGTGGCATAGCACGAAGATCATGGCAAAGTCTTGCGATTTACAGTGCATCCAATGCGTTCTTATATCAAGAAGGAACACTGCATGACTCACGATAAACATTTGTGAATCGAAAACGAAGAAAACACTTACCTATTTGCTTGCATATGTAAGTCTCTGGATTTTCTCGGAGCGCTTGCGGGGAAATAAAAGTAGTTTATAAATTGCACAGTTTTGCTATTTCATTTAAAAGTATGGTTTCATATTCAAAATTGGGACGCGCTGTATTGTGAGATGATGTGTGTTGATATTCAGGGTTCTGCGTCAAGTAGCGTTATGACGTAGGTGAAGATTGGGTGCGTTTTACTACGCTGTATAGTAATGTTCTGGAGACAGGTGGAGCATATAATTTGGTTTGTTGATGGTAGCCTCAGGGGCGGGGCATATGAATTAGTGCCGCCAGGGCAGTCCACCTTGGGTGATGCGGGAACGGATAAGATTATCACAAGATGGCCGTGGACTGCTGCCTGATTTTGCATGTGTAAAAAGAGGAAAATTACGGTAAGGTGCATAGGAAATGTTTGTACGATCAATCAATGTATGCTTGGAAGTACATGCCCGAACTATGGGAAAATAATATTTCTGAGTGCACTATTATTTTAATAGATCCATTTTTTGCTTCATTCTTTGCAGATGATTTTCTAAGGTCTGTTTCTGTATTATTTTTAATGTCTGTATGGTGTGTTTAAAAAGAAAATTGGAAAGTACACATAAAGTAATGGGTAATAATTTGTTTATATAGAGAAGTTTGTTGTCTTCCATTAGGAGGGCCATTCTTACACTTGATTCTACCCCAGGCAGGAAGCATCATTGGCGCTCCTCCCCACAACAAAAAATGACAATAACATAACTTGGGTGCAGATGAGCACAGATCATCTTACTATAGTATTTTAGGGGCGTGATTCAGGGTGGGCTATGTTTAGAATTAATAAACTAATAACAACTGAATGATCTTCCCTGCAAAATATTCCGACTATATAATGCATTATTGACCAATATAAATATGTTATCCATTCTCTTGAAAATGGGTTATAAAAAGAGGAATGTTAGTATGACTTCAATTCTACAGTTCACTATACAAATGTGGATCTTGCAGCAACTAAATGTAAGGTTAGTAAAATGGAGAGAGGTAAAAGGTATGGGTAAATCATATTGCTTGGCTATACTGTGATACAAACGTCATTGATTGCAGGTGTTTGATGGGTTCAATGTCCACATACCTTTACAATGCGCAGGCATTTACAAAAGGAATGTCACCAAGTTGTTGGTTGAGAGGGTGCACACTGTGAGCCTACTTAGCAGACTTCTGCTAAGAGGTTGTATACAACTGAGTATGCTGGAATTTTCAAACACAACGAAGGAGGATTTCTGTGCTATAAAGGAAGTCGTTTCAAACCATAAATACATCACTGTATCAGTAACTAGTCTGCCAGACATTGGTTTCAGTCCGATATGCTCCACGCTAAATGTAATGGTTGTCTTCCTATCCTGCTGTCCAGTGAGTGCCCTTTTGAGCCTTGCTTGCATTTCTAAACTCCCTGCCACTACATGATGTCCAAGTGCATAGCTGCCACGTGAGCCACTAAGAGGCATTCCTGGCTTTTCTCGTTGCTTGATTGGATTTGTAATTTCATGTTTCCTTTGCTAAGTATGGGCCTACAAATGCCAGCATGTAAAGTCAAAAGCAAGGACAGGTTTGTGTTATCGGGCATGATATGGGACCACTTGACAGCTATGCAAGTGTCCATCAAAGGGCCTCATCACGAGTTTGGCGGTAACCCTTAAATCCGGCGGTCGCGCTATTACCGCCGGATTTAAGGGTCTGCCAAATCAGGGCTTCAGCGGATTACTCCCCAGCTCTGAGCTGGGAGGAAAGCCGCCGAAAATTCGCGCTATTACCGCCGGCGGGAAATCCGCCGGCGGTAAGAGCAAAAAAATTCCCCATTGAGCTCAATGGGGAATGGGGCATTCCCGAATGGGCTCAGTGGGGAATGGGGAATTGCATTACTGCCAAACCCATGATCCGGCGCTAATAGCGTCTGGGGGTTTGGCTGTAGGGCTAATACCGCCAGCGGTAATACCGCCGGCGTTACCGACCAACTCGTGATGAGGCCCAAAAACTCATGCTCCCGGCAGGTTTTGCGACTGCTCTTTTATTTATTTATTTTTTTATTCACATTTGTAGAGCGCACGTCAGCCCGGGGGCATCGTGGCGCTTGTTACAGACATATGTTAGTTACATAGAGTGAATTATTTACATAATATACATTATTTACAGTGGCAAATATCACATTTGTACAGATTTGTAATGCAGTGTATTTACATGGATTCGCGAGTGTCCTATATTAATGTGCGAGGAAGGAGGTCTTCAGTTTCCTACGAAAAATCGGGAGTGAGTTCTCCGCTCTAATGTCTGCAGGAAGAGCGTTCCAGGTCTTGGCGGCAATGTAGGGGAAGCTTAGGCCACCGGCTTTGGCTTTTTTGATGCGTGGGATGTAGAGTAAGTTGGTGTATTGCGTCCTGGTGGGACGGGAGGAGGAGGGTTTAGAGATGGTCTGAGATAGATAGGACAGGGCGGAGAGAGAGAGGCATTTGTGTGTGAGGGTGAGGATTTTAAGTGTGATCCGCTCTTTGACCGGGAGCCACTGGGCTGAGTGTCTGGCATGGGAGATATGCTCTCTTCATGGGATGCTAAGAGCGGCCCGGAGCGCATTGTTCTGCGTGACTTGAAGTCTGTTAAGGTTTTTTGCTGAGGTGCCTGCTAGGAGGGCGTTGCAGTAGTCCAGTTTGGCTCCAATGGTAGCTCTAGCTATAGAGAGGCAGTTGGGTTTAGAGAGGTGTGGCTTGATGGCATTTATGAGTTTGGTGGTATGCGCAGAGGAGGGGGTGATTGCGCTGACATGTCTGGTCATAGATAGAGAGGAGTCTAGGTATACTCCCAGTGCCTTTACAGCTGTGGATACGGGGATGATGGAGTTGTCAATGGAGAAGTTGGCGTACAGTTTGTCCAGTTTGTCTAATGTGCTCTGTTGACCTAATGTCATGATTTCAGTCTTGTCTCCATTGAGGCAGAGGCCATTAACTGCCATCCTGGATGATCGAGTAGATCGTGTGGAGTGCCTTGGCGTCTTCGTGATATGATCCTGAGAGGGGTAGAAGTACTTGTGTGTCGTCCGCGTAGTTCGTGTACGTGATACCGTATGAGTCGAGTTTGTCAAAAAGAGGCTTAGTGAACATGTTGTAGAGTGTGGGTACAGTGCAGGATCCTTGAGGGACCCCGCAATGGATTGTCGTAGGAGTGGCGTTGGCAATGTCCGAGAAAACTTTCATGGCTCTTCCCTCTAGGAAGGAGGTGACCCAGAGAGCTGATTCTTTAGAGAAGTTGGCTGAGTGTATGAGGGTCTTGTGATCAACCAGATCGAAAGCAGCTGAGAGATCTAGAAGGAGCAGAAGAGCTGGCTTGCCTTTGTCCATGATTTGGGTGATCTGGCTTTTCAGATCCACCAGGGCTGTTTCTGTGCCGTTTCCTTTCCAGAAGCCTGATTGCCTGGTCCCGAGGATGGAGTAGGTTTCCAGAAAGTGTTGGATTTGGCAGTGTGTGGCTTTGTCCAGTAATTTCAGGAGGAATGGCACTGTGGTTATTGGTCTGTAGTTTTTGAGTTGTAGGGGGTCGAGGGTATTTCTTTTTAGGATGGGCCAGACCCAAGTCTCTTTGAGGCTAGCTGGGATGATGCCTGTTTTAAAAGACGCATTGATGAAAGCCGTAAAGAGCGGCGCAAAGCAGTCTGCGCATTCTTTGACGAGTTTTGGTGGGCAAATATCGCCTTTACAGGGGGATGGTTTGAGATTTTTTAGTAGGTTGATGACTTCTGGTTCAGTGACGTCTCTCAATGAGAAGTCAGGTATGGTGGGCTTGGACGAGGTGGGTGGGGCATTGGTAGGCTTGGATCCTGTCTTTTGAGGTAATGCTTTGCAATGGTTTTTGATTTTCTGTTGGAGAAGGTCAATTTTGTGTAGCATGGCCGCTTGAATGCTGGCACACCAAGCTTCATCTTTGATTATCTCATCCGGGGTATTGGGGGGGGGAGATGAGCTTGTTGAAAATAGCGAAGATCTCTTTAGAGTGTGATTCGGCATTAGAGATACGTGTGTTGAAGGCGTTGGCTTTGGCAGCAGTGATGGCTGTTTTGTATTGGCGGGAGATTAAGTCGAATTTGTCTTTGGTACTGCTGCAGGGGTTGGATTGCCAAATTTTTAGTGCTGCTCTTTTGTTGGAGTGCATTAAGTGCAGTTCTTCAGTGAACCAGGAGTTGGTGTGTAGTGATTTCTTTTCTTTTTCCATTCGAGTGGTGCTATTTCATTGATAGCTTTATTGATGACATCTTTGTAAATGTCTGCTAGAATATTGGGGTCATTAGCAAATGGGGGTGCTAGTTCGGGGGTTTTAAGGTAGGGGCAAAGGTTATCCTCATTGAGTTTTTTTGAGCTTCTGACTTGTGCAGCGTTAGCAGGGGTCAGAGTTTTGTGGTTTTTGGTGATAGGGATGGAGAATTCGATACAGTTGTGGTCGGTCCATGGCAATGAGGAGTTAGAGGTGATAGTGGAGAGGCAATTATGGTCTGCGATCCAGTCTAAAATACGGCCTTTGATGTGAGTAGGACTTACTACTTTTTGGGTGAAGCCTAGGTCACTACGTTCTTTGATGAGGGTGACTGCAGATTTGTCTTTGGCATCATTGAACCCCCGATTGAGGTCTCCTAGTAGAAGGGTGTTGGTGGAGCTTTTGATATTATTGCTGAGGATGTGGATGTTGTTTTCCTGAGAGTCTGGGGTGAGGCCTGGGGGGCGGTATAGTAGGTGAAAGTTGATAATGCTGTTGGGTGACAGTGTGAGTTTGGCTGATAAGAGGTCAGAGTTGTTGGTCGAGGAGTGGCTGACAAGTCGGAGCTGGAGGTTCTCCTTGTAGATGAGGGCTACTCCGCCTCCTATTCGTTCTGGTCTGTCTGAGTATGGTGAAGCCAGGTGGTAGTGCAAGTGCAATGGTGGGGCCTGATGCTTCATGTAATCATGTTTCTGTGATGGCTAGTAGGTCAATGTTATTGTTGGTTATGAGGTCATGAATATCTGATGCATGAGCTGGTAGGGAGTGGACATTTAGGAGGACACATTTGATGTGTGGTGTGTGTGGTTTGTTTGTGGAGGTGTGGGTGGTGGACGTGTCTGTTATGTTATGTGTGGTGATATTGTGGGGTGTGGTTTGGTTAGTGAGTGGTTGTTTGTGGGAGAGTGGGTGTCTAATGCGAGGGATGTTTATGGACATGGTGCGGGAGCTCAATCTATAGTTTCTGCATTCTATGGGAGGGGGTTGTGTGCTGAATTTAGTGGTCTGTGTGCGTGCTCTAAGTCTTTCCAATCTATAGATCTATACTCTTCACACTCTGCTATGCCCAGTCGTGTGCTTTTAAATGCTCCTGTAGTACATGTGTTACCACGTGTGAGTTTTTAGGTAAACTAAAGCATGTGTGCGCCCTATATTTTTAAGAAGACTGTCCCTTATTTCTGAGAACACCTCATGGTGCCCACAGTAGTTAGACGTTCAGCAAATTGTTATTTTCTGAAGTCCTAACAGTGTAAATTCAGGGTCTTAGGGTTTTCATTCTGGTTATAAATGCATGATAGTACATATTCTAGAAGGCACAGAGATTTAAGTTAAGTGCTACGAGACGAGTGACTAGGCAGGTTCAACGTGATGGGGACCCTGTCCTGCTTCCCATACACACGTGTGCTCTGGTGCTTCATCTCGAGTCTCCCCACAGCGTTTTAGTCCTATGCTACAGGAATCCCTGGGTGTCTGAAGGTTTAGCATAGGTGCCAGAGTTTTGAAGTGCGTCAAGCGTACGTTTGTCTGAGAGTGTGTGTGTGTAGTGTGCGTGTGTGTGTGTGTGTGCACGTGCGTGCATGCTTGTGTGCGTGTGTGTGTGTGGGCAATGCCGGTCTTTGCATCAGGCCATATATTTTTGAAATGTCAAAATTAACTTGCAGGATTAAAATCACTTCTTTTAATCCTGTGTGTTAATGTTGCTTCCCATTCACACCTCGTTCACCAGCCGCCTGCATGGCCTGATGCAAAGACCGGCCCTAGTATCATTGTTTTTAATCATTTCATCACAAGGAAAATTTTCTTCCAGCCATTCCACAGTAGTAGACATTTCTGTGTAAAAAGAAATATATATATATATTATATAAAACAAAGTTTTTTTACTGATTTTCATAGGTTTTTAGTAGCACAACTTAACCATAACATCCCTTTAACAAAGTTCTGTTCACTGAATATATAAATATATACAATTTGAATGTTCATATTGGAGAAGATTACACATTTTTCTAGAATAGTTATTCTGACTTGTATTTAATTTAATTCATGTTTTGTTTGTTTGGCGCGTATACAATAGGAATATACTGTTTCAGAACTCCCACAGGGCAGGGAGAAAGCAAGGGTGGGAAATACATAACAACACAATAATTAAGAGCAGAGGGGGTAGGGAAGGGGACAAACCTACTATGCCTTGTGAGTATTCAGAACGTGCAAGTGCAGGAAGGAAGACAGAAGAGGGGGAAAGTGCTGGTGAGTCCGAGCTCGTGTGTGAGCCATATACTAAGTGCTAGGAATGTTGAGTGCTACACGGCCTGGGCTGGGCTACGGGAGGTGTAAGTGAGAGTCTCCAGAGCGGAGGGTGTTCAGATGCAAAGTGCTGTGGATAGACAGAAGCTGGGTAGAATTGGTGTGGGAGGTCAAGGCCCCGAAGATGCATAAGGGCCAAGAACACTGATTCAACAACTGTGGGATTAGCAGAGGAGAGAGGGAGGGAAGGAGCAGGAAAAGAGGAAAGTCTTAAGAATCTTCTGGAATTTGAGAAGATCCTGCTCCAGGCACAGGGGGAGGAGGAGGCCATTCCAAAGGAGGGAGCCTGCAGAGGAAAGTGAGCGACCCCCTGGCCTCTGTTTAGCAAAATGCTTTACACACAAAGAGTTGGTGCCCGAGGAGCGAAGTGGTCTAGACGGAGAGTATTTAGTGAGATAGATTTGAAGATAGTTTGGTTGCCGGGCCCAGATAGCCTTGTGGATGATGCAGATGGATTTCAATTTAATCCGTGCAGCAACTGGGAGCCAGTGAAGACATTTTAGTGCAAGAGAGGTGCAGTCCTTGGGCTTAAGGATAAGTCTTGCTGCCCTATTCTGGATAAGCTGGAGGGGTCGCAATGTGGAAGAAGGAAAATTCAAGAGGAGCCTATTGCAGTAGTCAAGTCTAGAAAAAAACAGGGTTTGGGTCACATTGAGCCTCTGAGGGAAAGTGAGAAAAGGTCAAATTCCTTTGAGAAGGAAGAGCTGATAGTTGGACTTCTAGGCAATGTCCTGAGTGTGAGGGAGGAAGGAGAGAGAGGAGTCGAAGATGACTCCACGGTTTCTGGCTTCAGATGGCAGCTTGGGGGTTTGCTGTGAGTGAGGCAGTAGAAGTTGCTGCTCTGACTTGCCCTACTCTGCCATTGGCTTGTGCCTGACTGTATCTGGTCAACCGGGGACCGACAGGCTTAACTGGCCCATTCTCCAAAGCCCCACTTCTAAGGCCCATATCTGCTTCCCTGTCCGATAGCAGGACGCTACATGATACCACAACCCTGTGGCTGCCTGCTCACCCAGCAAGTAAACTGGACTACCAGGACACTATTACCTCCCACTCCTCCATGGGTTAGTTCCCTCCTTCTGTTTACCCTTTGTTTTGCCTTCATGGTCTTTCACTCACCCCTGGTGTCCCTGTTATGCTCTCTAATGATCTCGTTCCAGGACTCACCTCTAACTCATACCTCCTTACTTTCACCTATGGTGCCTTTGCATTTACCTTTGAAAGTCAAATTTGGGTGTGTTTTTGAAAGTCAAATTTGGGGGTGTTTTGGAAAGTTAAATGTATAATTTGGGTGTGTTTTTGGAAGTCAAATTTGGGTGTGTTATGGAAAGTCAAATTTGGGGGTGTTTTAGAAAGTCTAATTTGGGTGTGTTTTGGAATGTCTAATTTGGGTGTATTTTGGAAAGTGAAAATTGGGTGTCTTTTGGTAAGTCAAATTTGGGTGTTTTTGGAAGTCAAATTTGGGTGTATTTTGGAAAGTGAAAATTTAGGTGTGTTTCGGGAAGTCAAATTTAGGGGTTTTGGGAAATCTAATTTGGGTGTGTTTTTGAAAGTCAAATTTGGGTGTGTTTTGGAAAGTCATATTTTGGTGTGTTTTTGAAAGTCAAATTTGGGTGTGTTTTTCATTTAACTTTGGCCCTAAATTGTAAACTGCTAGCCCAGTGACCATACCATACCGCTGTATCTGCATATTTCTCCTACTGCCTGTTACCTCTACCTGTCCATGGCCTTATCTGTTTCTCCTATCTACTCCAACTTCTTCTCTTCTAGCAACTTTCCTTCCCTTCTCACTAAGTCTACTAAGAAGACATTTAAAAAGGATATCCTGGCCTCCAACCCAGGTCTCCCCATTGCTGATACCTATTCCAGCGCCTCTGCCAGACAAACCCTCACTGACATGCTCTTTGTCGTTCCTTCTCCAGATCTCTGGACCCCCTCATATGATTTCTGTGCTCTGTCTGTCTCCTCCTCTCCTGTTAATGGGTGCACCCGCTGGGAAGTCCTCATGGATTCCTTTGACTCCTCCAGAGTCATAATTAATGTTTACCTAAATGGCACTGTCATGGTGCAAGGCCCTCAGGCCAATCTCCTTCTCTTTGATAGGCGGTTCCCTCGCCTCATCAACTTTCTCTCATCTCCAGCTGTCCCCTACTCTCCTCCCTTGGCTACCATGCCCTCCTTTCCTTTCTCCTCTATCCTCCATCCATACCTTCACAGGGCATACCCCTGATTTGTACCCCTCCCCGGAAAGTCTGTAAGGTTGGCAACCTTCTTCATCTTGCCACTCTCAACTCTTGCGCCCTGCTGTCAAACACTCCTCTGACATCTGCCACCTCCTTGAAGAACTGGACCTTGATGTCCTCTGTCTCACCGAGACTTGGTTCACGGCCAGCTCTGTCACAAGCTTTGATACTCTCCTCCCTGATGGCTACAAGATCCTCTCTGCCACGAGATCCACCCGGCCCATGAGTGGATTACTGCTTCTATCATCCCCACCCAGACTTACTCCTCTTTCGACTGCCTTGTCTGCAGGCTCTCTCTCTCAGCCACTCTCTCACTGTTGCTACTCTCTACTGGTAACCTGGTCAAATCACCTCTTTTCTCTTGGAGTGGGCAGACCTCTCCTCCCCCCTCCTGGCCTCAACCACTCAACTCCTCCTCCTTGGTGAACTCAACATTCATCTTGACTCTCTCTGTTTCGCATCTGTGCTCTTTCGCAACCTCTGAAATCCACTCTCCCTCAGTATCCTCCCTTCTTGCCTGACTCACTCTGCTGGTCACACACTTGATGTCTTGATCTCCTCTGCTCTCCCCCTCTATTCCCCTCACCACTCCTCTCTCCTGGAGTGATCACTGCCTCCTCTCCTCTCATCTTTCCATCTCCTCCCCTCAAGCCAAGCCTACACTAAGACTGTCACCCACCTTCTCGGACATCCGGCCCATGAAGTGTGTGTCAGTCAAGTCTTTGGCCGTCACCTTCCCCCTCTCCACCTCGGGCTGACTCACACCCTGACACAGCCCTGTCCCTGCTCTACTCCTCTATTTCTGCTACTCTTGATGCTCTTGCCCCTGTCATGAGGATCCGCTTGAAGTCCAAAGCCAAGTGCAATTATTGGAATGACTCTGACCTAGCTACACTTAAACGTAGGTGTAGGGCGGCTGAGAGAAAATGGAGGGCTTCCTGTTCATCCTCTGACAAACTGGCTTGCCACTGCTCCAAAGGCAATACCGACTCTCTGTCCGAAGAGAGTCCACATTCAAGCCTGTGTCTCTGCAGCATCTAACAACTCGGCCAAACTTTTTAAAATCTGTAAGGAGCTGGCTAACCCTAATGCAGTCTCCACCCCTCCTCTAGCCTCCCAGGCTCTCTGCAATGCCCTTGCCTCTCACTTCATCTCTAAAACCCAGGACATCTTATACACCCTCTCCTCCACTCCCCTTCAACTCCTCTGCCTGCTGACCCTCCTTCAGTTAGACCCCACCCTCTTTCTCCTCCTTTCCTCTTTTCTCCCCTGATGAGGTCGCTAGACAAGTCGGATCTATGAAAGCCTCATCAAAACAGGTCCAGCCCTGTTCCTCTAAAACCATTAAGGACCACATCGATAATCTCACTCCGGCCCTTGCTGATATCTGCAACCTCTCCTTTGCCTCTGGATCTTTCCCCTCCCCTCTGAAGCACTCCCTTGTGCACCCTCGCCTTATGAAACCCACAACTGATTGTTTTTGTCTGGCTAACTATCGTCCAATTTCCATTACTCCCTTTTTGGGTAAACTCCTGGAAAAGCTGGCCACCTCTCAGCTTAACCTTCATTCCGATTCTGTTGGTTCTCTCAATGATCACCAATCTGGCTTCAGAGTGGCCAGAAGCACAGAAACTGCTCTCCTCAACATCTGTGAATATTTGCACGTTGCTAGGGTCCTTTTCTTTAATGGGAACTAGTCAATGCTCTGAAGATCGAGATTCACGGCACGTGGAAACTACGGAGCACAGGAGAAGTTTGTCTGTGAGACCAGACAGACTATGTGTGTATAATAACTGTGATATACGGGAATTAACCGACTTACATTCCACTTTGTGATTGTTGGAAACTCTTTGTAAAAGTAACTTGAGTTTGGTATACTGGGATTACAAAGGAAACCTGCATGGAGGAGTAGTGCAGGAAAGCTTTTCATAAAGGATCATTGGAAAACATTGGACTCGAATTGAGAGTAGTCCGTGAGCCGGGGGATCAATGGCCGGATGGTCCCCAATCTCCAGTTTTGAACTGCTTAAAAGGTGTGGAATCACACTAGTATTAAAACCGAGGTGTGAAGGTTACGAGAGGACTGTGAAGCTACTGTACATACTGGGCATGGAGTGAAAAGTGTTTTCCGAAACTGTCCAGTATTAGGGATTTGTGAGCAACTGTGGGCCACAGAGCCTGGGAGCCTCCATGTGTCCTTGCATATAGAGCAAACTGTGCACAGCGGAAAATATTCACGCTCCATGCCTGTAGAGTTATTTGGAGTCTTGGGGTGACTGTGGGCCTTAGAGCCTTGGAGCCCCTAAGTGTCTTGGTATATAAAGTGTAGGATGCAAAAACTCAGTTTGAAAATTGGTTTGTGGAATTGTGCTGACCTAGCAGCTTGAGGGCGACTGTGAGCTCTAGAGCCTTTGAGCCTTCAGGTCAGCCTGCACAGCGAGTGCACTGTGTGCAAGGGGTTTTTTGGCAATTGCTGTGTTGTAGGAGTCTGGGGTGACTGCGGGCCCTTGAGCCTTGGAGCCCTTAAGTGACTCAGTATATAGAGTATTCTGTGTGAAAATTCCGATTGAAAATAGGTTTGTGGAATTGTGCTGACTTAGCAGCTTGAGGGTGACCGTGTCCCTAGAGCCTTGGAGCCTTCAGATCAGCCTGCACAGTGAGTGCATTTTGTGCAAGGTGGTTTTGGCAACTGTTGTATGGTAGGAGTTTGGGGTGACTGTGGGCGTTTGAGCCTTTGTGCCCCAAGAAGTCCTAATATTGAGAGTGTACCACTCAAATAAAGACGTTACAAAATCAACTTGCCATTCGAGCTTGGGGTGCCTGTGGGCCACAGAGCCTTTAAGCCTCACGTATAAACTGACTCTCAGTAATATACGAAAAAGTTAACCTTAGTGAGCTTTTGAGCCCAAAGCAAAGTTGATATAGACAGTGCTAACAAATATAAGAGTGGAACTCATTGTCATTTGGGTGACTCCTCACTACTTGGGTTAAACTCAATGTTAATGGGATCTAATACAGCGACTAACATGGAAACAAGTCTAAGAAACGGTAAACGCCTGATGGCATTGGTGGTAAAAAAGAATAATGCTTTTGTGAATAACACACCTAGAGATGAAATAGTATCTGCAGTTAGGACTTCAGATGCCCCCACAGACCATGTGATGAGAGAACTCTCCTTAACTATACCATCAATAATGCCTCAATTATCGGGGGGCGTGGCCAACGGGCTTGAAATGGAGTCGTAATCCTTTTGAGCTCCCGGGCCGCCGGCAGAATCCTTCAAAATCCTGTGGATAGCTGAAACAGAAACACCGTCCAGACGCATTAAATGAGAGCTGACAACTACAGCTACGACCTCCTGAAGTTTCAAAACAGTGCATGAATCAGATCCGGAGAAAATCTACGAGCAAAAATATGGGCGCCGGCACCAACAAGAACCCAACATGGCCGCCATGTGCTAAGTGAAACGAATGCTCAACACGGACTGATTACCCCGTAGGTGGATAAAGCGGGGCATCGGAGCCCAACGAGACGTGCGTGAGCCCCTGCCAGCCGCTTGCCTCGTCAACATCCAAGAAGACAGCAGCAGAGGCGGACGAGGCCACACGAGAATAGTGGGTCCCTGCCCGCAGATCCAGCAGACCCGTCACGGATACGAGCGGGTGAGCCCTCGTCTCCCTGCTCAGCGACTGCACCAAGACACGGGGAGCGGAGCGGAACCGGGAGGTCGCAGCCTCGAGCGCAGACGAGTGGCGTCACGGCACCACCGCCTCCCGAATTGAAACGATCAATCGCGGGCGCTCCGTTTATCGTTGAGCGCCCGCTGACATCCTACAGCTCATGTAGGTAAGGAGAAGGGAAGGAGGGGGACGCGACTTAACACTGAAGGCACTGTGAACACACTGGGACTCCCAAAACAGTGAAGTGGGTGAAAGGGCGGACCCTGACATAAAGACAGCCAATAAATCAAAACAAACTGCCACCAAAGTAAATGGCACCCTGAGAGGAACAGAATCTAAAGACTCCAAGGTGAAACAAGAGAGGCTGAATAGACTCTGGAACTGACCAAATGGGGAAGAGATAGGCCCCACACCCAGAGTGATCGACTGAGACACCCCCCAGGCAACACGTGTGACTGCAACACGGGGGGAGAAGGAAGCTGAGATCCCATAGCCAGCCCAGAAAGCAAAGACCCCCACTGCAGTGTGATACATACTAAACAGGGAGCCACACAGTACAACACGCATCTGAGATAGCAACCTCCCAGCAAACACAATTAATACTGAACGGACCACCACATAAGACGAAACGGAACATCAAAGTCTGCTTCCCACACAATAATAAGCTGGCGAACAGCTCTCAAAATGGGCAAAGACAAGACAACAACAAAGAAAGTGGGCAACCAGAGCACTATGGAGCAATTCACATCTGCCACCCTGACTCCGCCAACGGAACCAGATAGACCGGAAGACATACAAAACCCTGAAGAAACTCTCTCCCTGAGAGACGTGATGACCGCCATTGCCAATTCACGGACCTCAATGGAAGTCAAAATGGACAGCATATCGACAGAAGTTTCCCTATTGAGGCATGACCTTCAGAAGCTCTCATCCCGCACTGGAGAGGCCGATACCCGCATATCAGTTGCGGAAGACGAATTGAGAGGTATGGGCCAGCAAATGAACAGAGCGCTAGAACGTATTAAAGTACTGGAAAGCAGGGTGGAGGAAGGAGAAGGCTGGTCAAGAAGAAATAACATCCGCATTCTTGGGCTGCTGGAAAAAGCTGAAGGAAACAGCATGGAACTCTTCCTGGAACAATGGATTGTCGACTTGTTTGCCCCTAAGACCCTGTCATCACTATTCTCAATAGAAAGAGCACACCGAGTTCCAACAGGCATCCCAATACCTGGAAAGCAACCAAGAACTGTAGTAGCAAAGATCCTTAACTACAGAGATCGGGATGCAGTGCTGCAGATGGCCAGATCAAAAGGAGAGATAACATACAACGGCTCCAGGATTGGTTTCTTTCCAGACTTCACCAGGGAAGTGCAGAAGATGAGGCAGTCCTTTGACCCCCTAAAAAAGCGTCTACAGACACTAAACGTAAAATATGGCCTCCTACTCCCTGCTCAATTGAAGATATAGCACAACGGCACCACAATACACTTTACTGACCCCAGAGAGGCATGGACCTGGGCTGAAAGAAATCTGAAGGGGGAATGGAATCCACACAGATGGCACGAAACAAGAAGGAACAGGTCACGCCGAAATGAACCACCAGATGGACCAGATCACCACGAACAGGGAGGGATACCCCAGAGAGAAGATGAATAACTACAACAATAGATGATACGTAACTTGCCCAGCAAAAACAGCATCCGGAAATTAAATGCTGGCGGCCCACGGACCAGCACGACACGATCCCCCATAGCAGCAAGTGCATACGGAAGTAAACTCAGACCAAAGAGACCTAAGCACTCAAAATTAGTTAGAGTAGACAAATGTTTTGTTTAATGGGCGACAGATGCTTCAGTAGGGGAAGGAGTATGGGGAGGGGGAACCAGGAGTTACACAGGTATCCAAATGACACCTGGTCCATCAGGATCACTTCGAACATGACATACTTGAAGATGGCAAGACTCAATCACCTGCATATGGCAAGGAACGCAGTGAACAATGGCTACAGCTGGACATAGGGAAAAAAAGCTTGCCTTCATGACATGGAACGTGAATGGCCTGGGAAATAGCATAAAGAGAAGACTAGTAACACAATACATCAATCGACATGATCCGGATATAGTGATGCTTACCGAAACACACCTAGCGGGCACGAACTGCCAATTCTTCAAGAGAACCAAATACAGAACAGCAATCCATGCAGGCTTCTCCATGGGCTCGAGAGGTGTGTTGATACTGATAAACAAAAGAACCCCAATAGACATAACAAAGGTAATTCAAGACCCGGGGGGCAGATTTGTGTTTATGCATGGCACTTTATGGAACCAAACCATAGCTACAATGGCGATCTATTCACCCCCAGCACTAATGGCCCCCCTAGTTGAAGAATTCACGCCGATAATAGTGAACTACCCAGCGGATACACTGGTGATGGGCGGGGACTTCAATGAGGTGATGAGCAGCACTGAAGATCGCACACATCAAAGGGGAAGGAATCCGTCAAGACCAACCAAGCTGGACAGCTTTGCATCAGCACTGGGCCTGAAAGACGCATGGAGGGACCTCCATCCAGATGAGAAACAATTCTCTTTCCACTCGGGTGCACACGGGTCGATGTCCAGGATAGACTACTTCTTCCTCCCCAGTGTAAATGTGCACAAAGTAGTTGAGGCAACTCTGCAGCCCCGAGGGATATCGGATCACTCCCCACTCACGATGCTGCTCGAGACAGAAAGACCACAACCCCCATCGAGGTGGCGATTGAATGCATACTACCTAGGATTTCCAGAACTGACGGAGAAAATCCAAGAAGCGACCGCAACATACTTTGAACTAAATCAGGACTCGGTGGACGATGCTGGAATAGTATGGGAAGCATATATGGCAACTCTAAGGGGTGAAATCCTGAGCTGGACTTCAGCACACAAAAAATCACACCGGCGAGAAGTGGAAGAAGCAGAAGCAGACGTGAGACGTGCTGAGGAGAACCTCATAAGCTCAAGAATGGCAGATGACAACACATCTCTACAAGTGGCACAAAAAAAACTATACAACGTGGCGCTGATATGCGCAAAACAGGCGCTCAGAACTACACGTGGAAGGATATATGAAACAGGAGACAAAGCCAGCAAAATGCTGGCATGGCTGGAAAGGAGAGAGGAAAGCCACCTCCAGGTGCGTCGGGTAGGCATCACAAACACTGAATGGGTCTCAACGGACTCCGGCATAGCGGAGGCCTTTGCGTCCTACTATGAAAGTCTATACGCCCCACCGACGATTCCGCTGGACCCCACCATATTGGACACAGCGACCATCCCAGCACTGAACGAAATCCAGAGGCTGAATCTTGAAGCCGCAATAACGGAGGAGGAATTGACGACAGCCATCTCCCAGCTTCAGAATGGGAAAACCCCAGGGCACAATGGCTTTCCAGTAGAAATATGGAAGAAAATTGACACCGGAGAAGTGGCGCCACATATGCTTAAAATGTTCTTACAGTCAAAGGAAAAGGGCATCCTACCACTGGACCTAAGGAAAGCCAACATAGTAGTGATACACAAAGAAGGCAAACCTCCAGACGCATGCAGCTCGTATCGCCCAATCTCTCTTATTAACACCGAAGCCAAAATACTGGCAAAAATACTGCCCAGCAGATTGCAAACAGTGATACCCTCCCTGGTCCACCCGGACCAATGCGGCTTCATGCCACAAAGATCCACGTGAATGAATATCCACAGACTACACTCTGCCATTGAAAGATCACCCACTCTACAGGACCCATTAGCCCTGCTAACTATCGACTTCGAGAAGGCCTTTGATTCAGTCCATTGGGAGGCCCTGTGGCTCATCATGGGCAGAATGGGATTTGGGGAGCAATTAACAAATTGGGTCAAACTCCTATACAATGCCCCGATAGCTGAAATTAGAGTCAACGGCTGGTCCTCACGAACCATAGAACTTGGGAAGGGCACCAGACAGGGATGTCCCCTCTCCGCAATGTTATTTGCACTCACAATTGAACCACTAGCGATAATGCTAAGAGAGTCCCTGGATTGGAAAGGGTTCCAATGGGCACAGAACTGGGAGGACAAGGTGTCCTTATATGCAGATGATCTCCTAATCTACCTCAGTGACCCAGCAGTCTCCTGTCCCATTGTAACGAATATACTAAACACATATGTAACCTTTAGCGGGTTAAGGGTAAACTATGATAAATCCAATACAGCCCATTTAAGACCGAGAAAGAACGGTTCCGATATCTAGGGATACAAATCTCAACAGACCTAACACAGTACATAGGGGAAAACCTGCACCCAGTAAGGGATAGATTCGTAAATGACGTGAAGCACTGGATGACCCTTCCGCTCACCCTACTGGGAAGAGCCGCCCTATTCAAGATGTTGGCCCTCCCCCGATTTCTATACGTTCTCCAGAACGCGCCGCTATACATACCCAAAATAGAATTCCAAAAAATAGATGAATCACTCAGGAAACTGCTATGGGGAGGGGGGCATCCACAAATTGCTCTTAAAACCCCACAGCGCTCAATATGGGAGGGAGGAATCGGACTTCCACACCTACAGACGTTTTACTGGGCAGCCCAAATGTCAGTGGTGAATGATATCTTGCATGCCGATCCAATGATACCACACAACAGAGCAGACACCCAGACGGACCATGGAATCACCCCGCTAGAAAGCCTCTATCAAAAGAAAACCTGACAAGCCACACCCACAATGGTGGCTCAGAGAACGCAGATTTGGATAGATGC
Organism: Ambystoma mexicanum; assembly: GCF_040938575.1. Lineage (NCBI taxonomy): Eukaryota > Metazoa > Chordata > Amphibia > Caudata > Ambystomatidae > Ambystoma > Ambystoma mexicanum. The sequence goes on along the minus strand of NC_090924.1, from coordinate 827,931,301 downwards.
GCATACATACCTGGGATGGGAGGGGAAGATCACATTGAAAAAACAACAGAACAATACTGTATTGATTGAAATGGCGCCTTTTTTTAAGCATTCATGTTACTAGTTACTGCAATAAGTGTCTTGCAGTTGTGCACTTAGTTTATCACTGTAATAAATGTCTTACAGTATGTTAATGTGCTCATTATTTACTCTTTATTTAAGTCCTTTATCCTCTTGCTTTTTGCTTGCTGCTTGTTCCTCTTGTGTCCTCTTTTTACTTGTTCTCACTTAGTTTATCACTGTAATAAATGTCTTACAGTCTGTTAATGTGCTCATTACTTTCTCTTTGTTTAAGTCCTTTATCCTCTTGCTTTTTGCTTGCTGCTTGTTCCTCTTGTGTCCTCTTTATTTTTATCCTCGACACGTGTTTCCCCGTCTTCTTATCTGACGGTTCTTCAGGAGGATCTTTATGTTTATCTGTTTTACACAACTGTTTTGCTTCAATTTTGCTTTACACAGTTGCCTTTCCTTGTTCCTTGTTAGGTTTGATATTTGTTTGCGGAGGTTTTTTATCCTTGAATTGATGGTTCGGAAATCACTGAAATATGTAACTGTTTTATTGCATCTGTGTTTCAAATTGCCTGTAAAAGAAAAACGTGCGTCACTGTTTTATTTGCTTTCTGTCGCTCTGTTGTTTAAACTAATATTGATCATTTAGTCCAAAATGAAAACATGGTTATTATCCAATATGTATGAGACAGTAATTCTTTTCGGTTTCACTGTTTCTAAAAAATGCCTTGTTTTCTGAAAAAAGCCTTTTTGTCTCTCCTATTTTCTTATTTACGTATTAAGCTTTTAAACAATTGTATGTCCGTTTTTAAATTCAAACTTATTATTACCTTCTTATTTCTTTCGGAATATCAGATGTTATGTTCGTCATTTATGTGCTCCTTCGCTGGATTCTAATGTTTTTAGGATACGTCTACATGGGAAATGTAAAAATAGTAATGTTTTAACCCTTAGTAACTGACTTCGTAGAGATGTTTAACATCTACTTTCACATAAAGCACAGTCTTGCGGTCCTGATCTGTCCGAGTATCTAACATTCGTGTTGCCTTACCGTTGTTTGTGTGTTCTCTGTGCTTCCCCCGTGTGCGATGGTCCGCCTTCCTTTCTTCTGTTTGTCGTATTCGATTCTCGCGGCTGTGTTAGTTTCATTTTGATGCCGTTGTTCCGCATCACGTGTCTCTCAGGTTTGCGATCACGTGACGTTTGTTAGTGACGATCGCCATTTTGGTTTGGGCATGTTATTCTCTCTTATCTTACACGTTTTGAAACTACGTTTGTTATTGCTTCCTTATTTCAATTCGAACTTGTGATTTTCTTTCTTATTTTGCATTTTATTAGTACCTCGCATTTTGAAAAGGCATTTCCTTGTTGCGAATGTTATATTTGTTATTTTTTCTTTTTTACAGGTAATTGTTTCTATGTTATTGAGTAGATTCTTACTTTTCTTACATATTCCTCCTTTTTGCTTGCCAGACTTCTAATGTTGTCATATACTTGTATATGTGTTGTTAATTAGCCCAATGGCATGCTTTATTCATAGATGTTGCTTCAGAGGAAATGGTGCATTTCCTGGTCTTTGTTGAGTCCTGTTTGGCATGTATCAAGATGACAAATCCAAAATGCCTCTCTTAACCACATTTGTTGTGATGGGGTTATATAAGTTTTCTCTAAAACAAAGCGAGATGGACTAAGTATGTTTTTGAAATTTTTAGCCCTCCGATAAGTAATACTGGGTTGCGGGTCTAGTAGTTTTTGTCGGTTTGTAGTATATTCCAATTCTTCTTTAGAATATTGTTCAAAGTTTTATTTTTGCTGTTGTATGTTGTGATGAATCTTATGGTTTCTCCTGTTTGTGTTTTCTTGGGATTGTTTCTAAGAAGGTCTGTTCTTGTTTTGAGGTTGGTTTTCTGGTAACTCTTAATTAGATGTTTATAGTTGTAACCTCTATTTTGGAATTTTCTTATGCTTTCTTTTGCATGTTTTTCAAAATCTTGTGTCTTTGTACAGTTGCGTTTAATCCTTAACATTTACCCATATGGTATATTTTTAGTTATGTGGCTTGGATGATTGCTTGCAGCATGTAAAATGCTGTTAACTGCTGTTTCCTTTATGAAGAGAGTTGTATGGATTTTGTTGTTTTCTATGAAGAGGTTCAGATCCAGGAAGTTGATACTACTTTGGCTGTATTGTATGGTCAATTTCAAATTGTAGTTATTGGAGTTCAAAAATTCATGGTATTGTTTCAATTCATTTTCTGTGCCGTTCCAAATCATGATAATGTCATCAATATATCTGCCCCAATATGTCACCTGGTTGGTTATGTTGAAAAAAGGATGGGTCCACGCATGTTCTGTCTCAAAATGTCCCATATAGAGGTTGGCATAAGTGGGGCATATTTTGCCCCCATTGCTGTTCCTTGAATTTGTTTATATATTTCTTTGTTGAAGGAAAAAATGTTATTGCGTAATGTGAAGTCAAGCATCTCTAATAGCATCCGATTTTGTTCTAGTAATGATATCACATTGAAACAACCCCTGTGGTGTAATAAACACCTCCCAGAACTTAAAGAAATTCCCAAATGGGTAGCCTGGGAGTAGGCGGGGATACAGACACTAGAAGATTTGGTACAGGATGGAGAAATCAAGACATTCCAAGTCCTGAAAGACGAATTCAATCTTCCCATCACGGAGCACTTCCACTACATACAGATAAGACACGCACTCACTGCAAGCGAAATAGACCTACCAAATGTACCAGAATGCACCCCGATCGAGAGGAACATAGTGATGGAACGAATTGGACACAAAGTAACATCCACAATGTACAATGCCATCAATTCATTTGCCACGAAGGAGCTCATAGAACTTAAAGAGAAATGGGAAAGAGATGTGGGTCAAATACAAGCAGAGGATTGGACAGTGGCACTTATGTACCCCCGAGAATCAGCAATCTCAGCCAGAATCAGGCTGGTCCAGCTTAAAATCCTACACAGGATTTACTATCCCAGAGAGGCCTTGTACCAATGGGGATGGGCGACGGACCCCAACTGCCTAAGATGTAACCACCTGAGAGGAACCTTCTTCCACATTTTATGGGAATGCCCGCGGATACAGGACTTTTGGCAACAATGCTGCGATAGTCTGGCAACAGTACTTGGCCGCGAAATACCGATGGACCCAAAACTCCTGATACTGGGAATAGATGCGGATATAGAGCTATCCAGATTTGAAAAACTCATGTTTGCAACGACCACTAGTCTCGCAAAAAGAAATATAGCTCAATTATGGGGCTCAGCCACACCTCCACAATATGCCAAATTGGTAACGGACGTGGACATATGTGTCCTAATGGAAGCGAGAGTGTACACCACAAGGGGATGCCCAGAGAAAGCGGCAAAGATATGGCAAAGATGGGAGGACAACTGAAGGCAAACAAGGAAGAGCCATGGGAACACTGAGCACCGAGCAGTGAACTGATACAAGCCATCAAAACGATCTCAAGAAATATCAGATGTTACAACCTCACAATATATGCAAACATAAATCAGATGCCAGGAAGAAGTGCATACCTGTGTGTTTAGATGTTTGAATGTTTGAATATTTAAGTGTAGGGACCAAATGTCAACTACCTTACGTTGTTGTGTTTGTTTGTACCTACAAAACAATAAAAAATATTTTATAAAAAAAAAACATAATGCCTCAATTATCAAAACTACCATATAATGCTTCAGTAACACACATTGAAGAACAAAACACATGTTATATGCCACACCAAACTCTCAAATCTTCAAAGAACAAAGAAAAGGTTTTATATCTAAGTAAATTGAATGGTACACATGACATCGTAGACGATGCATTGATTATTGGCAATGATGATCAACACGAGACATCTTACCCACCTGAAAATATAGGAAATGGTGAGATTGCAGATGTCTCGATGTTAGCCCCTGTGATTATGGCTGAATTGGATAGACATGTTTGTCTATCGTCAGGTCCTCCCACTCCAGTGTCCACACCAAGAAGACAAAGGGACTTTGTACACTTGCATAGTAATAAGGAAGGTGACATATGCTGTAACACAGCACCTGCTGCCAAGTTCATTATGGGAAAAGCGGTCTTGGCAGACGTTGTTCACCCCCCTCCCTTTTCTGATATTCATAAAGAATGGCAAAACAACACATATGAAGAGTTTGATCCACCTCGTACATCAGCAAGAGGGGTTAGCTCCCATAACCTTACTGATGAAACTATGCTTGACTTAAATGAACAGAATTGTCACACATTTCCAGTACTAACACAGATCTTGAATCTTGTGGATAAAGGGCACAAATCTACACACTTTGCAATAAGGGAAATGAAAGATCCCTGGCTGAGATGTTGGGGAAGTTAAACAAAGTGGAGGGGTTCATGTTGGCATGTGAAGATATGGCAAATTTCCAAGCCAATCTCACTGCCAACATGGACATCAACCCCTCAACGCATCCTCGTCCTAACACTTATGCTGTCATTACGACAACACAAGCAACACAGACCATTGCAACAGATATTAAAGTACAGAACCCTCACAATGTTTATGAAATAATGGGCGGAACCTTAGACACATGTAACCCAACACATGATAAGATAGAAAAGATTGACCTGATTAAGTTAGCAAAATTACACCATGAGAGACTCATGGCACTGGAAAATGTAGTGACAAAAGAAATGATGGGAAATAAATTAACCAGTGCAACTCTCAAAAGTGAGCCAATTAAAGAGGATCTGGGGGTCATAGTTCTTCCTACTCCTGATAGTCCCTCAGCACTTACTGTATTGATGGATCAACAAGAACGTGAAAAGAAGGATGAGGTGATCGTAGACTCCCCAGAAAATGAGTCCGAAAATAATCAGGGATGGAAATTCTTTATGTCTAAAATTACATCAAAGAGCAAAAAAACGCAAGGAGAAAATAAGAAAACTTAATGATAGCATCTCCCACAAAAAAATAGAAACTAAGAAAAAGGGTCTGAACCAAAATAAAGAAAAGAACAGCAAAGTGGCATCGAAAGAGTTGTCAAAGGAAAACGGTCTTGACTTTAGTCAGCTAGATGCTGAATCTCGTGCCCATCTCGAAGTGGTAACTCATGAAGAACAAACTCAGATGGGTAATACACAACAACAGTATGCGAAAATCACAGAAAATGTACAACTGGCTGCGGATGGTCAATAGGTAGTGAAAGTCCTACTATCCCTTAAAGGAGATTCTGACATTTGCATTCATAACATTTACAAGACCCAAAATAATATTATGAAACCATCGAATTTAGCTAGGTTTTATCATGTAACAAAAAACAAAAAAAAAAATACAAGAGACAGTTGCAATGGTGATCAAGGAAAAATCATAACACTAACAGGTCCACAATCAAAAGTAGAACCAAAAATTCCATATATATGTCTGATACACACCAAGCCTGAAAATGTAACTATTGAAACCCAGACATACAGCCTAGGTGTCAAATAGACATGCCTAGTAGTACAGAAAATGTTGCTAAACCTAGGCCTTCAAGTGAATGTCAAAAATACATGCACACACAGGGCTTCGGTGGTGAAATAGAGCAACAAGGGGCTCAACCTGGGTTAAAAGAGATTAATACAGGTTGCACAAAAGAACATTACTCGGATTCCATAGACATAAAATCATGCTATGATGTTCCCAAGGAATTGCAAATGATCATTCGGTGGAGTAGTGACCTACAATTGCATGGTAATGACAGAGTTAATCGTTCTTACCTACTGAATATGTTCCACAAAATACCTGCATTGCTGAATTTGAATACCCATGATATCGAATGGATCAAATTGTCCATTGCTAACAACAACAGAATGTTATGCAAGGGTCAGTCTCTTCTAATCGTAAAAATGTTATGGGAACAAAGTGAGAATTTCGAGATGTTGGGTTATGAACTGTACTCTTTTGAAGACATGAATGAAGCGAGAAAATTTATAGAATTTCAAATGCACCAGGGGCTAAGTTCTTCAACTGTGGGTGTGAATTTGAGCGCTGATACAGTTATGACCCAAAACTTGCTAACTCAGCTTACCTTGCTAGTCAATGCTATACAAGGGTTGGCAGGATTTGAAACAATACTGAAAGATGCAGGTTCTACACAAAGTAAGCAAAGTCACACATAACTGCCAATCATTTCTATAATAAGCTGGAATTGTTGTGGATGAATAATCTGCAAAAATGTTTCAAGAAGAATTTGATGCCACCCAATTCCAGTGTTATTATGATACAAGAGAGCATGGCTGTCAATGCCATTAACATAGATGGTTTTAAGTAATTTAGTCATCCTGCCAGGTGGGGTGAGTTGGCAAAAACAAAGAGGTGATGCTGGAAGGTTTAGACTGAATCTTAACCACTGGCATTGCTCAGGGCAACCCTCCAGCCCATCGTTTTTTGCTTGCCAAGCCATTACAGAAGGGGAAGGACCATATGCAAATCAGGCTTGGTCCCACCCCAAAAGGGACAGTCCAGCCCGAACTGCTAGGTCACATCCCTTCTGCACGAGACCACAAGCATCCCCAAACACATTTTGGCCTTGTTGGGCCTCATCAGTGAGGAGTAGCTTGGGTCTCTAGGCCCAGCAGGCACGAGACCCACGTCTGGGCATACCGTCCCACTCGGGGTGACAAAGCAAAAACAAAGAGGTGATGGCTGGAAGGTTTAGACTGAATCTTAACCACTGGCATTGCTCTGGGCAACCCTCCAGACCATCGTTCTTCACCTGCCAAGCCATTACAGAAGGGGAAAGACCATATGCAAATCAGGCTTGGTCCCACCCCAAAAGGGGCAGTCCAGCCCGAACTGCTAGGTCACATCCCTTCTGCACGAGACCACAAGCATCCCCAAACACATTTCAGCCTTGTTGGGCCTCATCAGTGAGGAGTAGCTTGGGTCTCTAGGCCCAGCAGGCACGGGACCTACGTCTGGGCATACCGTCCCACTCGGGGTGACAAAGCAAAAACAAAGATGTGATGGCTGGAAGGTTTAGACTGAATCTTAACCACTGGCATTGCTCTGGGCAACTCTCCAGACCATCGTTCTTCGCCTGCCAAGCCATTACAGAAGGGGAAAGACCATATGCGAATCAGGCTTGGTCCCACCCCAAAAGGGGCAGTCCAGCCCAAACTGCTAGGTCATATCCCTTCTGCACGAGACCACAAACATCCCCAAACATGTTTCGGCCTTGTTGGGCCTCATCAGTGAGGAGTAGCTTGGGTCCCTAGGCCCAGCAGGCATGGGACCCGCGTCTGGGCATACCCGTCCCACTCGGGGTGACAAAGCAAACACAAAGAGGGGATGGATGGAAGGTTTAGACTGAATCTTAACCACTGGCATTGCTCTGGGAAACCCTCCAGACCATCGTTCTTTCGCCTGCCAAGCCATTACAGAAGGGGAAAGACCATATGCAAATCAGGTTTGGTCCCACCCCAAAAGGGGCAGTCCAGCCCAAACTGCTAGGTCACATCCCTTCTGCACGAGACCACAAGCATCCCCAAACATGTTTCGGCCTTGTTGGGCCTCACCAGTGAGGAGTGGCTTGGGTCTCTAGGCCCAGCAGGCACGGGACCCACGTCTGAGCATACCCGTCCCACTTGGGGTGACAAAGCAAAAACAAAGAGGTGATGGCTGGAAGCTTTAGACTGAATCTTAACCACTGGCATTGTTCTGGGCAACCCTCCAGACTATCGTTCTTCGCCTACCAAGCCATTACAGAAGGGGAAAGACCATATACAAATCAGGTTTGGTCCTACCCCAAAAGGGGCAGTCCAGCCCGAACTGCTAGGTCACATCCCTTCTGCACGAGACCACAAGCATCCACAAACATGTTTCGGCCTTATTGGGCCTCATCAGTGAGGAGTAGCTTGGGTCTCTAGGCCCAGCAGACACGGGACCCATGTCTGGGCATATCCGTCCCACTCGAGGTGACCAAGCAAAAACAAAGAGGTGATGGCTGGAAGGTTTAGACTGAATCTTAACCACTGGCATTGCTCTGGGCAACCCTCCAGACCATTGTTCTTCGCCTGCCAAGCCATTACAGAAGGGGAAAGACCATATGCAAATCAGGCTTGGTCCCACCCCAAAAGGTGCAGTCTAGCCCGAACTGCTAGGTCACATCCCTTCTGCATGAGACCACAAGCATCCCCAAACATGTTTCGGCCTTGTTGGGCCTCATCAGTGAGGAGTAGCTTGGGTCCCTACGCCCAGCAGGCATGGGACCCGCGTCTGGGCATACCCGTCCCACTCGGGTGACAAAGCAAACACAAAGAGGGGATGGATGGAAGGTTTAGACTGAATCTTAACCACTGGCATTGCTCTGGGAAACCCTCCAGACCATCGTTCTTTCGCCTGCCAAGCCATTACAGAAGGGGAAAGACCATATGCAAATCAGGCTTGGTCCCACCCCAAAAGGGGCAGTCCAGCCCAAACTGCTAGGTCACATCCCTTCTGCACGAGACCACAAGCATCCCCAAACATGTTTCGGCCTTGTTGGGCCTCATCAGTGAGGAGTAGCTTGGGTCTCTAGGCCCAGCAGGCATGGGACCCACGTCTGGGCATACCCGTCCCACTCGGGGTGACAAAGCAAAAACAAAGAGGTGATGGCAGGAAGGTTTAGACTGAATCTTAACCACTGGCATTGCTCTGGGCAACCCTCCAGACCATCGTTCTTCACCTGCCAAGCCATTACAGAACGGGAAAGACCATATGCAAATCAGGCTTGGTCCCACCCCAAAAGGGGCAGTCCAGCCCGAACTGCTAGGTCACATCACTTCTGCACGAGACCACAAGCATCCCCAAACATGTTTCGGCCTTGTTGGGCCTCATCAGTGAGGAGTAGCTTGGGTCTCTAGGCCCAGCAGACATTGGACCCACGTCTGGGCATACCCGTCCCACTCGGGGTGACAAAGCAAAAACAAAGAGGTGATGGATGGAAGGTTTAGACTGAATCTTAACCACTGGCATTGCTCTGGGCAACCCTCCAGACCATTGTTCTTCGCCTGCCAAGCCATTACAGAAGGGGAAAGACCATATGCAAATCAGGCTTGGTCCCACCCCAAAAGGTGCAGTCTAGCCCGAACTGCTAGGTCACATCCCTTCTGCACGAGACCACAAGCATCCCCAAACATGTTTCGGCCTTATTGGGCCTCATCAGTGAGGAGTAGCTTGGGTCTCTAGGCCCAGCAGACACGGGACCCATGTCTGGGCATATCCGTCCCACTCGAGGTGACCAAGCAAAAACAAAGAGGTGATGGCTGGAAGGTTTAGACTGAATCTTAACCACTGGCATTGCTCTGGGCAACCCTCCAGACCATTGTTCTTCGCCTGCCAAGCCATTACAGAAGGGGAAAGACCATATGCAAATCAGGCTTGGTCCCACCCCAAAAGGTGCAGTCTAGCCCGAACTGCTAGGTCACATCCCTTCTGCATGAGACCACAAGCATCCCCAAACATGTTTCGTCCTTGTTGGGCCTCAACAGTGAGGAGTAGCTTCGGTCTCTAGGCCCAGCAGGCACGGGACCCACGTCTGGGCATACCCATCCCACTCAGGGTGACAAAGCAAAAACAGGGAGGTGATGGCTGGAAGGTTTAGACTGAATGTTAACCACTGGCATTGCTCTGGGCAACCCTCCAGACCATCGTTCTTTGCCTGCCAAGCCATTACAGAAGGGTAAAGACCATATGCAAATCAGGCTTGGTCCCACCCCAAAAGGGGCAGTCCAGCCTGAACTGCTTGGTCACATCCCTTCTGCACGAGACCACAAGCATCCCCAAACATGTTTCGGCCTTATTGGGCCTCATCAGTGAGGAGTAGCTTGGGTCTCTAGGCCCAGCAGACACGGGACCCATGTCTCGGCATATCTGTCCCACTCGAGGTGACCAAGCAAAAACAACGAGGTGATGGCTGGAAGGTTTAGACTGAATCTTATCCACTGGCATTGCTCTGGGCAACCCTCCAGACCATCGTTCATCGCCTGCCAAGCCATTACAGAAGGGGAAAGACCATATGCAAATCAGGCTTGGTCCCACCCCAAAAGGTGCAGTCTAGCCCGAACTGCTAGGTCACATCCCTTCTGCATGAGACCACAAGCATCCCCAAACATTTTTCGGCCTTGTTGGGCCTCATCAGTGAGGAGTAGCTTCGGTCTCTAGGCCCAGCAGGCACGGGACCCACGTCTGGGCATACACATCCCACTCAGGGTGACAAAGCAAAAACATGGAGGTGATGGCTGGAAGGTTTAGACTGAATGTTAACCACTGGCATTGCTCTGGGCAACCCTCCAGACCATCGTTCTTTGCCTGCCAAGCCATTACCGAAGGGTAAAGACCATATGCAAATCAGGCTTGGTCCCACCCCAAAAGGGGCAGTCCAGCCTGAACTGCTAGGTCACATCCCTTCTGCACGAGACCACAAGCATCCCCAAACATGTTTCGACCTTGTTGGGCCTCATCAGTGAGGAGTAGCTTGGGTCTCTAGGCCCAGCAGGCACGGGACCCACGTCTGGGCATACCCGTCCCACTCTGGGTGACAAAGCAAAAACAAAGAGGTGATGGCTGGAAGGTTTAGACTGAATCCTAACCACTGGCATTGCTCTGGGCAACCCTCCAGGCCATCGTTCTTCGCCTGCCAAGCCATTACAGAAGGGGAAAGACCATATGCAAATCAGGCTTGGTCCCACCCCAAAAGGGGCAGTCCAGCCCAAACTGCTAGGTCACATCCCTTCTGCACGAGGTGGGGTAAGTTGGGGCGCCCATCAGGTGGTCTACTAACGCTTGACAATAACAGTGTGAAAATGGCTGCTAACTTTATTTATTCCTCTGATGATTTACTAGCTATTGAAATAACGCGTATTCACTCTAATATAATAATCATTAACTTGTATAGCAATCCGACATATAGTTCACATCACAGAACAATTGAAGAACTGGATGGAACATACACACAATCCCACATGCCAAAGATCAGAGTCGATGCACATGGTTTAGAGGGAAATTAAGCTTGTTGATTGATTACATTGCTGTGTCTGGAAATCTACTGAAAATATCTAAGTCTATTGAGGTAAAAAATATGGCTAGCAGTGATCACATGATGCTGAACCTAAGTCTAGATGTTTTATTGGAAACGTATAAGAAAGTAACACACTTAGCTCTAATTGAAATAGACAAACATCCTAAGTCGATTAGATGGAATCCTATATTATGTAGATATTTAGCATATTTGGTTAACCGGGATATGTGGCATAGAGAGATCTGTCCCGCCATGCTCTGGAATAAACAGAAAATTACTCATTTTAACACAAATGTGGTAACACACCATTTAGATGCCATAGCACACGCCCAAAAAGAGTGTGTAACTATCCACTCCTGCAAATATAGTGCTGAAATTGCGGATATAAAATGCATACGTAATGGTGACATCAAAAGGGCAAAGAGGGAAATCGAAGACTACATCGGATTTACTTTTGTAAAAAAACAGACACAACTATGATGTAGATATGCCCTTAAAGAGAGGTGAAGAGAGCACAACACTTAGCATAAAATCGAAAAATGATCAGACTTATCTGCAGGCACAAAATCAAAGATATCTGGCCGATATTATGTTCCCAGAGGAAAGTGACCTCTCCGATTTTCCACTCAGTGATCACGGGTGTGAAGTGGAGCGAGTATATCTTGAACACATATGCGCTACCGTTGGGATTCCACTCAGCCAAAACTTCTGCTCCTGCCACTAAGATCCGTAGTGAATGTGCATGGAACTTAGGTGATATCAGATGGGCTATTAAAAAGCTATCATACTCAAAGGCCGCAGGGCCCAATGGGATTCCTCCATGCTTATTAAAAGACCATCCGCACTTGTGGGCTAAAGTGATCAAAGTTACTTTTGACTCGATTTTTTAAACCAGATCGATTCCACACCATCATTGGACCTTTCTGCAGCCTTTGACAGCGTCATAAGGGATAGGCTGTGGAACAAGCTACTTGGATATGGTATTCCAGTCCTCATTTTGGGACTCATAGTACTACTCCATACCAAAGCGTCATATATGATACAGATTAACCAAGACGGGACTACCACCGAAGCAATTGACACAGAGATAGGTGTTAAGCAAGGCTGTCAGTTGGCAGCTATATTGTTTAACCTCTATATCTGCGACATTGATAAAATATGGGAACATCTGGTGGTGTTTCCAGTGAAGTTGGGAGACACCCGAATCAACTGGTTAGCATTTGCTGACGATATCATTCTGTGTGACCGAACACCATGTGGGCCGCAGACTAAATGGAATGTGTTCCATGAATATGCTAGAATTTAAAACCTTGCCATTAATGCAAGTAAATCAAAACACAATGGTGTTAGCAAATAGAAAATAAGTCTGCAGATTCACATGGAAGATGAATGATGTGGTTATTCAGCGGGTGTTGGCAACAAGGTATTTGGGTTACAATCTATGCGATTCCAACTCACTAGCAATGTGGAGTAGTACACTAAACAGCAAAGTATCTCCTCATATCGCAAATGAAAATCATTTATCGAAAGTACTCGAAATGTTCTTTCATACCTACGATTGAGTTCTACACGTTAAAGGTTGAACCCATTTATTGTATAGACTTGACTTATGTAAAATGGATATAACAAAGGTACTTAATAAGTTGCAAGGTAAAATCTGGAAAGCTGTTTTGGGTTTTCCCAAATCACTACCAAACTCACTAACTATTCATGAACTTGGGTTGAACTCCTTGGCATCTACATTTTGGTGGCGAATGTTGACGAACTATGGGAAAATGGTACATCCCCCGCCAAACTCGCTGTATCAAGACTTTTGTTGTGTGGTGAAGAAGAAATATCTGTTGTCGATTAAGTGTTATGTTAAGAAGATGGAATCGTTATTACAACTAATAGCTATGGATCAAAAGGAACTATATGAACGATCAGGCATGGTAAAAAAAAGAAAATTCTTTCAAATGGACTGGGCAAATACAATTGAGCTTAATACTAAATCCAAACCCTACAGAGATCAATACTGTTTTTTTCACAAACAACTTCCACGATTGCAATATTTGTTAACATTTCCGTGTCCAAAAGCAAGGAGCTTGTATTTGAGATTTAAGTTAAACTTAATTCACACTGCAGAAAGAACTAAGCACTGGGCTAAAAATGTTCATGTCGGAGACTTTCGTGGTTGTAGATTCTGTGGTAATAAGGACATCTGTGAGTCTCTCAAACGCCTGGTGATACATTGTAGTCACTTTGAGACTTTGCAGAGCCTATACATGTGCATATTTTATAATGCTGATTTGCTACTGTCTAGAGATTTGTTGTGGTCCCAATGTATGTGGGACAAAAGACAGACACTGATACTTGCATTAACACGTTTCATTACAGTTATCCAGGAAAAGCTCATTGGTCTCAAAACCCAGGTTCCTAAGTAGACTAAGAGAGATGCTGAATTGTAAGAGTTGATTTCTTTTATTGATTTTAAGTTGAATGTATTAACAGGTTAATTTAAAATACGTGAAATATGAATGAGTTTGTTTTTATGTGTTGCTAATGTTATTTTTGATGTATTTGTATTGTATTCAATATTTGTAAAGGTGCATTGTGCCAAATACAAATAAAAAAAAATAAAAAAAATAAAAAAGAAGATCTGCTCTCCAACCTTGACTCTAATATTCCCTCTGTCCTCATCCTACTTGATCTCTCCTCTGCTTTCAACACAGTCAACCATACCACCCTGCTCATTGTATTAAATATTTGTAAAGGTGCATTGTGCCAAATGCAAATAAAAAATAAAAAAAATAAAAAAGAAGATCTGCTCTCCAACCTTGACTCTAACATTCCCTCTGTCCTCATCCTACTTGATCTCTCCTCTGCTTTCAACACGGTCAACCATACCACCGTGCTCATCCGTCTCTGTGAAAACCTGGGTATCACCGATCAGGCTCTGGCCTGGCTGACCTCTTTCCTATCTGATTGACCTGCCGAGGTACAACTTGGGTCCTTCCTATCTTCTAGATCCCTTTCTGCCTGTGGCGTTCCCCATGGGTCTAACCTCTCACCCTGGCTTTTCAACCAATACCTGGCAACTCTCCCCTACTGCATGTCCATTTTCTGCTCTGATTCTCAGTGTTATGCTGATGACACCCAACTCATTTTCAGGCTTCCTTCAGCCACTTCCTCTCCTTCCCTCATCTCAGATTGCCTAATCGCCATTTTAAAATTGGTGTGCCACCAACGATCTCTGCCTAAATCCCAACAAGACGGAGATCCTCCTCATTGGTACACCTTCACCATCCTTTCCCCTCACGCCTCCCTTGGCCCTCCTTCTACCCCTACCTCTGAGGCCAAGAACCTTGGGGTCATCTTTGACTCCACACTTTCCTTCTCCTCACACATCTCTGACATCTGTAAAAAGTCTAACTTCTTTCTGCACCTCCTCAGAGGTACTCTGCCTTTCCTCTCCTTCCCTCAAAAGCTCACTGTCTCCCAAGCTCTGCTTCTCTCCAGGTTGGACTACTGTAACAACCTCTTTATAAATATACCTGCCTCCACTCTCCACCCTTTACAGCTAATCCAGAACAAGACTGCAAGACTTGTCCTTGGCATCAATCCCTGGGATCGCAAATACCTCCCCTATCAAGCCCTTTGCTCCTCTACTTCTAACTCCCTCAGGGTCAGTCGTTTTTCAAAGAAACAAGCTGGACATAGATATCTGTCTTTGGCTAGGGTCTCCCTTTGGAACAGCCTCCCTGCCACCTTGAAACTTGAGGAGAACCATCTCCGGTTCCAGAAGCACCTCAAGACCTTCCTCTTCTCTTCCGCCTTTACCCCTCTTCTCCCCTGCTGATTCTGTTTTCTCTCTTGGCACCCTGCACCTGGCCACCCTCTGTGCTTCAGGCCCAGGTACCTGCTCACCCTGCCATCCTCCTGCACTGCCTCCGGGCCACCCCTTGCACTGGGGTCTGTATCTGTACCCATACAGTCCCCCACCCATTGCTCTTCTGCACTTATCAGATACACCCTATCTGCTTAACCTATCACTTGCCACTTGCTGGCTGCACTACCACCTTTATTTATTTATTTATTTTACTTATTTATTTATTCTGTTCTCTCCTCTGTTCCACACTTTCCACCTCTCCCCCTTCCATGCACTTTTCCCACTTTTCCCTTTCCCATGCACTTGCTCGTTCTTAATGTCACTGGGCCCAGTAAGGTCGCTGTTTTTTGTTCTCCGCTGTTCCCCTCCCTTTGCATGCTCGCTCTCTGAAACACTTGTGTATGAGCGTGATATGAATAAAATATCATTTAATTTCATTTCAGTTAAAGGCACAGATGGAAAGCCAGGATGAGGGTAAGAAGGAGGGAGCAGGGGTCCCAATGGGAAGGATCTCAGATTTACAGGTGTTGAGGCAGAGATCATTGGAGGCACACTAGGACTGGATGGTAGATAGGAAGTCAGTGATGATGGGGGGTGCAAGAGGGTCAGCAGGGAGTCTGAAGAAGAGCTGTGCGTCGTCTGTGTAACACTGGAAGTTGGACGAGAAAGAGGAGATGAGGCATGCAAGGAGTGCAAGGTAGATGTTAAAGAGCCAGGGGGAGAGTATAGAGCCATGGCGGACACCACAGGTGGAGATGGGAGTATGCCCGGGATGACTTGGGAAGAGTGATTAGAGAGGAAAAAGGACAGCCAATCCAGTGTTACAGGTTGTATTTCTTTTCTGTAGATAAGCTGTAATTGTATGGACTATTTTAGTTGATGTCCCATAATTTCAAGTTATTGTCCCACCTTGTATTATGTTGATTCATGATTTTAATTTTAAATAAAACAGAATATTCAGATTAAAAACCGCCTGTTTCTTGTCCCAGAATTGTCAGTTGGGATTGTCATGGTGTGGAGAGGTAGCTAACGGGAATTGCCATTGATGTCACTACTTGGATGCATTGTGTAACACAGATTGTGCTCAAGATCAAAGATATGTGTTAAGTTGTTTTGCTCTGTTGAATTGCATGGTCCCCGCTGTATAATCTCATAAAGCATACATGTTGTTTTTGGAATCAACTAGATATAGCTCACAAGAGAGTTGTATGTTTGTGGATGTATGGTTTGATAAAATATTGGATTTTGGAAGTGAGAAATATAATTCAGGTAGATTGTTTGAATGATTATAGAATACTAATCAATACGTATTGATTGTGAAATGTGATCAGATATCCAATGGAAAGATGTCACGAGAAGTCAAGATAGGTTTAAAAGTAGCTCTGGATATTGCATTGTCTAAACATGTTCTTCATGGACAGTGAATAAGGCAGGATCCACAATCATGAAAATACTAAATGAAAGAAACAGTGGATGAGGTAGGAGCAAACCATTGGGAAGGAAAGAACCCATTAGTCCAAGCATTGCAGAAGCTGTACAGGACTTCCACTGGCAAATAAGAAAGGCATGTGCGTTTAAATCCTTCAGTCAATCTCTTCTTCCACTTGAAATGTTTGGAGGACAGACTAGCCGAAAGGGAAACTTACAAACAAACTCAGTCACAGAAACTGTGCATAAACATCAGCAGAATTAAAACTAATTCAACAAGGAAATGATCAACGAGGTCAGGAAATATAACAATTGAATGAGACTCTGGATAACAACAAAATGTCAGTACTGAAACACCAGAGTCTTTTGAGGCAATTTAAAACAAATTGAAAGTTTATAGAGAAGCCAAACAATGCTTAGAATTAAATATTTTAATAGTATTGACATACATAATCCACGTTTACATACACATGAAAAATATTGAGTGCTTTAAGTGATGACACCTCTTATACCAATGGTTTATTAGATAACAATGTGAACATTCCGAAGCAAGTCAAAGAAAGCCAAGAAACAGTTGCAAAACTTATCAAAAAAGATGTGGATTTGCCAGCTAACTTAAGAATTTTAAAGTTCCAACATAACAAAAAAGAATCAAAAAGTAAAGAGCCCAGTTAGCGCAAGCAAAAACAATTGACACACGCACATGCACAAGGTGATCAGAGTAAAGTGGCGTCAGAAGACATAGGAAGAAGAATATAAGATAATGGGATATTGAGATAGAAGTCAGAAAAAAGTAGCACACAGTTGAAAATTGAACACTTGAAGAAAGAGTTAGCTAGCTGGCAGTCCAAAATACAAGAGATAAATAAAAAATGAATTGCATTTTTGTCCTCAAGAAAATGAGTCGTTGTGGAAAATACTTGCCTGCAAAATGAGAGTTTAATGAACAAACCATAACTGAAATGGATAATAATGGTAAACTTTAAGAAGAAATGTAAGAGAATAAGTTGGGTTTGGTGTTAGTAGCCAAAGTTAAGAGACAAATATATCGCATGGAATAAGGGATGTTTTTTTCATACTCCTGAAATTACCTCTTATTCCCAGACCTTCCCAAAGAGGAGTGGCATATATGCTACACCTGTCCAAAGTAAAGCCATTCAGGGTTCCAGATACACCATTTCCCCTTTCCAAAACCTCAGATAGATGGAAATAGCTGAGTTTCCTGTTACATACAGAGGAATATCTAAACCATCAGGTGAGAGGAGGGATTGGTCCACTTTGACGTGATTTGTATCACCTCTACAACCCGAGCCTTTCCTCTACCCCAAAGGGAGTGCACTAGAACCCCCCAGTAGGGGTTGTTATAGGAACAGAGGTAGAGAAAAGAAGATACCTGTCACTGTGCATCAAAGAGAGAGTAGGCCATAAACCCCTGCAGTGTTCTAGAAACCCTCACTCATTCACAAAGGACTGATATACTAATGTCATTTAATTTATAGAGGCACTACTGTTAAACAGCCTACCAACCCATTCCTTATTTGAACATGCAAAATATATTGCAATATGCATAGATGCCCCACGCTTTATTCACATGCAGAAATGTCCATGAACATATTCTCAGTAAAGAATACTCAATGACTGCTCTGCAAAGTTCATTTATTTTGTTTTAAAAGAGAGAATAAAAAAGCATTGTAATTAGTATTGTGACTACACATAACACACTCATTATAAGAAAGGTTTGCTAATAAAACACTACATAGGTCCGTCGTCAGGGCAACACATCTCTGTCCATAATGGTTATCCCTAAATCTGAACCACTCTATTAGTGAGAAACATTATGGACAGAGATGTGTTGCCCTGATGACGGACCTATGTTCGAACAGTATTGGCTGGCAATATTGGATGAGAGGTGTCTGTTCTCTCTGACACAGAAAAAAAGTTGAATGAAAAATAGATCTGACCATATTTTGAGCTAATGAGTTTAAAATATATCTCTCGATTCTCAACAAAATTGAACTTTATGTAAAGGAGCTTTAAAAGCCACCTTGCGAGCAAACAGTTTTCTGAAATGGTATTTCAGGGTTTCTTTTTTGCATTTCTGTTTGCCCGCAGTTCTAAGTGCATGTCACTGCTGTGCTCCTACAAGCTTTAAGAAGGACAAGACATATTCAAAAAATTGATATAATTAGGTGGTGACCACCTTACCCATTTCTTTGATGTTGTTTTATCATACACCACAGAGTATTGACAAATGTGTACCTCTTCTTTACTGTGGTCACATAGGAAAAGAGTACCTTAATCTCAAATGGTGAGTCTGAAAAAGAAACACCACAGTGCTCGCAGTGGGTTTCATTTCATATATCTACTGCATTGGCTCTTGTTTGTCAAACAGGAAGGTGCCAAAATACTTCACAAAACAAGCATGATCTGATCTGAATTCTTGAAATCATCTTTAGGAATGAACAGTTCTCCTTGAGCAAATGCTTCTGAGCCCTCAACATGTTCCTCTAGGTTTCAGAAATATGCATTTTAGGGGAGACTATCCAAGATTCATTGATCACTGATAGTGTATGTACCTGCAGTTTACCTGCAGTTGCATATGTGCTAATTTGTGCTCACACCAAAACCTATATCAGCCTGCACCTCCCTCTTGTACAGTGTATGTGTTGAAGCTAAGGTTCACATGTTCATCTGTCGGCTGGTTGTAAGGAGCTCAACTAGAGTAAGAAAAGTGCAGTTAATGAGACACAAACATTGAAAAGACATATCCACAGCAAATGTTAGAACAAAATGACTGTGTCAATGATTATTTTGCATCTTGCATCCCTGGGAGCACCTTGAATGTTTCAAAATGTTCAGGATTGTTCTTGTGCTTTGCTTTGTTTCTGGCTTTATTTCTGGCTCATCTGCTCTGGGAAAATCAGAAATATTTTCTGAGGTTGAGGAGGATGCTTGATTGATTGTTATCGTAGTGATTTCTTCTCCTCTTGCATGCTTGCATGCTTGTCAGGTTGTTCAAGATAGAGAATCTTCCGCCTCAGAAATAGGGTAGTAACCATCTTGAGCTGCATTAAGGTGGTCTACTGACACTTGACGAGTACATCCTCTCTATTGCGCTCCCTCCTCCTCCTAATTCCTCCTCGGACCCTCTATGGTGTTTTCCGCCTCCTCTATCTTCTCTAACTTTTACTCTATCTCCTATCCCTCGCACTAAGTCAGGAAGGAAGAAGTTCAAGAGGGACATCCTGGTCTACACCCCATGCCTCCCTATCACTGATACCTACATATGTTCTTCCTCCAGACAGACTCTTATCAACATCCTCTTTGTCATTCCCTCTCCAGACCTATGGATCCCTCATATGGTCTCTGTTCTCTAACCTTTTTCCTCCTCTCCCATTAATGGTGGCATATGGTGGGAGGTCCTCTTGGCCTCCTTCCACTCCTCCAACACCATCATTAATGCCTATCTGAATGGCACCATCTGGTCCAGGGCCCTCAGTCCAATCTCCTCCTTTTCGATAGACGTATCCCTTGTCTTAACAACTTCCTTCCTTTTCTTGTACTCCCACACGCTCCTTGCTAGCTCCTCCCCACCTCCTTCTTCCACCTCCAATCTGGTACCATCCTCATCGTCTCTGGCTACTTTGCCTTCTCCTTCTACCTCCACTGCCCACTCTCTGGCCCCTCTACCACCTCCGCAGGCAGAAACTCAAGCATGTACCCCTCCACGGAAGTCTTTCAAATGTGTCAACCTGCTTAATGTTGGTACTCTGAACTCGCGCTCTACTGTCAAACACTCATCTGACATCTGCCACCTCCTTAAAGAACTTGACCTGGATGTCCTTGCTCTCACCGAGAGATGGTTCACGGACAGCTCTGTCATGAGTTTTGACACTCTCCTGCCTAATGGCTACAAGATTCTCTCCGAACCCAGAACCAGCCGTCCCCGAGGTGGAGTAGCTCTGATCTGTCTGGAGTGGGGCCCTGCTTCTGTCATTCCTAATCAGGCCTACATCTCCTTTTAATGCTTGGTCTGCAGGTTCACTATCTCGCCTGGATTCTCTTTGACTGTGGCCACTATCTACAGGCCACCTGGGTAGGTCGCCCTATTCCTCTAGGAGTGAGCTGACTTATCCTCTTCTCACCTCTCAACTTTTCTTCCTCTGAGACCTCAACATCCATCTAGATGCTTCTAATCCCTCCTCTGTGCTCTTTCACAACCTCTGCGACACTCTCTTTCTTTCCATTCTACCCTGTGGTCCGACACACTCTGCGGGACACACCTTGGATGTTCTCATCTCCTCAGACATCCCGCTCTCAAACCCTCTCACCATTCCTCTCACTTGGACTGACCACTTTCTTCTCTCCTCTCACCTGAAGCTCTCTGTCCTGCAGGCGAGGCCAACCCCAGCACTGCTGCCTACCTTCTGAATCTTTTGGCCCATGAAGCGTGTATCAGAGGAGGCCTTTGCCGCTACTTGCTCTGCTCCTCTTACACCTGCAACTGACTCACACCCTGGCACAGCCCTCCCTAACCTGCATCTTTCCATCTCCAATACTCTGGATGTCCTTGCCCCTGTCATGAGAATCAGTCTGGAGCCTACCTCCAAGTGCAACTTTTGGTATGACTCTGATCTCACAACTCTGAAACGCAAGTGCAGGGTGGCTGAGAGGAAATAGAGGGCATCAGACTCATCCTTTGACAAACTGGCCTGCCGCGTCCTCCAAAGGCAATACAGACTCTCTGTCCTGACCAAGAAGAGAGCCCACATAAAAAGCCCATGTCTCTGCGGCCTCTAACAATACGGCTGAACTTTCAATGAGCTGGCCAATGCTTCTGCATTCTCCACCACTCCTGTTCCCTCTGAGGCCCTTGGTATGACTCTGGCTTCTTCACTCTCTCCTCTTCCTCTGCCTTTACCTCTCTTGGCTCCCCTCTGGCTGCCTCTTCCTCTCCTCCTCCTTTCTCCTCTTTCTCTCCAACCACTCCTGATGAGGTTTCTAGACAGGTCTGGTCCATGAAAGTTTCATCCAAGCTGGTTCTCCACTGCTCCTTCAGAACCATCAAGGACCACATTGACACTTTTGCTGCTCCAGGTTTGGACGATTGATGCAATCACTCTTTTACCAGTAGAACTTTACCCTCTCCCCTCAAACACTCCCTTCTGCGCCCCCTCCTGAAAAAGCCTTCTGCCGATTCTTCCTGTGCGGCAAACTACAGCTTCATCTCTATCAATCCTTTCCTAGGCAAACACCGGTGAAAACTGTATACTTGTAGGTTAACATCGCCGATTCAATTAATCCCCTGATCCCGAGGTCAACAAAGGACAAGGTCTACATGACCCTAACATGTAGCCTGCAGGCAGGTTGGACATTAACTCTCCTACAGAGGTTGAAGAGGTTAAAGTAAGAACAAGAGAACACAGGTCGGCCATTTTAGGCCACAGGGTGACTTTGCACAATAAACTAAAATGGCGGCTTTAACCTAAAATGGAGGCTTGATTCACTTAAGGTCACGACCTTGCAATACGGATTTCCTCGCAAAGCGACTGGGCATAGGCAAACATATACAATGAGGACGAAACAATATTATATCAGTTTTAACAAACCCTCCTTTTGGCCTATGCCAAGTGCTAAACTACCTTCAATCACTTTGCGACTAACTCCACATTTCAACCTTTATACACCCCGAATCATTATCAGACATATCTATTGCCATTAGATCAGACACTAGAGTTTCTTTCAACACATACTCCTTGGAAACCTTATCTGGAGTGTATATTATATGCCCTAATACACTTGTTTCTTGCGCGCAACACCCCCCTAATACCGAACATATACAAGGGAGACTCTGTATACAACAGCAAAGGAACAGAAAACTACCCAAGATAATCAGCAGGGCCGAAATCAACTTCCATCCCCACGACCGTAGGAGGTCCCAAAACCATGCACTAAGTTCCCAGTTTCCCTCAGGAACATGCACTTCTGAACTGAGAACATGTAGATTTTGGATCGCCCTAAAGATCGTTGGAGAGGAGTCTGGTATGTAAACGCAGCAAGCGGACCCCACTAATTTACATACTCCTCCACGCTCAGCCAAAATGACATCTAATGCCATCCGGTTCTGAAGAGCTACTAATCTTATCGCTTTCTGTTCTAACATCATATTATAGAGTATGTCAGTGGTTGATGGTTCTCTCCAGTACTCTCGCTAGTCCCCTGATATCTTCTGAATTCGTAATTTGCCCAAAAAATGGCACAAAGGATTTCATGATGTCTGCTAGAGTTTGCACTGGAGTATCCCCCTTCATATCTCGTCGTGGATGAGTCTTCGTAATTTCTGCAGTACTGGCAATAAATACCCCAGGTAATAAAATCCCTAAATAGCAAGTTCCTTGCCAATCCCTGGGCAAACATGGAAATGCCACATTACCGCAAACGAAATAGACAGGTTCACCCACGTACAGAGGTCTGTTCTCACTAGTCAAATTCGCAACGTTGGCGCATTTTCTAAAATTACCCATGGACCGTGTTCCATTCCTCTGTATGCAGAAGGATACTGAATCGGGCTATGGTTAATAGAATAAGATGGAGGCGTGGCATCCTTATTGCCTATAGGAGCCATTTTGAAAGAGATCGAAGACTGAAAGGGACGAGACAATCTATCAGAGGGCCTAACAGAAGCAACGTTTGGCTTACTCCTATTTTCAAAAAGTGAGCACCCCAGGGGCATCAAAACACATTTTTCAAAACTATTCAAATTTGTACCATCAAAGTTCCCTGAGATGCTGTCATTCCATCGGCCAAAGAATAGTGCTCTAAGAGAAGCATAACAAGCAGTTGTCAAAGGTAAAGGATGAATGTACCAACCTAGCCCCTTATCCCCATGTAGATGCGAACAGATCCAGCAGTTGGTCCTATTAAAAATTGCATGAGTGGCATTCATTATTAAAAAAAGAGTATTATTCTGATAGTTCCATCTATGCGAAGAATCTCTAGGCGACAAGGTATGCAATTTCACGGAAGGAGTGGGCAAAACAGATACATTTTCAACAGGTAAAAAGTCCTCTAGCGGATATGCTTCCTCCAGATACCATAACCCAAAACCAATAGTTACTAAAAACCCAGTTATTATTACAAAAAGGCAACAATACATTTTCGGGGTCTCATTACATGCTTGATCATTGTCTCTGCTAGTCACATATTTATCTAAAAGTTCGGTACGAGCGGTAGCGGGTGCAGGCATCGTAGTCTTCAATCGAAAAAACACCAATTGTTTGTTTGCTGGTGACTCCAGTCGCGCGTCTTCTTAATGTCTTTCCCACAACCCTTAGCCAACAGAATCCTTTCGTACAGTCGGGCCAAAAGACAAGCCCTCAAATGATTTCCTCAATCGCACAGTCAAACCGCGCCGTACGTCTATCTTCTTGGACGTAAATTATATTTCACAATTTCTGGTGCCGAAGGATCGGATAACAGTATGTCATCACTTCTCACTGGAGGTGGCGAATGAACGGAAATGGGATCAGAAAATGGATGATCCGGAAGTACCACTCTTGGAGAGGGTGGAGACAAAATGGCCGTTTTGTCTGGCCTTACGATTTCTGGAACAGTCTCCGATACTCTCTTGTCGGTTATTGCTGTTTCAGACACGTTGGTTACAGCATTGGAAAGGGATTCTGTGTCTTCGGGCTGCGGGATCCGTTTGGTGTGTGTTGCATGTATCCAGTTCTTCCGCCCTGCTACCCGCACCGCAGTCTCGGTGACTAACAGGACCTGGTAGGGACCCCTCCACCGAGGTGCAAGGCAAGACGATCTTTCGAAAACTTTTGTGAGGATCCAGTCCCCTGGACTGTGACCGGGACCCTCGTACCGTACAGGTAATGCCTCTCGCACCTAGTGATAAATAGATTTTTAGTCAACTGGTTACAGTAATCTGAAAGAAGCACATTCTCTATATCCCGCAATGAGCGACTTTTTGGCATACCCCAAATATTAGCAGGCCTCTCCATTACCACCTCGAAGGGAGAGAGCCCAGTCTTAGTTTGAGGGGTTGTTCTCATCGACAGCAACACGATCGGTAAGGCGCCCGGCCATTTAAACTTGGTGCCAGCACACGTCTTAGCGAGCTTGTTCTTTATAATGCCGTTATGCCTTTCCACTAAACCGGCACTTTGGGCATGTCTGGCAGAATGGAACCGTTTATCAATCTGTAATCCTTCACATATTTGTAAGATTACAGCAGCGATAAAGTGTGGCCCATTATCCGACCAGATGACTCTCGGCAGCCCGAACCTAGGAAAGAACTCTTTCAACAGAGTTTTTGCTGTGGTTATGGCCATTGCATCTCTAACAGGGAAGGCCTCAACCCACTTGCTAAATGCACAAATGACAACCAACACAATTTTAATTTGTTGCAACGTTCCATCTCAATAAAATCAAAGTGGATAACCTCAAACGGAACAGAAGGTGGAGCGAAACTTCCTCTAGGAGTCGAGGTACCTTTTCCTACATTGTGCTGCAAGAAGACCATGCACCCTTGGACAAAGCGCTCCGTAATTTTGAAAATTTTATCATTTTATCATTGGCCCATACACTGTGTAACATTTTAGTCAATTTACGCGTGCAGACATGGGTCGGACCATGAGCCATAATGACCATCATTGTAATATAAGCGTCAGGGAGTAACCATTTTCCTTCAACATTGTCCACCCAACACCCATCACCCTCGACCCATTTCTTGGTCTCCTCTACAGTAGCATCTGCTTGAATGTCTTTTACAGAATCGATACTTTCACCAAAAGTGCAAACATTTACAGTTTCTCTTACAGCATACATTTCTGAACTAAAATCAGTGGCAGTTTGTTTAGCTATCTGATCAGCGAAAGCATTCCCTTTTCCTATATCATCTGTAACCTTTTGATGTGCTGTACATTTTATAATGGCTAACTGAACAGGGAGTGCGAGCGCTGAAAGTAATTGCACTATTAAAGTGCCGTGCTGTATTTTTGTGCCATGTGAGGTCAAGAAACCTCGTTCTTTCCAAAGTCTACCAAAGTTGTGAACTACCCAAAAGGCATACTGACTGTCGGTATATATATTTACTGTAAGCCCTTCAGAAAGTTCACAAGCTCGAGTTAATGCTATAATTTCTGCGGCCTGCGCAGAATTTTGCATAATTCTTTTGGTTTCCACAATCGTACTTAAAGTAGTGACGGCATAAGCAGCCGTGGATGTACCATTCGGAAGTTTGAAACAAGAGCCATCACAAAATAGCTCTCCTTGTGGGCTATTGAAAGGCGTGTCTTTCAAATCGATTCTACCTTTAGTCTCTTGTTCTGTAGTGTAAAGGCAATCGTGTGACGTTTCGTCACCATCAACAGTATCCTGCGGGACAGGTAAAAGATCAGCCGGATTTAATACACAACACCTCTGAATTTGAATGTGGGGAGCAAACAAGATCAATTTGTATCTTGTCAATCGTGCAGAAGTAAGGTGTTGCGTATGAGTTCTATTCAATAAAATAGCTACAGAGTGAGGTACCATTAGGGTTAACGCATGACCCAGGACCATTCCCTCGCTCTGTTTTACAGACGCAGCAGCAGCAGCGACAGCTCTCAAACATCTCGCAAAGCGCATGCGACAGGATCAAGGGCGGATGAGAAATAGCCGCACGGCCTATTCAAAGCCAGCATTGCTTTAATCATTCACGAAAAGTTAGGGATCCACAATCTACAGTAAGAAGCCATACCTATCAGGGCTCTAACTTCCTTCTGCGTATTTGGGACAGACATGCCAGAAATAGTTTTTATTCGTTCAGGTGTCAACCTTCTTCCCTCCTTTGACAGGAGATAGCCTAAATAGGCGACCTCCTGACAACAATATTGGAATTTTTTGAGTGAAGCTTTGTGGCCATGTTTTGCTAGATGACAAAGCAACAACATGGTGCCTTCTTTACAGGCACTCTCAGAATCAGCAGCCAAGAGGAGATCATCTACATACTGTAGTAACGTGCAAGTAGTAGGCAACTTGAGAGTATCGAGTTGCTCTTTTAATGCTCTACTATAAATACTTGGACTCTCAGTGTACCCTTGTGGTGCACGAGTGAATGTGAACGAGCGTCCACCTAGGGTAAACGCAAACAAATACCTACTATCCTTGTGTAATGGAATACTGAAAAATGCGTTTTTGAGGTCAACAACGCTAAAGTAAGTGGCAGAAGCCGGAATCATATTAAGTATCGTTGTAACATCAGCTACAATGGGAAATTGAGGAGCCACAATTTTGTTATAAGCACGCAAATCAATTATAAACCGAAAAGGAATCGCATTATCACCTTTTTTGTATACTGGCAAAATCGGGCTGTTACACAAACTACCTGTAATTTCCTCAATTACTCCACGATGTACAAAATCAGAAACTATACATTTCAAAGCCTGTTCATCTTCAACTGAGATCTTACATTGTGGAATGCGAGGCAATTTTACTCCATGTTTCAGAATAATTTTAACAGGTTCAATTTGAAGAATGCCCACATCATTATCATCAATTGCCCATAAGCATTCCGGAATATTACTGAATTCTGGCGGTAAAGGTCGAGTCAAAAACTGAGAGGCGAGTGATTGCTGAGGTGAAATTGTTAACCGAACTCCGTCCGGGGAGCAATGTATTACTGCATACAATTCCTTCAACAAATTTAACCCCAGCAAATTCTCCCCACAGTTTGTAGTAAGTAGAAATGGACACTGCTCCGTGAAGGGACCCAGTGTTATCGGTACCGGCAAAGAGACCGGACAAACTACAGGTGTGCCTGAAAACCCTACGGAAACGTTGGACTGCCCTGACAGGGGAATATTTGCATCCCGTGAATGGTCAATGGAACATTTTTGTGCTCCCGTATCTACTAAAAATAGATGCTTCCTATTTCCCACCGCCATCTCAAAGTAGGGACCTTTCTAACGAAACAGAATGTCATCAAAAGGAAGCTCTTCAGAGAGGTACGCGGCAGAAGGGTGATAACATTTTTTTCTATTATCAAAACTCGAAACTGGTTTATCCTGTGTAGAAGGTTGCTGTGATTCTGGTGCAAACTGACCTCTGCCAGGGCCCCCTACACCTGGGAGACCTCTGGATCGTCTACCCATGTTCCCAAATGACCGTTGCTGCAAGGTCAGACATTGTGCGCGCCAGTGACCTTCCTTTCGACAATAGGCACACTGGTTAATGGTTACCGGAGCCAGGGGCGTACTTCCCTGTGGAACGTACTGACCTCTAAATTGATTAGCCCCTCTAGGGTTTCTAGCAATCTGTTGTAATAGTACTTTTGTTTTCAGGTCACCCTTTTTTTTCTCAAGTTTTTACTTTTCATTATTCACACGATTTTCATAGTACTGAGCCATGTGCAGTACTTCTGATTGAGACTTCGCCTGCCAAGCGCTTTCGGAAGACATAATCTGTAACTGGATGTCAGGGAGCAATCCACGCACACATTTGTCGACAAACAGCCTTTTCCCTGACTCTGTGCCTAAGTCTTGTCCACTGAAATCTGAA
Organism: Ambystoma mexicanum; assembly: GCF_040938575.1. Classification (NCBI taxonomy): domain Eukaryota; kingdom Metazoa; phylum Chordata; class Amphibia; order Caudata; family Ambystomatidae; genus Ambystoma; species Ambystoma mexicanum. Next base: position 827,903,357 of record NC_090924.1, on the reverse strand, counting down.
AATACCTGTTCAAACCGATTGAAGAACTCGGTAGCACCCTCAGACTTTCCTTGGACACAGGCCGTAAGCTTGTCCCAAATGATTCTTTTTTCAGGAACTATAGTTTTTAATTTTACAATAATCCTATCAGGCAAAGTAAATATCACTTGAGGCAGTCGCTCGCCAGCTGGTCTTTCTCAGTCGAGCCTAACCATGTTATCCCATGTATCTCCTAACCCAGGTACATCATCTAAAGTCCTAATCTGTTTCCACAAATCAACTGGCAGGAGTATGGGAAATAATAAATCAATATCACTTAAGGTGAATACAGATGATTGTAAGACCAACTCTATTTCTTTATAGAACCCTGTCGGATTCTTTCTTATATCAGGAATAGATTGCTTTATGGTGTTCACTCCCTGTCTTGAGAACGGGACGTGAACAAACTGCGATACGTAATGTGCAGGAATGTCCACCCCGACTATTCCTCGTGCAGCATCGGCAGCAATCTCAACTTTTGGGACAAATGTCGGAGGGACCTCTCTCATAGGCAACTGAGAAGTAGGTATCTCCGAACGCTTACTAAGCAACAGAGCCAAATCAAGCGCTAAGGCAGTCAAAGAAGTATCAATCGAAAAGGCTCTCTTATAAACACTCAACAATTCTGCGGGACAACAAATCTTTCTTTTTACACACTCATTCTGCAGGTATTCTACCATAACCTGTATCACTTTCTTTTGCATTTGTAACGTATACTGACCATATGTGTCATATACTTCATCTGGAGTTATCGACATATCCAAAATCCATCTTATCGCATCCTTTGTACAAATTCGCGCTTCCTCACCTTTCAATTCACGCGAGGAGAAAAACGTTTCTGTTAGAACATAATACCTAAACTATCACCATCTGCTTCTTCATTCTGTAAGGCTTCCAGCTCCTTCCTATACACAAAAATCCTCTTGATATGCTCATATACTTTCTCCGCAGTATCTCTGGACAACGCTAAGACGTTCAAATCCTGTAACCCTTGTGGGAGATCTACATTGTTTAATCTATTCCACATTATACTCAAATGAATCCCTAACCCTTCAATAAAAACATTTTTCTCAGGAATATTTTTAAAATTTTCGAGTGTGGAAAAAACATCAGCTTGTTCACCCTTCTCTATACAATGTTTAGCCCAAGAAATCAATTCATTCTTTTTATCTGGGGACACAGTATTACGAGTCACAACCCTTGATCCCGCTCCCTGGTCTACTACAAGCGATGCAGAATCACTTGGAAGAGGAAGAGTAGGCACATTCTGAATATCAACAGGTGGAGGCAAGGGGGCAGGCAAAGGAGCGATGGCTGGAAGAACAACAGGAAGAACAAGGGAGGACCGGACGAACTATAGGAGGAGGAATAACAACAGGAAGGGGCAAAGCACCAGGAGGAGGGACGTACAGGGGTGGCGCAGAGGCATCGGGCCTTCGTTCATGCAAAAGTTTGTTAATCAATTCATCGGACGTATGAAAATCTTTAGAAGGGTACATTTTCTGAATGCCTAATTGAAATGCTCTGTCCGTGTTCCTAACTGACTTTTTGATCATATAACCATGCCTTTTCGGCACTCGTCATATGTCGATGCATATGTTTCTCTCTACTCTTTTGTTGCTGCAAAGCTTCTGTTTTCCAACTGTGCAATGGGTCAAATGCTGCAGGTCTAGCCTTTTTCTTTACCAATAGAGACTCTAGATATTCTATACGAGGGATTTCAAAGCTACCATTGGTTGGCCACTGAAGATTAGAGTTATGTCTGGTCTGTCTGTGCCAAATGTCATTAAATGCTATACTACCAAAACCTTTCTTACAGTACATAGTACATGCCAGCGACCCCTCCTGTGGTGCGGGACGGCTATCTTCCAAAGATTGTCTGTCGCTACGGAATAATGCCCTGAAGCAGGCAGACAATTTTCCAGGCATATCAGAGTTCTGGTGTTACCTGGTCAAATAATTGTGCTCGCGAGTACAATGCGCCAAATTCAAATTGTCAGGGTTAAATTAAGAATCGGGTCACGATTCACCTGACCAAAGGACTGGGAGGCCCGATCGGGTTACTAAGGACAATTCTAAGGACCCACGTGTCTGGAGATTTCGGCAAATTTACCCACCTCGATATATGGACCCTCGTCAAGACGTCGTCTCGGGCTACAGCTCACCGTTCAGGGATCGGATCGTGCTCTTCTGTCGAGGAATTCACTTCTCGTCCAGAGGGGCCGTTTTGTTGGCACCGTCCGATCCCGGTCCGATAGCCGAGCCAACCTTCAACGAGACAAAGTCGATCTTGAGGGTCCCTATTCGGGCACCATCTGTGGAATCAGAAAATACAATATTAAGGCTTTTACACCATGCAAAGAGAAATACACCAACACAGGCTTGTAAAGATTCCCAGAATCTTTATTGCAATGCTGTACAGTTTACAAAACAAAGTACACAAATAGCTATTTGGCCGTCAATACATCACAGAGACCACCAGAGGGTTCAATGTGAGCAGTGCACAGGAATTGCTAGCTGGACATCAGCGTATTTATACAGTTTCTTCATAACGATGTCCAGCCTCCTACAAGTTAATCATGTACTGGGCTAGGGTTTGCGCCAGGTTTGTTCCTAATTTACATATCTCGTGCATGCGGTTTACTTCTTAATACATTTACTGACAAACACTATTATACTCTGGGTTTAACTTTACACTCTTTACACATTTGTTTTAATACAGGTCAAACAGATGTTTTACATATCATGTTTAAATAGCGTTATTGTTCTTGTATACTTGTAAGTTAACATCGCCGATTCAAGTAATCCCCTGATCCCGAGGTCAACAAAGGACAAGGTCTACATGACCCTAACATGTATTCTGCAGGCAGGTTGGACATTAACTCTCCTACAGAGATTGAAGAGGTTAAAGTAAGAACAAGAGAACACAGGTCGGCCATTTTAGGCCACAGGGTGACTTTGCACGATAAACTAAAATGGCGGCTTTAACCTAAAATGGAGGCTTGATTCACTTAAGGTCACGACCTTGCAATACGGATTTCCTCGCAAAGCGACTGGGCATAGGCCAACATATACAATGAGGACGAAATAATATTATATCAGTTTTAACAGGTCTAATAATTGATTCAATATTACCTTTTCAACGTTTCTGAGTCTTTGGTGTTGAACACACAGGACTTTTATGTGGTGGGAAATCAATATTATGGCCAATATAATTCTTTGAATAATTGCACTGCACCTAGAGCAGCTCTTGATACTGCATAGGTGTTCACCAAGTGTTCCTCAACCTCATCTGAAAAGGCTAGCATAATGACATATTCCCCCCTAGCACTTTCCTTAAAATAAAGTCAGGACCAGTCTTTTTCTGCTAAAAGACCATCTTGAGTTTTGTGCGACTCAGACCAAAATAGTGCCTCTATTTCTTTTGGATGCTCCCCCTCAAGCTGTGTTATAATGAAGTACACTTTATTATCCTTAACCACTTCCCCAATGCGAGTAGCAACTTCTACTTTCTGATTTGTGGGAATGTGATTTACATGTCCCTTGTGTCTTTCTCTGAAGAAATATCTTCTGAGTATTGTGTAGTGCCTTTGCCATTGTACATCTTTAAAGCTGTAGTTTGCTCCCTTTCTCTTTTCTTCTCCTCCCTCCTCACAGGCTTCTGCTCTCCCTTGGATGCTGAGCCCTGTTTAGTCTCTTTTTGCGAAGGAGAAGAAAGCTAGTCTTCATCACTGTGCCTGTTTGGTTGCCTAAGCTGTGCCCTATCCATGAGGTGATAGGTACGTCTCACCCAACCCTCCCCTTATAGGATCCTCTACCCCAACCATCCTGTTGCCTGGGGCTGGTAATATCCATCTCTAGAGAAACTACTCTGCCATGAAAGTGTTCATGCTTTTCCTTTCGCTATGTATGACAGGCTAAAAGCGCGCAACCTTCGCTTTCTAACTCTAGCTCAGAAGGTATTTGTGCCTAGTTTACCTGGACCAAACCTACCAGTAGGTGGTGCCATTCCAGTCTGCTTACCCTTACTTGCCTTCTTCTTTCCCCCCTCCCTGGGGCATTTACCTAGGTGATCTTTACCTAGGGACCTATAGGTAGTTGTCACAATATGACTGTATTTAATTGTCTTTTCTTGTTCACTGAGCAACATGGCAAGGCATCAGAAGACATCTATGCTTGCTGATTTGCCTTTAATAAGTGGCATCATTACCCTTTCAAGTATGGCTAATCCAAAACGCATCACTGCTTCTGATCCCTATGTGGTCAATACCTCTCCCAGTATGGAAGCTAATACTCTAATTGTGTGAGTCCCTTTCAGATGAAGGTATAGCCAACTATACACTGAAACCCAGGTGTCACATTGTTCTATGGGTGGATGACAACCTGCTGGCCCTCTGCCTCTGCTGAGGAGATAGTTGCTTGTGAAGCTCTAAGCGCTTTTAACTCTGCAACCTGAGCACGAACAGCATCAGAGTGTCTTCTCAGAATGTCATAGTGTTCCCCTATTTGGGTGATGCCTGTGAATGTTTTCTACGGTTAACCTCCAAAATCAATGTGACAATGCCTTGCCCTGGTAGTGGGATATGTCAAACCCCTGCAAAACCAATTGTGGTGGTCTACCAGTTCCAGAGCTAATCAGGATACTTATATGGTGCATATTGTATTTGGTCTAGGTCCCACCTAAAGTGTACGATGTTGAACCTGTCCCCAGGCTTTGCACCAGGGTCTTCATGTATGGATTAGGGTCTCCCTGACAATGCTCCAGCCAAAGCCACAGTGAAATTAGTGTTAGCATCTCTACCACCTCTTTCTAACACCTCTTTCTTGTAACCATCTAGTTACTGAATGGCAGCAATTTACAAGCATAGGAACATCAACATGTGGGTTAGCCATTTTAGTAATTCTTAGCTAGACTGCTCAAGATTGTTTGATTAATAAAGATACCCTGCTCTTCACTAGAGTATGTTTTAAAGACTTAAATAAATCTTTGTATCACCCGGCCTGTAGCAACCCTCTTGGCCCCTCTTCAGTAACTAAGTAGGGAGAATGAACTAGAGTGTCGAGTTCAGTGGATGTAGTCCAGCAGCAGTCCCCAAATTACTTAATCTTTATCACCTCTACAACCACATTATTTCCTCCACCCCAAAGAGAGTGTGTAGACCCCCTAATTGGGGTTGTGTTAGGAATAGAGCTACAGAAAAGCAAATAAATGTCACTGTGCATGAAAGAAAGAGTAGACAACACACCCATGCAGTGGACTAGAGAACCTCACTCATCCAAATAGGACTAACTTACTAATGTAATTTAATTTATACAGAGACTACTGTTAAACCTCCTACCATCCAATTCCTTATTGAAACATGCATAATATAATGTAAGACAATATACTGCAATATATATAGATGCCCAATGCGTAATCCAAACACATGCACAAGTTAATTAAATGATTCTCAGTAAAGAACACTCAATGAATGCTCTTACACTCTCCTGCATGTTCATTTATTTTTTATCAAGAGAAGTAATGGAAAAGCATTGTAACTATCATCGTGACTACACATAACACACTAATTATAAGAAAGAGTATTAATAAAAACTCTTCAATCATTGTTAGCCTATATACGTACTTCAAATGAATCAATAAGATTAGAAAAAAATGTTTCTTAAAAGCAATTTAAATCTAACACTCAGACCAAGTGCTTGGTAAGTGTTGTGCAGTTTGTAGGAGCTTGCTGTTCATTTTTGAATAACGCTACGTGCTTCATTGAAACTCCAGTGCCTACTCTTGACCCCTGCCCCCTGGAGCGAGTGACTATTTAAACAACACCTACACGCTTAGGCACACATACTCAGACCAAGTGCTTGGCAAGTGCTGTGCGGTTTGACAGTTTGGTGGTTTGGCGGTTCGGTGTGGTGGTGTAAGGAGTGAGGCACCTATCCTGGATGTACAATTCAGTGTTTCCTTTTAATTTGCACAACTTTGTTTGGAGCATAATCGAGTAAGCAACACTGAAAATGCACAATCCAGCGCTTTGATTTGTTTTTTGGGACTTGCTGGTGTACTGATCAGGCACTATGGCCAATAAACAGAGGGGGAAAAAGTCTGTGTACAATCTCTGTAACACGTAACAATGACAAAAGAATGACATGCAACATGACACACGTAACAATCTTCTCTATCCCTCACCGAGCCACGAGGACGTAACTCCCTGCATACCTGCAACTACAGACCTTGAGGGTGCTCCTTGCCTCCCTTGTCGCTGTATCCCTCCTTCCTTCACCACCTGCATCTGAGGTAGGACCACCAGGAAAAAAAAGATTGTGACTTTAAAAAAGAAAAGAGCAAAAGATTGACAAAGCGGCTTTTTTTCCTTAATGCGCACGTTTGACTGCGCATTCCTTCTCATTACCACATGGCTGCCCATCTTCCACCCTGGGGCGGCATGCAGTTGGACAAAGGGAGCATGTATTCTTTTGGGCCATTTGCCATGTGGTCCTCGTGGGTATTCAAACATGGCTGACATTTGTCCTGCAATGCAGAAGAACCTCTGAGTTCTCCACTCCCACCGGCCTGCAGCCGATTAGTTTGGGAGTCTAGCAAATTGGCATATAGGGGACCGGCAGGCTTTTGCCAGCCCCCTTTCCAAAGGCCCACTTCCTGGGCCCATCTGTTTTTGCAGCATTCTTCTCTATCCCTCACTGAGCCACGAGGATGTGACTCCCTGCATCCCTGCAACTACAGACCCTGAGGGAGCTCCTTGCTTCCCTTGTCGCCACCTCCCTCCTTCCTTCACCACCTGCATCTGAGGTAGGACCGCCAGGAAAGAAAAGATTTCCACTTTAAAAAAGAAAAAAGAAAAAGATTGAAAAAGCGGCTTTTATTTCCTTAATGCACCCGTTTGACTGCACGTTCCTTCTCATTACCACACGTTTGCCCATCTTCCACCCTGGGGCGGCCTGCACTTGGGTAAATGGAGTGTGTATTCTTTTGGACCATTTGCTGTGTGGTCCTTGTGGGCATTCAAACACTGCAGACATTTGCCCTGCAATGCAGAAGGACCTCTGGGTCCTCCACTCTCACCAGCCTGCAGCCGATTTGTTTGAGAGTCTAGCAAATTGGCATATCGGAGACCGGCAGGCGTTAGTTGGCCCCCTTTCCAAAGGCCCACTTCCGAAAGGCCATGCCGGCTCCCCAATCCTCTGCCTGGCCACGTCTGGGGGTCCCCTGCACCCCACTGGAACGCTTTGTGGTTGACATTCATGCATTCTTCAAGCAATTAGAACTATCATGACTCTTCACTCCACTATGGGTTAGTTTCCTTTATTTAATAATCGCCTCCTACCCCTGACTGTCACTTCCTCACTCCTCTTGCCTGGACTCCCACTCACATTGCCTCTAGCTTTGCGCTATTGGCTTCATTGTGTTCATTCTGCTTGCTAAATCTCAAATTTAGCCATGCCCTTTTGGTTGCACTATGTTGCACACTTTGTGCTAATCTCAAACTTAGCTGTGCCCTTTTGGCAGCACTTTGTTTATTGTATTCTGCTAATTCTGAACTTAGCTGTGCCCTACTGACCGCATTGTGTTTCATTCTGTTGTGCTAAACTCAAACTTAGCTGTTCCCACTTCCTGCATTGTGCTACCCTGTTCTGGCTTGTTCGTCTCTTCTGCTTGTACCCCCATCCGTTTTTCTCCCATTCACCACCCACCCATCCCCTCTCTTTCCTCTTCCCCCTCCTCCACATCTCCTATGGTGCTCTCTGTTTCTCCTATCTTCTCCAATTGTTTCGCCATCGACTATCCTACCCTTCTCACTAAGTCTGGCAGGAAGATGTTTAAAAAGGATATCCTGGTCTCCAACCCTGGCCTCCCTATCACTGACACCTACACCAGCGCTTGCTCCAGCAGACCCTTAGCAACATCTTCTTTGTTGTTCCTTCGCCTGGCCTATGGACTCTTCATATGGTCTCTGTGTTCTCTCCTTTCTCTTCCTCTCAGATTAATGGTGGCACTCGTTGGGAGGCCCTCCTGGCTTCCTTCCACTCCTCTATTGTCATCATTAAAATGTACCTTAATGGTACCATCCTGGTCCAAGGCCCTCAGGACAACCTTCTCCTCTTCAACATACGCTTCCCATGACGTATCAATTTCCTTTCCTCTCCTGCTGTTGCTTCTCTCATTTCTTCGGCTTCCTTACCTCCATTCTCTGCCACCCTCCTCCTCAGCTACCTTGCCCTCTCCTCCTACCTCTTCCACCCTCGCTCTGGCTCCTTCTACACTTCCACTGGGAGTACCTCTGTCCTCGACCCCTCCCCAGAAGTCTTTCAAGGATGGCAACCTTCTCCACCTCGCCACTCTTAATAATTGCTCTGCTGTCAATACACTCATCTGACATCTGCCGTTTCTTGTAAGAAATTGACCTTGATGTCCTCAGTCTAACCAAGACTTGGTTCACACGTAGCTCTGTCATGAGCTTTGACACTCTCCTCCCTGATGGCTACAGATCCTCTCCACGCCGAGATCCAAGCACACTGGTGGGGGTGTAGCCTAGGTCTTTTCCAGAGTGGATCCCTGCCTCTACCATTCCTACGCAGGTGTACTCCTCCTTTGAATGCGTGGTCTGTTGGCTTTCTCTCTCACCTCTACCTCTCAACTACTCCTCCTTGGATACTTTAACATCCATCTGGATGCTTTCTGTCCCATCACGGGACTCTTTCCAATCTCTGCGACTCTCTCTCCCTCTCTATACTTCTCTCTGGATTGACTCACTCTGCAGGGCACACTCTTGATGCTCTGATCTCCTGAGACCTCCCCCTCACTAACCCTCTCACCACTCCTCTCTCCTGGAGTGACCACTCTCTCCTCTCCTCTCATCTCTCTTTCAAAGCCCCGAGGCCAATCCTGCCGCCAAGCTGCCACCCACCTTCTCAGTCATTCGACCCATGAGGCTTGTGTCAGTTTAGGCTTTTGCAGCATCTTTCTCTGCCCCTCCTGCACCTCTGGCTGACTCCCACCCTGACACAGCCCTCTCCATGCTCCACTCAGCTATCTCTGATACTCTTGATGTTTTTGCACCTGTCCTGAGGATCCGCATGAAGCCTAAAATTAAGTACAACTCCTGGTACGACCCTGACCTCGTCACCCTTAAACGCAAGTGCAGGGTGGCTTAAAGGAAATGGGTGGCATCTTGTACATCCTCTGAAAAACTGTCCTGCCGCCTGCTCCAAAGGCAATACCGACTCTCTGTCCTCACTAAGAAGAGAGCTCACATCCAATTCCACATCTCTGCGGCAAACTCTTTAAAATCTGAAAAGAACTGACCAATCCTGCCGCAGTCTCTACTTCCCCTGTGCCTTCACATGCCCTCTGCACAGCACTGGTTTCTCAATTCATCTCAAAATCCCAGGACATCCTGTCCACCCTTTCGGCATCTCTGGCCTCTCCCTCTACCCTCTCCTCTTCCTTTTGCCCTGCTGCGGCCACTCCCCCTCCCTCCTATGCCTTACCTTTCTTCTCCCCAGACAAGGTTTCTAGACAAGTCTGATCTATGAAAACCTCATCTAAGCAGGTCCTTCCCTGCTCTTCCAAAACCTTCAAGTCCACATTGACACCCTCGCTCCAGCCTTGGCTGACATCTGCAACCACACTTTTGCCTCTGGAACCTTCCCCTCCTCCCTGAAGCACTCTCTTGTGCACCCTCTTCTAAAAAAAAACACAGCTGACCGCTCCTTTCTGGCTAATTATTGCCTGATCTCTATCACTCCTTTCCTGGGAAAACTCCTGGAAAAGCTGGCCACCTCCCAGCTATATTTTCACACTGAATCTGTTGGTTGTCTCCATGACCACCCGTCTTGCTTCAGAGCAGCCAGAAGCATGGAAACTGCTCTCCTGAACATCCGTGGAGAAGTGCACTGTAACCTTGATTCTAATCTCCCCGACCCTCTGACCGACCCTCCCAGATCCAACTTGGGTCCTTCCTCTCCTCCAGCTCTCTCTCCACCTGTGGTGTTCGCCAGGGGTCTAACCTTTGTCCTTGGTTGTTCAACCAATACCTGGCTCCTCTTGCCCACAGCATTGCTGCTCTTTGCTCCAACTTCCAGTGCTATGAGGATGACACCCAGCTCACCTTCAGGCTCCCCACTGCCGCCTTTTCTCCTTCTCTCATCACAGACTGTCTATCTGCAATCCGAGAGTGGTGCGCCACCAAAGATCTTTGCCTTTATCCCAGTAAGACAGAGATCCTCCCCATCAACACACCTGCAACCCTGTTTTCTGCCACTCTTTGGCCTGCCTCCCTGGTCTTCTCCCTGCTCCCACCTGTGAAGCTAAGAACCTTGGGGTTATCTTCGACTCCAAAATCTCTTTCTCTCCTCACATCTACGATGTCTCTAAGAAGTCAAACTACCAACTGCACCTCCTCAGAGGTATTCTTCCTTTCCTCTCCTTCTCCCAGAAGCACACTGTTTCCAGGGTTCTGTGTCTCTCCATGCTTGACTACTGTAACAGCCTCTTTTTAAATCTACCATCCTCTACTCTCAGGCCTCTGCAACTCATCCAGAGTAGGACTGCGAGACTTGTCCTTGGCCTCAAGCACAGGATCATATCTCTCCAGCACTGAAACTCTCCATTGGCTGGCAGTGGCTACAAGGATCAAATTCAAGACCCTCTGCATTATCCATAGGGCCTTCTGGGGCCTGGGACCAAAATATCTCAAGCTTTCTCTTCATAAATATCTTCCTTCTCAAGCTCTTCGCTCCTCCTCCTCCAACTCCCTTAGGTTCAGTCGCTTTTCTAAGCAACGAGTTGGTGGCAGATCTCTCTCTTCGCCCGGTGACTCCCTCTGGAACAGCATCCCTGTCTCTCTAAAACTTGAGCAGAACCATCTCTGGTTCTGGAAGCAGCTCAAGACTTTCCTCTTTGCTTCTGCCTTCTATCATGCACTTCCCTGCTGTTCTCCTGTCTGATACCGCACTGGTTAACTGGCCAACCCAGAAGTTGCGCACCTATACTACCTCTGGCAACCCTGCACTTGGGACTGTATCTGCAACCCTAGAGCCCCCCACCACAGCTTCCCCTACTTGCACTTATCAAACACCTGCTGCCTGCACTAACCACTGCAATGTCACCTGCTGGCCATACTTCTTTTTCTTTGTCTTGATCCTATGTCTCCCATTTCTCCTCCTCCCCTTCCCTCTCCCCTGCACTTGTGCATTCTCAATGTCACTTGGCCTAGTAAGATTGCTGTCTTGTCCCCCTTTGTTTCCCCTCCCTTGCCTCGTTGTGCCTTGAAACACTTGTGTATAGACAAGCTATAAATAACATATCAATATCAATATCAAACAGTGTTAATAAGGTTGCTCATTGTAAGGAAAATGGCGGGACTTCTACTGAGGGTACAGAAGTCATTGGGCCTCATTAGGAGTTTGCTGGTCTGGAAACAAGGGTGCCGGAAACTCACCTCCACCCTTGTTTCTGGACCGGCAAACTCTGAGTTTGCCTGCCGGAGCTGCTGCGCCTGACAGGTCTGACCCTGCCGGGCGCAGTGGTCACAGTAGGCAGACTGGTGGCGGAAGCATGGCACTGTTAGCAACCTTGCTGGTGCTTACATGTCCCCACTCCCATAGAGTCCCATAGGAGACTCTTGGAATGGGGACTCACTGGGCGCCGGACTCGTAATGAGCCGGTGGCACTGGGAAGTCAGGCACCCAGTAAATTATTATGGGTCTGGTGGCAACCTGCCAGTAGCACCGGCAGTGTCACCGCCAGATCAGTAATGAGGCCCATTGTATGGACGATGAAGTCAATTAAATTGGCTTCAGTAACAGGCAAGGTAACTTCAAACTTTCAGGCTGGAGATAAGGCAAATACATTGCACAAGAGGGATGCAGTGGGGGAGAGTAATGGCCAAGAGGTGACCCGTTTTACTGAAATTAACAATAATTCCCTCCTTAACTTTTGCTACTCCTTGCAAACAAATATAGCAGCACAAGTTATTCCACCATTGCATCTTGATCTGATTGCCCCCATGCCGATTGAGCTGTCTAGGTAGCACAGCCGCCGACCGCCTCTGGCATGCCTGGGACCAGGCTGATGCAACCCCTCAACTAAATGGGGATTCATCAGGAGTGGAGGAATCAATTAATAGTGGCAAATCATCATTGGATTTAATGACGGCAATCTCCACTATGCAATTTGCACTTAAAATACTTTTAAAACTAAGTGGGAGATTTAACGAAGAAATTGGCCAGCAGATCGTCTCCCTCCAGATGATTGAGTGATACAAGAGCAAATTGGGAAACCACTGAATACGGAGGAAAAAGCGTGAGATCCTACAGATGTACCTAAAGTAAATTCTACTTACGCACTTAGCAAAAATGCAGAGAAAAAGGTTAGTCATAAGAGGAGGCGTGAGGATAAACATGATGGTACAATAAACAGTTGGTTGTTGAAATAGCACCGGGACAGTAATCAGGTGGAAAAGGAATCGGTATACGAACTTGAGGTATCAGTTTCGGAACTAGAGACTAGTACGGAGATGGTACTGGAAAGATGCTCTACTCCTGAACACAACATAAAGGTGGCGAGAGGCGGTATTATGATCACCAAACAGAATCCTCTAATGATTACAGCTACAGACAAGGCAGAGATATTATTATTATTATTATGGTATTAATTGAGTGCAGCAATGTTGTGCTTAACAGTGGTACACATCAATAACAATGCATAACATAGCGCTTTACTTAGGTATTCAACAGTACACGTGCATAATGGAGCACTTTTCAGAGGTAAGAAAACAGATATACAGTGGGGGTGGGATACAGAGGGGCAGATAGGACGGGTACAGCTGTACCGGGTTGTGGGGAGGAGAGAGGCAGGTGGACTTCTAGTGAGTCAGGTGGCATGAGGGGGGATGTGATGGCCTTGGTGTTGAGGCAGAGAGATTCCTTGAAGAGGTGGGTCTTGAGTGCTTTTCCTGAATTTTCGGAGTGTGGGGTCCAGTCGGTTGCTGATGGGGAGGAGGTTCCATCGTCTTGGGGTGTAGGCAGAGAAGGCTTTTTTTCTGGCCCTTTACATTTTGCAGCAGCGGCTTTCAAGTCTGCTCGTGTCCTGGCTACTTGTGGTGTACAGCCCGCCAGAGATGCTGAGTTTCTCCGCAAGGTAGCTAGGTGAGTTGAGGGAGACTGCCTTGTATATGATGCAGCAATACTTGAATGTGATTTGTGTGTTTGCAGTTGGAGTCAGTGAATATCGATGAGGGCTGGGGGGATGTTGTTGTATCTGGGTAGACCCTTGATGGGGGATGCGGCTGCATGTAGGACACTTCTCGGAGTGCTTGAGTGGTTGATCAAAAGCTGTCCGCACGGAAGAAGGGCTTGACTTTTCAAAAGAGGGACAGCTGATACAAGCTGTCTGCGTTTTCTTAACTATGTGTGTCTTGAAGGAGAGGTGATTGTCGATGTGCAACCTGAGGGTGCAGGAGGTGTGCTTAGGTCTGAATCCCTCAGAGTTCTTGGTTGATAGCCAGGTCTGTACGCCTGAGTGTTCGGTGTTGTTGGTGAGGAGTAGGAATCAGGTCTTGGAGGGGTTGAGCTTAAGTATGCACTGGACATCAAGACTGGATCAGCATACAGAGGTACAGATCAATCCAAAAATACTAGTTATCGCTAGCATCTACTCAAACAAAAATGATCATTTATTTAATCGGTCATTGTTCCTCAGGCTTGTCCAGCAGACTCCTTCTTCCAAAGTCCTTTGTACTAATAACTTTGACTTCATAGAAATATTGGAATCTGTGGGCATGATCTCAGCTCGGGTGCATAGTATTTCTGGGGTAGTTGCTGATACAATAATGATTTACTCCGCAGAATTCTTCAAATTGGGTTTTAGACTTGACAATGATTTTGTGATACCAGTTAATCTCAATCAAGGAAGAAAAGAGGCAGATATTAAAAGACCAGCAAAGAATAATCCCGCAAAAATAGAGATTGCTGGCAAATCAATTGACGATGAACAAGGATGAAACTGGCTGGCCACATTTCTGCCTCAAAACCAAAGGCATCAGGCTTGAACCACACTTCTGACATGGAACACACATATATTATGTCATTTATTAGATCATTTTGGCACTCTGGAATTGTTGAGATCACACAGTATATTTTGTGTTACAGGAGTGTTGGATGATATCTGATCTGATTGTTGAAGGTATTGCTATCTATCAAAATATGGCACAGCATGGCCCTTGTGGGTGGCCTTTCGGTGGTCTAGTAATTGGGGTAAAACAGGCCATTGCAGCAAATACAATAAAAATTATGAAAAATGAGGAAAGGGTGCTCACGGTCGAATTGTGTTTTGACAGCATGGTCAGTAAAATAGACTACTCCTGCTAAATATGTATGATCCACGGGGGGGGAAGGGGTAATTCGACGGAAGGAATCTTCACCTGTTTTATGGAAGTGATACTGTCATTGTATGTGTCTGAGTTTGAATGTATTGTACTGGGTGGCGATCTAAATGCCTACTGCAGAGACCGAGTGATACTGACCTGAAAAATTGCGACAAACTAAGTTTAATAAGGCTGAGCAGAGTTGGTCTGGCTTTTTAAGGGATTGTGACATGGTGATGCTGAATGGGCACATGAAGGGGGATGTTACTAGTGGCTTTACGCAATGAAGTGGGGCCAAGCAAGCTACTATTAATTATTTCTTTTGCTCCAGTGATTTAATCCCTTATGTTAGGAATCTTCGTATACTTCCTACTGACAATATTTACAGTTAGTCTTACAGCTTTCTATGACTATACCTGGCAGCAAGGCAGAATTTATAGCTGGCTGAATGGTTAATATTAGAGGTAACAGGATAAGTATGGAGTGAGCGTTATTTAGAAAGAATGGCCAGTTATATGGCAAATAGAGTAGCAGAAAATCTAGCTGATATCCACAATAAGATGGCAGATAGTATTGAAGGAAGGGATTACTCAGATGACAGGTACTTTTGCCAAGGCCACCTATCCATTAGCGTTCCATGCTGGTACCTCTGAGTCACGTAAAAGTTATGCTAAAGCCATTGCACACGCTAGGCGTGCATCAAGACTGAACATCAGGAATATAAGGAGGGATATGGTTGATTTTAGGATGTGCTATTCGTTAGTTCCATCAGCCAAAAATAAGTACACCAAATGGCTTAGAAGACACAAATTCTCACAAAATAACAGACAGTGGCAATACATGTTGAAAATCCTTGTGGGGGGAAAACAAAATTGATTTGGGAAACATTGAGTGTTTATAGAGGTAGTCAGCAAAAACATACGACTGCCTCAGTATCTCCCTCAGCCTGATAACCCACATGACATTAAGAAAGTTTTCTGTGTGGAGCAAGCCTTGTTGAAGGATGTACCAAAAAGTACTCATATTTCCTTTGAGTTTGGCTTTGATGAAATGGACATAGAAATCCTAATTCCAAGGTTAAAGCGTGCTAATTTGCCTGGCCCCAACAGTTTAGCCAACAGTGTTTTGAAACAAAATCCTACAATATATGCAAGGATGCTGACGGTGATGTTCAGAAAGGTGTGTTGCGAAGGTCACATTTCCTGCTCTTGGAGGCGATCAATTATAATGCCGGTTTTTAAAAAGGGGAGTAGGAGTTTACCATCTAACTATCGCCTACTGTCCGTGCTGGGCTTTACCGGTGAGCTATTTGCCAAGTTATTGCTTAGCGCCCTACATTATTGGATTGAATGTAGTAAATTCTTAGGAATGTTCCAAACAGGACTTAGAAATCACTCTTCTATGACCCATAATTTGTTTCATTTAGATTTGGTGGTTGGAAACACCCTGGTTGATGGCTCTCCTCCTCTCTATGAGCTAAATTTTGACCTGAGGATGGCTTTTGACATTGTTAGCCATGAAAAGCTGTGGTGTAAACTTGTTGGTTTTGGTATTCCTGCATGTCTGTTAGAGGCGATCAGGCAACTGCATGAACTTACCAATGTTTGTGTGCAGTTGGGCGGTGGAGTGGTCAGCACCGACCCTGTCACCAATATTTGTGGGGTTAAGTAGGGCTGTGTGCTGGCTCCTTGACTCTTCTACTTGTACATATCTGACTTGTATGATTGCCTCAGGAGAGTGAACTGTTATCCACCCAAGATAGATGGAGAACATGTTTGCTGGCTGTCCTACGCAGATGATATTGTTCTGTTGGAGCACACATATGTGGGTTTGCATAGGATAGTCAGTGAATTGTGCAGATATACTGGAGAGCTCAATTTAGTATTTCATGTGTTATGAGAGGGGCTGTAGGAAAACGGCTATATTACTTGAGGATGGTATGATTAACATAGTTCCACAATATAAGTATTTGGGTTTGGAGTTTGTCAATGGAAAGTATGCAGAATTGAGGGCAGAGCGGTGACATAAGGTAGCCCTTTAGATGGTACTTATGAACCAATGTTTGCACACAACAGCGGGATATATCTATGCAGGTATTGTCCTGCTATTAAAACAACATTTCTGTCCGGCTATAGTATATGGTCTGGAATCTCTATGTATGACAGATTTCAGTTGGTTAAAATTAAATGAGGGCACATTTTGGAGAACATTATTGAATCTTCCATAATCAGTGCCAGTGGAGCTGGTACGCCTGGAGTTTTGGATGTTATTACTCTCCTTTGTTATCCTTAGAAGAAGGGGTATTCTGCTACTTAAAGCAGGGAAGGACCCTAAATGGCCATTTTTGAGGCAACTGAATCAGGCTATGCAGAAGAAAACCAAGGCTAACAGATTGTATTCTTGGGCAAAGCTAATGTTGGACCTGTTTGAATTATTGAATTGGACTCCTGGCTCGACGCTTGCTTTTTACCACTTGAAAGATTATCCTATGGGTGCAATAAATGCATGGGATTGGGTTTAAAATTACACCCAAATTGAAGCACTAAAAGGGTATCCTACTCACCATCTTTTGTCTTATAAATATTTGTGTCTGCAGTAGTATCTGCAGACATGTTCTTCCTGTCTGGTTTGCATATTTTATCTGCTACGCAGATTGGACCATATTCCAGCTTTGTCTACATTGGGTCTGAGATGTTTGATTCCCAGGAATGAACGTATTTGTCGCCTATGTTTGAGGCCTGATGTGATTGAAAAGCCACAGCATATATTAACTTATTGTGTGACACTAAAGCATGTCTATTTAAAATTGCTCAATGAGTTTGTACATAATCGAAGGGAGCATTTTGGAGAAACTCTGGTATCTCGGGTAATGTGTCACTAGTGATAGCATTATATCATTTATGGAAAGTGGCGGGCTTGCATTTGGGTGAAATAGAAAAATGAAATAATGAAATAGTGGAGGAACTAAAAACTTTACAAAGCAAAATAATCAAATGATGTAGACTGAATCAATGAGTTAATATAACAATGTAATAAGGTGTGGTAACAAAACGTATTGGTGCAAGCTGGAAGAGGATTTTCATTATTTTATATTGAATGTTTATTTTAGGAATGGAGTATGCAACATGAATTGTATTTGATACATTTTGTGTTATGTAAAATAGTGTGTAAGAACCACATTAGTTTAAATAACAATATAATGCTAATTGGTTCATACTAAGATTCCTCATGAATTGAACAGTCTTCCCATTTCTCAATGTGATATTAAAACAGGTAAAACAATCTCTCATACTCATACCAATCACCTGTAATAGTAGAGAGATGAACACTAACAGCCCCTGAAGCTGGAGGAAGGCTTGTGTTGTAAAATCAAATCATTCATGAAAACATTCTCAAAATATCAAACCCAATGGATAAAAACACCTAAAACACCATCATGGTCTCTAGTGGCTATAACAAAGCCTTAAAAGAGAGTTAGTGTCAATTGGAATTACTCTGATGTAAACATAATCTAAATCTAAAAAAGATAGTTCAAAGGGTTTTGGGCTGCTGTAGTTAGGTTCCTGGTGCTTTGCTATACAGCTCAATAAAAAAGGGACAGTTCTCTCAAAAAGCAAAAGAAGAAGCTTTAGGAACCTCTACCATCAAACATCCAAGGTAGTGCTTCAAAAATTATAAATCAGAAAAAGGATCAACTAGCCCCTCCTTGCACCATAAACCAGAGAAGGTTACCCATCTTGCATGGGTCCTCAGCTCAGCTCTGCTTCATTCCAACAGCATCCCAAGATGATTTCGAACAGCACTCACTCACCTTGATCAGAATCTCTCTTTGTATAGCCTCCATATTGTTTATTCATATTCCCCAAGAATATTTATCAACACGCTCTCTGCGATGATCAAAACAAATTCTGCAAGATTCATGGCTTGAGGCCAAAGGAATATCTGACCTTGCTCAGACGCCACCGGATGCCACGTCAAGTTACATCTGGTGGCTTGGAGTTCATCAAAGCATTGTTTGTCATTTATGGGAACATCTGGGATTATTTACATAAACAAAACCACCACTGGATCCCAGCCCAGAATCTATGCCTACAGGGTTCACTCGTGTACCAAAACAATTGGTAAACTGGCCCGAACCCCAGACTGCTTGCAAGACTGTAAAGGATTGCGCAATTATTCACTTGTAAAATATAATTTAAAAGCAAAACTGCCTCATTCTACTAAATGCTTTCTGCATTACATATATTCCAAATGATTTAAGTCTGACTTAACTATATAACAGGACTCCACGGTTTGTGAATAATACTCATATTTGATATATCTCATGTATTTTCTTCCAGCTCAGTTAGAATACATGACTACTGAATATGTCAGGAATGGTCAAGAGAGGAAATTAGAAAACGTCCAAACAGAGAATTAATGAAGAGATGTATTAAAATGAGTCAAGAAAACAAGAATTACAAAGATGATTGAACAGAGAGACAATTTATCCCATCTGACTAAACTTGAGAAGCAGGGATTTCAAACCAGAAGGAACATTCTTAAAACCCAACCCACACCAGGGACCATAAGGAAATCCCAGAACCCTTAGGTATGTGGGGAAACACTGATTCTGATTTAAAATGAGAAGAATTACCAAATTACTAGCTCATCAGAAAAGATTTGAGGCCCATAACCCAGAACACCAATGGACACAAGAGGAAAGAGAGGACCCCATGTTTTGTGCTCATATGAAACCTTCCTACAGCTATTATGACAGGGAAAGTAAATATGTAAGCATGAAGTGGGTTAAAGTAGTGGCTCTGACTCTAATGAGGGAAGTTGGACACAAGTACGGTGACATAGAAAAAGAAAATCACAATCACATTTGGTGTAAAACCCAATTAATCAGGTTACAGCCATAAAAAGCTTTGTGGCCCCACATAATGAAATTGGAACATCTAGAATTGTATGAACAGATGAAGGCTTCATTTGGATTGAGAAATGACCAAAACAACATCAAATACATAAAATTGTCTTTTTCTCCGGTGGTATACGGTATTTAGGAGGCCAACATCTTTATTAATTATGATGTTTCAAGATGTCCATTTTATACTATTTTTCAACCCATATAAACCCCCAAGAAGCCTGCAAGACAGACTAAATATAATGTGGGCTGAGGATCAATATCCTAAGGCATTAGCTCAAGAAATAAAGTGCTCATTTGCCCACATTTCTTAAAATGTCCTTACCAATATTCAGGAAATTAAAACTACTTTCGTCCAAGCCCTTCTATAATATATAGTGACTCATTGCATGATTTTGATGAGTCGAAGTCACTTGAATGGTTTGTCACCCAAGTTACAAAGATTTATGACGTACAGATCCAACAAAACCAGAGAGTTACATTAGTCTTCATTACTTATCTTCACTTACGTTCCTCCACCAGAGAGAAATAATCATAACCTAGGATCAGGTTCAAGACCATTTCTCAAGAGAAATCAAGAGAAATATCCTCCTTATCCCATGGTCCAGGATACTAGATTCCAATAACAGGGTGAGAGGAGACCGAATAAAAACAGTTATCAAAATTGCCAGTTTTATTCTCCTAAAAGAGATAATTACCTTCCAAGGGAGAAAAAGTGATATGGCCAAAGGCCAACCTGCATTAAAGAAGGCCGAGAAATGATTCCACACTGGAGGAACAGGTAAAACAGTTGACTGAGAAACTCGGTCAAATGGTCCGATAGCAGGGAAATCCTGATTCTAATGTTCACAGAAACATTGTCCAAAGAGAATAAACAGATCAAAACTGACAAGAGGAACGTGTTCAAATGAAAAAGAAAAGGAGAAGAGGAAAGTTGGTATGTGATAAGAAAGATATGCCGAGCCTTAGCGGAAGCTTCTATTATTTCTTGTGACAATAGTGCTGAGTTTTCTGAACATTTTGAAAAGTGCAATAGCAACCTATATTCATTCCATGAGATACAAATAAGAAAATGAGGTTTAGTCAAGAGAAAAATGTGACAATCACATTTTAGAAAGAAAAGAATTTGGCACAGATGGAGATAAAAGCAAGTGTTTTCTCTTTAATAAGATGCATTAGCACCTTCCAAAGAACAATGCATGAGAATTAGTAGAGTGCAACAAATAGTTTAAAAGGAATAAAACTATTAGCCTGAATCCCCTAGAGAGAGGAACCCTAAAGAAGAAAAAAAAATAGTCCTGATAAAGAATCCAAAACAAGAAGGTTTTCCTTCATCTCCGGAACTTCCTAGGGATTGCATTCCAAGCAGAGGCAGTGACCTGGATCTTAATAAGTAGTCCAGCTACTATGCAAAGAAAAAGAGAGCTCATATTAATACCTGTCTAAGTTAATGGAGGGAAGGATCCAGTTCCCTCATAAATTTGCTTATGTCAAGAAAGAAACTTCATCATTGAGAAACTGCTAAGAAATTACAAAAAGATGAGCTGATTCCTAAATGTTATCTAAGAGATAAATGGGTCTTGCTTCACTGGATTGAAAACACCTGATTACTAGTCAGTGAATATTAAAATTGGAACACAATCAATAAATCATGATTGCTGGGTTGTAAAAGTAGTGTTTTTCTGATTTTCATATCGGTAATGACATACTGCAAGATTAGCAATTAATCTGGATTTTATTATCAAATAAGTATGGTCCAAAATGCAGGGAACCTGTTAGATTTCAATTACCTTGAGTAGGTTTTTAAGTCAGCTACATTGCTACCATATGCTGCTGGAGTTCTATCAAAGAAGAATCATTATTCCTGGAAATAAACAACAATATACCTTGCCAATATAGACCGGAAAAGGACAAACCATGGACTTTTGGAGTAAGAACTTTTATAAATATTAATCATTAATTAAAATAATAGTCTACAGCAATGGCTTTACCAATATAAACTTGCTTTTAGATGGGGCAGCAGTATACACGGACCTGTGTACTCTTTGGATGCATTGACAGTGGGAATTAATTGAACATTGTCCTACATAAAGCCATGATTTACCTTGTAGAACGAGGAAACTTGACCTATGAAGTTAACCTGTTAATAAAGAAAAGTACAACTGTGGAAGAACACTTGGTGGTGAAACTATTTTTAAGAACGCACAGTGGTTCAGAACTAAAGTTATCTTTATAGGCCATGGCATCACATCGGAGGGCCTTAAACCTCAGAAAAAGAAGGTTGAGGCTTTACTGAAATTGACGAATGCCACACATCTGTGAGTTATGATAGTCTCTTAGGATTGACCAACAACAGTCATACATTCATAGAAAATTACACAGAGATCATTCAGCCCTTGGCCCATCTATGGAAGGCAGGGGTGAAGTGGGAGTGAGGGGAACTCTCAGAGGCCGCTAAACAACTGAACAGTCTTTCCTAAGATCCATGCTTGGCTTGTCCAATTAAAAATAAAGAGTTTATTCCTGGAAGCTGGATTTTCAGACAGCTGATTTACTGGGTCTTGTACTACAAGCATGACCAGGTTAATAAGGTCATTTTAGACACAATTGTGTTAAGAGTGTTAATGAAAGAGTAATATCTTGGGTCTTGCATGGGGCCCCAGCGTTTACACAGCACCACAATCCGCCTGGAGACCCACCACCCTTTAGCAATATATCACTCTAATATTGTCATTTTTCTAAAAGTTATGAAACATCCCTGACTAAAACGAAACACCATAAAATTCGGTGCCATACTAATCTAAAGGTTAGTGCCCAGAGCTGATTTGACCTAGAATCACAAATTGAAATTCACGAACGCCAATTAGCATAATATTGAAAGAAATAGTTTTTTTATTATAGATTGGTAGAGAAGCATCTGAAGTCTTGATATCTAAACCTGAAGAAGGGTGATTCTATGTACAAAACGTGTAGTTGAATGATAGGAGAAAAAACTCAGAGGACATTGCTGAGTGTTATCTAGCAAAGACACCTATCAAGATATCTGGATACATCCAAATTGCTGAAATAGTTTTTTGTAAAAATGGACTGTCACTACTGTACAGATATGATGCAAGATCATTGTGAAAATTATGAGAGTTATGTGAATTACATTGCATGTTACTAATTGAAGATACATGTTATAAATCATGTTTTTCCATTATTATCTATTTTTTGAAAAAATAAAGTTACAGATGTAACTATACTTGAACATTAGGTGAATGATTTGAATTATTGTACTGGTTAAACATTGAATAATTGCAGGTATTTTGCATGTAAGAGTGCCCCTATTTGTCCTCCGTCAAATGACTCAGGACCACATTTGTTCAACTCTTTTCAAGTGCTGGTAGCACAGCACTAATAGGGAGCACCTAGAAGTGAGTTATTACCATTTAATTAATCAAGTCTTAAGTAGATCAATTTAAAGTGAGAGCACCTCCACCATTTCCGATCATCAGAGGTCATAGCTGCCCATTTGACAGCTGCAGTGGCAGCCAGGTCTCTGCAGCACAGGGCACTGTATTCAGGATATAAATCCCTCTACCAAAACTATGATGATCATAAATAGCACATGATGGTGGTGGGGTAAACCCTAAGAACCAAGCAATGCCTGGCTTAAGGCATGGTACATCGGATTACTTATGATCATTACAGGAACATCCAATCTGATCTCACACCTGTCTGCTCCTGTGAGTCCAGACGTCGAAGGAAAAGTGTATTTGTTCCAGACAAGGCTCTCCACGCCCACCGGCAGGACTGAAGTCTTCAGGGATTGCCTCTCTTTGTTCCTTTGAAAGGGCATGTAAATTAATCCTGCCTGCCATGCACAAATGGCAGGTGACAATTACATTCTTTGCATCGCAAAAGTTATGTTTTTACAACTTTGGTTCGCGCTTCATAGTACAAATGATTAAAATTGCACGGCGGGGAGCCTTTTGCACATACATGCAAAAGTAACGGTTTCCCTCCATGCAATGTACACATATATTTAAAATGAGCTCCTTCCTGTATGTTTTAACAGCCCCACCATAGCCCACTAGACATGTTTTTCATCAGTATGTAGTTCAGGCATGTTGTTTGCTACCACAGTGATTATGTTAATTGCACGTAAGATATCGACCTCAGATTGATGAAAAGCCGGATCTGCTGCAGAAGAGTTTTGACTTTTGAAATGGCTGCAGGAAGCACACACATGTCAGAAGCGAGAGCTTAACTCACTAGCTCTCTTACCATGACACATGTTATATCGCATGACAGAAGAAAACATGGGAGATTCACAGGCCGATTCATGGAATAATTAGCACGGCGCAAGTGGGCAAAAACGTGCGAATCGCAGTGGAATAGCGAAAATCGCAGTGCAATTGCGAAAATCGCACGAAAAGCAGCGCACGTCGATTCATGGAAGGCCGTGCGCGAGAAAACCAGCGGATGTGCGATAAAAAAGTGCGCGGCGCACGTTGGCGCACAGGCCATCTAACAGCGTGCGCCAGGTCACAGCGAAAATCGCACAGGCCACAGCGAAATTCGCACATAGCGCGGCACACGCAACAAAAGTAGGCGGAACACGGGCGTAACACTCGGAATGGGGAACAACTTGCCAAAACGTGGGCGTCACGGGGGAAGTACAGGGCACAAGTGCGCGGAACGCCCACACGCTCGCCTAAAACACGTATTCATGGAATAGAATAGGGCAAAAAAGCGCACGCTCAAACCAGCGCACAGGCACAAACACGACCGCCACAAGAAAGCAGGCGGTAGCGTCTCTGCGGCTGTAAGAAATGTGCGCCAAAAGGTGCGCCAACAAATAGCACCTATATACTGCCATGATGAATGTCCCATACTGTGGCCCTCCAGGAAAAATGACGTGCAAAGGGGTACCCACAAACACGGACACCCGCTGACAAAAAATACGTGTGCGTGTATACCGGGGTGCGCGGGAAGTCTAACACGCGATTTCAGCAGGGTACGTGCATCACAGGGGTTCGCGTGAAGTTCCTCACGCGATCGGGCCTGGGGGAGCGGGCTACGTGTATTACAGGGGTTCGCGTGAAGTTCCTCACGCGATCGGGCCTGGGGTAGCGGGCTACGTGTATTACAGGGGTTCGCGTGAAGTTCCTCACGCGATCGGGCCTGGGGGAGCGGGCTACGTGTATTTCAGGGGTTCGCGTGAAGTTTCACACGCGGTCGGGCCTGGGGGAGCGGGCTACGTGTATTACAGGGGTTCGCGTGAAGTTCCTCACGCGATCGGGCCTGGGGTAGTGGGCTACGTGTATTACAGGGGTTCGCGTGAAGTTCCTCACGCGATCGGGCCTGGGGGAGCGGGCTACGTGTATTCCAGGGGTGCGCGTGAAGTTCCTCACGCGAATAGCCTGGGCGCGTGTATTTCAGGGGTGCGCGGGAAGTTCC
The DNA here is from genome assembly GCF_040938575.1 of Ambystoma mexicanum. Classification (NCBI taxonomy): domain Eukaryota; kingdom Metazoa; phylum Chordata; class Amphibia; order Caudata; family Ambystomatidae; genus Ambystoma; species Ambystoma mexicanum. The sequence continues at coordinate 827,878,607 of NC_090924.1, read as the reverse complement.
ACACGCGAATAGCCTGGGGGCGCGTGTATTCCAGGGGTGCGCGGGAAGTTCCACACGCGAATAGCCTGGGCGCGTGTATTTCAGGGGTGCGCGGGAAGTTCCACACGCGAATAGCCTGGGCGCGTGTATTTCAGGGGTGCGCGGGAAGTTCCACACGCGAATAGCCTGGGCGCGTGTATTTCAGGGGTGCGCGGGAAGTTCCACACGCGAATAGCCGGGGCGCGTGTATTTCAGGGGTGCGCGGGAAGTTCCACACGTGAATAGCCTGGGCGCGTGTATTTCAGGGGTGCGCGGGAAGTTCCACACGCGAATAGCCTGGGCGCGTGTTTTTCAGGGGTGCGCGGGAAGTTCCACACGCGAATAGCCTGGGCACGTGTATTTCAGGGGTGCGCGGGAAGTTCCACATGTGATTTGACAGTGTGGGTCCTCCCAGGTGTACCCTGTACACCCTCCACGGCCCCTGCAGGCAGCCCACACCACAGGGGACTACCCTGCATCCCTGGTCATGTCCCGCAGGCAGCCCACCCACCATGGGCATGCCCCCCAGCAAAGGCACATGTCTCCTTGAACTAATGAACACCAACTCATGTCCCCTTGCACCCCCACCCCCCAGCACTGTGGGGCACCTGCCAGCAGGCCCCCACCCATGTCCAACTCATGTCCCCCACCACCCCCACCCCCCAGCACTGTGGGGCACCTGCCAGCAGGCCCCCACCCATGTCCGACTCATGTCCCCCACCACCCCCACCCCCCAGCCACCAGGGTCACCCTCCACCAGGCCCCCACTCATGTCACCCACCACCCCCACCCCCCAGCAGTGCAGGGGCAGCCTCCACCAGGCCCCCACTCATGTCTCCCACCACCCCCACACCCCAGCAGTGCAGGGTCACCCTCCACCAGGCCCCCACTCATGTCACCCACCACCCCCACCCCCCAGCAGTGCAGGGGCAGCCTCCACCAGGCCCCCACTCATGTCTCCCACCACCCCCACACCCCAGCAGTGCAGGGGCAGCCTCCACCAGGCCCCCACTCATGTCTCCCACCACCCCCAAACCCCAGCAGTGCAGGGTCACCCTCCACCAGGCCCCCACTCATGTCTCCCACCACCCCCACCCCCCAGCCACCAGGGGCACCCTCCACCAGGCCCCCACTCATGTCTCCCACCACCCCCAAACCCCAGCAGTGCAGGGTCACCCTCCACCAGGCCCCCACTCATGTCACCCACCACCCCCACACCCCAGCAGTGCAGGGGCAGCCTCCACCAGGCCCCCACTCATGTCACCCACCACCCCCACACCACAGCAGTGCAGGGTCACCCTCCACCAGGCCCCCACTCATGTCTCCCACCACCCCCACCCCCGAGCCACCAGGGGCACCCTCCACCAGGCCCCCACTCATGTCTCCCACCACCCCCAAACCCCAGCAGTGCAGGGTCACCCTCCACCAGGCCCCCACTCATGTCTCCCACCACCCCCACCCCCCAGCCACCAGGGGCACCCTCCACCAGGCCCCCACTCATGTCTCCCACCACCCCCACCCCCCAGCCACCAGGGTCACCCTCCACCAGGCCCCCACTCATGTCTCCCACCACCCCCAAACCCCAGCAGTGCAGGGTCACCCTCCGCCAGGCCCCCACTCATGTCTCCCACCACCCCCACCCCTCAGCCACCAGGGGCACCCTCCACCAGGCCCTCACTCATGTCTCCCACCACCCCCACCCCCCAGCCACCAGGGTCACCCTCCACCAGGCCCCCACTCATGTCTCCCACCACCCCCAAACCCCAGCAGTGCAGGGTCACCCTCCACCAGGCCCCCACTCATGTCTCCCACCACCCCCACCCCCCAGCCACCAGGGGCACCCTCCACCAGGCCCCCACTCATGTCTCCCACCACCCCCACCCCCCAGCCACCAGGGTCACCCTCCACCAGGCCCCCACTCATGTCTCCCACCACCCCCAAACCCCAGCAGTGCAGGGTCACCCTCCACCAGGCCCCCACTCATGTCTCCCACCACCCCCACCCCCCAGCCACCAGGGGCACCCTCCACCAGGCCCCCACTCATGTCTCCCACCACCCCCACACCCCAGCAGTGCAGGGTCACCCTCCACCAGGCCCCCACTCATGTCTCCCAGCACCCCCACCCCCCCAGTCACCAGGGGCAGCCTCCACCAGGCCCCCACCCATGTCTCCCACCACCCCCACCCCCCAGCACTGTGGGGCACCTGCCAGCAGGCCCCCACCCATGTCCAACTCATGTCTCCCACCACCCCCACCCCCCAGCCACCAGGGGCACCCTCCACCAGGCCCCCACTCATGTCTCCCACCACCCCCACCCCCCAGCACTGTGGGGCACCTGCCAGCAGGCCCCCACCCATGTCCAATCCATGCCCCCCTGCACCTGGGTCCCAACATTCCCCAATCATGTCCGTAATGCCCATCATCCCCTGCCAAAAGGCCCAACCAACTATCACACCCACCCACATATCAAAGGCAATTACATGTTACACCCCCAATTTAAATAATGCAATTGAACACATGTCTGTCACACACAATGGCTGCAAGTGAATGACAAAACACCCAACATGACATGCCTGAAAGCAATGAGATGATACGACACATTGAAGAATAAAAAAAATAATGTATTGAACAGCAAGTAGAATGGAAATGAAATAAGAAAAAACACAAAGCAAATCAAACAAAACAAGATGAATGTCCAAGAAAATAATCTGAAAAATAAAAATAAGCCAACGAAGAACCATGAAGAAGATCATCCTGGGTCCATGAGCCCAACCAAATTAAACCTAACTATGACTACTAACTAAAAACTGAACTATATACAAAAAAGTGGTGCATTGTCCAATCGCTACCAAAAAAAATCAAAAAAACAAAGGAAACCTAACCCTAACTATACAACTATATACAAAGGCAGCGGGCTATTCGGACGGCTCACTGGTTGTTGTCATGGGCCAGGGCATCATCGAACTCCTGGTCAATGGCTTGGAGGCGGGCATGTTCCCTGGCCCCGAGGTCCCGCAGGGTTAACGCAGTGTCAAGCTCAAACTCCCTGCGAAGACCCTCGAGGCACTCAGCCCGCCTCAGCGCCCTCCGCATGGAGTCCTCCGCCCTGACCATCGTGAGCCGTTCCTCCTCTGCCCGCTGCTGCTCCGCACCTATCCGCTGGCACAACCGCTCCCACACGGAAGCCACTCCCATTCCAGGGTTCTCCTGCCCTCCGGCCGATGCCTGCACCCCTGATGTTGATGGCCCCGAGCCATGATGCCTCCCACGTTGAGCCTGCTGCTGCCTCCGACGCAACTGCCTGTGCCAGCACGACGGCATCCAGGCTGATGGAAACCACCGACGCCGTCGTGCACGTGCCCTGCCCGATGATGCCGTCACATCCTCCATCTGCTGGGGTCCAGTTGCTCTGGTGTCCACCCCTGCTGGATCACTGACTCCCGACTGTGGCAGGGATGGGATCCCCACCGAGCTGGCTGCATTGGTCGGGGCAGGTCCACAGGGGGCCCTGGTGGCATCTGGGCTGGAAGACGGCAAGGAGAACGACTGGTGGATAGCCTGCACAGAGGAGGAGAGGGCCGCCACATTGGCCAACACATGCAGGAAACCCCCGAACATGGCCGATCCCAATTGGGCCACGTCGGCACGGTGCACTTCGTGATGCCGTGCGTGCTCCTCCCGGGAAGCACGCACGGCATCACGAATCACAGCCGTGCGCATCGCGACCCCAATCAGGACCTTCTCCGCACGGCCAGGGGTTCCCACGTCCGCAGGTGGAGGGGAGTCAGGTGACATGGACATCCCCTCTACCTGCGGACAGGCCTGGGACGGGGCATCCCTGCTGGTGCATGGTGGTGCACTCACAGGGTCAGGGACAGCGACATGCACAGGCCCCTCCACGGTGACCTGTGCTGCCTCCTGCCCCTGGCCCTGGACTGCACCACTTGCACCAGCAGGGATGCCCCCACCAGGCCCCATGTGTGCCCCAGTGGCGGCCTCCTCCTCCTCTGTGCAAACCACCAACCTGGATGGCTCCTCACCGTCTCCCACCATAGCAGGCCCCTGTGGGGGCTCACCCACCCCTTCCGCTGCAGCCGTGGGGGCATCCCCGCCGCCTTGCTCCACAGCGCCGTCTCCGCCCTCCTCTTCACTAGCTGCTGCGTAGAGGGAGACAAAGAACACAAGCATCAGGGCACTGTACAATGGTCCCCTAGACAGGAAGCAATAGCAGATGAGCACCACTGTCAAAGTACACTTCCATCATGTCCCTCCACAACACATGGGTCAGTCCAGGCAAAACACACACAGTAACAGGCATGGTGCATGCCATGGACATTTCCATGCATGTCCAATGGACTCTTGGAACATTCAATGATATGTAACTCACATGCATCATGGCTCATGCCTATCACATGCACACACTTCACCTCAGTCACATCCATCTGGCCCCAAACACACCAAACACAGCGGATACAAGGGTAATTTGGCTGCTTTACTGAATCTCTGCATTGTCACACACATGTGTCATGCATCCATGGCATGCACAAGTCACAGACACGCAGGTCAGGCACACAGACATGGCTACCATATATGTACCTGGCATCAGCACCCATCCCTCACCCCCACCCATGTCCAGGTACAGAGACTGGCATGCTCTCATGTTCAAAATCTGCATAGGGCTCCCCATGCGGCATTTGAACACATGCAACAACCATGTGGGTCACACATCACTGGTCGCACATGCATTACCATGATGTCCCTGCACACATACATGCATACATGGCCTATGGCACACATACAGGCAAGTATCATAGAACCAGCACACCGCAACATGCCCTGTCTCACACAGTAATGCATGGACACTGTCAGGATTCCAACTGTACCTAATGCAGGTTTGGGGCATTTGGTACACACCACGCACCAAGAGCAACACCCTGGGCTAGGGAAGAACAGGCAGTGGTCCAAGCATCTGTATTTTAGGACTTTATTGTGCCCTATTTGTAGAGTGCAGGCCTGGAGACAGCAGAATGCATCATTCGGCATCAAGACCAAGAAAGACTTCAATACCCAGCATGCTCGCGCCTTCGCGAGCAAAAGAACTACTTTGGGACAATGCCCGAGGACCAGCGCATGCGCGCGACGCGCGCAAGGATCCCTGCTTGTGCTAAAGGAGTCTGACCGGAGAAGACGTGCAGATCGAGGGCTCCTGCAGGCAGCGACCCGCGGGGCCAAACCCCGCCTGTGAATACTGCAGGCCCCGCGCACCATGACAGATAAGTGCATTCCTTCTTGGGCTAGACTAATGTGAACAAGCGACCGCTAACGGAACGCTTACAAAGAATAACAGATATTTCCAGCGTGTGTTTGGAACACGCTGGTTGCTATTCAGTGTTGTGTGCATACGTCGGGAGTGGGGTGAAGCCTAACACTGGAAGGGATTCCAAAGTCCGTCTTGGCGGAACATTCGCCCGGTGCCAATTAGTTTGTGTGAAGTAACACGGCCTGACAATACTCGGAACGAATGAATGTGTGATTGTGCCGTGTGAGGAAACACGGTTGTTGACATTATACTCACACCTGTTTTTGATTCTCTTGTAGCGGCGCTCCGCTGTAGTGTACAGCAAGAACTTGTATCGCGCCGTAGTGTTACGGCAAGAACTGGGGCAAGCCGCATACTTCTCAGCTGCATCACACGAAGCTAAGTGTCTCTCGAGTTATTCTATTACAGTGTATAGTGATACTTGTTCCAGGGGTGTTATGTGGCCAGCTCAAGAAGCGTGATAGGAACGCTTCTATCAGAGTAACGTACTATGTGCATGTGAGACCAAACAGGTCCCTGGGTTCTTGCTGAGTGTAAGAGTGAGTGTAAGGGCGGAGTACCATCGATCTCAGGAACCCCACAAGGGAACAGCAAGACGGACCTTTCCTAATAACCCCCTTACCTACCATTCCCCTACCCCTTCTTTCCGGTTACCCTAACTCCCCCTACCTATCCAATCCAGCGGACCCTAACCCTCTTTCCCCGGCGGGTTACGGAAGCCTGAGTTTTCTTACCAAGCCAGGCACCAAGACCCAACGGGGAGGCAGGTGTACGTGCTACCTCCGCGCAAGGTTGAGTGTCTGACAGTAGCACAAGCCCAAGTATTTTTAAGCGCCTGGGTAGCACGACACCATGGAGGAGGTTTTGGCAGTATTACGGGAATTGAAAGACGAATTGCAGGCCACCCGTCAAGATTATGTAAACTTAGCTGGTCAAGTGCATACCCTTACTGTGCAGAGTAATGCCCAAGCTACCCCCTTGTCCAGGGATCAGGTTCCACCCACCCCAGTTCAGGTGCATGTATCTACCGAACCGCCCTTGCCCTTGTCAGCCCCGGAAAGGTATCATGGTGATCCACAGCGTTACAATCAGTTCATCATGCAATGTCAGCTGCATTTTATCACCAAGCCTACCATATTTCGCAGCGCTCAGTCCCGTACAGCATTTGTAATCTCTTACCTGGGTGGGGATGCAGCATCATGGGCTACGCCCCTGGTATCAAAGGATGACGCTATCCTGTATCATTGGGATACTTTTCTAGAGGAGTTCGGTAAGATCTTTAACCGTAAGGCAGCAACTCTAATGAAAGACAGAGAATTACTTACCCTGTGTCAAGGAGGTAAAGACTTGGTTACTTATGTAACCACTTTTAATCGCTTAGCGGTGGAAACTGATTGGCCAGAGGAGAAGCGCCTGGCTTTGTTTTACGTCGGGCTAAGGGATGAGATGAAGGACCTCATAGCGCAAGTAGACCCGCAGCCCGAAAACTGTTCCTCCATGATAGACCTTGCATTGCGTCTGGATCAAAGACAAAGCGAGAGAAGGCAAGATAGAAGGAAATGGGATTTGAGACCACTAGCCAGATTAGATCACCAACCTAAACCTAGTAAGAGTGAGAAGCCAGGGGACGAACCCATGCAGATAGGAACGGTGCGTGGACCGTTAACCAAAGAAGAGAAAGACAAAAGACGTAGGGAAAAGCTTTGTTTGTATTGCGGTAAAGGCGGACATTTTGTAAGAGAATGCCCTGCTAAACCCAAGGGGGAGCTGCCGGGAAACGAGAAAGCTCGCCAGTAAGGGTGGTCCGGGCGAGCCGATTAGAAAACACCCCGAAGCACTTGGCTAATACTCATCACGTACAGGTGGTTCATGTGACAGTCTTAGGTCAAATTAGTTGGGCGGACAAGCGGGTTCCAGTATCATTGATGATAGACTCAGGAGCCACGGGCAATTTCATCGACCAGGACCTAGCATGTAAATTGGGAATACCTCTACACCACAAGGAATGTAAGGAAGAAGTGCAGTCAGTGGATGGGTCACCACTCACTTCTGGCCTCATAACTAAGCAGACTAGGCGGGTACATTTGGAATGTAATTCCCAGCATCATGAAGACATTAGGTTTGATGTAATTGCAGCACCCCAGTTCGGAATGATCCTCGGGTTGCCTTGGCTGGGAAACCACAATCCGGAAGTGGACTGGACTCGGGGTACCTTACTTTTTTCGTCTTACCACTGTTTGGAACATTGTCTCAGCAACCCCGCCAAAGTTCCGGAAAACCCTAAATTCCAGGGTGCGCCTATGCAAGGGCACGTGATTGGGAGTACAGAGACCCTACCAGCAGTCTACCAAGCCTATAGGGATGTTTTCAGCAAAGCCGCAGCAGAAACCCTACCACCACATCGTACATTTGATTGCCGAATAGATTTAGAACCAGGTGCAGCACTTCCGTGTAGTCGAATCTACGCATTGACCGAATCAGAAAACAAACACCTGCGAGAATACATAGACACGAATTTGGCTAATGGATTTATACGTCACTCCATGTCACCGGTGTCGTCACCCTTGTTCTTCGTCCCTAAAAAGACCGGAGACCTGAGAACTTGTATTGATTATAGGGCAATCAACCGAATAACCGTAAAGAATCGATACCCGCTTCCATTGATACCCACCTTATTAGATCAGGTGCGAAATGCTAAAATCTACACCAAACTAGACCTACGAGGGGCTTACCATCTTGTGCGGGTGCGTGAGGGGGACGAGTGGAAGACTGCTTTTAGGACCAAGTATGGGCTCTATGAGTATCAAGTCATGCCGTTCGGCCTCTGCAATGCACCCGCCACCTTTCAACATTTCCTAGACGAAGTTTTACGGGGTTATTTGGATCTTTTGCCATCGTTTACATAGATGACATACTTATCTATTCCCAGGATCTAGACAAGCACCAAGAACATGTTAAGGCTGTCTTGCAGCGATTAAGAGAACACCAATTATATGCTAAATTAGAAAAATGTGTATTCCACCAAACCACGGTAGAATTCTTTGGATTTGTTCTCTCGCCAGAAGGAGTCACCATGGACCAAGGCAAGGTGAGAACTATAGTAGAATGGCCTTCTCCCACGTCTGTAAAGGATGTGCAGACTGTCCTAGGTTTCGCCAATTTTTACCGACGGTTTATTGACGGGTTTGCCCAAAAGGTACAGCCGATTACCCGTTTATTGAAAAAAGGGGTAGTGTTTCACTGGGATGAGGCAGCGGAGGCAAGTTTTCAGACTTTAAAGAAGGCATTCACAACTGCCCCAATTTTGTTACATGCAGATCCCACTCGTCCCTACGTCATAGAAACGGATGCTTCGAGTTACGCTCTCGGTGCTATTCTATCCCAGCGAGATGGCACTGGTCAACTACACCCAGTAGCGTATTTCTCTCGCACCTTGTTACCTGCAGAACGTAACTACGTGATAGCGGATAGGGAATTACTGGCTATCAAAGCGGCGTTTAGTGAGTGGCGTCATTATCTAATGGGAGCCCAACATACAATAACAATATTGACCGACCATAGGAATCTGCAATTCCTGAAGTCAGCCAAGGCTCTAAGTCCCCGTCAGCTGCGATGGGCCATGTATTTCGCTGACTTTGATTTTGTGGTCACATACCGTCCAGGCATAGAAAACAAGAAAGCGGACATCCTGTCCCGGTATCCAGAACCAGAGGTCAAATACAATACGGAAGAGGAACCAAAACCCATTGTGCCACCAGCACGAATCATAGGTAGTGTTGTAGTGGATGATATGTTTACCAACATCAGAAAGGCACTAACAGCACAAGAGCTGGCCCAATGGAGTGATCCTAGCAAGAAAAAGACTGTTAAGGATGGACTCCCCTTTTTGGGAACCAAATTGTACCTGCCCACGACGACTATTCAACAACAAGCAGTCAGGTGGTGCCATGACTCGCCCTTCGTGGGACACCCCGGAATAGCCAAGACATACGAATTACTAACGCGTCATTTCTGGTGGCCCAGAATGAAACATGATGTTCAACAAATTCTACGGACATGTGAATGCTGCTTACGGAACAAGGCAGGTCATCAAAGACCCGCTGGGCTGTTACGCCCTTTACCCACACCACCAGTACCGTGGCATACTATTTCATTAGACTTTATCGTGGACCTACCAATGAGTCATGGTTTCACCACTGTGTTAGTGGTTGTAGACTCCTTGACTAAGCTAGCACACTTCATCCCTTGTAAAGGGGTTCCCACGGCCAAAGCTTTAGTTGATCTTTTTCTCCAGAACATAGTGCGCCTTCACGGTATCCCCCTTCATGTTGTATCCGATCGAGGGGCGCAATTTACGTCACGCTTTTGGCAAGCCTTTTGCGCCAACGTGGGTATGCAGTTAAAGTTGTCCACTAGTTATCATCCAGAAACGGATGGGCAGACTGAGAGGGTGAACCAAACCCTGGAGCAGTACATTCGTTGTATGACATATGATAACGAATCCTCTTGGGCAGATGTCATCTGGCTGGCAGAGTTAGCATACAACAACTCGATGCATGCATCCACCAAAGCAACTCCTTTTTATGGCACTTACGGCTTTCATCCACGTTTTCAACCGGTGCCTCAAGTGAGCTTTACTGAAGTTCCGGCTGTTACCCAGCATAAAAAACACCTTGAAGGCGTGTGGCGCAATATCATCACTAATCTAAACACTGCCAAATCAAACTACAAGAGATATGCTGATGCTAACAGGGGACAAGCTCCAGCATACAAGGTCGGGGATATGGTGTGGCTGAACACGCAGAATCTTCACTTGCTAGGCCCACGTAAGTTTCAGCCCAGGTTTGTGGGCCCATTCCCTGTGGAAAAGGTTTTAAATCCTGTAGCAGTTCGCCTCACTTTACCAACACAAATGAAAATTCACCCTGTGTTCCATGTTGCATTGTTAAAGCCCGCCCCAGCGTCCATTTGCCCTAAGAAACCTCCACCTGTCACTGTTAACGGGGTTCCTGAGTTCGAAGTAAAAGCGATTCTGGATTCACGTTTTCGTTTGGGGGAATTGTATTACCTAATAGATTGGCTGGGCTACGGGCCCGATGAGCGCTCTTGGGAGCCAGCATCGAATGTTCATGCACCCCGGCTGATACGTGTTTTTCATAAGAACAACCCCTCTAAAGCGGGCCCTGTTGGGAGGGGGAGTACTGTCAGGATTCCAACTGTACCTAATGCAGGTTTGGGGCATTTGGTACACACCACGCACCAAGAGCAACACCCTGGGCTAGGGAAGAACAGGCAGTGGTCCAAGCATCTGTATTTTAGGACTTTATTGTGCCCTATTTGTAGAGTGCAGGCCTGGAGACAGCAGAATGCATCATTCGGCATCAAGACCAAGAAAGACTTCAATACCCAGCATGCTCCCGCCTTCGCGAGCAAAAGAACTACTTTGGGACAACGCCCGAGGACCAGCGCATGCGCGCGACGCGCGCAAGGATCCCTGCTTGTGCTAAAGGAGTCTGACCGGAGAAGACGTGCAGATCGAGGGCTCCTGCAGGCAGCGACCCGCGGGGCCAAACCCCGCCTGTGAATACTGCAGGCCCCGCGCACCATGACAGATAAGTGCATTCCTTCTTGGGCTAGACTAATGTGAACAAGCGACCGCTAACGGAACGCTTACAAAGAATAACAGATATTTCCAGCGTGTGTTTGGAACACGCTGGTTGCTATTCAGTGTTGTGTGCATACGTCGGGAGTGGGGTGAAGCCTAACACTGGAAGGGATTCCAAAGTCCGTCTTGGCGGAACATTCGCCCGGTGCCAGTTAGTTTGTGTGAAGTAACACGGCCTGACAATACTCGGAACGAATGAATGTGTGATTGTGCCGTGTGAGGAAACACGGTTGTTGACATTATACTCACACCTGTTTTTGATTCTCTTGTAGCGGCGCTCCGCTGTAGTGTACAGCAAGAACTTGTATCGCGCCGTAGTGTTACGGCAAGAACTGGGGCAAGCCGCATACTTCTCAGCTGCATCACACGAAGCTAAGTGTCTCTCGAGTTATTCTATTACAGTGTATAGTGATACTTGTTCCAGGGGTGTTATGTGGCCAGCTCAAGAAGCGTGATAGGAACGCTTCTATCAGAGTAACGTACTATGTGCATGTGAGACCAAACAGGTCCCTGGGTTCTTGCTGAGTGTAAGAGTGAGTGTAAGGGCGGAGTACCATCGATCTCAGGAACCCCACAAGGGAACAGCAAGACGGACCTTTCCTAATAACCCCCTTACCTACCATTCCCCTACCCCTTCTTTCCGGTTACCCTAACTCCCCCTACCTATCCAATCCAGCGGACCCTAACCCTCTTTCCCCGGCGGGTTACGGAAGCCTGAGTTTTCTTACCAAGCCAGGCACCAAGACCCAACGGGGAGGCAGGTGTACGTGCTACCTCCGCGCAAGGTTGAGTGTCTGACAGACACTTACCGCTCAACTCCAGACGGGCCTCCCTCTCAAGGATCTGGGCGTGGAGCGCTGGGCGTACGCGTTCCAGGACCCTCATCTGGATGGAACTCATGCGGCCCCGGCCCCCCTCCACGAGGCGCCGGGCCTTCACAAGGGTCCTGGACCTCAAGTTCTCCCAGCGCTTCTTGATCTTCAGGACGTCGCGGGTTGCCACCCCCTCCGCGTTGATGGCAACCACACAGTCGGCCCAGATCCTCTGCCGTCCTTCCTTGCTGGCGCGGGACGATCCAAAGAGGGCATCATACTGCCCCAGGACATGCTCCACCAGGACACCAACTTCGGTGACAGTGAAGCTGGTGCCCCTCTGCCCCTCTGGCCTGGGGTTGCCACTGGTGCCAGATGTGGAAGTGCCCGACATGGCAACCCCAGAGGCAGGTGTGGGTGGGCAACTGGGTCCTGGGGCTGGGCTGTGGAGCGATGTAATCCCAGTCGGGAGTCTTCAGTTCCAGCAGGGGTGGACACAGCAACTGGACCCCTGCAGATGGCTGATGTGCAGGCACCAAATGGCAGGGCACGGTGGCAGCAGGCAGGCAGGCAGGCAGGCAGGCAGCAGCAGATGGCACGTGGGAGGCTGCTCGGGGCACGGGGGGCAGTAACTCGGCCTTCTGGGCAGGAGCGTGGTCTTTCCGTGTGTTTTCGCGTGGCCAGCTTGATACTGAGTGATTTGGCACATGAAAATCCTGCACGTCAGCGTGAAATCCGAGGAAAGGCCCTTAGCGCGTAAGCGCGTCAGCACGCATACGCGATTCTATTGGACCAGAGTCCCTCAGCGCGTAAGCGCGTCTGTGACGTGACCCGCACGGGTGTTCCCCACTCAGCACGTGATGACGGGGCACACGTGGAGATACTGCACGTCAGAGTGTCATCGCGTGTAATTGGACAAAAGTGCGCGTACACACGATTGGCCTATGTACGTGTATTTAATGGGTGCGCGGGCACTTACACACGCAAGTACGTCAGCGAACCTGTATCCCGTGGTGCGTGTGAATTTCCACACGCTATTGGACTGGGAACTGGATTCCAGGGGTGCGCGGGTCACACGCTGTATCCCGTGGTGCGTGTGAATTTCCACACGCTATTGGACTGGGAACTGGATTCCAGGGGTGCGCGGGTCACACGCTGTATCCCGTGGTGCGTGTGAATTTCCACACGCTATTGGACTGGGAACTGGATTCCAGGGGTGCGCGGGTCACACGCTGTATCCCGTGGTGCGTGTGAATTTCCACACGCTATTGGACTGGGAACTGGATTTCAGGGGTGCGCGGGTCACACGCTGTATCCCGTGGTGCGTGTGAATTTCCACACGCTATTGGACTGGGAACTGGATTCCAGGGGTGCGCGGGTCACACGCTGTATCCCGTGGTGCGTGTGAATTTCCACACGCTATTGGACTGGGAACTGGATTCCAGGGGTGCGCGGGTCACACGCTCGCCTAGAACACGCGCAAAGCATAAATTTGCGCACTTTAACAATAACAAGCTCAGACGCCAGGATGAACATACCGTTCCTAGCAGCAGTGGCAGTGGGCTACCAAAGGAGGAGGAGGAGAATAGTCAGGGCCAGAATATTCACACCCAGAACCAGCCTTTTCGGGATGCCTGATGACCAGGTGTATGGGAGGTACAGGTTTCCACCACACATTATACTGGACCTGGTGAGTGAGTGGGAGGATGACCTCACATCACCCACCCTGTGCTCCCAAGCACTCAGCCCCCTGGAGAAGGTCCTCAATGTACTGCACTTCTTAGCCACTGGATCATTTCAGCGGACAAGTGCCATAGTGGGTGGGGTGTCACAGGCCACCCAGTCACGCTGCCTACACCAGGTCTTGAACATCATCACTGCACGCCCATCAGTCCGCAGGCACATATACCTGCCCAGAACACCTGCAGAAAGGCATGCTGCCGCCCTGGATTTTTACGCTGTGGCACGATTCCCCAAAGTGCTAGGTGCCATCGACTGCACCCATGTGGCTCTACGTCCCCCCAGGGCATCTGAGCACATCTATAGGAACCGCAAGCACTGGCATTCCATCAACGTGCAGGTAGCATGTAATGCCAAGGGAATCATCACCTCAGTATATGCCAACTATCCCGGCTCCACCCACGACAGCTTCATTTACCGAATGTCCACCCTAAGCCGGGACCTAGAAGCTGGGCGGCATGGCGATACATGGCTGCTTGGTGAGTATGTATGCCACTGCACATGCATGCATGTTGGATACTGAGCAAGGTCACAACCCCACCAATGATACCAATCACCACCTCCACAGGGGACAGTGCCTACCCTCTCAGCCCCCACATGATGACGCCAATTCGGAACCCCACCACGCCACCCCAGGTAAGATATAACACAGCCCACATTACAACCAGGGGCATAGTGGAGCGCACATTCGGAGTGCTAAAGTCACGCTTTCGCTCCCTTGACCGTTCTGGCGGGCAGCTGTTATACGCTCCCCCAGTAGTGTGCAGGATCATAGTGGCAGCATGTGTCCTGCACAACGTTGCAACACGCCGGGGCCTGGCCGTGGACATGGTGGTGGCCCCACATCCCCAACCACATGCACAGCCGCTGCGCATGGGAGGGGAAAGGGCACGGGGGGAGGCAGCCCGTACACAGCTAGTGGCTAATTACTTCACATAGAAATCACACCCCTGTGGAGTGCACACTGCCCTGGCACATTCCATCTGACAATCAATGATGACTCAACCTGACACTGATCCTGAATGTCTGGAGAATGAACCGTCAAAACCATATCAGCCTGAGATTGTTCACCTGGAAGTGTCACAATGTGTGCATCCCTACCCACACAGACACCACCAATGCAGTTTTGTGAAGTTACACATTGAAGCAGCTAAAATGAATAGCCACTTGCAAAATGCAACAAGAGGACAGTGCCATGTCAGCCAACCCAACCCCAGCACCGCCACACGACACACCGTGCCATGTCATGCTAATTGCAGGTAAACAAAGTAATCCCCACAACATGACATCAGTCTCACTATGTACAGTGGCACTATTAGAAACCTGCAACACCTGAAATGCTCACAGCAATGCCGGACCAACAACATACTTGAGCACGTAGTACCATTAACATGACATCACAAATGTTACATATTAGTAGTCTCACCACCTGGAAATGCCTGCACTCCCACCACTACCAACTGTGCAGTGTTGTCGCCATGTAGAGTTGTAGGTGCACTGCTGCCAACATGGACCCCATCTCCAGACTAGAGGTCCTTGTGTGGACATGAGGAAGGGACCTGCAAATTGGGAGGTAGACACAGAAGAAGAGTTACACATCAATGCAACATGCAGTGTACAACACAACAGCAATATGCACTAGGAATGTATACACAATATTGACTACAGACTGCCCACACAGCTCATGGGAGTCCAACGTCACTGTGTAATTCACTGTCACTTGGGCACACCCTTTACAAGCCCATGGAAACGGGAAGCAGGAGGGGTGTGTGTGACTCAAACCCAAGCATCTGAACCAAATACATTACAAGCCTGCATGTGCCCAGCCACAATGCAGCGTATGCCCACAGGAACCACGGAAGCCAACAGATCGTCCCAAAAAAATTGGGAATAAAAGAAATAAAAATAAAAATAAAAATAAGAAACAATCAAAAATGGCCATTGATGGGCCCGGGGGGGTTGGGGAGGCCACCCAGGAGGTCCGAGGACAGGATGCACACCAGAACCCACCTGCGTGGATCCTGGGAAGATAAAACACCTCCATGGGCTCATGGCCCACACGGCTACCCTATTGTGGGAGTATCACTGCTGTCGCTATTATCACCCTGTGCAGCTGCATCCGGAGGTGGTTGCACTATGGGAGGCAGCCCACGCAAGGCCCTAGTCTGCTCCTCCATGGCTGCAAGCATGCGGGTGTGGTAGGTCTGGTTCTGGAGGATGAGTGTGCGGAGGTCCCCATGCAACAATTCACGGGATGCCCGGACCTCCGCCCTCGTTGCCTGCATCTCAGCTGAGAGCGTACGGGTGAGACGCTCCAGCTGCTGTTCTGTCCTTTGGTGTGTTGAAGCCTCAAGCTCAACAAGAGTCGTCCTGAGGTGAAGGAGCTCCTGCCTCAGGGCTTCCCTGTGGCCCTGGGACTCAATGGAGATGGCCTCCTGCAGAGTCGCCAGTGCCGCCCGCCTGTCCCTGTTGGACCCCAACATGTCCTCCCTGTGTGACTGGCAGATGGAGTCGGTTTCCTGCTCTAGTCGCTCCATCAGCCTTTCTGGGGGGACAATGGAAGTGGCCACCCTATCCATGGCCTGAGCCATCATCTCGGATGATGCAGCCTGTTGGGTTGCCATACCGTAAATGGATTGCTCCCATGCGGTATTGCCGGGTGGCGTACGGCCACCACGTCGGCGGGCACCACACCTGTCTGGGGCAAGGCGAACTGCGCCTTGCTGTGCCGGCACTGCCTGAGGCTGCAGGACTGCATTCCCCCTCTGATCTGCTGGCCCAGGAACAGGATCAGATGTCGCGGAGTGTGACCCTGCATCCGTAACCACCGAAGGCGTAGCTGCCAACACTGACATCCCCATGGAGGGTTCTGACCCTGGTGCAGGTGGGTGAGACAGAACAGAATCCCTCCCTGGAACACTCACCTGCGACGGCACGTAGGTCTCATCCGAATCAACACCTGAGTACAGCTCGGGGGAGGTGCAGCCAGAGACACCCCTTGAGAGCACGACCTGCAGCACTTGTGGGTTCTCCCCCACCACCACACCACGTCCCTCACTGGTGGTTGGTCGGCCCTCGGACCCCTCCTGGGTCTGCACCATCTCCACAACCCCAGCAGTATCAGGTGCGTCTTCCCCTGCAAAGACATTAAAACAAAGAAATGGAAACAGGCATTAGCACCATGGCACACCTTGAGGGCTGAGAAGCAAGAGAACCAGTACTTGATTGACACATGTCCCACATGACTAAAACCCTCCCATGCATGCACCCTCACTGCGTATGAAGTCCAGGCAAATGGCACACACTGATGACACCAAGATGGAAGATGAACACATTTTCTGCATGCTGCCTGGCAGTGGCATCACACATTGGCCTGTGATTGGCAGGTGAAACACACATGCCATCACACAGATGGCATGTACCATTGCTATTGAGTGAAGATGGAGAGGAGGGCAGCACCTATTCATTCAGTCCAGTTCCCGCATGTAATAGCTTTTCTAATTCTAACAGGCCAGATTTTTCACCTGGAGCTGCCAGTCTGAAATGGTCCAATTGCACAGGGACATGTGTGTACAAATGATATCCAGGTAACAAAGTCACTCCACTTTACCATACCCATGTCAGACATGTGACTAGTGGACAGCGACATGCCTAGTGAAAGTGGTGGAATGCAAACAAACTGACTGAATGAACAGTGAAAAAGAAGCAAATATGTTGTGGCAAGGTGACACTTCAAGGGCAACTGGCGTGCAGTTGGGCTAGATGTCTACTGTTGGCAGAAGGGATACTGCTATGGCCAAATGCAGCTGCGCAGGAAGGATTGCAGCTGCGCAGGAAGGATTGCATGAAGCACATGGCTGACCCATACGACTCAGGCGCACACACTCTCACCTGGCACCCGAACAGAAGCCCTCACACACACACCATGCACATGGATGACACACACATGCATGTGCACTCACCGGACAATGCCTCGTAATCAGCCAGATCTCCCACGCCTTGGATCTGTTCCTCCGTGACGTAGGTCCCAGCGACTGACTCATGTGGAGTGAGTTCCATGTCTACTACTGGAGACCCACCTCCAGTCACTAGAGTTGCGGCATGACTTGAGGCCAGCTTACTCTTTGCCCTGCGCTTTAGGTCATTCCAGCGCTTATAGCAATCATTGGCTGTGCGCCTCACAATTCCAAGGGCACTTACGATGTCCGCAACGGTCTGCCAGTGTGCCTGGCGTTGTGCAGGTGTGGTCTTGGATCCTGCAACAATGACCATCTCGTTGTCATGTCCGGACACATACTCGACAAGTGCATTCAGTTCGTCATCCGTGAAGCTGGGCTTCCTGGACGGGCCGGACTGTGTAGCCGTGTCTGGGGCATCAGCCTGTGCCGGACGAGCACTCTTCCTCTTCCGCTTGGAAGGTGGTGGTGATCCTGAGTGTCCTGCGCCGCTCTGGACACTAGGGGCAGGAGCCCTGGTGGACTCTGTATCAGGAGTGTGGGATTGCACACTCAGCATGGGAGTTGGTGCAGGCATTAGCTCTAGTGTGATGGTGTCAGGGGGAATGTCAGCAGCATGGACTAGGACCGACACTGTCCTGGATGGGTGTGTGGGGGCTGGGGTGGATGGAGCCGCAGCTGCCCCTGCAGCCTCTCCGCCCTGCCTACTTGGTGCAGCAGATGACCTTGCTGCCCCAGATCCACGTGGCATGATGGCATCAACGTGCACCAGCGCACGTGTCGTAGCCCTGCTGACCTGGAAGTCAGCCATGGAGTCAGCCAGGTCTGGTGCCACAATGGGCTGGTCCAACAAGGGCTGAGCATGGATGGTGTCAGCCACATCAGCCTCAATGGGAGGGGGGGTGGGGATTATGGGTGCCCGTGACTGGTCCTCCACACATGGGGGGACAGGCTCACCCTGCAAGTTACGACCACGTCCACTACCGGATCCACCACGGCCACCACTTGTGGCTCTTCCACCTTTGCCACCCTTACGGAATCCTCGCCTCCCAGCCATGGCACTGATGTTAATGTGCGTATGGGAGTGGATGTAGACTATTGTCCTGGGCAATTGGGGGTCAAAGGGGTTGGGTACCAGATGGTAATTGTACCCTAGTGCTCTAGCAAGGCTGAATGTAACCCCTGGGGAAAGATGACGGGTCACGCAACGCACAGGAGGCCCAAAAAAGGGAGATGACGTGCACGCAACCCCTCCTAGACCACGTGTGCAGAAAGAAAAACCTGCACTACGCTGTGGCACCCAGAAACACAAGAATGAACGTATGCGTGTCACACGCAGCCTAGAATGACCTCTGAAGGGGTAGGCTACACACGGGGCTAGCACAGATGTTAGATACGTGCGTGACTCACCGTCTGCCAGGTAAACGAGCGTGTAAAAGGAGCACGTTTGGTTGGCAACACCCCCGCCAAAAGAAGATTTGTCCGCTGTCTGAGGAGACAGGACAACAGTAGAAGGGAACACTGTTTGAGGGAACAGGCCCAGGTAAACCAGTAAAGGAGAAAAAAGAGAAAAAGCTGTCAGAGGTAACAGGGAATACGAACTAGAAACGCCGTGAAGTAAATCGCGTGTGAAACGACAAGAAGTACAGAATTCACCCACTCGCTCTCCACGAAAAGCACGTACAAGGAAAACGTGTTCTACACGTACCTTTTATACAGGCCCACACGTCCAGCGTCACTTACGCGGCGTGTACGCGCTAGGGCCATTTCCACCTATTACATGCTTTGTCACTTCTGCGTGTAGGGCCATTTCCACCAATTACACGCTTTGTCACTTCTGCGTGTAGGGCCATTTCCACCAATCACACGCTTTGTCACTTCTGCGTGTAGGCCCATTTCCACCAATCACACGCGATTACACTCTGACGTGCAGTCTTTCCACGTGTGCTCTGTCATCACGTGTTGTGTGGGAAACACCTGTGCGGGTCACGTCACAGACGCGCTTACGCGCTGAGGGCCTTTCCTCAGTTTTCACGCTGACGTGCAGGATTTTCACGTGCAAAATCACTCCGTACCAAGCTGGCCACGCGTACGCACACGGAATACCACGCTCCTGCCCGGAAGGCCGAACTACTGCCCCCCAGAGCCCGAGCACGCTCCCACCTGCTGCTGCCCGACTGCCTGCTGCCCCTGCACTGCTGGGGGGTGGGGGTGGTGGGAGACATGAGTGGGGGCCTGGTGGAGGGTGCCCCTGGTGGCTGGGGTGTGGGGGTGGTGGGAGACATGAGTGGGGGCCTGGTGGAGGCTGCCCCTGGTGGCTGGGGGGTGGGGGTGATAGGGGACATGAGTGGGGGCCTGGTGGAGGCTGCCCCTGGTGGCTGGGGGGCGGGGGTGGTGGTAGACATGGGTGGGGGCCTGGTGGAGGCTGCCCCTGGTGGCTGGGGGGTGGGGGTGCAGGGGGACATGAGCAGGTGTGCAGGGTAGTCCCCTGTTTTGTGGGCTGCCTGCAGGGGCCGTGGAGGGTGTACAGGGAACACCTGTGAGGACCCACCCAGCCTAATCGCGTGTGTAACTTCCCACGCACCCCTGTAATACACGTACCAAGCCAAATCGCGTGTGAGAATTCCCGCGCATACCTGAAATACACGTACCCTGCTGAAGTCGCGTGTAAAACTTCCCGCGCACCCCTGAAATGCATGCGACCAGGCTATTCGCGTGTGGAACTTCCCGCGCACCCCTGAAATACACGCGCCCAGGCTATTCGCGAGTGGGACTTCCCGCGCACCTCTGAAATACACGTAGCACGCTGGGAGACATGAGTGGGGGCCTGGTGGAGGGTGCCCCTGCACTGCTGGGGGGTGGGGGTGCTGGGAGACATGAGTGGGGGCCTGGTGGAGGGTGCCCCTGGTGGCTGGGGTGTGGGGGTGGTGGGAGACATGAGTGGGGGCCTGGTGGAGGCTGCCCCTGGTGGCTGGGGGGCGGGGGTGGTGGTAGACATGGGTGGGGGCCTGGTGGAGGCTGCCCCTGGTGGCTGGGGGGTGGGGGTGCAGGGGGACATGAGCAGGTGTGCAGGGTAGTCCCTTGTTTTGTGGGCTGCCTGCAGGGGCCGTGGAGGGTGTACAGGGAACACCTGTGAGGACCCACCCAGCCTAATCGCGTGTGTAACTTCCCACGCACCCCTGTAATACACGTACCAAGCCAAATCGCGTGTGAGAATTCCCGCGCATACCTGAAATACACGTACCCTGCTGAAGTCGCGTGTAAAACTTCCCGCGCACCCCTGAAATGCATGCGACCAGGCTATTCGCGTGTGGAACTTCCCGCGCACCCCTGAAATACACGCGCCCAGGCTATTCGCGAGTGGGACTTCCCGCGCACCCCTGAAATACACGTAGCACGCTGGGAGACATGAGTGGGGGCCTGGTGGAGGGTGCCCCTGCACTGCTGGGGGGTGGGGGTGGTGGGAGACATGGATGGGGGCCTGGTGGAGGGTGCCCCTGGTGGCAGGGGGGTGGGGGTGATAGGGGACATGAGTGGGGGCCTGGTGGAGGGTGCCCCTGCACTGCTGGGGGGTGGGGGTGGTGGGAGACATGGATGGGGGCCTGGTGGAGGGTGCCCCTGGTGGCAGGGGGGTGGGGGTGATAGGGGACATGAGTGGGGGCCTGGTGGAGGCTGCCCCTGCACTGCTGGGGGGTGGGGGTGGTGGGAGACATGGATGGGGGCCTGGTGGAGGGTGCCCCTGGTGGCAGGGGGGTGGGGGTGATAGGGGACATGGGTGGGGGCCTGATGGAGGGTGCCCCTGCACTGCTGGGGGGTGGGGGTGATAGGGGACATGGGTGGGGGCCTGGTGGAGGGTGCCCCTGCACTGCTGAGGGGTGGGGGTGGTGGGAGACATGGGTGGGAGCCTGGTGGAGGGTGCCCCTGGATGCTGGGGGGTGGGGGTGGTGGGAGACATGGGTGGCGGCCTGGTGGAGGGTGCCCCTGGATGCTGGGGTGTGGGGGTGGTGGGAGACATGAGTGGGGGCCTGGTGGAGGGTGCCCCTGGTGGCTGGGGGGTGGGGGTGGTGGGAGACATGGGTGGGGGCCTGGTGGAGGGTGCCCCTGGTGGCTGGGGGGCGGGGGTGGTGGTAGACATGGGTGGGGGCCTGGTGGAGGCTGCCCCTGGTGGCTGGGGGGTGGGGGTGCAGGGGGACATGAGCAGGTGTGCAGGGTAGTCCCCTGTTTTGTGGGCTGCCTGCAGGGGCCGTGGAGGGTGTACAGGGAACACCTGTGGGGACCCACCCAGCCTAATCGCGTGTGTAACTTCCCACGCACCCCTGTAATACACGTACCAAGCCAAATCGCGTGTGAGAATTCCCGCGCATACCTGAAATACACGTACCCTGCTGAAGTCGCGTGTAAAACTTCCCGCGCACCCCTGAAATGCATGCGACCAGGCTATTCGCGTGTGGAACTTCCCGCGCACCCCTGAAATACACGCGCCCAGGCTATTCGCGAGTGGGACTTCCCGCGCACCTCTGAAATACACGTAGCACGCTGGGAGACATGAGTGGGGGCCTGGTGGAGGGTGCCCCTGCACTGCTGGGGGGTGGGGGTGCTGGGAGACATGAGTGGGGGCCTGGTGGAGGGTGCCCCTGGTGGCTGGGGTGTGGGGGTGGTGGGAGACATGAGTGGGGGCCTGGTGGAGGCTGCCCCTGGTGGCTGGGGGGCGGGGGTGGTGGTAGACATGGGTGGGGGCCTGGTGGAGGCTGCCCCTGGTGGCTGGGGGGTGGGGGTGCAGGGGGACATGAGCAGGTGTGCAGGGTAGTCCCTTGTTTTGTGGGCTGCCTGCAGGGGCCGTGGAGGGTGTACAGGGAACACCTGTGAGGACCCACCCAGCCTAATCGCGTGTGTAACTTCCCACGCACCCCTGTAATACACGTACCAAGCCAAATCGCGTGTGAGAATTCCCGCGCATACCTGAA
This sequence comes from Ambystoma mexicanum, assembly GCF_040938575.1. Taxonomy (NCBI): domain Eukaryota; kingdom Metazoa; phylum Chordata; class Amphibia; order Caudata; family Ambystomatidae; genus Ambystoma; species Ambystoma mexicanum. Next base: position 827,856,132 of record NC_090924.1, on the reverse strand, counting down.
ATACACGTACCCTGCTGAAGTCGCGTGTAAAACTTCCCGCGCACCCCTGAAATGCATGCGACCAGGCTATTCGCGTGTGGAACTTCCCGCGCACCCCTGAAATACACGCGCCCAGGCTATTCGCGAGTGGGACTTCCCGCGCACCCCTGAAATACACGTAGCACGCTGGGAGACATGAGTGGGGGCCTGGTGGAGGGTGCCCCTGCACTGCTGGGGGGTGGGGGTGGTGGGAGACATGGATGGGGGCCTGGTGGAGGGTGCCCCTGGTGGCAGGGGGGTGGGGGTGATAGGGGACATGAGTGGGGGCCTGGTGGAGGGTGCCCCTGCACTGCTGGGGGGTGGGGGTGGTGGGAGACATGGATGGGGGCCTGGTGGAGGGTGCCCCTGGTGGCAGGGGGGTGGGGGTGATAGGGGACATGAGTGGGGGCCTGGTGGAGGCTGCCCCTGCACTGCTGGGGGGTGGGGGTGGTGGGAGACATGGATGGGGGCCTGGTGGAGGGTGCCCCTGGTGGCAGGGGGGTGGGGGTGATAGGGGACATGGGTGGGGGCCTGATGGAGGGTGCCCCTGCACTGCTGGGGGGTGGGGGTGATAGGGGACATGGGTGGGGGCCTGGTGGAGGGTGCCCCTGCACTGCTGGGGGGTGGGGGTGGTGGGAGACATGGGTGGGAGCCTGGTGGAGGGTGCCCCTGGATGCTGGGGGGTGGGGGTGGTGGGAGACATGGGTGGCGGCCTGGTGGAGGGTGCCCCTGGATGCTGGGGTGTGGGGGTGGTGGGAGACATGAGTGGGGGCCTGGTGGAGGGTGCCCCTGGTGGCTGGGGGTTGGGGGTGGTGGGAGACATGGGTGGGGGCCTGGTGGAGGGTGCCCCTGGATGCTGGGGGGTGGGGGTGGTTGGAGACATGAGTGGGGGCCTGGTGGAGGCTGCCCCTGCACTGCTGGGGGGTGGGGGTGTTGGGAGACATGGGTGGGGGCCTGGTGGAGGCTGCCCCTGCACTGCTGGGGGGTGGGGGTGCAGGGGGACATGAGCAGGTGTGCAGGGTAGTCCCCTGTTTTGTGGGCTGCCTGCAGGGGCCGTGGAGGGTGTACAGGGAACACCTGTGAGGACCCACCCAGCCTAATCGCGTGTGATAATTCCCGCACACCCCTGTAATACACGTACCTGGCCAAATCGCATGTGAGAATTCCCGCGCACCCCTGTAATACACGTACCCAGCCGAATCGCGTGTAGAACTTCCCGTGTACCCCTGTAATACACGTACCCAGCCAAATCGCATGTGATAATTCCCACGTACCCCTGTAATACACGTACCCAGCCAAATCGCGTGTGATAATTCCTGCGTACCCCTGTGATACACGTGCCCTGGCTAATCGCGTGTAAAACTTCATGCGTACCCCTGTAATACACGTACCCTGGCCAATCGCGTGTAGAACTTCCCGTACCCCTGTAATACACGTACCCTGGCTAATCGCGTGTAGAACTTCACGCGTACCCCTGATATGCACGTTACCCGCTTTGCGTTCCTTGTTTGGCAGCCCTGTAGACTGGTCCAGGGTTAGCGCAGCCCTTTGCGATGATTTAGCGATTTTGATGGCTTTTCCTTGCGCGAGGGCGTTCTTGGGGGCGTTACTGGCGCTGCTGCAGGGTCGCTGCGATACTCTGCGCCACGGCTGGTTTGGGAGCCTGAAATCCATGAATACGCTGTGCGCGGAAATCGGTTTTAGCGCACGTGCCTGGCGCAGACAATCGCACGCGGACACTCTGCGCCAGCCGCTTGCGACACTTTTCTGCGAAATTCTATGAATTACCCTGTCAATCTATTGCGGCCGATTGTAAAGTCCATTTTGGCAGGCCTACCCACATGTGTATGTGTATTCAGAAAACGGCACTTTCAGTGCCGTGATCTGCCTCTATGTTAACAGCTATTCTTTATAATCACCAATCCCCATCTCTGAGAGGAACCCTCATTAAAATGCAAAGTTCAGATTCGCCTGCAATGTGGGTGCATCGAATCATTCTTGCTTCGTTGCGACTCCCTGCGCGAGCCCCATCTCTAGACCTCCTTTTGTGTGCAGTGGTGAGACAATGTGGAGAGAGACTAGCAAGCAATTGTTTGAGTGCATTAGTCTCTGGGAGGTCCACGTTTTCTTTGGGAACTCTCGCGTGTCTGCATTACAGTATTCAATAGACTGCCTTGTTTATTGTCACGGCGATCTCCGTGATTGCCCGCCGTCTGCCAACACAACAGTTGAGACAGGAAACATTGTTTACCATGAGCCGCTTTGACAGAACGCCACCCGATCCAGAAATCTACAGGATTGATATTTTTAAAGAGCGCGGCTCAGCGGCTTTATACCTGCCAAGATGTCTCACCTTTTCCTGTAAAGTGCCACTGACAGATGAGAGGATTTCATGAGCGCAATTTCCTCATTTTTGGATGCATTATTTTGGAGGTTCTGCCTTGGCACTGTATCATCCTCCTGCCGCGAATTATCAATTAGACCGGGTTAATTTAGGCCAACCTTATTTCCTATGCGCGGGAGAAAAAAAGGCATTTTGTCTCCAAGAGAGTCACCTTCATGTCTGATTTTATTGTTTATGATGTCAGGCTTCCGTTCTTTATGGTTGCCAGCGCCTTTTTATTCGGGTTGTCTTCGGCTTCCAAGTGCGGCATTGGGTTGCCCGGCCTATTATATCACATTCACTTTTACACGCTCTAATTTGCAATAGGTGCAGTCAGTAGGATGTTGTCTGTCTCTCAAAAGAAAGCCATTTGGTCAGATTATAGAAAGGGGCAGGAAATGACACTGGCAATTGCATTTATACATTAAAAGGAAAGCGAGTGGCATGCATTTTTCCAGTCCCCATTATAATTGTTGAATGGTGCATAGAGGCTTGAGGCATGCTATAAAATGGGATCGTGTTGAATCAGGACATCCTGTACGTGTCCTAGGATGTCACGAATCAGTGGCTGACATTGATCTTGACAATTAATATTAAAATAACAGACCACTGCTCTTCTGTTTAGCAAAATCTTAGATTTCAGAGAGCTACTTTTCTTTCCCCAAATTCAGCACTCTGCATTCAAGTTCCTACTTAAATCCCTGAATTTATGGCCGGTTAAAGCGAGGAATATTGCACATTTATTTATATTTTATGAAAGCTAATTATGCCTCTTAGGCACATGAGGAAGTGTGCACGGTCAACAATTAAATCCAGTCACGCGGCAATGCGCAGGCGAGTGGTAAGCGTGATCAGTGGACAATATGATTACAAATGCCATCCAGAAAATCTCCCTCACTGTGATAAACCACCGCCAAAAAACAGTCACCAAGGAGCGAGCGTACCTTGTGAAGGGAAGCATTGGGTGATGTGTCTTTGCCAGACAATCACTTTAGCCATTAATGCTACAAGGACTTTCATCACGCCGGAAAAAGTCAGTTGTTAGAAACCGCTGCATCCATCCATGGGCCTCGTACCCTGCTTCGTCCTCTTTTTGACGCCTTATTAGGTTTTGTGACTGAGCGCACACACCTGGCCCACCGAGTACATTGTGACTTCACCAGTCTCTCCACCTAGATACATTATATCAGCTCACTCACCAAATGCATCAATGGATCTGCGGCCAGCTTCCTTTGGATCACGCTTTGCTCCACAAGATAGAATCCGAGTGAGGGAATCGTCAATCAACCAGCTCTTCCACATATTGTCTGGTTAGTATCCGGGTGAACTTGTGTACACCCTTATTCTGACACCCTAAATCTCTTTAGAGCAGTTAACTCCATTTGTGTATAGTTTGCTTTTCTGACACTTAATAGATAACAATTCATACATTGTTATTTTTTTCAGACTTTGCCTTGGTTATTACAGTTACAATCACATGGTTACATGGCAGCCTGATCTTGATCTGATTCATGGGGACTCATCAATTCTCAGAGACTTTGTTTCAAGGTGAATGCTTTTATTGAATCTATAGTAAATCTTCCTAACACTGCACCAGTGGTTATTCTACAGGTGGTGGGCGGCCAAAGTTGGATCTCCAATGAAGATATTCTATGGCCACTCCAGCTGTGGGTCAGAATCTAGTCTGGTGACCAAACAGAGGTGCCCATGGAAGCCCTAAAAGAAATGTGAAAGAAGAAACCGAGAGCCTGTGGTGAGTGGAACATATGAAAGAGCTCCTCATTGCCTTTCTTTACCTGAAGCGGCAACAGAGGAACTTGCAAGCTGGTGGGGCATAAATATCTAGCCCTTTTCTTTACTGAGGGAGGACTTTGAATCAAAGAAATGAGTCTGACCACTCCCCGGAGATGGTTTGGCGGAGTATCCACCATGAACATTTTCGAAACAAATGCTGGCCAACCGTGCATTTTACATGACACATTTCAGAAGAAATTTCAGAAAGAGGCATGTTATTTATAGTGAATGCATGAACGTCTGGTGAACGTGAGGTGTATTTTCGTTAGAGGTCTAAGTTAAGGCCTCATTGTATGTTCTAACACTTCTTTGGGGAGTATGATTCTGGAGTATGACAGCCACAGAGTAGCTGCTAGAACAAAATGATTTCCGTGGCCATTCAGTAGGGGGAAGCAAACATGATGTCACTTCTGCTACTGCATCATTACTAAAGGGCCTATTAATATCATTATTAATATTTGTTGTGTTTTAGTTTAATATGAACTTTTCAAAAATGTCATAAACAATACATATGCATCCAGGTTGCCAGTTGTTGGACAAATTGGGCGAGACCAAGGGGTCGATTCATGGAACAAACATGCGCCGAAAGTCTTTGCGCAAGCAGGCGCAAGCAGGCGCAAGCGCAAAAAAACAGGCGCACGCGCACGCGTGCGATTCATGGAAGTCCCTGCGCGTGTTCACCTCGGGATGTGCGCCAAACCCGTGCATGGCGCACAAGTCACTGCAACATCCCGAAAGGCGTACGCGACGCGCACAGTGAAAGCGCACAACCTCGGCGCATACACCAGAAAGTGGGCGGGACATGGGGCGTAACGCGCGGAATGGGGAAAAACGCGTGAAAATAAGGGCGTAACTGGGGATGTACTGCAGAGAAGCAGACAGAACGCCCACACGCACTGGAACCACACGTATTCATGGAATCGAATAGGGCAAAGCCACGCACAGCCAAAGACACGCACAAGCTGAAACACGTCCACCACACGAAGGCAGGCGGTAGAGTCCCAGCGCATCACAAAAGTGGCAACATACAGCAATTGGGCCTGTGCGAGCGGGGCACGTGTATTGCGGGGGTGCGCGGGAAGCAACACACGCAATCGAGCGGGGTACGTGTATTTCGGGGGTGCGCGGGAAGTCACACACGCGATTGAGCGGGGTACGTGTACATCGGGGGTGCGTGGGAAGTTACACACGCGATTGAGCGGGGTACATGTATTTCGGGGGTGCGCGGGAAGTTACACACGCGATTGAGCGGGGTACGTGTATTTCAGGGGTGCGCGGGAAGTTACACACGCGATCACATCAGGGTACGTGTATTTCGGGGGTGCGCGGGTAGTTACACACGCAATCTCATCAGGGTACGTGTATTTCGGGGGTTTGCGGGAAGTTACACACGCGATCTCATCAGGGTACGTGTATTTCAGGGTGCGGGGGAAGTATCACACGCAACATCAGCAGGGTACGTGTATTCCAGGGGTGCGCGGGAAGTTCCACACGCAATTCCATCAGGGTACGTGTATTACAGGGGTGCGCGGGAAGTTCCACACGCGATCTCATCAGGGTACATGTATTACAGGGGTGCGCGGGGAGCAGCACACGTGAATTGCACGTGTGGGTCCTCCCAGGTGTTCCCTCTACACCCTCCACGGGCCCTGCAGGTGGCTCACACCACAGGGGCCTACCCTGCACATGTCCTGCAGGCACCCCATCCACCATGGCCATGCCCCCCAGCCAACCCACATGTCAACTTGCACTACTGCCCACCAACGAATGTCCCCCTGCAACCCCAGCCACCAGGGTCACCCTCCACCAGGCCCCCACCCATGTCTCCCACCACCCCCAGCAGTGCAGGGGCACCCTCCACCAGGCCCCCACCCATGTCTCCCACCACCCCCACCCCCCAGTCACCAGGGGCAGCCTCCAACAGGCACCCACCCATGTCTCCCACCACCCCCACCACCCCAGCACTGTGGGGCACCCACCATCAGGCCCCCACCCATGTCTCCCAGCACCCCCACCCCCCAGCAGTGCAGGGGCAGCCTCCACCAGGCCCCCACCCATGTCTCCCACCACCCCCACCCCCCAGTCACCAGGGGCAGCCTCCACCAGGCACCCACCCATGTCTCCCACCACCCCCACCCCCCCAGCACTGTGGGGCACCCACCACCAGGCCCCCACCCATGTCTCCCAGCACCCCCACCCCCCAGCAGTGCAGGGGCAGCCTCCACCAGGCCCCCACCCATGTCTCCCAGCACCCCCACCCCACAGCCACCAGGGGCAGCCTCCACCAGGCCCCCACCCATGTCTCCCACCACCCCCACCCCCCAGCAGTGCAGGGGCAGCCTCCACCAGGCCCCCACCCATGTCTCCCACCACCCCCACCCCCCAGCAGTGCAGGGGAAGCCTCCACCAGGCCCCCACCCATGTCTCCCACCACCCCCACCCCCCAGCCACCAGGGGCAGCCTCCACCAGGCCCCCACCCATGTCTCCCAGCACCCCCACCCCACAGCCACCAGGGGCAGCCTCCACCAGGCCCCCACCCATGTCTCCCACCGCCCCCACCCCCCAGCAGTGCAGGGGCAGCCTCCACCAGGCCCCCACCCATGTCTCCCACCACCCCCACCCCCCAGCCACCAGGGGCAGCCTCCACCAGGCCCCCACCCATGTCTCCCACCACCCCCACCCCCCAGCCACCAGGGGCACCCACCACCAGGCCCCCACCCATGTCTCCCAGAACCCCCACCCCCCAGCCACCAGGGGCAGCCTCCACCAGGCCACCACCCATGTCTCCCAGCACCCCCACCCCCCAGCAGTGCAGGGGCACCCACCACCAGGCCCCACCCATGTCTCCCAGCACCCCCACCCCCAGCCACCAGGGGCAGCCTCCACCAGGCCCCCACCCATGTCTCCCACCACCCCCACCCCCCAGCCAACAGGGGCACCCACCACCAGGCCCCCACCCATGTCTCCCAGCACCCCACCCCCCAGCCACCAGGGGCAGCCTCCACCAGGCCCCCACCCATGTCTCCCACCACCCCCACCCCCCAGCCACCAGGGGCACCCACCACCAGGCCCCCACCCATGTCTCCCAGCACCCCCACCCCCCAGCCACCAGGGGCAGCCTCCACCAGGCCCCCACCCATGTCTCCCAGCACCCCCACCCCCCAGAAGTGCAGGGGCAGCCTCCACCAGGCCCCCACCCATGTCTCCCACCACCCCCACCCCCCAGCAGTGCAGGGGCAGCCTCCACCAGGCCCCCACCCATGTCTCCCACCACCCCCACCCCCCAGTCACCAGGGGCAGCCTCCACCAGGCGCCCACCCATGTCTCCCACCACCCCCACCCCCCCCGCACTGTGGGGAACCCACCACCAGGCCCCCATCCATGTCTCCCAGCACCCCCACCCCCCAGCAGTGCAGGGGCAGCCTCCACCAGGCCCCCACCCATGTCTCCCAGCACCCCCACCCCCCAGCCACCAGGGGCAGCCTCCACCAGGCCCCCACCCATGTCTCCCACCACCCCCACCCCCCAGCAGTGCAGTGGCAGCCTCCACCAGGCCCCCACCCATGTCTCCCACCACCCCCACCCCCCAGCCACCAGGGGCAGCCTCCACCAGGCCCCCACCCATGTCTCCCACCACCCCCACCCGCCAGCCACCAGGGGCACCCACCACCAGGCCCCCACCCATGTCTCCCAGAACCCCCACCCCCAGCCACCAGGGGCAGCCTCCACCAGGCCACCACCCATGTCTCCCAGCACCTCCACCCCCCAGCAGTCCTGGGGCACCCACCACCAGGCCCCCACCCATGTCTCCCAGCACCCCCACCCCCCAGCCACCAGGGGCAGCCTCCACCAGGCCCCCAACCATGTCTCCCACCACCCCCACCCCCCAGCCACCAGGGGCACCCACCACCAGGCCCCCACCCATGTCTACCAGCACCCCCACCCCCCAGCCACCAGGGGCAGCCTCCACCAGGCCCCCACACATGTCTCCCACCACCCCCACACCCCAGCAGTGCAGGGGCAGCCTCCACCAGGCCCCCACCCATGTCTCCCAGCACCCCCACCCCCCAGCCACCAGGGGCAGCCTCCACCAGGCCCCCACCCATGTCTCCCACCACCCCCACCCCCCAGCACTGTGGGGCACCTGCCAGCAGGCCCCCACCCATGTCCAACTCATGTTCCCCACCACCCCCACCCCCCAGCCACCAGGGGCAGCCTCCACCAGGCCCCCACCCATGTCTCCCACCCCCCACCCCCCATCAGTGCAGGGGCAGCCTCCACCAGGCCCCCACCCATGTCTCCCAGCACCCCCAACCCCCAGTCACCAGGGGCAGCCTCCACCAGGCCCCCACCCATGTCTCCCACCACCCCCACCCCCCAGCACTGTGGGGCACCTGCCAGCAGGCCCCCACCCATGTCCAACTCATGTTCCCCACCACCCCCACCCCCCAGCCACCAGGGGCAGCCTCCACCAGGCCACCACCCATGTCTCCCACCCACCCACCCCCCCAGCAGTGCAGGGGCACCCACCACCAGGCCCCCACCCATGTCTCCCAGCACCCCCACCCCCCAGCCACCAGGGGCAGTCTCCACCAGGCCCCCACCCATGTCTCCCAGCACCCCCACCCCCCAGCAGTGCAGGGGCACCCACCACCAGGCCCCCACCCATGTCTCCCAGCACCCCCACCCCCCAGCCACCAGGGGCAGCCTCCACCAGGCCCCCACCCATGTCTCCCACCACCCCCACCCCCCAGCCACCAGGGGCAGCCTCCACCAGGCCCCCACCCATGTCTCCCACCACCCCCACCCCCCCAGCACTGTGGGGCACCCACCACCAGGTCCCCACCCATGTCTCCCAGCACCCCCACCCCCCAGTCACCAGGGGCAGCCTCCACCAGGCACCCACCCATGTCTCCCATCACCCCACCCCCCCAGCACTGTGGGGCACCCACCACCAGGCCCCCACCCATGTCTCCCAGCACCCCCACCCCCCAGCAGTGCAGGGGCAGCCTCCACCAGGCCCCCACCCATGTCTCCCACCACCCCCACCCCCCAGCCACCAGGGGCAGCCTCCACCAGGCCCCCACCCATGTCTCCCACCACCCCCACCCCCCAGCCACCAGGGGCACCCACCACCAGGCCCCCACCCATGTCTCCCAGCACCCCCACCCCCAGCCACCAGGGGCAGCCTCCACCAGGCCCCCACCCATGTCTCCCAGCACCCCCACCCCCCCAGCAGTGCAGGGGCAGCCTCCACCAGGCCCCCACCCATGTTTCCCAGCACCCCCACCCCCCAGCCACCAGGGGCAGCCTCCACCAGGCCCCCAACCATGTCTCCCACCACCCCCACCCCCCAGCCACCAGGGGCAGTCTCCACCAGGCCCCCACCCATGTCTCCCAGCACCCCCACCCCCCAGCAGTGCAGGGGCACCCACCACCAGGCCCCCACCCATGTCTCCCAGCACCCCCACCCCCCAGCCACAAGGGGCAGCCTCCACCAGGCCCCCACCCATGTCTCCCACCACCCCCACCCCCCAGTCACCAGGGGCAGCCTCCACCAGGCCCCCACCCATGTCTCCCACCACCCCCACCCCGCCAGCACTGTGGGGCACCCACCACCAGGTCCCCACCCATGTCTCCCAGCATCCCCACCCCCCAGTCACCAGGGGCAGCCTCCACCAGGCACCCACCCATGTCTCCCACCACCCCACCCCCCCCCAGCACTGTGGGGCACCCACCACCAGGCCCCCACCCATGTCTCCCAGCACCCCCACCCCGCAGCAGTGCAGGGGCAGCCTCCACCAGGCCCCCACCCATGTCTCCCACCACCCCCACCCCCCAGCCACCAGGGGCAGCCTCCACCAGGCCCCCACCCATGTCTCCCACCACCCCCACCCCCAGCCACCAGGGGCACCCACCACCAGGCCCCCACCCATGTCTCCCAGCACCCCCACCCCCCAGCCAACAGGGGCAGCCTCCACCAGGCCCCTACCCATGTCTCCCAGCACCCCCACCCCCCCAGAAGTGCAGGGGCAGCCTCCACCAGGCCCCCACCCATGTTTCCCAGCACCCCCACCCCCCAGCCACCAGGGGCAGCCTCCACCAGGCCCCCACCCATGTCTCCCACCACCCCCCACCCCCCAGCACTGTGGGGCACCTGCCAGCAGGCCCCCACCCATGTCCAACTCATGTTCCCCACCACCCCCACCCCCCAACCACCAGGGGCAGCCTCCACCAGGCCCCCACCCATGTCTCCCAGCACCCCCACCCCCCAGCAGTGCAGGGGCAGCCTCCACCAGGCCCCCACCCATGTCTCCCACCACCCCCACCCCCCAGCCACCAGGGGCAGCCTCCACCAGGCCCCCACCCATGTCTCCCACCACCCCCACCCCCAGCCACCAGGGGCACCCACCACCAGGCCCCCACCCATGTCTCCCAGCACCCCCACCCCCCAGCCAACAGGGGCAGCCTCCACCAGGCCCCCACCCATGTCTCCCAGCACCCCCACCCCCCCAGAAGTGCAGGGGCAGCCTCCACCAGGCCCCCACCCATGTTTCCCAGCACCCCCACCCCCCAGCCACCAGGGGCAGCCTCCACCAGGCCCCCACCCATGTCTCCCACCACCCCCCACCCCCCAGCACTGTGGGGCACCTGCCAGCAGGCCCCCACCCATGTCCAACTCATGTTCCCCACCACCCCCACCCCCCAACCACCAGGGGCAGCCTCCACCAGGCCCCCACCCATGTCTCCCACCCCCCCCACCCCCCAGCAGTTCAGGGGCACCCACCACCAGGCCCCCACCCATGTCTCCCAGCACCCCCACCCCCCAGCCACCAGGGGCAGCCTCCACCAGGCCCCCACCCATGTCTCCCAGCACCCCCACCCCCCAGCCACCAGGGGCAGCCTCCACCAGGCCCCCACCCATATCTCCCACCACCCCCACCCCCCAGCACTGTGGGGCACCTGCCAGCAGGCCCCCACCTATGTCCAACTCATGTTCCCCACCACCCCCACCCCCCAGCACTGTGGGGCACCTGCCAGCAGGCCCCCACCCATGTCCAACTCATGTTCCCCACCACCCCCACCCCCCAGCACTGTGGGGCACCTGCCAGCAGGCCCCCACCCATGTGCAACTCATGTTCCCCAGCCAACATGTCATCACAATCTAGATCCCTGGTCCCTATGGTCAGCCTCCAAATGCAAAACACCCACCCGAGTATTGCATCCACCCACTCATAATTTGCAATTACATCACAGAACACCAATTGCAAGTTCCGAAACAAACACATTTCCCTCACATACACCCAATGGGTGTCAGTGAATCTCAAAACCCATATCATGAAATGCATGAAACCAATGAGATACCACACATTGAAGTTCACCAAAAAAAATATGTATTAAAGGAAACATAAATAGAATCAAAAATGAAGAAACAGAAATGTGAATGTACAAAAATTAAAAGAAGCATGTCCGTGAAAAAAAGCAAAACCAAAAATAAAATTCCAAAGTAATGTTGTCCAAAGTCAATGTCCACAAAACAAAATCCAATGGGAAATAAAAAAGAAAGCCATTGCTCCATGGTTAAAATGTGAAAAAAAAATACAATCCAACAGTGAACTATGTACATGGGAACAAGCCAGGGTTCATTATCCCAACAAAAGAAAGGAAACCTATCTAACTACACTAACTAATAAAATAAACTATATACAAAAATGTGGCCAATGTCCGAAAGGTCCAAATAAAATCAAAACAAAAATGAAACCTCACACTACCTACATAACTATGCACAAGGGCAGCGGGCTAGTTTCACGGCTCACTTGTGGATGTCCCGGGCTAGGGCATCATCAAACTCCTCCTCAATGTCCCAGAGGCGGTCCTCCTCCATGGCCCCGAGGGTCCGCAGGGCCGTCGACGTGTCCACCTCCAAACCCCTGCAGATTGCCTCGAGGCACTCGGCCCGCCTCAGGGCCCTCCGCATGGAGTTCTCCGCCCTGACCATTGTGAGCCGTGCCTCTTCCGCCCGCTGCCGCTCCGCATCTATGGCGTGGCCCAACCGCTGCCACACGGAAGACACTCTCTGTCCTGGGTCCTCCTGCCCTCCGGCCGATGCCTGCCCCTCCGATGTTGAAGGCCCCGAGCCTTCATGGCTCCCACCACGTTGCTGCTGCTGCTGTGCCTCTGCCCGTGCACTGCCTCCTGCTGCCTGCACATCCTCCGCCGGCTGGGGTGCAGTCGTAGATGTGGCCACCCCTGCTGGACGTCCGACTCCCGACTGTGGCAGGGATGCCTCCTCCACCAGCCTGGCCGCACCGTCACAGGCAGCTCCACAGGGCACCCAGGTGACTGATGGGTGGGAAGATGGCACGCAGGACGACTGGCGCGTAGGGGGTCCAGTTGAGGAGGGGGTCGTAGCAAGCCCCATCAGACGGAGGAATCCGGCCTGAGTGACCTGTCCCAGCAGGCTGACGTGGTCAACGAGCCATTCGAGATGACGTGCAGTCTCCTCATGAAAAGACTGCAGGTCACCTCGCATGGCCCGTTGACACAACGCCACACCAGCCAGGACAGGCTCAACCCGGACCCGGATAGCCACGTCCGCAGGCAGAGGAAGGCCAGTTGACGTGAGCTCATCCCCTGCCTGAAAACGGGTCTGGACGTAGGCATCCCTGCTGGTGCAAGATGATGCAGGGACAGGATCAGGGACAGGATTGCACACAGGCACCTCCGCGGCGGCCTGTGCTGCCTCCTGTCCCTGGTCCTGCACTGCACCACTAGCACCAGTGGGCTCCCCACCTCCAGACCCCGTCTCTGGTGCTTGCACGGCCTCCTCCTCCACCAAACCCCCCACCAACCTGGATGACTCCGTGCCATCTTCCCCTGTTGGGCCCTGTGGGGTCCCAGCTGCCCCTTGTGCTGCCGAGGAGTCCAACTCCAACCTCCGCCTCTTGGACCTCCCCCCGGCAGCTGCGGCCTGGGACGCGGCACCGGACTCCTCACTCCCCGACGAGATCACAACATGGGAGGGGAGCCGGGCCTTGTGTCTCCGGCTGGCGGTGGGATCCCCGCCGCTGTGCTCCACAGCACCTTCTCCGCCCTCTTCATCAGTTGACGCTGCAGACAGCGAGAAACAAAACACAGGCATCAGGGCACTGTACAATGGACACATACACACATGACAGTTGTACATGAGTGGCATTCGCAAACCTCAGACATGTCATCACAATCCCCAACACACATGTCATTTCATCTCGCACACATGAGCCATACCACAGCCATATCGCAACTGCCAGCACCATCCATACACATACAACAGCATGAGCAGCCAAAGGTGAGCCAGACATCACATGCAACACAGGAAGTGCACCACACATGTACACACACCACCACACTTGCATGCATGTGTACACCTCTGCCAAGTGTCGCAGTGTTCAGACGGGCATCCATGTCACATCTGCCAATCAGGCTTCCACATACCGCTGTCACATGCATCCATGTTGCATCACTGTTGCACCCTTGTCAAATACACACACATGCACATGTACACAGTGCTGATACATGCAGCCGAAAACAACATACATGCGTGACATCACGGACATGTCTACTTACATACACATTCATCCAAACATGTGTGCCCACACAACTGCATTTGGCATGCAAGCCTACACACACAAGCACCATCCATGTCTCACACATTCCAGCCCTCGCATGTGTTAGCCCCACGGCCCTGTACACCCCCACCCATACTCGACCCCATACAAACAGATGTGCAACCTGCACACTACTGAATAATCACCACACGCACTGCTCACAATCAGGATGCATGTGCACTTACCGCTCGACTCCAGACGGGTCTGCCTCTCAAGGACCTGGACGTGGAGCGCTGGGGATATGCATTCCAGGACCCTCATCTGTTCTTCCGACAAGTGGCCCCGGCGCCCCTTGGCATCCGCTGCCTTCAAGAGGCGCCGGGCCTTGTTCAGGGTCCTGGACCTGAAGTCCTCCCAGCGCTTCGTGACATGTTGCCTTACGCGTGGCCAGCTTGATACGGAGTGATTTGGCACGTGAAAAATCTGCACGTCAGCGTCAGCGTGTAATTCGAGGAAAGGCCCTTAGCGCGTAAGCGCGTCTGCACGCATACGCATTTTCATTGGACAGAAGGCCCCTCAAGCGCAAGCGCCCCTGTGACGTGACGCGTTCAGACGTGCATGGGCATTTCAGCGCGCGTGAAAAACTGCACGTCCGCGTGTAATACGAGGAAAGGGCCCATGCGCGTAAGCGCGCTTGAAAAACTGCACGTCCGCGTGCAATAAGAGGAAAGGGCCCATGCGCGTAAGCGCGCGTGGAAAACTGCACGTCCACGTGTAATACGAGGAAAGGCCCTTAGCGCGTATGCACGGCAGCACGCATATGCGATTTCATTGGACCAAAGGCCCTTAGCGCGCGAGCGCGTCTGTGACGTGACACGCGCTGGTGTTTCCCGCATTGCACATGATGACAGAACACACGTGGATTTCCACCAATCGCGTGTGAAAGTTCCCAGCACCCCGGAACACACGTACCCAGGAAAATCGCGTGTGGAACTTCCCGCGCACCACGATCACACGCGATGACACTCGGACGTACAGTCTTACCACGTATCCGAATACGGGAAACCCGCGCACGGCAAAAGACGTGCACAGGCGTCAACGCGTCTGCCCACACGAAGGCAGGCGGAGGCGTCCCCGCGCACAGCATAAAAGTGCGCGCAAACAACAAACGTGGATATACAGCTACGATGAATGCCCCATTTGTCGCTGCACTGATCGTGGGACACCGCAGGAGGAGGAGAATAGCCAGGGCACGCATTTTTGCACCACGGACAAGCCTTTTTGGGATGCCTGACGACCAGGTCTACGGTAGGTATAGGTTTCCACCCCATATCATCCTAGACCTGGTCAGGGAGTGGGAAGATGACCTCACATCCCCCACCCTTTGCTCCCAAGCATTGAGCCCCTTGGAGAAGCTGCTCAATGTCCTGCATTTTTTGGCCACTGGGTCATTTCAGCGGACCACTGCCATAGTGGGGGGTGTCTCACAGGCCACGCAGTCACGCTGCCTACACTAGGTACTGGCAATCATGACAGTGCGCCCCTCAGTCCGCAGGCACATATACATGCCCAGAACACCCGCAGAAAGGCAGGCCATTGTCCTGGATTTTTTCAGGGTGGCACACTTCCCCAAAGTGCTCGGTGCCATAGATTGCACCCATGTGGCCCTACGTCCACCTAGGGCCATTGAGCACATCTACCGAAACCGCAAGCACTGGCATTCCATCAATGTACAGGTGGTATGTGATGCAAAGGGAATCATCACCTCTGTCTATGCAAACTACCCTGGCTCCACCCATGACAGTTTCATATACAGAATGTCCGCCCTGAGCCAGGCCCTGGAAGCTGGGCAGCATGGCGACACATGGCTCCTAGGTCAGTACAAATGCCCTTGCACATGCATGCAAGTCACACACAGACAAATATCCAAACCCTAATAACCTCAACTATTATCACCTCCCCAGGGGACAGTGCCTACCCTCTGAGCAACCACATGATGACGCCAATCCGGAATTCCACCACACCATCCCAGGTAAGATACAATGCCGCCCATATTGCAACCAGGGGCGTAGTGGAGCGCACATTCGGAGTGCTCAAGTCACGTTTCCGCTCCCTTGACCGCTCTGGTTGGCAACTACTCTATGCACCACCAGTAGTGTGCAGGATCATTGTGGCAGCATGTGTCCTGCACAATGTTGCAACACGGCAGGGCGTCCCGGTGGACATGGTGGTGCCCCCACATCCCCAACCACAGGCACAGGCGCTGCCCATGGGAGTGGACAGGGCACGTGGTGAGGAAGCCTGGACCCAGCTTGTGGCCACATTTTTCACCTAAACTCCCACCCCTGCGGAGTGCACACAGGCCTGGCACATACCAGGTGACAATCGATGATGACAAAGAGACAGTCAACTGTCACAACCCTACCACCCTGATATAGTTGCCATGGAAGTGCCACATCGTCTGCATCCCTAGCTACTTAAACACAAGATATCCTGTGTGACCAAAAGGCACACATATGACATATGACATGATATGGGCCATACACAAGTATTTCAAGGCGCAATGAGGCAGGGAGGGGGGAACAAGGGAAGACAGACAACGGTACTACTAGGCCAGGTGTCATTGAGATCGTGCATGTGCAGGGGTAGGGGGAAGGGAAAAGTGCAAGGGGAAGGGTGGGGGGGAGTCCAGTACAGGGGAAGTAGCCCAAAAAAATAATACATAGGTCGGCTGGTGGCAACTGCAAAGGTAAGTGCAGACAAGTGCTGGGAAGGGAGGGCTGTAGGGATAGAGAGACAGTACTGCAGTGCAGGGGTTGCCAGGGAGGCAGTGCAAGTGGAGAGTGGCTGGGCTAGGGACCGAGGTCGGTGAGAGTGGCCCAGTTGCAACTCTTGTGCAGTTCCAGTGAAGAATTCTGCAAGGGAGAGGCAGAGAGTAAGCAGAAGCAAAGAGGAAGGTCTTGAGGTGCTTCCAGAACTGGAGATGGTTCCCCTCAAGTTCAAGTCAGGCAGGAAGTCTGTTGCAGGGGGAGGGCCCTGCTGCGGAGAGAAATCTACCCCCAGCTAGTTGCTCTGAGAAGCGGATGACCCGGGCATGCAAGGTGTGCATCACACACACCTGCAAAACAGGCCATGGCCATCACTATCATGTCACTCAAACCCTCCCAAACATCAACATGTCATGGCAAGCTATACCCATACACCAACACAGTAACGATAAGGTACACATTGCCATGTCCTAAATGTACAGTGGCATCGGACAATGATGCCTGACCCGGAATCAGATGAAATGACAGACCAACAAAATCTCCCACCCAAAATAAGTCATTTCCAAATGCATTACAACAGTCGTAGACGTAACATAACAATAAATGCCTGTCTACATGCACATTATGCATTGCAAATTCAACACTGCAGCTCATGTGTGCAGTGTCCTACTCCTGCATCACACTGCTCAGCGCACAGCACAGTGAACAGCCATTGTGTGTGATGCACACCCTGAGCATCACATCTAAGTAACAGACCACATCAAACATCAAATTAGGCATGTACTGGATCCATAATCGGTCACAGAACATGTGCTGCAGGGACACAGTGGGCACCAGAAGGCAAACAGGAGTACATGTAGTGCATCAGAGTGCAAGTGTGTGGTTCTGCAAGGACATGCACTCCACATATGCATGTGCACTCAAGTGACCATCAGTGTTCCCTACACATCACATGTGAACATCCACCATGTGTACACCCCAGCATGTCAAACCACAACTATCCCCTCGCACCTGAAAGGAAAACACAACACATGAACAGGCATTGATCAGCAGAACACAACATGTACATAGGATGCCACCATTACTATGTCAGAGTTCCCATCACACTGCAGGGCAAGGCAACTATCAACAACAACCCCCCCCCTCACAAATGACCATGACCCACTGAACAACTGCACCTGGGTCATGGAGCCTCCAACCCTCAATTCCACCTGGCCACAGGATCACCTTTACCCTTCGTCACCATCTCCCACCTTGTGTGTAAAAAGATGCCTGAACCCTCAGAATCCACACTCATTTCCAAAATCACAAAATCCAAGGCATAAAAACGAACCCGAACACCCTCCAGTAGATGACTTGACGTAGCAGTACCTCACAAAGGCCAAGTACTACCACAATGATGCAACAACCAAGGTAGCACAGCAAAACAATGTCACGACAGGATGTGAGACATGTGTGGTACATGACATAGGATGATGCACCATGAATGGATGTGTACTGTCACAGGTCCCCTGCACAGGCGCGGGAGTGTCACGAAACAACCACCCCCACCATGTCCCGGGTGCCTGCAAGGTCAAACTCACACAGGCCCCTGAGACCCTGCTGGGGAAGGAGGTTCAGGGCTATGCAGTCGGGACAGGTGTTGACACACTGGATGACTGGAATGAGTGGCAGGAGAGGGGAGGAGGAATGACACATGAAACTAGGGAATGCACGAAAATGTACAACCTGCATGAACACATACACAATCCAAACCAACTTGGACATCATTGTCATGGCCTTCTGTAGTCCAGGCTCAGGAGTGGTACAAACCAACCACCCCCTCTAGGGTATTGGCGCCTGCAAGTTCGGGGCTTACACAGGCATCCGCAACCCCAGTGGGGAAAGAGGGTCAGGGAACGTTGCTTGGATAGGTACGGGAAGCAGAAACACCGGGTAGAAGGTGCAGGTTTCAAAATTGCATAGGATCACGGGTGATTAGGGAGAAAAAACATACCAAATTGAACCACACATGCATCCATGCATCAGTACACTCCCCAGCAAGCCTATGCAGAGCAGTTTGAAAGAAAAACAACAAGACACTTAGCTCTGGTTTGAGTGCTGGCCTCCTGCCTGCGCACTCTCAGGTCCGGTTACAGGAGCACTGCAGTGCTGCAAAGAGAGCCACAGTCAACAACCTGTACGTGCCAATTACACAAAAACACAACACCAAACATGCCCCATAGCAACAAACTACTCTACAAACAGACAATCTGTGGTCGATGCTTCGTACCCATATATAACATCACCCCTGTGACGGGTCATACACAGTCAATGCAGTAAGTCAGCCGCTGGTGGGTGCGTGGCAAATGGAACACCAATGTGTCACAATTCACACAACATGCAATGTTCCCTGGGTAAGCAGACAGACCCATATAGCAAGCCATGACTACAGAGCAAGTTGCGTACCACCATGACCGAAACAAAGTTGGCAGTGCATTTATCATAAAGTACGTGGAAAAGACATGCACTGCACCCGAATATGTCCCTTGCTGTATGTCCCTGTGAGCTGCCCCTTTCCATGTCTCGGAAGGCTACATGGTTGATACAAGTGCCTCAATGGACCTTGGTGTACCGGAGGGTATGTGCCACTGCCCCTGCATGTGTCCCAGACAACCCTACTATCAACAGCCATCAGTCCACAAACACATCTGAGCTGCATTGTGTGCTTCAACACCAATATTCGTCTAAGCTCACCCTCAGTGCTGTGACTAAGCCTGCATGTGCAACTCGTCTGGTGCAAGCTTTGCTGTGTCGTGGCCCCCCTGTGATGCTCACCTTGCCTGGAGTTCCTTGGAACATGTCAGCAGTTCTAGGATGTGGGTCTGCAATCACTGTGCCTCTGCTTGTGCACACATGTGCATGTGGGCACCAACAAACGGGTCCAGAATTCCGTCGTCCAATGGGCCATGTCTGCTGGCAAAGGTGCTCTGGAGGCTCATTCCCCTGCAGAACGGGCATGAAACACATGAGTAATGCTTCAAAGTCATCTGTGTGTGTCTCATCAGGCATCTCATTACTTGACCATGTCAGAGAGTCACATCACAAATCACACCATCAGTCCGTCTTTCACATCCAAAGTGTGGAACACTATCTACAGCATGAATTGCAACAAGCACGTGTACAGGAAAGATATGAAACATACTACACAATGCATAGCAATCAATGTACACATTAATCATGACATACCCCATCTAGCAAAAGCTGAACAGTGGACAATGACACCTAAATCATCCCCACTAGGGGTGTCAACACAAGTCACACAGCACCAGACATGCCACAGATATGACAGTCCAAAGCCCTTGTGTAATATTCTGTAACACCGAACCATCCTTGCGAGCCCATGGATAAGGGAGGCAGGAGTGGCATATGTGAGTCAAGGACCCCAAGCAGCAAACACATACACAAGACAACCATGAAGGGCCCAGCTGGAACAGACAGTAGATGCCCTCAAAAGCCACAAAGCACTGCACCGTCACATGAAAGCACAATAGACCAGCAATTTTAAACTAACTCAACTATTAACTAATTACACTAACAATGGAAAACCTACATTACCTATTTAAACTAACTATCAAACAGAAACTTAACTAACTAAACTAAAAGACAAATCATATCAAAAATGGCCACATACGACCCGGGGGGGAGGGGAGGCACCCAGGAGGGGGGAGGTACAGGGTGCTGCTCAACATCCACATGCGATGATGCTGAGCCAAAAAAAAAATCCTCCATGGGCTCAACGCCTGCACAGCCCGACCTATGTGGGAGATAGATGGTCATCCGAGTCTGGCTCATCCTGTAAAGGAGGACATGGCACAGTAGCCTGGCCACGCCTAGCCACAGCTTGCCCCTCGTCGGCAGCAAGTCTGCCGGACGGGTGAGCCTGGTTCTGTGTGGCGATGTGACATAGGTCTGCATGCAGAACCTCACGTGATACACGTGCTTCCGCTTGCAAGGTAGGATGTGTAACACGGAGTTCCTCCTGCAAGGCCTGGCTGGACAACCGCTGCACCTCCCGGCAAGCCTGTAGCTCAGCCGAGATGGTACGCTCAAGCTGTGCAAACCTCCCCTCTGCCTGCTGCCTTTGGGACATCATAAGGACACCCAGAGTGGATCTGAGGGAAGCATACTCCTCCCTCAGGGCATCCATGTGCGCCTCTGCGTGAGCAGCAATTGCTTGACGCAGAGACGACATTTCAGCCTGGCGTGCCCTGTCTGAGGCCGCCATGCCCAGCCTGAGCGAGCGGGCCGTGGACCGTGCCGCCTGCTGCTGGAGAAGCACCTGCCTAGCAGGGGGGAGCACAGATCGGGCCACACGCTCCATGCTCTCAGCGATGTTCTCCATTGCTGCCCCCTGCCGTTCGGAATTGGCAGTCATGTCTTGCTCCCACTCAGTATACAGCGGTTGCGCGCGGCGACCGCGTTGCCGGGCTTGACCCCTGCGGGACCCAAGGACCGGGGGTCCTCGCTGTGTTGGCACCGCCTGCGGCTGCACGACTACATGCCCCCGTCGACGTGATGTCCCAGGCACATCAGTGACTGGTGTGGAGGGTGACCCTGCATCCCGATCCACCACGGGCAGAGGAACCAAGACTGTCTGATCCCTCAGTGCAGGTGTCGCAGACAGAGGAGTGTCCACATCAGAATCACTCACCCCTGACACATGGACTTGATGCTCATCCAACTCAACATGGACGTCAGAGTCGTCATCAAGGCTGGACTCATAGGCAGCCAGAGACAAGATGGACTGCAGCACTTGGGGGTTTTCGTGGCCTACCACCCCACGACCCCCACTAGTGCTGGGTTGATGTGGTGTTACCAACCCTGTGTCTGGCATGGCAACACCATCCTCCGCCTCCATTGCGTCATCACCTAAAAAATAGAGAGAAAAAGGTCACTACACATGTCAGAAGCACACGACACACACACACACCGACAGCAAAGGCATCCGGCAGACATGTGACACACAACATATGACCTGGCATGCATGCTGTGTCTACTTTGAATAGCTTCTGTGATCAGACCTGTTGAAAGGTGGCAGTTTCCATGGACGTGGGTCTATGCAGTGCAGACAATGTGTACGCCACTCACTACCTACATGTACAAGCACTCCATGGTGTGTGCCAGGAAATGTGAAGGCAGTGCAATGTCAAATTCAGACATCACGTGCATTGTGCATTCAATGTGTACCATGTCTAGAAGCCAAGCACCCCTCCACCCCAGTACCAAAGCAGGGATGCCTAGCATGGTATCAAAAGGCTGACCATACACCTGTGTATTGACAGGCAGTGTTGACTGGAATCATCAGCTTAATGTGATTCAAATTACAACACTGAAAATGATGCTGGGACAGTGGGCAGGACACATGATGAAAACTCAGGAGGCCGCCCACGTGTGAAGAAGACACAACAAGAGTTGGACAGAGTCATTGGCCATTGAACAGGCTGAGGCCTGTGAGCCACACAGATTGTCAGAGCCGAAACATGTGTGCAACGCAGGACTGAGCCACAGTTGACATGGGGAGGCCGATGAGATGGCAGGCAATGTATGTAACCAAGGACTCATATTACAGTGATCATCCAGTCAAGGACACATAGGGGCATGCGTGCAATGCACATGAAGCATGAATGGGCACTCATGTCCCTGCGGGACATCTGACCCATGCACAGTACAAGTGAGATACCCTGCATCGAGTACTAAGGGTGTACCACACGGCATATGTCTGGCAGTTTCTACGCTGGAAGTTAGCATCTACACAGGACACATGAACAAAAAACTACACATTGGCAAGATTGAAGCAGACCAGTGCAAAGGTGGAACTGGGGTGCAGAGTGGCAGAGGAGGGGCAAGGGAGCATGCCCACATGGAGTCCCGCATGCAGGCAGAGGAGACATGCATGACGGAAGCATTGCATTACTTACACATCAGAACCATGTACACGTCACATGTAGCAGCAATCATGCACAACACATCCCACAAGTGAAACACACACGTCCTCAACAAACACGCATCAACACTCACTGGACTGGGCATCAAAGTCCAGCATCTCTCCCACTCCTTCGACCAATTCAGGTGGTATGAACTCCGCAACGAGAGCCTCATGCGGAGTGAGTTCTTCCTCCTCTGGTGCAGGCCCACCGCCAGTCACCAGAGTCAAGTTGTAATTTGAGGCACGCTTAGCCTTAGTGCTGCGCTTGATGTCATTCCAACGCTTTTTGCACTCCTGCGCCGTGCGCACCTCATGGCCGAATGAACTGACATGTTCCGCAACATGCTTCCAGTGGGTGTCACGTTGGGCAGCCGTAGTCTGACTATTGGCACCCACTAGCATGTCACGGCTGTGGCCCCGCACGTAGTCCACGAGGAAGTCCAGTTCCTGCTTACAGAAAGGCTTCTTCCTCGACGTGCAGGAGGTCGTGGCTGTGTGTGGGGTCCCAGCCTGTGCTGCAGGTGCAACCTTCCTCCTCTTGGACTGTGGCGCAGACCCTGGCTGGCTAATGCCGCCCTGACCAGTATGGCCAGTGGGTTCGGTGGATTGAGCCAAGGGAGTGGCAGGTGGAGGGATGACCAAAGGCCTGACTTGTGTCAGTGGCAGCTGGGTGCCCACTAATGGACCCTGCGCAGCAACATCAGCTGTGGGAGGGTCATTGACTGCAACGGTCCTGGTTGGCAGACTCACAACCGGGGTGCTGTTGGGTGCATCTGCCCCTGCACTTGCCAACACCCGGCTGTTCGGGGCAGCAGATGACATGACTGCCCCAGGGACACGTGTCTTGGTCTGAGCAGCCAGGCGTGCCCCTATGGTTTCCCCCCTGGCCTGTTGGAGATCTACCAAGGGCTCTTCAAGTGCCAACGCAGCCTGCGCTGGCAGACCCTGAGCCTGGGTGGCGGTGTCCACAGCTGCACCTGCAGCTACCACTACCCTTGGGCCCGTGGCAGTCGATGGAACGGACTGCCGGGTCATACGGGTGCCAGTGCCAGATGCAGGAGCTGCATCCCCCGGAACCACAGGGGGTGGTGGCATGGCTGCACCAACACATGGCACAACATTGTGCTCAAGTGGCGCACCCCTGTCTCTTCCCCCTCTGTGGCCGCCCTGGACACCCTGGAGTCCCCCTACTCCCTGGTCACCACGGCCACGTCCCCGACCACGCCCGCCACGAGGAGGACGCCCAGCTGAGGCACCCCTCACCTTTGGTGGCCTCCCAACCATGGCACAGATGTAGTAGTGCTGGCACAGATGGAGTGGTGCCAATGGGAGGTGTACACCACAATTGACCTGGGCAATTGGGGTGAAGGGGGTGGGAAGCAAGATGTTAACAGCCCCCCTGCACCTGCAAGGCTGTATGTGACCCCGGAGATGCGGTGACGGGTCACGCAACGCTCAGGCACCCCAAAACTGCAGTAAAACCGTGCACGCAACCCTGCAGCCTATGTGCGTGGATTCAACCTCCCGCAGTACGCGGTGGCACCCAGTAACACGAATAACGCGTACGCGTGGGTCACGCAGGCTACTATGACATCAAAAATGGGTGCGATACACAGGGGCACCCGCAGTGGGAAAAAGAGTGTGTGCGACTCACCGTCTGACTAGCGCGATGCAGAAAAACACGCATAGCCAATACCCCCGCCAAAAGAAGAGATACGTCCTTGATAGCTGTGAAGTTGTGATGGCGCGCGAAACAACAGGAAGCAGCAACACACGTCGGTCTCCACGAAAGGCACGTACAGCGAACTGCTGGGCCCGCTCACCTTTAACGCGTGCTGAGGGAAACGCACGCGCACGTCACGTCACTTACGCGCATGGGCCCTTTCCTCGTATTACACGCGGACGTGCAGTTTTCCACGCGCGCTTACGCGCATGGGCCCTTTCCTCGTATTGCACGCGGACGTGCAGATTTTTGGGGGTGGGGGTGGTGGGAGACATGGGTGGGGGCCTGGTGGAGGCTGCCCCTTGTGGCTGGGGGTGCTGGGAGACATGGGTGGGGGCCTGGTGGAGGCTGCCCCTGCACTGCTGGGGGGTGGGGGTGGTGGGAGACATGGGTGGGGGCCTAGTGGAGGCTGCCCCTGGTGGCTGGGGGGTGGGGTGGTGGGAGACATGGGTGGGGGCCTGGTGGAGGCTGCCCCTGGTGGCTGGGGGGTGGGGGTGCTGGGAGACATGGGTGGGGGCCTGGTGGAGGCTGCCCCTGCACTGCTGGGGGGGTGGGGGTGGTGGGAGACATGGGTGGGGGCCTGGTGGAGGCTGCCCCTGGTGGCTGGGGGGTGTGGGTGCTGGGAGACATGGGTGGGGGCCTGGTGGAGGGTGCCCCTGGTGGCTGGGGGTGCAGGGGGACATGCGTTGGTGGGCAGTAGTGCAAGTTGACATGTGGCTTGGCTGGGGGTCATGGCCATGGTTGATGGTGTGCCTGCAGGACATGTGCAGGGTAGGCCCCTGTGGTGTGAGCCACCTGCAGGGGCCGTGGAGGGTGTAGAGGGAACACCTGGGAGGACCCACACGTGCAATTCACGTGTGGTGTTCCCCGCGCACCCCTGTAATACACGTACCCTGATGGAATCGCGTGTGGAACTTCCCGCGCACCCCTGAAATGCGTGTACCCTGCTCGCATGGGCCCAATCGCGTGTGGAACTTCCCACGCACCCCTGGAATACACGTACCCTGATGGAATCGCGTGTGGAACTTCCCGCGCACCCCTGGAATACACGTACCCTGCTGATGTCGCTTGTGAAACTTCCCCCGCACCACGAAATACACGTACCCTGATGAGATCGCGTGTGGAACTTCCCGCGCACCCCTGAAATACACGTGCCCTGTTGATGTCGCGTGTGAAACTTCCCCCGCACCCCAAAATACACGTACCATGATGAAATCGCGTGTGGAAATTCCCACGCACCCCTGAAATACACGTACCCTGCTGCAATCGCGTGTGGCACTTCCCGCGCACCCCTGAGATACGCGTACCGTGCTCGCACGGGCCCAATCGCGTGTGGAATTTCCCGCGCACCCCTGAAATACACGTACCCTGCTGAAATCGCGTGTGGCACTTCCCGCGAACCCCTGAGATATGCGTACCCTGCTTGCACGGGCCAAATCGCGTGTGGAATTTCCCGCGCACCCCTGAAATACACGTACCCTGCTGAAATCGCGTGTGGAAATTCCCGCGCACCCCTGAAATACACGTACCCTGCTGAGATCGCGTGTGAAACTTGCCCCGCACCCCGAACTACACGTACCCAGCTGAAATCGCGTGTGGAAATTCCCGCGCACCCCTGAAATACACGTACCCTGCTGCAATCGCGTGTGGCACTTCCCGCGCACCCCTGAGATACGCGTACCGTGCTCGCACGGGCCCAATCGCGTGTGGAACTTCCCGTGCACCCCTGAATTACGTGTACCCTGCTCGCACGGGGCCAATCGCGTGAGGTACTTCCCGCGCACCCCAGTGATACATGTAGCCCGCTTGCCGTGCTGGTACAGGGTTAGCGCAGTCCTTTGCGCTGGATTGGGTATATTGAGGGCTTTTCCCTGCGCGAGAGGCGTTCTTGGGGGCGTAACTGGCGCTGCGGCAGGGTCGCTGCGCCACTGTGCGCCACGGCTTGTTTTGGTGGCTGGAATCCATGAATACGCTGTGCGTGGAAATGGATTTTAGCGCACGCGGCTGGCACAGGGATTCGCACGCGCACACTGTGCGCCAGCCGCGTGCGCCACTTGTGCGCTGAATTCTATGAATTACCCCCCAAATGTTTTCGTAGAAGAAACACCTTCACGGTTTTGTACATCCAACTGTACAAAACTATTGGTTGGACTCATGATCTAGGCCTGAAAGGGTGTTACATTGCTACCAAATTGGTTTTCGACAAGAAACTTTAAAATTTGGATTGGGACAATAATTATGTTCATCTATCAGGTCTTAAATCATATGCGGCAGTAACATTTGTGACACACGAAATAAAGAAGGCTCAACCTTACCTACGTTATGTCCCGACCCGTTAGTTAGGCGATTGGTGTTACTGCTATGAAAGAATCACCTTTGCTGGCTGTCAGATGTGCTCAACTCAAACTGGCACCAGATGAACGATTTTGTTGTATATGCAGACTGAGGCAGGGCCCGGAGACTGCGAAACATGTTTTTACAGAGTGTGTGTAGCTTGGCTCAGTTTACATGAGCACCTGGTGCATAGCTGTGAGGCAATTAGATTGGCTGACTTTTGGCACTACTGCCTAACTTCTAGACACATTTCTGTACATATGACCCTATACCGTCTATGGTGTATATTAGAGAAGAGGCTAACTCTAATTGGGGACATGATTTAGGTATTGATTTCACATAGTAGGCTGCTGGCAGTTTAAACTTGAACTGTTAAGTGAAACCTTATATTCTGTGATGAAATGGTTTGCAAGTGTTCTAGTATAATAGTATATTTATATGTATATGTATGATATTTTATTCATTTTTATGATTGTATTTGTATTTGTTTTTAATATTCGTAATATATATGTATTATTTATGAAATTTGTGAAACGTTGACATTGAACTAAAACACAATAAAGAATAATAATAATAATAATAATAATCATAATAATAATAATAATAAGCCTATGCGGGGGACATTTTCTCAAAATAAATTGGTAAATTTTTATGCTAGTTTAAATGACACTGGCTTTGTATATTGTGTCATGATATGCAATAAGTCAAACTTAAAATACGGTGTCATGAGATTAAATGAATATTTGCCTGTACTAAATAGTAGATCAGAAACAGGATTGTTTTTAAAATCCAGGGTGCACCCACTACATGCAATACTTTCCAAAGTGTATCTGAGTGCTGCTCAAGCCACCCAGGATACTGTCAATTATTTGAGGGTGCTGCTAAAACATTCTGCAGTGGTGTGACTTATGTAAGGCCCAATATGCCAACCTTCCAATGTTTCTGATGAAATATGCTGCAATGCTTTCAAATATGTCAGTGGTCGGCTACATGTGCTACCATGACAATTTCTAAAATGTCTAAATTGTCATTAAAATTGTCACAATCGCATTGTAATTTCACATTGCCCGAGTTAAGCACTCTGTCATGGCAGATGCTATATATATTGCCCAGAAAAATCAACCATCCCTTTTTTCAGTTTGATTGTCTTTATTCTGATTATAAAGAGGGTTATGACAGCATACTGAAAATCATACATATAACCACATAGCCAGAGAATGTTCAAAGATAATATAAACAACAATTGGGCAAAACGGTCGAAAATAATGCTGGAAAAAAACTAGCAGGCAGATTAATGTTTTCACAGTGTCAAGTACCAGCCATAAGCAACATACTATGTATCTGAAATGCAAAAGAATAAATAATAAACAAACAGGGGAGCAGACAAGGGAACTAACACATGAACAAGAGGAACAAAGGGAAAGAAAGGAGCATAAAACATTAAAACATTCTAAACTATGGAGTTAACTTAAGGCAAATGTCAATAATAGCAAACGTGCAATTCAGTTTGAGGAAGAAAGGATGGTGCAGCAACATCTAAGTGTGCATCAAAGGACAACTTAAGAGCTGCGGAAGGTCAAGCTGAAGTGATCTAAAAAGAGAATGAAAAAAGCCAATTTTGCATTATATTTGGGTTTGGCATTAAGGTAAGTGGCCATACATTGTTCCATTCTCTGCACATGACAAATGGTGTTCCACCATCCCTTAGTGGAGATATTTAGCAAGTGTTTCCAATTAGCAGGGATAAGCTTAAGGGCAAGAGCAATAAAGAGGTCATAGAGCAAGTGTTATCATATAAGGTAGTGCCAAAGTCCAATTCCCATTTAGCCTGTACAGGCCATTTAGTGACAAAATGATCCGTATTACATAACACTTTATAACGTTTTGCAGCAGGGTCATCAGAAGCCATGGTTAAAAGCACAAGTCTAGAGGCATCAGGTAAGAGAATACAATTCAGAGAATGCAGCTGAGGCTCCAGACACCCGTTGACCAAACTATTGTAAAAGTTGAAATCAGAGGTGGGGATGGGGAACAGATATTTTAGCTGTTGGAATGAGATAGGAGAGCCATTATAACTAATCTGATGAAAAAATCTGATGCCTTTGTTTAACCAGGTCTTGCGGCAGAGTGCCCTACATTGATAGTGATGGCTTTATTGTGCCATAAAAATTGAGAGAGATTCTGGGCAGGGGATCTGCAGTGAGGGAAGAGAAACAGTCTTAAGGCCAAGGTGGAAGCCTTTATGGTGTCTGAGAATGTAGAAGAGATATGACTGAAGATATAAATTAGATCAGTGATGTCATACAGGAGTATCAGGGATTTTTCCAGCAAGAAGCAGTGTGAGACGGAGCAGAGGTGGTTAACCAGCAACAGGTCTGTTTGAGTAGGAAGGCAGAGTGATATAGTTTAAAATCTGGGAATCTGACACCTCCACACCCATCTGAGGCTCTTAACTTGTGAACAGCAATTAGTTTACATTTCCCTGACCAACAAAGGAAACTGAGAAGAATAGAGTTGATGGACTTGAAAAATGAGGAAGGTTATGGGATAGGGAGTGGCTGCAGAAAGTACAGGAAAATGGGGGACAACATCATTTTAATGGTATCAATTCGACCCCACCAGGATAGATAAAGGGGTGACCAACTCAATGTGGGTTATTTGAGTCTATTGATTAGTTATTTGGCATTCATTTTAACAGTATTGGCTACAGTAGAAGCAAATCATAGACCGAAATATTTAATTGAGTCCTGTCACCATTTAAAACCAAACATGTTTAAATCATGCTTACCGCAAAAGGAATTGAGAGGCAGAACGTCAGACTTACCTCTATAAGCTTATAGCCAGAGACCAAAGAAAACTGACGCAGATAATCTAGCAAAAAAGGAAGATGGAGTTTGGAGTTTTTAATAAGAATCAAGATGTCATCAGCATACGCTGCAATTTATGTACTGGATGTTCCATATGGAATTCCAGGGATGTTTCCATCAGCCCTAATGAGTTCTAACAAATATTCTAGAAATAGGATCTAGAGAATAGTGGAGAGAGTGCAGCCCTTTCTAGTGCCGCTTAGTAAAGGGAAGAACGGTGAGGATAAGCCATTAATACAGACTGAAGATTTAGGCAGGAATAAAGAAGTTTAACAAGCGATATGAAGCTTTCGCCACACCCATGCCACTGCAGGGTTTGAAACATAAAATCCCAGTTGACGCGATCGAATGCTTTTTCAGCATCAAGTGCTATAGCGGCATACCCTATATTGTCCATTTTGTCCTTCCACACCATGTTTAGAGTATTCAGTAAAAGCCTGGCATCCGCAGAAATGTTCCTGCCCTTGACATAGCCAACTTGATCAGATTTGATCAGACTTGATCAAGGCGGCAAGAGAAGATTCAATTCTATTGGCCAGAATTTTGGCAAAAATCTTGGTCTCTACATTAATGAGGGAGATTTGTCTACAATTTTTAGGATGGTCGGGGTCTTTGTCGGCTTTGGGAAAAATAATAAGATGTGTGTAACGCTCACCTGATTCTCGCAGAGGCGCCGGTCTTGACTGGGC
Organism: Ambystoma mexicanum; assembly: GCF_040938575.1. Lineage (NCBI taxonomy): Eukaryota > Metazoa > Chordata > Amphibia > Caudata > Ambystomatidae > Ambystoma > Ambystoma mexicanum. The sequence continues at coordinate 827,826,000 of NC_090924.1, read as the reverse complement.
GACTACCGTATCTTCAAAAGTGATGTGTAGCACCCGGTTGGCTCTTTGGGCTGGACCTCTGTGCACTGTATGCCTGACTCGAAGAGTAAGATGTCTGCAGATAGAAAATATGGGATTAATGAACTGGGGTTATTGGGGTGTCCCTATCTCTTTCCTTTTCTCCTCTCCTGTAGAACCCCAAAGGTTAACGCTCTCACCTTAGGTAAGTGAACGCCGAGCTCTCCATCTGCCTCGGGGCAGGGTGCTGTAACCAGTTTCTTCACTGGATAGGTAGCGCAGGCCTCTTGACTTCAGAGGACTGCTGTCCGTCGTTTACTTCACGAACGGTGAGTTCCGAGTATTTCAAATGTCTTTAAAAGTCTTTTGTAATGCTGTCTCTTATTTTGCAGGGTTCCGGCGAGGGCGGTTGACTGGCTGAAGTGAGTTGAGGATGGATCCGTATGCGGAATAGAAGCGCCTGGAAGCGCGTAAGTAAGCGCTTGTTGCTTGCTTCACAATGCGCACTAACTGTCCTTTTATTTTGCAGGTACCAGTTCGGAGCTGCTGAAGGATGCCGGAATGCCCACTGAGTTCGGCGTGGATGGAGTAATGGCACGTGAGTATTTAACGTTACCCAATGTCTTTAAACGCACCTTCTTTTGTCTTACAGATGCGGGATGCAGCGCCGACGGCCTCCGGAGCGTGCGAAGAGTTGGTAAGCTTTTGTCTTTCAGATGCCGGAATGCAGTGCGATGACCTCCGGAGCGCGTGAAGAGTAGGTAAGCCTTTGTCTTTCAGATGCAGGAATGCTGCGCGAGGCGTTGATGACAGCCGATGGACCAGGTAAGAGATGCGCTGTCACTGAAGACCGTAATGCTAACCTGTTCTTTCTTGTCTTTATAGATGTTGCTGAAGACTGGATTCAGGATGGTAAGCCTTTTTCCTTTAGGCCCAGGATCAGATGCAGAAGACACGATGAGCGTTCTGCTGCAGAGGATGCAGAATAATGAAAGCAAGATTCATCCATCGGGTGTGGTTTAAATAGCCTCCTGTAGTGCTTAGGTGTCTTCTTCCACAGCCTCGCCTAGGTAAGAAAAGAGTTCCTGCCTTCCAGAAGAGTTCCAGTGTTCTGAGCCTAGGGAGTGGCTCCTGCCCCACCCAACAGGAAAAGTAGTCCCAAACAGAGGAGGATCAGAGGCTCATACTGGCAGGTCAGTAAGAAGCATGGTCTGCTGCAGGTAAGTCCACCCAAGCGTTATGAGCCCGGCGCTTGCAGCGCTGGGACTGGGCATATTTATGAGCCTGGCGCCACTGGCACCTGGACAGGGTCCAAAAGGTCCCAATTGGGACTGATTGGCACTCGGAACCTGGGTTATGGGTCTGCTTCCAAGGGAGTTGGGTAAGTCCTGGCCTTTTGGAAGCAGAGATCATGACAGTACCCCCCCTCAAGGCCCCTCCCAAACCGGGCTTCCCCGGGGGTTTTGGCTTGTCAGGAAATGTTTGATGAAATCTTTTGATTAGACGAGGAGCATGGACATATTCTGCAGGTTCCCAGGATCTTTCTTGAGGGCCGTAGCCTTTCCAGTCAATTAGGTAAAATAGCTTAGATTTGGAGATCTTGGAGTCCAGGATGCTTTTGACTTCAAACTCGAGTTCTCCATCAACTAGGATAGGTTTTGGGGATTTAGTTAGTCGGGTTTGAGGTTGCACGGGTTTTAAAAGAGAGACGTGGAAGACCGGATGTATCTTCATGTGAGGGGGCAAGTCCAACTTGACCGCTACTGGGTTTACTATGGTAGTGATGGAATAGGGACCAAGGTATCTTGGGTTGAATGTGCGTGGTCCTTTTAGAGGTAGATATTTGGTGGATAACCAGACTTGATCTCCTACTTGATATTGGGGGGCTTCCTTCCGATGTTGATCTGCTCCTTTCTTGTATTGTTCCTTAGCCCTTTGAAGGTGAGAAACGGCTTCCTTAAAAGCTTGGGTGATTGTAGAGTGCAGGTAGTCTACTGCTGGTGTTCCCAGATCTTGGGGTGGATCCAACTCTGAGGTTCGAGGGTGACAGCCGTATAAAAGAAAAAACAGGGTTTTCCCAGTTCCTGAGTGGACAGAGTTGTTGTAGGCATATTCGGCTATCCAAAGGATATCTTTCCAAGTTTTTTCAGTTTGTTGCAGCATGCAGCGTAAATACTGTTCCAGAGTTTGATTGGTCCTCTCGGTTTGTCCGTCGGTTTGAGGGTGGTGACTGGTCGATAATCTCACATCAATTTGAGCCGACCGACAACAACTTCGCCAAAAATGAGAAATAAATTGACTACCTCGATCCGAAATTAGCACTGAAGGAAAACCGTGCAGTCGGACGATGTTTTCGAGAAATTCTCGGGCCAGAGTTGTTGCTGTTGGCAAGCCTTTGAGTGTAATGAAATGCGCCATCTTGGAGAATAAGTCCACGATTACCAGGATCGTATTGTATCCGGAGCATGGAGGTAGGTCGGTGATGAAGTCCATAGATAGCGTATGCCAAGGGCGAGGTGGGATGTCAATAGGGTGTAAGAGGCCGGCTGGTCTTTCCTTTTGACTCTTGTTTTGAGCGCATACTCCACAGGACATTATAAAGTCTCTGATATCTTTTTTCCAAGACGGCCACCAGAAGTAGCGCTTGATCTTTTCTGAGGTTTTGGCCATACCGGGATGTCCTTCCATTAGAGACTCGTGATAACAAGAGATCACCTTTTTCTGTAAATCTGTGCTGGGCAGGTATAATCGTTCTTGGAAATACAATAAGTTGTCCTTTACTGCAAAGTCCTTTCCCTGCAGATGCCTATTCTGTATTTCTGCTGGAGTTATGAGTTGCCTGGTTTTATCCTTAATTTCCTCCATGGATTGTGTGGTTATTACACCCAGAATTCTTTGTTCGGGAATGATAGGTACAGGTTTAGGGTTGGTCAAGTGTTCCTCCACTCCCATCCGAGAAAGGGCATCAGCTTTACCGTTTTTTGTACCAGGTCGATAGGTAATTATGAAGTCAAACTCGGCAAAGAATAGTGCCCAACGGAGTTGTCTAGAGGATTGGGCTTTTGCGGTTTTCAAATATTGCAGGTTTCGGTGATCCGTAATCACAGTAACGGTGTGTCAGGCCCCCAGAAGATAATGCCGCCAAGCCTTAAAGGCAGACTTGATAGCCAAAAGTTCCTTATCAGTAATAGTGTAATTGATCTCAGGAGGCGAGAATTTGCGAGACCAGAATGCCACGGGATGTAACTGATTGGTTACTGGGTCCTTCTGTGATAGAACTGCCCCCATGGCAAGGCTCGAAGCATCAGTTTCAACGATGTAGGGGAGTTCGGGGCGAGGATGTTTTAGAATTGGTGCAGAGATGAATTTTGTCTTCAAATTCTGGAAAGCTTGTTCCGCCTCGGTAGACCATTCAAAACGTTTGTTTTTCTTTAACAAGGCGGTGATGGGCTGGACTATTCGAGAGAATTCGGGGATAAACCTGCGGTAAAAGTTGGCGAAGCCTAACATGCTTTGAACCCCTTTTACGGAGGATGGTGATGGCCATTTGAGAATTGCATCGACCTTCCTTGAATCCATACGCACTCCGCTAGGTGATAATATGAAACCCAAGAATTCAACTTCAGTCACGTTGAAAACACATTTTTCCAACTTAGCGAAAAGTCTGTGTTGACGCAACCTCTCGAGGACCATTTTCACGTGTTTACGATGTTCAGATTCCGATGAAGAATAAACGAGGATGTCGTCAATGTAAACGACAACACATACATCTATGAGTTCTCTGAGGACATCGTTCATAAAATATTGAAAGGCGGCCGGGGCATTGCAAAGTCCGAAGGGCATGACCTGATATTCAAATAGCCCATACTTGGTGCGGAAGGCCGTCTTCCATTCATCGCCCTCTTTTACTCGTACCAAGTGGTAGGCTCCTCTAAGATCCAGCTTTGTATATATGCATGCTCTTCTGACTTGGTCCAGGAGTTCAGGGATTAAAGGTAACGGATATCTATTCTTAACGGTGATCTGGTTCAGGGCGCGGTAATCTATACAAGTTCTAAGGTCCCCTTCTTTTTTTGGAACGAAGAACAAAGCTGAAGAAGCAGGGGACTTAGAAGGACGAATAAACCCATTCGCTAGGTATTGATCCAGGTATTGTCGGAGGTGAAGGTTCTCAGGCTCGGTGAGGGCATAAATTCTGCTACACGGAGGAGTAGATCGAGGTATCAGGTCTATCTGGCAGTCATAGGACCTATGAGGAGGTAGAGAGTTAGCCTGATCCTTCCGGAAAACATCTTGGAATTCTAGGTATTCGGGAGGTAACTGGGGAGTCTCCGAAGAAATTGCTGCTAGAGCAACACCAGGTAGAGGGTGACAAATAGAGACACATTCTGGGAACTGAACCGTTCTTGCTCGCCAATCGATCCGAGGATTGTGTTTCTCTAACCAAGGTATCCCTAGAATAATCTGGAACTGAGGGGCCTTGATCACATCGAACACGATCTTCTCATGGTGTCCATCTTGACTTACAAGCGTCACTTCTTGAGTGGTATGCGTTACTGGTCCGGAGGCTATCTCCGTACCATCCACCGTAGTAATGACGTCCTTTACAGCCTTGGGACAAAGAGTTAGATTCATCCTCAAAACCATTTCATGATCCACATAATTGCCGATGGCACCGCTGTCGACGTAAGCTTCAATCGCATGTAATCGATCCGGATGATCAGGGCTAATGAGGACCATAGGTATCACGAAATGCGAGGTCACGGAACTGGTTTTAACGCTCGGCAAGAGGACCTCTATTCTTGTCGGGCGAGGTTGTTTCCCTGCTCAGAGTTTGTGACCTTGGTAACTGCAGCTCCTACCGCCTTCTTGGCTGGTTTCACCGGACAGTCTCGAAGAAAGTGCCCTGAGTTTCCGCAATAGAGGCATAATTGCAACTGTTTTCTCCTTTCCCGCTCCTTTTGTGTTAGTGGTCCTTTCAGGCCCCCTATTTGCATGGGTTCCCCGGAGTCTACTCCTTTGGAAGGAGTTGGTGGTTTGGAAAATACTCGAGCATCAAACTTGGAACGATCGGCCTTCCTGTTCTGCAGTCTGTGATCTATTTGAACGACTAAGTCTATATAGTCCGAACAGTCTTGTGGGGGATTCACTACTTGGGCTAAAACGTCTTTGAGCTCTCCACGTAGACCTCTATAAAACAGCGTAATCCTTTTGTCCTCAGGCCATTGAGTTTCCACTATTAGTCTGTTGAAAGATGCAATATAAGCCAAAAGGTCTTGATTACCCTGTCGCAACGAAAGAAGCTCATTGTCCAAGGCCTGCCCCTGTGAATGTCTTGCGAACAGTTTTTCCATACTAAGCTGAAAGGCTTGAAAATCATGGAGAACCGGATCATCTTGATTAACTAGAGGGATCGACCAGTCTGCCGCATTGCCACTAAGGTACCAAAGCACAAAAGCTACTTTAGCTTGATCAGTTGGAAAGGCTGCTGGCCGGCATAAAAAATGCAACCGGCACTGATTGATAAATACTGCAAACCTCTTTGGGTCACCAGAAAATCGTTCGGGCGGAGCCAGAGGTACCTTCCCAGGTAGGTTGATCTGCACTGGATTCATAGGGGATGTTGAAGGAAGATTTGCCCCTGATGCGGGTAACGGGGTCTGTCCGGCTTGTGACTGTAGCAATTGTCTAGCAAGATCGTCTGTTCGCTCCTTGGAAATAATTAGTTCCCTTCTTAGAGCATTAGTTTCCTGACAAGCTGCATGCACTTCTGCCCTTAGTTCCCCAAGTAACCGGGCTAGGTGGTCGGTATCCGAGGTTTCCATAGCGCCTGGGCGAGAGTTTTGCGGTAGGCTTTGCGTTCTGTAACGCTCACCTGATTCTCGCAGAGGCGCCGGTCTTGACTGGGCGACTACCGTATCTTCAAAAGTGATGTGTAGCACCCGGTTGGCTCTTTGGGCTGGACCTCTGTGCACTGTATGCCTGACTCGAAGAGTAAGTTGTCTGCAGATAGAAAATATGGGATTAATGAACTGGGGTTATTGAGGTGTCCCTATCTCTTTCCTTTTCTCCTCTCCTGTAGAACCCCAAAGGTTAACGCTCTCACCTTAGGTAAGTGAACGCCGAGCTCTCCATCTGCCTCGGGGCAGGGTGCTGTAACCAGTTTCTTCACTGGATAGGTAGCGCAGGCCTCTTGACTTCAGAGGACTGCTGTCCGTCGTTTACTTCACGAACGGTGAGTTCCGAGTATTTCAAATGTCTTTAAAAGTCTTTTGTAATGCTGTCTCTTATTTTGCAGGGTTCCGGCGATGGCAGTTGACTGGCTGAAGTGAGTTGAGGATGGATCCGTATGCGGAATAGAAGCGCCTGGAAGCGCGTAAGTAAGCGCTTGTTGCTTGCTTCACGATGCGCACTAACTGTCCTTTTATTTTGCAGGTACCAGTTCGGAGCTGCTGAAGGATGCCGGAATGCCCACTGAGTTCGGCGTGGATGGAGTAATGGCACGTGAGTATTTAACGTTACCCAATGTCTTTAAACGCACCTTCTTTTGTCTTACAGATGCGGGATGCAGCGCCGACGGCCTCCGGAGCGTGCGAAGAGTTGGTAAGATTTTGTCTTTCAGATGCCGGAATGCAGTGCGATGACCTCCGGAGCGCGTGAAGAGTAGGTAAGCCTTTGTCTTTCAGATGCAGGAATGCTGCGCGAGGCGTTGATGACAGCCGATGGACCAGGTAAGAGATGCGCTGTCACTGAAGACCGTAGTGCTAACCTATTCTTTCTTGTCTTTATAGATGTTGCTGAAGACTGGATTCAGGATGGTAAGCCTTTTTCCTTTAGGCCCAGGATCAGATGCAGAAGACACGATGAGCGTTCTGCTGCAGAGGATGCAGAATAACGCAAAGCAAGATTCATCCATCGGGTGTGGTTTAAATAGCCTCCTGTAGTGCTTAGGTGTCTTCTTCCACAGCCTCGCCTAGGTAAGAAAAGAGTTCCTGCCTTCCAGAAGAGTTCCAGTGTTCTGAGCCTAAGGAGTGGCTCCTGCCCCACCCAACAGGAAAAGTAGTCCCAAACAGAAGAGGATCAGAGGCTCATACTGGCAGGTCAGTAAGCAGCATGGTCTGCTGCAGGTAAGTCCACCCAAGCATTATGAGCCCGGCGCTTGCAGCGCTGGGACTGGGCATATTTATGAGCCTGGCGCCACTGGCGCCAGGACAGGGTCCAAAAGGTCCCAATTGGGACTGATTGGCACTCGGAACCTGGGTTATGGGTCTGCTTCCAAGGGAGTTGGGTAAGTCCTGGCCTTTTGGAAGCAGAGATCATGACAATGTGTGTCAGAGAAGGAACCAGATGAACATTGCTGGGATGCAAAATAAGAGTATAGCGTCTTTAATCTGGGATATAAGGAGCTAGCAAAGTGATTACAAAATTCAATAAAGAGCCCATCGGGGCCAGGGGCTTTCCCTCTGCCCAATCCTTTAATGGTGTGATTAATCTCAGGAAGAGTAACCTCTTCCCCCAAACGGGCAAGATTAGTTTGAAAATATGATGTTCTATTGATTTCTTTCCAAAGAAGTGATGATACGAGTAGGAGAAGCAGAAGTCTCAGGGATTATATAACTTAGAGCAAAATTGTTTAAAGAAGTTGAGAATGTCATCCGGTTTAGTCATAAAAGTCTCAGATTTGTCTTTAGTGCATGATATGAACTTTTTTCCTTTTTAGACTTAAGGTATGAGGCAAGGGATTTGCCAACCTTATTGGAAGTCTGATAGATTTTGGTTTTGTATTTCGACAGCGCGCCAGTGGCCAACTCAATGGAAAGCTGGAGGTACAAGTCATCAAGGTGTGCTTTATGTAGTTTCCTTTTCTTACAGGAGTAAGCTATGTTCTGACTGTGTAGCATCGCTTTAAAAGCATCCCAATTGATGACAGCTGAGGTGTCATTGTCCACATTTTGAGCAAAATACTGTTGATGAAAGGAATGAAATAACTGGATAAACTCTTAATCATGTAGTAGACTATTGTTAAATCACCATCTGGAAGGTGGCTTTTTAATATCAGCAAGGTTAAACCTGGTAGAGACCGGGGCATGATCGGAGATAATAGTGTTAGAAATAGAAGAGTCAATGATAGTGCTAGTGAGAGACCTTGATGAACAAATATAATCAAGACATGATAGAGTGTCATGACGGGATGAATAGAAGGTGTAATCTAAGTGAGTATGGTGAGAAAGCCTCCAGGTGTCAACAAGGCCAGTCTCAACTAGTCAACGCATGAAGGCTTTATGGGAGTTGGAGCTTTTGAAGATACACCTGGATTTTCTGTCTAAGAAGGGATCCATTACCTGATTAACATTGCAACACAATATGAGGTTATTTAGGATACAACTAAGAATAATTAGTTTAATAGAATCCCAAAAACCAGGGAGAGTGGGACCACACACATTCATAATAGATAGCGAACCAGAGCCAATCTTCAGTTCAACCAAAGCCCATCGCCCATCAGTGTCAGCGTATTGTGCTAATATTTTGCAGGTCAGTTTCTTGCTAATAAGTATAGCAACACCACCATACAATACAAATACAAATACAAATTCTTCTTGCCAACGGCAGGGCTCGCAATAACATCTTTAATCCAAATTGATTTGAACTTGATGGATTCAGGAAGAGACAGATGAGTCTCCTGTATACAAGCTACAGATGGCTTCAGTTTATTCAGGTGGGAGATGATCTTGAGTCTTTTAATAAGGTTGTTGCACCCTTTAATGACCCAAGTTATGCACTTAAAAACCATAGTAGCATATGAATGTGGGGGAAGCGGGCTGCAGCATATGGACCAAAACACAGTATGAAGCAAGAGTAATCACACAGATTCAAAAACAAGCAATAACGAGAAAAACTACTTCAAAATGAAGGCAAGACATGAAAGGAGAGAACATGAGGGTAAAGGCGAAGGAAAGGGAAGCCAGACCATAGTAAAGGGGTTTACACATGGGAAGGGAAAAAAAACACTATTCCAAGAGGTAAAGCACATAAAAAAAATGTATGAGGATGTAGGTTCAGAAAAGAACATTGAGAAAACTGGGAATAAAGTAACAGGAGTGGGTGACACCACTCGGACCGTCAAACGAACACAGATAGGAGATGGGACAGAAAACCACACCTGACTCATCAAAAATACAGAACATGAGATGGTAACAATAATGCAAACAGTGAGTTCAAGGAAACCGCCAATTAATGAAGAGAATCAAGGTCTTGAAGTTGAGGTTGAATCCAAGGAATGCAATGTGTCCATGTCTTCATTTTTATGGAGGGAATAAAAACTTCAAATCGGCAGGTTCATCAAAGTTGGTTGTTCGCCCATCATGAGTAACTTTGAAGGAGCAAGGATGAAAAAGGATGTATCTTATGTTAAGCTGTTTCAGGACTGGGCAAAAAGACAGAAATTCCTTACGACATTGAGCAGTGATCTTTGCCACATCTTGCATGATATCAATTTTGCTACCTTGCCATATCAGGGAATTCCTCTCCTTAACCTTCGAAATTAGGAGTTGGAGTTGAGTAAATTCTATTAGATAGAATATTAGTGTGTAAGGGTTTTGATTAGATGATGAGGAATTTCTGACTGGACTGATGCGATGGGCACACTGGATTTTGAGTGAGGTATTTGGTTGGAGACGAAGCAGGACAGGCAGCATCTTCTGTAGGAATGATATGGGATCAGACCCTTCGCATCCCTCCTGTAGACCAGCAACGTGCAGATTGTTACGCCTGCTTCTGTTCTCCAACTCCTCCGTGTGTCATTGAAGATTCTTAACTGTTTTTTCAAGCATTGCCACTTTTGGGGAAACATCCTCCACATACCCGACTCTTCTATCCATTTCATCCATCTACCTTCAAAATCCTGCCACCTGTCCTCTAGTTGCTGCAGTTTCTAGTTGGTGGTTTCAATGAAGGGTTTTAGTGCTCTGATCTCTTGTATGATAGCTTAAATAGTCAGATTGGCAGGAGAGAGCGGTGGTGGTGAATCCCTTTTAGGTCTTTTGAGATTGGCCAAGGGAGGGATAGAGTCGTTGATAGTGAGCTGTGACTTTTGGGTGCCTTTACCAGAAGCCATGCCAGAGAATAAGGTAGGCGAGAAGGACTGTTGTAGAAGTGGAGTAGAATAAAGGCAGTGAAAAACAACAGCCAAATGCAAAGGTCTGAGCCTTGGAGGCTTTAAAAACACAGACTAGTTGTTGTATTCAACAAAAGGTGTGTGAGCGGCGCTGGTGAGGAATGAAAATGAAATGCTTATGTGAAATATTTCAAGTTACCAAAGAGAAATATTGTAGGAATGTAAAAATAACAACCAAGTGCCCCTGCAACGCAACAGGTAAAGCACCAGATAATAATGGAGTTACAGAGAGGTGGCTTTAAAGCATCAGGTAAGCATTCCTCAGACGATAAATAGAAAACCGGTGTTGAAAAGCCGGCAGTATTCAGCAATGAAAAATTCCTCTCAGAAAAGTCTTCAAAAACTAGGTAGAAAGCAGTTGAAGCACCACGTGCTTATCAATGTACAATAGTCAAATTAAGGCAAGGTAGCAAGTGTAGCAATAAGAATATATAAAAAAGAAAAGAAAATGATGAGGAAACACTTAGCTTGTGAGAAGTAGTTTAGCCAAAATAATATTGTGAGGCAGGTGGTAGTGCTGAGCGTAGGAACAAGCCGACGAGCCGGAAAGGCACGAGCCGGCTCGTTGCATCAGAAAAGACCCCCAATATTTCCTCACAAAGTACAGCAGCCAGCTGAAGCAGAGGGCGCTCGCTACTCCTCGTTGATGGTGACTACTGAGAAGAGACACTGAAGCCGCCGGAGCACAGCAAAGCTTGCAGGCGAGGACTAGGAGAGTGGGCAGCTGAAGAGGACCGAAGGCAAAATGCAGTAATTAAAATATTGTAATTAATTATGTGATGGGCTGGAGCGGTGCATTCATGTGGCCATTTTCCCCGGCGCCAAGCCACACCCCCTGAGCCATCGCTTTTAATGTTGCTTCAGTTAAGTAGTGGTGCCAGTTTCATATAGTTTGCAAAGGTAGCGGGCACCCCTCTCTCGATAGAACAAGGCTTGATAACCTGTTCAGTGGTTATTAACCACTTGAGAGTTCGCAGCCACTGCTTTTTCTCACTGTGCCTTTCACAGATGGGAAATATCCATTTGCATATCAGTCTTTGTCCTGCCCAGGGGCAGTCCAGCACCGAAATGCAATGGCAATTCCAACCTGAACGAGAGTACCACCAGCAACCCCATACACGTGTTTCACCCTTGTTGGGGATCATCAGTGAGGTGAAGCTGATGCCTCTCTAAGCACAGTAAGAGGGAGACCACGTCTGGTTGCCCCCAGGAGACCTAGGGTTACCAATCCCAGGTTCCTTGAAATTTGGTTTGCAAAGGTAGCGGGCGCCCCTCTCTCGATAGAACAAGGCTTGATAACCTGTTCAGTGGTTATTAACCACTTGAGAGTTCGCAGCCACTGCTTTTTCTCACTGTGCCTTTCACAGATGGGAAATATCCATTTGCATATCAGTCTTTGTCCTGCCCAGGGGCAGTCCAGCACCGAAATGCAATGGCAATTCCAACCTGAACGAGAGTACCACCAGCAACCCCATATACGTGTTTCACCCTTGTTGGGGATCATCAGTGAGGTGAAGCTGATGCCTCTCTAAGCACAGTGAGAGGGAGACCACGTCTGGTTGCCCCCAGGAGACCTAGGGTTACCAATCCCAGGTTCCTTGAAATTTGGTTTGCAAAGCTAGCGGGCGCCCCTCTCTCGATAGAACAAGGCTTGATAACCTGTTCAGTGGTTATTAACCACTTGAGAGTTTGCAGCCACTGCTTTTTCTCACTGTGCCTTTCACAGATGGGAAATATCCATTTGCATATCAGTCTTTGTCCTGCCCAGGGGCAGTCCAGCACCGAAATGCAATAGCAATTCCAACCTGAACGAGAGTACCACCAGCAACCCCATACACGTGTTTCACCCTTGTTGGGGATCATCAGTGAGGTGAAGCTGATGCCTCTCTAAGCACAGTGAGAGGGAGACCACGTCTGGTTGCCCCCAGGAGACCTAGGGTTACCAATCCCAGGTTCCTTGAAATTTGGTTTGCAAAGGTAGCGGGCGCCCCTCTCTCGATAGAACAAGGCTTGATAACCTGTTCAGTGGTTATTAACCACTTGAGAGTTCGCAGCCACTGCTTTTTCTCACTGTGCCTTTCACAGATGGGAAATATCCATTTGCATATCAGTCTTTGTCCTGCCCAGGGGCAGTCCAGCACCGAAATGCAATAGCAATTCCAACCTGAACGAGAGTACCACCAGCAACCCCATACACGTGTTTCACCCTTGTTGGGGATCATCAGTGAGGTGAAGCTGATGCCTCTCTAAGCACAGTGAGAGGGAGACCACGTCTGGTTGCCCCCAGGAGACCTAGGGTTACCAATCCCAGGTTCCTTGAAATTTGGTTTGCAAAGGTAGCGGGCGCCCCTCTCTCGATAGAACAAGGCTTGATAACCTGTTCAGTGGTTATTAACCACTTGAGAGTTCGCAGCCACTGCTTTTTCTCACTGTGCCTTTCACAGATGGGAAATATCCATTTGCATATCAGTCTTTGTCCTGCCCAGGGGGTTGCTGGTGGTACTCTCGTTCAGGATGGAATTGCCATTGCATTTCGGTGCTGGACTGCCCCTGGGCAGGACAAAGACTGATATGCAAATGGATATTTCCCATCTGTGAAAGGCACAGTGAGTAAAAGCAGTGGTTGCGAACTCTCAAGTGGTTAATAACCACTGAACAGGTTATCAAGTCTGTTCTTTCGAGAGAGGGGCGCCCGCTACAATTGCAAAACCAGTTTCATATAGAGATACCCGTTTTCCACAGGTAAGAGCATTGTCACGCACCCAACATTACCATGCCAGTTTCAGAATGCACCCATGAGATTACAATGCCATGTTCACATTGCCTCCACAAAACTGCCATGCCATTTCCACAGTGATATGGCATGTTCACATTGCCCATTACATATTGTGAAATCTGTTTCAACAGTGCCATACTAGTTTTGTCCCACATTCATTGCCTCATTACATTGACAAGCAAGTTGCCCAATGACCCTTGAAAAGTAAAATTCCAGTTTTACATCGTTCATAGAAAATGTTCCTGCTCTTTTCACATTGCTCCCCGCATGTTGCCTCATGTCAATTTCACATTTTCCCCAAAAATGTTAAAAGTAGTTTTGTAATGTCTCTAGTTTCAAAGGGCTTAAGCCAGTTCTGCCCTAGTTCTGCACACATTAATGCTATGTTCATCTTACCCCATGTAAACTTTACACTGCTTGCAGAATATTGTGGTGCCATTTTCACATTGCCTCTCACAAATGTCCTTCAACATTCAATTTTCACAGAGGAACTGTCTTGCCAGTTTCACATTACATCCAAATAAATGTTTCTTTTCATTTTAAAATTCACAAAAATTAATTGACTTATCAGTTTCAGAGCACCATATTAGGCTGATGTTTTGATGCAACGCGAAAGCCTCCCCAATCCCATGCAAGCTTCCCTTTATCCAATAAAAATACTCTATTGGTTGCATAGTTACCATAATATTGCCCCATGCTGATTTTCCAATATGCATGGGGAAACTACCATAGAAAAAGCAGAGGGTGAGGGGGATCTTGAGGCACTTGCTCTTTTAGTTGTAACAGTTCAATATGGACAGTGGCCTGTGACAATGACAGTGGAATCATGCAGACAGAAAACCTGTCTACTGGCAAAGTCAGAACAAATGGGAATCTTTGCAACTTCATAGCAGAAACAAGACCTACCACATGCCTACCCGGAGGTAGCAAGCTATTTAATGAGTGTTCCATTAGTGTAGCACTCTGGATTACTTTTGATCTGCTGATTTTTCTCGTATGTCTATGTCGGAATGCTCTGGGATTTCTCTGCTATTTTGCACTTCATATCCTACTGACCTCAGCTGCCTACTCCTGATATGCTCACTGTTTGCTCTCACTCTGTCATGTTGTTTTGTTCCTGGTATTCTGTGTCGTTTGGTAGGGATTCTTAATTACTATAGGGCATTGGCAACTTCTGTTGCTCTTCTATTTGTTGATCACTATAGCTCTCCAGGTTGCTCTGGGTATTCTAAGGAACATGCAGACATTAACCCATCAGATTTTAGGAACTTATTTCCAGAAAGTTACAGGACTATTATCATCCTCATTCCTTGGAGTTCTTCAACTTGGCCAGCCTGTTCTGCACACCTGCTGTCACCTGCCCTGGAAGATATCTAGACCTGTGTAAGGGATGTTTCCTTTCCAATCCTTCCTCCTCTAGGTTTGTTGGCAACTCCCAAATGGACTACAGCTCAGGGTTGGAGATGGACCTTTTGTGTCCTCTCCACCTCCCCACCCCTTCTTCTTTTGGGTAGTCTGAGTTACTAAACCACATTTATGGAAGAGTGTTCTGTGAGCACTATCCTTGCGGACATGCACCCTAGATATCCGTACAGATCGAGGAACTGCCTTGCCACCCAAATACCCCCATGAAGTTCAAAGCTGATTCTGTAGCTGTTTTAGAACAGGCAATTGCTGCATACCTTCTTGGAATAACTATCACCAATCCAGCCATTAATGCGGTTTGGGCCAAATGCAAGCCAATACACACTCATTGCCTGATGAAGTTGATGGATTAGGATTAAACACTCTAGTTCCTTTTTCATCAGTTCAAGTACCACCTCTGGTTCTTGCTCTAGGCACAGGGGACCACTTACACCTTTCCTTCACAGCCCAGTATGGTTTTTGGGTGAGCATAAAAGGTACAGAACATTTAAAAACCAATATAAGTTGCCAATGTTGTGTAGCCAGCAGTTGCCTTCCCATATTCTCCATCTAACACAGAATTGTTGCCATCCTATCTGCTGGGCCATGTCCACTATTGGAAAATTTAGAAACACTTCTTCATGATGTTGACATACTTATAGATGCATTGACCAGGACATTTGACAAGTGATATGAAAGACAGGCCTCTTTAATGGAGTTTCTTGACCTGAAGCATGACTTCCAGGATCGCTTTCAATAACATGGCCTCTTCCACAGGTTTCACTGCTGCTGCTTTATGGCCCAAAGATTTAAAAAAAATAGCACTTTTCTATTGTGGTTTAAAGGATGAGCTGATGGATGTTTTATTTGTGGTTCCAACCCTTCCAACTAAGTACCCTGAGTTATCTGGTCTTGCTTTGCGTGTCAACCAAAAGATAATTAAATATAAGGGAGAGAGGTGATTTTTAGAGAACCAGAGACCTTTTGAGCCTGAGAGGGGAGAATCTGCAAGGTTCGTAAGAAGTCCCGAACCTGATGAATTTTTTGAACCCATGCAGATTAAGGGCACTTGGGCCCATTAACAGCAGAGGGATGAATACAGCGGAGGTCCACCAATCTTTGTTTACATTGAGGGAAATCATGAGATTTTATTAGGGAGTGTTTCCACCAACTTACAAAACCAGTGGAACATACCAACGCCAGAATATAAAAGAAGTTGGTGTGCAAGACATGTTTGATGTACACTCCAAATCACTAGCCAACACTGCAAGCTTATGTTCCCCACATCACGTTGCACATTTTTCTGTAATGGAAGTGTGATTAACCCATTCCCAAGGCTGCAATCCTGGGTTCAGGAACTGCAGGAAATGTCATGGACATCCAGTTGACCAAACAAAGCAGTCACTTAGTTTTAATCTGGTCAAGCCTTGTAGCTGGTAACTTGTAGGGAAATTGGGGAAATAACTCAGTTGGTTATTTGCCAATGGCTTACACATTCTAATAAATGGCTTTAAAGAAATTAAACAAGTTCATTGAATGGGTTAGAGGCATATGGAAAGCAATAAGTTACTCAAGGATTTTTAGTTGGCAAAATAAATATGAAACGTTGTATAGAGGATTTTGGAAAGGAAACTCATGCACAACCTGCAAATTAAATAATGAACACAGAGCTAAAATTACAATAATAGTACTGAGGTTAAAACAAGCATTGTGTAACAATGATTTTTAATTGGTGATGAAGGACAGCTGACACGTGTTTCGACCATCTGGTCGTTGTCAAGGCAAAGAGATCAAACAGCATATATTCTGCTCTGTTGCCAAAATGGTAATGAGCATATCAAAAAGAATTCAAGTGGTGCAAAGAGATTTGAGCTAAACGTGGTGTTAGCCATAAAGATCCGAAATAATTCAGGCTAAAAGTGGTAGTAGCCACAAGAAACAAATTTGTCACTGCTGAGTAGCATACATCATCACACATCACTGCTCTTTTATGTGCTCGAAAAATATAAGTGGTCACTAGCGCACTGTAGTGTGTTAAAACCCACACAATTATTAGTTTAAATATGAAAAGCCACTGCAAAAATACAAATATTTTCAAAATGGAAGAATTGATATATGACGTAAGAAAATCCCTCACAGCATGAGAAACGAAGACAGCCTACAATATTGAATTACCTGCACATCGATATAATTACACAAATAATGCATCTTTTGGCCATTCAGAAGACTACAAATATATGTGACAGCTCATTCTATAGAAAATACGACATACAGTTGATTCAAATGTAACTATACTTGTCCTTCCTTTTCTTCCCTTCAATGGTAATGGTCAATGCGGCAGTAGAGTATTTTACAAAAAAGGTTATCCACTTTGTAATATTGACATAGTTACAATTTTGTAGATTTGGAGGGAAACATATTGACCATGTTATAAGACCACCAAGGCCCTATTATAAATTCAATCTTTTATTAGGAGAGAAAGGGCACCTGGATGCAACCTAGGATCCAAGAACTTCAGAAAACCTAATGGTGAGAAAGTGGGTAGAGACAGAGTTCCTTCCATGCTGATACCACTATTGTCTAATGGTTTTGCTTTCAGAAGTTACTGAAGTAATGTTCACTTTTCCTAAAGCTTTGGGATGTTAGGAGATGAATATGAACACATTAATCACCAAACTAATCTTCGCCCTATTAAAATCCTATCCGACCAAATAACAAACTGCTGGAGAAAGTGTTGCCTGTACATTTACAGGAATTTTCTGAGTTGTGCTATCTTTTACCTACTCTTAAAGGATTTAGATTTGAAAATGTTATTCGGACACTGCATCCATTAACAAAGTTAAAATCACAACAATACATAAATACCATCAGAACAATGCATAAACATCATCACTCGAATTTAGCATTAGGAACATCAAATAAACTAGATTCTATTTCACCATAAGACATGAGTCACTTTAGAAGCTTCCTTAATGAAATTAGCTACATCATGTACAAAAATGTCATCATTATTAGTCGTTAAAAAAACGTTTTCAGCGCGTTTTTAGATGGACACCCCGAACAACCTTGGCTGTCAGTCCCCAACGGCACATTAGTTTAATCCCACTAGTGAACCAGCTTTCACTGTCTTTAATAGATTGTAAACGAAGCTCTCTTATGGCCGCCTGAAAAGTGGTGTTTGTCAGAGGAGCAAATAAACACTTAAAACAGAAATCTAAACACCAATGCTCAGCCAGAAAATATATATTCACTAATCCTAATTCACAACACAAAGCATCAGCTGGAGTACTTGCAGGCGGGCCCACTAACCCACGCAGGCCATTGCTTTGCAGATTTACTAGACACATGCAGGGGGTAGAGCCCCACACTTCGTCGCTGTAGAGGATCACCGTATTGATCTTAGACTGCCTTACCTGCAGACGTTTGTCCAATAGTTCGGCACCAAATTGATAATAAAAAAGCATTACTTCACCAAAAGCCACCACAGCCCGCTAAGCTATTATATAACATTTCCAGGACCCGTTGTTGGCAAAGGGTAAAGCCAGATATCTATATTCACTCACTTCACCAAGTTAAAGAGTGTTTGGCCAGAGAGGTGGCCTGAAAACCACTCTTCTTGAATTGTCAGTCGGCTGATTGTATTTGATCTGTCAGTTGAACTGGACACTGTCAAACAGGCCTTCCTTCTCAAACACCTACCCCGTCTCAGGCCGAGGGGTGCTGCTTTCAATGGATGACTTTCTTTCTCTCTAGCCACATGAAATCCATTCTGCCACACGTATTTGTAGCTTTACCCTCTATGATAGCAGTGGCCCATTCCTTTGTGCTGGATTTGTTGATACACTTAGGGCCTGATTCATGGAATACTTAACACACTGCACAAATGGCTTTGCACTGATGCAAAGTAACTTGAAACTGCAAGCGAACACCCTGATTCACAGAGCGGTGCAAAGAGTATGTTTGCAGTGCAAAGTGACTTTTCACTGCAAAAGTACTCAGTGCACTGCGCTAAATGGGCCTAATTCACTGTGAAAAGTTGGGTGGTTATCCACAGCATATATCATGAATGTAGGGTCTGCAAGGCGACGGGACATGTTTGTAGAGATTCATTGTTTTTCTCAAACCCAAGCTTTTGTCCGGTCATCCACAGGTCAGTGATGAACTGCGGAAGGTGAAAGATACAGTGTTTGTCTTGTAGCTTGTTCACACCTAGTCTCTCATGAGAACAGGCCCGTTGCAGGGACACAGTGGGATGGAGGGTGAGGGAAGTAACTGGCCCACTGTGCGTGATCTTGAGGGGGAGCTGCTGCCCTGCAGGTGGCTTTTGCTCATGAGGCCTGGTTTACCATGTACAAAATGGAGTCGGAGTGTGGTACAAAATGGAGTCTGGGATCAGCCTGCTGGCTGAGTTTTGCATCCATATGAGTCATCCCGTGGCCATCCCGCATCCCTGTCACAGGCGCAAGGGTGGCCGTTGGATGAACATACTCTGCACGTGGGATAGAATGGAGGAGAGGCATAGACATTTCCTCCCACACACTTTTTAAAGTGAATTAGGTTTTAGGGCAATTAATGGAGATTTAATGAGCAAGCGTGGAATACCACATTTTCGACTGTGTCCCTTCAATGGCATAGTAAGGAGGACATATATTTAAAGACAATTCCTATATAAGCATGACACGATAGACCAAGGAACATGGCGGAGGTGGCAACTCTAAGAAAGACATATAAAATGGAATAATCTCAGTCAAAGAGTTTCTGGAGACAATGAAAATTGATCAAATTGGAACAGGTAGCACGTAGTAAGAGTAGGGCCAAATTCGGGAAAATTGTATAAAGCAATTTAAGGATAGCCCATGTAGCAAATAACCCTTTGGATATGCCTTTTCTGTCTGATTAGGAAAGAAATGATAGAGAATGATATCATTTGAAATCGTCTCAAAAAAATGTTTTCACCCGATAAGTCTCCTATAGTATATGACCTGAGGCACTAGATTGGGAATCTTGTTTCTATGCTAGTCAGCTTTATTTTCTACGGCTAGATATGATGTCGATAGAGGTCTTCTAACATAATCCTGCTCTATGGTTCCCGTTTTTTACCAATATTTTCACTGCAATTCTGCAAATTGGTCTAATCTCTGCAAGCTGGAGTGAGGCAATGATTTTGCCATTTTTAAAGAAAGGTGATTGATCAGATCCCAGTTGCTATCTCCCTATATGTTTTATTTACTCCACTGCAAAATTGTTTGGTAGAATAATCTATTATAAACAACTTGACTGGGATAAATCGAACAACATCTTTTGTGACGATCAATATGGATTTCGGGATGAATGGGGGAACACAGAGCAGATATTAAATGTCAGGATCATACTTTATAAATATACAAATGGATATAAGAGTCACATTTTTCTAGGTTTCAAGGATTTGATTTCAGCATTTGATCATGGAAGTCTGCAAAACTATGAATACAGCTGAATAAATTAGGAATGCCAGGCTCTTTACTATCGTGTTAGTCACACTTCACAAGGACAACACAGGGAAGCATGGCCGTGGTCAAGCACATTTTCTGACGAATTAATGTTCATCAACATGTGGGGTCAGACAAGGGAGCATTCTGGCCCGATTATTTTTTGTATCTTTATGTTAATTCCCTTCCCAGTGAGCTAAATGAAGTAACCACTGATATGCCTTGAATTGCAATGAAAAGCCTCAGTTGACCAGCTTACACACATGACGTGGTCCTGATTGCACACCTAGAACTCTATAGGTTCTAGTGAATGGGAATGCAGCCATGTATGGCTGAACCGGATCTATAGCTGAACCCAGCGAAATCAAGTTGCATGTATATTGGTCAGTGTAGAAAATAAGCCTGCTTCTATCTCCGATATAGGCAGTCAATTAACCTGTGTTAAGCAGTTCTCATGCATGAAATCACATCGCTGATAAATTAGATGAAAGAGCCCAAACAAAGGCTGCAGCAGTTAAAATGGCATAGGTCAATGGCGCTACAGAAAACTTTGGAAATTAATTATGCGGCTTCCCTCCGAATCCTATCTTGTCCATCTATCATGCATAGAATACATGGTGCAGAGCTGCGGGGGCATGCAAATGCATCATTTCTGATGAATTAATCGTACAGCTATGCTACTATGCATGGGGCTTTGGAAGAAAAGTACATTGCATTTAACCCACAGGATTATACATGATTTAGTAGCATCGGACGTGGGTTTTAGTAGCTCATTGCTGCAAATCATCAAAAAGAACTAACATCTCTGACCTGCCTATAGACATTCAATGACACGTTTGTAGCAAAGACAACAAATTTAAAGGCACTGCCTCACTCCTATTTAGCGTGGCAAACATTTTAAAGACTGCGCCACTGTGACCTACCATTTAGTGTGAAGGTAAGTATGCAGAAATAAGCATAACACCATATAACATGTTTATTGTATAACAAGATCACCACTTCATTTACATCTTTGCAGCATCAAGCAAAACATACATTGAGGCAATGATACAAGAAGGAAATCAGGAAAATTCATAGCAGACAAATGAATAAGGAATAACCAGCAGCAGCATGGGTGGGCATTCTGCCGACACACATAGCCTGACACCTGACGTCACATTTAAGGTGCAGTCTCTTTGAATTAGAAACAGAAATAACGGAAAATAAGTCAATGAAAACATTGCAAATATTGTGTTCCATTCTTTCTTAGATTTGTAATATCGGACGTCGGCCAACAGTACTTTGGATTAAGCATCGTGATAAAACCCAAATCCATGGCAAAAGCATAGGGTTTATATATCAAATAATAGAGTAACAATCTTTGGTGCACTGGACAACAGCAGAGACGTAGGGCCTCATTACAAGTCAGCCGGTCCGGAAATAAAGGTGCTGGTAACAACGTTATCGGCACCCTTTCTGGATAGGCTTACTTTGTGTCTGCCAATAGGGGCTGTGAACAACCGGCAGCCCTGACCGTTGCTGATAGTGCTGTTGCTTCAGGGGTCCCACGGGAATGGGATCTTACCGTTCCGCTGCCGCCTGTGATATCTGGTAGCAAGGGATGTCAGGCGGCACTAATGGTAAGGCGAGGTTGCCGGTATGCCATCGGTACTACCGGCGTCCTACAGGCAACCTCATAATGAGGCCCATTGACTTCCATTTCTCTGTGGCAGTCATTGAATATGGATATCTTCAAAAAGGAAATACAGGGAAATGACTGTAAGCATTCCCAAGGTTATCCATGTAAAATCTACTTAGTCTTAATGGTCCTGAGGAATTCAGTAATTCATTTACATACAGAAACCAGTCGACATGTTCTTGATGAGTATCGAATAGCAATATAGACTCCAACCTCATCTAGAATCACTCTTTTAAATTCATTCTTTTAATCATCATCATGAAACTTTGAACTGCATTTCTTTGTATGAATACAGGGCTTGCGATTTTTGGAAATTAATTTGCACTAGTTTAGGCCTCCTTTCTTCATGATCATGTATGATAGTTAACAGCATCAATATTAGTCAAATGCTAAGGTTTCCTCGAGAGAACTTACCTGTGGTCCCTACAGGGGTCTTTTAGACCTTCTTTTATATAGGCGTAATACCAGCAAATACTAGTTGAAGACACAGCCACACCAGAGGGAAAGTTGTTTCTGCTTCCCTGTAAAACTAAGAATAGTTTTTATGCGTCTCTGTAATACTTACAATACTAGTAAAGTCCTTTATTTATTGTGCTCATATTATCATAGAGACCCTGCACACCCATCATAACGTGTCACTCAGATGGAAAATATGTTGCCCAATCAATTAGACTTACTACCATTTCTTTATTACTAATGAAGACTGCTCACACACATTTCCTCATTCTTCTTGGAACCCAAACAAATGTCAGCAGCGAGCTGGGCCACATGGCTGCGCAATTTTAGTAAAACATCATAGATGCTGATATGCTGCATATCATTAGTTTTACGATCCTCCATTGCTGACTTTTTAGTGTAAAGTCCTTTGGATGCTTGTACTTTTAGGCTCACACTTGCAATAAAAAAGGGGACTGATTGAAAAACAGAAGCTACCGTAAAAAACGAATAAGCCATCCCAAGAAAAGAGCAAGATTTACCCAGAGAGATCCTTTTATAAAATAGGCACAAGAACACTGACAAACAGAACCCTATAACATGTGTGTCTACATTCTGTCCGAACCCTTCTGATGCCAAACGAATTGCGAAAATAATGTGGCCACTGGTCCACCTAACACCACCAGAAGAGTCAATTCCACTATTCTCTTTGAAAAGGTCTAAGAATCTCAGGAATCACTTGGTTCATTGGGGACCTACAAGAACTAAAAAAGCTCAGAATATTTGGATCGTAGGACAACTGTGCCACCTCCCATGTGGAAGCAGCTCGGTATGCAAGTTCATGAAAAAGATTGCCACTTTAAAGGTGGGCAGCAAAGACTGAAATATCCATGCAATGACCAATTGCAAAACCACAAAAGGAGTCTATTACATCAAATGCCCTTGTGGCCTTTGCAACATTGGTCAGAAAACTAGGGCAACACATGTCCGAATAGCAGAGCACCACTCCAGAATTAGATGCAAAAGTATCTCTGCACCTATGGTCTAACATTACATTGAACAAAACCATTCTGCTAATGATCTGTTTTGGTGGATCATGGATATGGTGATGTTTCTGAAAATGAGGAGTATAACTTACTTCTGAAAAAGGTTCATTAGATCTTCAGAATTAGAATCAATAGAGTTGGGATAAATGACCAATTTATAATGTCATCTGTATAATCCAGACATTGTTTCTACTATGTCCTATTTCATTACTAGTCTGTTGCACCTTTAGTCACCTGCACAGGTGTACTATATTGATATACAGTTATTTATTTATTTATTTATTTATTTATTTATTTATTTATTTATTTATTTGCATTTGGAAGGCACTTATACAACAAGTAAATTGTGTCTCAAAGCTCCCACAGCTCAACAGGAAGGGAACATGGGAGTGAAAATCAATTAAAACAATGGAGGAATGAGGCAAACCTACTACACTCTGTGAGCATTCAGAATGTGCAAGTGCAGAGAGAAGAGAAAGGTAGGGGGAGAAGGGGAAAGTGCTACGTGTGCCAGGTGGAAAGTGCTAGGGAGTGAGCAGCTGTAAGTGCTAAGTGGAGAAGTGCTATGGAGTGGTCAGCTGCCAATAAATAGGCCTGCGGTGTCATAGCGGCATAGGCCAATGGTGCCGAGGTAAGTGCTGGGAGAAGGCAGAGGCTGAAGGCAAATGGGTGTGGGGGGCCAGGGCCCAGAAGGACACAGAAGGCCCCTGGTCACCAATCTCAGTCACAATAGAATTAGCAGAAGGGGAGGAAGAGAAGGAAGAGGTGAAAAGGAAAGTCTTAAGGAGCTTCTGGAATTTAAGGAGATCCGGCTCAAGACAAAGAGGAAGGGTGAGGTTGTTCCAAAGGAGAGAGTCTGCTCACGAAAGAGATCGCCCACCAGCTCTCTGTTTAGCTAAGCGCTTGACACACAGATAGTTGGTGCCACAAGAGCATAAAAGTTCTGGAGGGAGAGTATTTAGTGAGAGCAAGTTTTAGATAGCGTGGCCCCAGGTCCCACAGAGCCTTATGGATGATGCAGAGGGATTTGAATTTGATCCTTGCAGCAACCAGGGCCCATAAGGACACAGAAGGCCCCTGGTCACCAATCTCAGCCACTGTAGAATTAGCAGAGGGGGAGGAAGAGAAGAGAGAGTTGAAAAGGAAAGTCTTAAGGAGCTTCTGGAATTTAAGGAGATCTGGCTCAAGACAAAGAGGAAGGGGGAGGCTGTTACAAAGGAGGGAGCCTGCTGAGGAAAGAGATTGGCCACTAGCTCTCTGTTTAGCTAAGCGCTTGACACACAGATAGTTGGTGCCACAGGAGCTTAAAAGTTCTGGAGGGAGAGTATTTTGTGAGAGAAAGGTGTAGATAGCGTGGCCCCAGGCCCCAGAGAGCCTTATGGATGATGCAGAGGGATTTGAATTTGATCCTTGCAGCAACCGGGACCCAGTGGGGAGCTTTTAGGGCTGGAGAGATACGGTCCCTTGGCTTGAGGCCAAGGATAAGTCTTGCTGCCCTATTCTGGATTAGCTGCAGGGGTTGTAGAGAAGAGGAAGGTAGTTTAAGGAAACGGCTATTGCCGTAGTGCAACCTAGAGAGATCCAGAGCTCTAGAGACATTGAGCTTTTGGGGGAAAGAGAGGAAAGGGAGAATTCCTTTGAGGAGGTAGAGGTGAAAGTGGAACTTCATGGCAATGTGCTGAATGTGAGGGAGGAAGGAAATAGAGGAGTCAAAGATGACTCCAAGGTTTCTGGCTTCAGGTGAAGGAGAACAGGGAGAGCCCATAAAGGATATCAGGAGTGATTGGAAGAAAGGGGGAGCAGGAGTCCCGATAGGAAGAATCTCAGTCTTGCTGGCACTGAGGCACAGATCATTGGATGTGCTACAGGACTCGATTGCAGACAGGCAGTCAGGGACGATGGAAGGTGTAAGGAGAGGGTCAGAGGTAAGTTTGAAGAAGAGTTGTGTGTCATCTGCCTAACACTGGAAGTTAAGGGAGAAGGTTGAAATGAGGTGTGCCAGTGGAGCAAGATGAGTGTTAAAGAGCCAGGAGAGAGGTTGGAGACCTTCTACCCATTTGCTCACCTTGTCCATGGTTCTGTTTCAGTACCCTGCCCTGGACAATACAGCGTACACCTTTACTTGTGTTCTAAATATATCTCCATATATTTCCATGGATTTTAGCATCCAGATTTCTTTGCAAAACGAGTACATTTCTTGATGATTATGATTCCACATGGACACTTAACTGTACATTGTACAGCGGAGGTTTCTCAAGTTATTGCTGTGTGTATATACGTTCCTCACAACAAACGCAGCGATGTTAAGATGCCGCTTTTTAAAATTTGTGGGCAAACAAGACAGCACCTCCATGCGCCTCACTGAGCATACCGCGCATCTCCCCTAATGCTGAGCCACACGCTTTGGTAAGATCTGACCATTCATTTCATTTTCTCTTTTTACTAACTTTGAAACAGATTTTTGTGCTCTCCTTTAGGAGTTAACTTATTAACTACTCTCCTTATCCTTGCAGCAAAATATTTGCATCCGTCCTTTACTCCTAATAACAAGCCACACTACAGAAGGTAATTGGCTTTTAACTATAATCTGTACACAGTAGTTCTCTGATCTTTTTGAAAAAATTCTTGGTTTTATTGCACTTCACTTGTTCTTATATGCCTGGAGAAAGTTCTAACTGGCATGCTCCTTCTTTACAGGAGAGTATATGCACATGCATATTGTCACTAACGCCAATGGACATTTTTACTGATCTCCCAAATGGGGTTAAAATCCCCCCACAGACCAAAGGGCTAGCAAACCTTTTTCATTTTGAGCACTAAATAACATGAGACTCAATTATTTTTACTGAAAGTTACTCTTGTCACCTAGTGATTATAATTTTCGCTTGATGCCCACTTTAATTAAGCTTTTGGTCCTGAGGAAGGTGAAGTAATGATACATCGCTGAATCCTCTCCAGACGTTGTCCTGACTGTCACATTGACCTGACCTGCAAAATTAAGGATTTATATCCATTGAATATTGGTTAACTTGGGTTGGTCTTGGACCTTACCTCCACAATCCTGGGATTCTTGGTAAATTTCCTAAAGGAATATCGTAAGGGTAATGTAATCCCAACCGGACTTGTGTTGTGTGATGAACCCTCTTTTTTGAGATAATCAGGAGTATAAAACCAACTTTCACTAGCGAAGATGATAATTACCTAAGACTTTACCTGAGCAATTTGTACATGCACTTGCTTTCGCCTTTTATATATATATTATGTATATATCTTTTTATTACATGCACAATTTATATTCATTTCAGTTTCTGTACAATTTGTTTTGGTCCATTCTCTAAATCATATTTTGCTCAATGTTTTTGTTTTTGTGCATTAAATATTTGTCATAAATTCTATATACCACAGAATGTATTGCCCTCCAACCGGCAGGGAAACTATTGTTTATGATGAAAAAGGGCTGTGACTTACGTTACTAGGAGTTTGAAATAAAGAAATTGTTAGTCTTTTTTAATTTGTATTAATAGGAATGAGGCCATACTTCATAACCTCTTATATTTAGATCATGGGAACCAGATGTCAATGCTTCTTTTCGTTTCTAACTGTATTACTTTCATGCTCTTGGGAGAATTTAATCATTTACTAGTCAATTTGCCCCACTTAGGCAGGTATCAACCATATGCAAATCATGGCAGCGGCACAAGGAGTAGTCAAACTTTAACCGCTGGGCCCTGTCACTGTTGTCATTATTAGTATACCGCAGAGAAAGTGTTATATGATATGCTATAAACATGCTTTAATGCAAGATATATTATAACTAATTAGATACTGGTCCCTATCGCAGGGCACAAATCAACACATTCATTATTACATGTTTAGAATGATTTAAAAACTTTGTAAAAAGATACAATAGAATAGAATTAAATGCCACAATTTGGTTTATTGTCAGGCCAATCAATTATCAGTGAATACATGATCTTCCAGTGACCTCTATGTTGCTCCCCTTTGAAAATGTACGTTTCATAGCTGGTATTTAAACAGCAGAGCACTGGAATGAAACGAGCTGATGAATATCGTGTACCCACTATATTTCTGAGACAGTGGCATCTCTAGAAATCAGAATTGGGGGGTATTCGGGATCATGAGGGGTCACAAATAGAACTTGGAGGGAACAAACAAATAAGTGCCAACTTGATTTCAGTATGCATATATTTTACCAAGCTACTTGCATTTCTTAAAAAAGGTGTGATTATGAAAGTTCACAATAGTTTTAGGAAAATAGAAGGTCTGCATCTAATTAATATAAACCATAAAAGGAGCTTATGTTCTAAAGTACCCACTCAGATCTTTCAAGTAGAGTTTGGGTATACAAATAACCCATATCAATGTTACATCAAACACTTCTCAATGAATACAAGTCTAGCAATAACATCACATTGTTCAATAGTGTTTATGGTGCATACCTCTCTGTTCCAAGTGGAAATGTATTGTAAAGTGGTCTTGAATAATCCATCTCTGCCATTTCTTGTGGATTTATGACTGACATGTACATTTGCCAAAAAAGAGTGGGTGGTTAGTGGAGTAGAGGGAGGTGTAAAACCTGTGGTGAAGAGAAGTGCATATCGGAAATACCAGATCCCTGTGTTCTGCTTTGGCACAATGTGGTTTGTGGCATTGCCATTTAGGTTTAGGTTTCATCCGGAAAGGAAAACCCAAGATCTGTTAGATGACAGTGCTGGGACACTAGGGGAATCACTGATGGGGACAGTGGGTTGGGAGTGTATGTGATACAGCTGAAGCCGTGGCGGGGCATTCAAAGAGCTCTGCAAGGTTCCTCTTGTTGGGGTGGTACTAGCAGACTTAAGGTTGCCATGAGTGTGCTGTGGCCTGTCTATGTAGTGTAAGAATGCCAATAGATTGAAAGGTGTGTACATTAGTTGTGGAAGTGGAAGGCCATTTGGGGACTTTTAAGAGTCCCGTTAGTGGAATTTAGGACTAGACTGAAGCAGTGGAGTCCAAGTAATGTTATCTATCGATATGAGGTGTCTTTACAATAGGGTGGGTGAATTATTATTGAAGTGACTAGGTGGGATGGTGAAGTGGTGAAGTGGGAGAAATATCGGGACGAAGCATGAACTGTCGTGAATACAGTATACAATAAGGCTGAGAGCTTGAGCATGTAGTTGTGTCCATACTTACAGTGGTGATAGGGGACTGTGGTATAGTCAGAAATGGGCACAGGTTAGTTAGTGCTCTGTGCAGGGGGCAGAGAGTGCTCCTTCACTGACCAAGAGGTGCAGTTTTATTCTGGACTTCAATACTTCCTCCATTGGGCTACTTTTGACGTCAGTTGGGGGAACTCCATTGTAGAGGAGCTATGAGTGACAATGAGTGGAAGTGCGTGGGGGAAGGTGATCACGGGGCAGAGCGATTTAGAAGAGATGATGATTATAGAGTGCAAGGTAGTAAAGGTGATATGCAGTTAGAAGGATAGTAGAGCAAGACTGTGGATAGATAAGTAGATGAAGAGGAGGCATTTGTATGGACAGCGATTTTGCATGGATAACCATCCTTCACAGTAGTGATGTGGTGATGTCGGGGAGGATCTCGGCTGAAGAGGGAGTGTGTGACACAATGAATAACTTTGTTTTAAGGAGAGTAGGAGTAGAGGGGCGGACCAAGCAGAAGGCCTCACCAGTAGTTTAACTTTCTGATGATGAGAGGAGTGATGAGTGTTTTGTTTCTAAAGTGGGTGCGGGGGTGGCAGATTTCCCTTATGTTGAGTATGTTTATCCATGGGGGACACCAACAGTAGCCAATTTGAATTGTTCAAGTCATAGTTCACTGTCAAAGAGCACCCTGAGGGTGCTTGGGTGATGGAGTATGGCAGAGTAAAGCATTAGGCAGTGCAGGGACATATATTGGCAGATGGCTTTAAGGCAGATGGTGATGCAATCCAAAATAACAGTGGTGAAGGTTGGGAAGAAAAATAAACATCAGGCATCATCTACAAAGACGTGGCAGTGAAAAGGCAATGGATGGGTTAAGTTTGTCTACAGATCAGGTTTATAAACTCAAACCATGATGGACTGAGTTCTGAGCCTTGTGGGGCTCCCACTGGGGAGATGTGGGGTGTGAGATGCCAGAGTTCCAGCACATGGAGAATAAGTGATTAGAGAGATGGAAGGTCATGCAGTTAAATACAAGGGATTAATGGGTTCCAGGAGGGACAGTTAGTCCAAAGTATGACAATCTAAAACAAGGTCAATAAGTAAGAGGATAGAAGAGAGGAGAGAGTGGTGAGCAGTAGTTAGAGAGTTGCATACATGGGTCAAAGTAGAGTCAGTACAGTGTTTGCTCTGGAAGGTTTATTTGAGGTGTCAGTGGCCTACCCTGAATGAGTCACATTTCTATTGTCTCATCGCTTGCAGGACTTTGGGTCTGGGTTCATGATGGTGGTTATGCTGTTGGCGTACGGGTACAGCAAATTGGTTCTGGTGTATCTTGGTGTCCTAGATCTGAAGTTTAAGATTTCACATGGTCCTTCAGGGGGTGCCTAACTAGTTTGTATCTTGTGGTCTAGTAAACAGACAGATTTGTATAGACTTTCTGAGTAAACAGAAATCTTCCTCCATGAAGGACAATTTTCATTGTGCTCAGTTCATCAATCTCTGAGGGACAACGTGCTAATTCGATTCTGCCACAATGTAGGTGTGTGACTGAAGGTTGCATCCCGATGTAAGGCCCTTCATTAGTCCAAAATCGTGCAGCAACACATGTCCTTAGTTTAAATAGATCTGACAGCACTACTCCTATTCTGTAATTCTTATACTGGCTGTGATAAGCAAAGGATCATCTTGACTAACTCACAGGCAATACTGGGCTCAAAGCCCAAAATACCTATGGAAACAACAACTTGGCTCAGAATCTGGAAATCTTCAGAGGAAGGAAAAATTACTCCAACAATGCTCACGCATGCGCACTTGGGAGGCAAAGCCTTGGCTATAGTTAGTATAGCGCCACGGTAAAAACATTAAAATTACAACAGAAAAGAGTAAGGTCAATGAGGTACATAGGGAGAGGGGATGATGGTGACAGAGAAAGAGAGAGGCAAGGTGTAAGTATACCCAATAGCCTCTCTAGAAATTGAATTTAGAAGTGTGCCCAGTAGACGCTCTGTGAAAATTTGCATTTAGTAGTGTACCCAACAGCCCTCTGCCCAATAGCCTCTCTGGTAAATTGAATTTAGAAGTGTGCCCAGTAACCTCTCTGGAAAATTGTATTTAGAAGTTCGCCGAGTACCCTCTCTGGGAAAGTTGCATTTAGAAGTGTGCTCATTGAAAGAGCATATAACCCATCATATCACACCACCACGCTTACTCTCTACTTTACATCACCACTCAACTAGAACACAGAGATACTATGACACCATTCGGTATAACTGTTCTCATACCAACATCCTCCGCTTACTCCACATCATTCTATGTAAACACTGCTGGTTTCACACCCCCAGCCAGGCGTTTTCCTCAGGCCTAACGCAGCCACATCCGTTCCGGATAAATCCTGCCAGAACGAACACATTCTCCTGATCTCTCAACCACCACACCTACCGCTAAGAAGCAGCTATTACATGAGTACCGCACGAGCTGCACACATACCCGGTGCTCACACTCACCTTTTGACTCTCCCTACTCTCTCTACTGATCTGAACTTCGGTTCCCAAGGGCGTTCAACCTACCAGCGCCTTCAGACCATACCAATGGTATATAAGGCGCTATATAAGTGCAAAATAACAATAACAATAACAATAGGTGTAGTTTACACATTATTTCCCTATTCCATCTGATTGAAAGATGCACTTCAGCTGCCCATGCATGCAAGCTGTCTGTGCTGCACTAACCTAATTGTTTTGTCAGGAGGTGTGGAATGCTTCAAATAATCCTGCAGCACTGCACCTAGTGTAATTATTTGTTGGCCGTGCCTTCCCAGCCCAAGACACTCCTTGAAAGGATTTAGTCTGTCTTTTATGTACCCTCGTAATATTGCACATTGATTATGATAATTTATTTGGAGTTTTGGGTAAGTGGGGGGGAGTTGTCTTTAGTCAACAGCTAACCAACCATATGACACAAGAGCCATATTTTGCTGTACACCTTTCATCCTTTAAATTTCCCAAAGGACTGATGGAATGTGCAAGGAGACAAAGGGCAAACTCTCTGATGCCTACTTCACTGTTTACATAATTTATGTATGTATGTATTTATTGTTTATTGTATTATTGTGGTATGGTTACATTAAGAAACCTTACACAAAAATCAATCACATTTTAAAATCTATATAGAATAATACAATTGATTATTAAATACATGTTAAAATATTCATTTCATGACAATAAATATAGTTACACTCTACAGTCTCACGTCATCCCTCGCTTAGACAAAAAAGATAATTAACTCATAATGCTAATTCCCCTAAACGTTCTAAAATCTCCTTCATAAATGCTAAAAGGGTCAGAGAATAAGAGATCAAGGAGGTATTCATAAGTCTTCACCATCCTTTTTTCACAAATATAGCACCCTGAGAAAACACAAATTGAACAAAATTAAACATCCTCGTAGACATTAAAGGTTCACATTCTAGCAGAAAGTGGAACAGGGATTCTTTTTCCATTTTGCAAATCCTAAAAGAATAATCCACCAATCACAGGCAAGGACCAAGAACCTCTAGGGTAAAATAGCAATTCAATCTGAATTTAAGAAGATTGTTCCTAAATGACCAGAGTGGCGCTTTCAATATGAATGGTTGAGGAGAGAGGACGGGACATTGTTCCAACCACTCAGCTTAATAAGTAAATAGCTAAAGCTATTTTAGGTGTTGCAATGACTACTTTCTATCCAGTGTATGCAATCTTTGTTTAATAAAAGTAAGACTCAACCCAGCTGTCCACTCAATTTCTCACAAGTGAGTTCTTACATTCCAATAAAGACACAGACAGATCCGAAATAGGCCTTATATCTTCAAACTCTCTCAATTTAGTAAAAACCCTAAGTTGAGAACCCTTGTAAAACTTGTGATATAAACATATTTTATTGCTATTTGGAGGTACGCCACCAGGATGGGAGGCCCAACTAGTGTCTAATAGCCTCTAATGGGATATGAGAGGGAGATTTAAATCTTTCCACCATATTTTCACCTCACTTACACACAGCCATATTTTTCTAGAAGGGAGTAGGAGTTCCTATCCAAACAGAGTAGTCTTTTGCTTTAAAAAATGGTAGCAACGGCAGTAATTAGTAAAAAATCATCTTTCATTGAATATCCATCAACTGTGGAATATACGCCTCAACTTTGATATCAAGCCTACATTTTACATGTTCCAAATGGTTGTAATGGGCGAACATATAAGTCAAACATATGATAGAGGGAAACTGGAAGTACCTTCTCCTACAATCGACCAACTGAAGATCTTATATTTTTTCAGAGAATTAAAACAACGAATGCTTGATGTATTTTAGTTTATTATCAACCCATCCTCAGTTAAAAATGATTCTGTTAGCTCAAGTGTTCTCTGCAGCCCAATTGGGGTAGGATCTATCAATATGATTTTGTCTGCATAGGTGAGCCAACCCAAATGTACACTCCCCAGTCTAGGGGGAAACAAAGCGGACAGCTTAAACGCCAAAGGAAAATCTAAGAAGTATAAATTAAATTAAATGGGCATGAGACGGCACCCCTGGCTTAATCCAATATTGGCAGTAACCCCGAGAAAAAGACATTCCAAGTTGAGTCGTACTTTTAGCATATTCATTGAGTGGAATAAAATCAACATGGTCAGCAAGCCTTTTGGAATCCCCAACCATACAGTGTTTTCATAGCCAGCATCTATTCACCTTATCAAAGGCTGAAGAGAGGTCGAGATGAACTGTGTAACAGGGAAATTGCTTGTTAAAAAGCCATTGCCCTTGCAAAATCCATTTTCAAATATGCTTAATGTCTGCTTTTGTTCCGCCCACAAAATCAGGTCTTTTAGGACAAAACTAGCTAGTACCTTTGAAACCAAGTCTACCAAGGAAATTGGGTGATAATTGGCCCTGAAAGCCCGATCTCCCTTTTTGTATAGTGGAACAATTAGAGCAAAAGAACAGGATGGGGGCAATTCCATTTGCTTCACCACTTGACTAAACAAAAACAATTAAATCTCTGACCAAAGCTCAGAATCATCCTTTACGATGAAATTTGATAAACCATCAGGGCCAAATGCCTTAGATGATTTCAACTTCCTGAGAGCCGCCTCTAGATCCTCTATATCATCAGCACCATCATTAAAATGCTTCATTTCCGATCCTTTATATCATCATCATCATCAAAATACTTTATTTCGGCTTTTGCCATAAATGTGCATACTAAAAACTATCATAAAAAAACAAAATTCAACTTCTAAAAAGATGAAAAACCAAAGAAATGGTGGCGTTAAATAATATCAGTTCATTGAAATGATAGGCTACAAACCTGAGACACAAACCTACATTAGTCTATGTAGAACAACAAAACTGCAAAGAGTAGGCTCAAACAGTTAGTGGTAAACAGCCTTCCTGTGCAAGGGCTAACAAATGATGAGAAACTAAAAATGCTTAGCACCATTTGGCAAAGTTACACGATGGGACGAAGAGCTGCTGGGTTAAAAATCAGTGTACACACATATATAAAGTATTTACATAATAACATTTGGCCCCTATCCAATTGGTTAAAAGAATCTATTTCTGACTAACTGGGCCTAAAAAGCAGAGTGATTAAAAGTGCAATTTGCAGTCCTGTATGGAGTAATATTACATACAGTCCTCTTACGGTTGGTTAAGGAATGTATTCCTAAGTAACCAGGCTTGGTGGATATAATGATAAAATGCAAAGACCACCAGATCATCGGCCGTACTTTTAGACAATGGTAGTGCCTCGTGTACGTGCCTAATGTTATATGTCAGCAAAACCAGCGTAAGATACCTTTTCCTAAGTGCCATATAATAAGGGCAAATAAACAAGAAATGCACAATGTTGTCCCTATCGGACATATTGTGTGCAATAAGATGCCACTTAAATAACAATGACTTAAGGGTCAGCATGCCCAGCTGCTGTTTCATATACAGCATTCACATCAATGGTATGTTTCTGTTGTCCAAGTGATCTTTCTTCCCTGGGGCTAATTTGCAGCTTTGATATTCCCATGCTTGGGCCATTGACGAGAAATAACTGAAGATGGCTTACTGTGATGTTGCTAAATATTTTTGCTGAATCCAGATTTATGGTGTCAGGGTTCATCCAGACATGTTTCAAGTTCAAAGTGCTCAGTTCATCCCTAACATTGAAGCACCACTAGATATTTCTCCAGCTGGCTTGCGATATAACATCAGCCAGGTCTGCTCTATATTTTGATAACTCCGGCATAGACCAGAGTCGTGTCCAGTATAGTATGGATCTGCTGGCCAGTGTGTCAGCTATGTCTGTTTGCACTAATTTGGATATGCAGGGCCATGTTGGATGTACTCTTCGACAACCATAATGATTTCTTCAAAAAAGTATTCTCAGTTATTTGTATCCTATCACAATTAGTACAACCCCAGATTTATGCCCCATAGATCATTGCAGCTTAGCTTGCATGTTGTGTAGTTCAGACATGGGAGATATAGCACCACCACCAAAAGAGCGAGACGATTTAAATACAGCATTGCTACATCTTTCCAATGTTGTTGTTGCCTTCTCTATCTGGGAAGACCAGGTAACTTTCGCTGAAAATCTGATCCCAAGATAGTCGAAGGTCTCCAACTGCTCGATTACATGCCACCTATCTTTATGTTCAGCCCTGGCTTCTTTTTACTATTTCGGGGACACAATACCATGCCTTTGGTCTTCTTATTATGAATTGTGAGGCTGCTGTCCTTGCAACCCCTATTGAACATGTCTATTTCCTTAATCCAGCTGGATCTTTGGAAATCAGGATAGCATCATCAGCGAAGAGCAAGAGGGGGTAGAGTCACAACCCATCTTGGATGCGTCAGTCTCATCTTGTTCCAGTCCGATGATCAATGTATTAATGTAAATCGAAAATAGGGTGGGAGCAAAGACACAGCCTTTGCAGATGTAAAGGTTAATGTCCATGGAGGTGGTAGTTTCTCCTGCCATATTCTATCTGAGTTTCCCTGTATTATTCTTTTATAGGCTCATAATGGCAGGGGAACCTATCCCCCAAGCATACCATTTAGAGATACCTAGTTCAGCAAGATGCATCCAAGGTTTTTTTAAGCGGGATGCCATCAAATGCACCCTTGAGATCAATGAAGATGGCATGGACATTCATGTTCCTCAAGGCTACATACTTTTGATGGATTAGAAAAAGCCTGAATGATTGCTGATGGCTGATGATTCGTTGGCCCATGTGGCCAAATGGGTTCGAGCAAAGAATTTTCCAGTCATATTGAGCAATGAAAGGGGTCTGTAGTTAGCAGGATTGTCCTTCCTCCGCTTCGTATAGATCGGGACTATTATGGCTTCAGTCCATGAGCTGGGTGTTCTTACCAGTTCTATCAAGCCTTGAAAATGACATAAAGTTTAGGCTGCCATATGTCAGTATCATTCTTGCAGAGGTCTACCAGGACCAAATCGGGACCCGGTGCATTCCCTGCCATCTGGGTTAATATTGCATCTCTAATCTCATTAATAGTGATGTGTAAATCAGGGGCAGAAGAAGGACACACATCGAAGATAGTGGATGGTGTAATACCTGGAAGTTCTGTATTAGATGCATGAAGATGGGTAAAGTGGGTTACCCAGATGTCTTCTTGTATACACATATACATAGTGTCAGATTTTGCAGATGAAACTCCCGCCATCTTTTGCCAAAAGACAAAGCTATTGTTACTTCGAACAGCAGCCAGTAGTTCCAGACATTCTTTCGCCCTAAATGCCACCTTCTTATTGACCACCAACATCTTTTGTAAAAGTCACAGAGGTTTTAAGTTTCATTTACAATGTCTGATTTTGCCTGACGACAGTCTCTATCATACCACTTAACTTGTTTTAAAGGTCTTTGCTTCGACCACCTTCCTAGGTTTCGTAACAAATGGTGCAATTTATTTTTTTAATGTTTTGTAAACGTTAATTGACTCATCGTTACTTAGGTTGTTATTGAGTACCACTTAGAGCTAAGGGAGCACTAAGTGACAGATCTGGGCTTTAATCCAAGAGGTCATTATGTCATCCCATTTGACTAATGTTCTAGCATTGCCATCATGCCTAAAAGGCTAGTATGTTGCTCTATATTACTGTTTAGGGTAACCTTCATTCAGGCTATCAAAGGCTGGTGGTCACTATCTGTTCAGTTTTCCAGAATCATATCATCCAATAGGCTACATTCTTCGGCAGTAATAAGGATATAATCAATATGGGACTACCTCATATCAGCTACATATGTTGGCCTAGCTGGTTGGTCCTCCGGTGTCCTGCCATTGGCAACGCTGAGCTCAAGGTTCGCAAGAGTTCACACTGTCTGTACTGCAGATCTATGAGCAGTTGCTGGGTGGATAGCCATTAAATCCAGAATGTCCTAGGCAAGTCCTCCTCATCAACTATCCCTTTTGTGTCAGCCAGGGGTTTGAACTGGTCATTTATGTCACCTACCAGCAGGACCACTGAGTCATTATGCAGGCTCTCTAATAGGGAGTTCAATCTATCCAGTACTAAGTGTAGAGCATTATCTACGCTAGAAGCGTTCAGTCTGTTGTAGATATTCAAGAGTATTAAATAGATAGAATTCTTGGACATCTGCGGTATTGATAACAGCTGAGATTACCTCGTTATACAAACGTGAGTCAATCCAGGTCACCAAGCCACACTAAGGCCGACCTTGTAGGTGTCATGGCCTATATTCCCAGGTTTCTTGGAGACAGAGGACCTGGTGAGTATTCCCAAATTCACGCCAATCATTACTCTGTAAGCTCTTCTCCGGTCCTGTGATATTCCATGAGAGTAAGCTAACAAAATCCACATGCTGACCAGATTGGGACTCAGACACACAATCAAAGGGTAGTCAATCATTACCATCCAGGCTATTGCCCGATACTGGTATTGATACAGCAATGGGCACTGGCACAGTTGGAAGACTGATAGGCTGCAAGGGTAACTCGATCACTTAAGGCTTTAGCCTTGTGCTGAGTAATCACACCGAGTCGAGTTTGTATGTATGATTTTTTACATTCACTGCAGCCTCTGATTGAACCAGACTGTGGTGGCTGTGCCCTTAATTCATTAATAACATTAATTGGTGTCAGAGATCTAAACTCCAGCGATATCTTCTATCACTGGGCTAATTGGGTGTCTGATAGAATCTGTGCCTGTAGCAGTTCCAGCTGTTGGCCTGGTACAAGATAGCAGGTCATCCCTAATTACTAATTTGCAATTTCTCACATGGCGAATCCAGTGAATGCATCTGTTTGTGTGTACCTCAGGAGTTTCAAACTGACCATGGATTAACTTGGGGACATTATGTTGGTTTATTGTGCTATCCAGCTTCGAGAGTGTGCTAAGCTGTTCTCACATGGTCCATTGACCTCTAGCTAGATTACAGCTAGGGTGCCAATTAGGTCTGATTTTCAATTATCCCTCCTAGTTTGTAAGGGCCAGACATGAGGTGCAGGCCCAAACGGGAATAGTTATCTATATTATGTATGTTAATCGGATTGATTTCAATCAACTTGGGAGGGTATTTACAGATGGAACTGTTATGTATATTGAGCCACTTTTGTTATTTTGGTTTAATTTAAAGAAAAGAATTCATATGTTTGCCCTTTGTGATAACACGTGTTTCGGCTCTAGCCACCTTTTTCAAATCAGGGCTCGTGCTATAATGTACGTAAAGTGCAAATTTCACCATTCAATTGCATCCAGAACATTAACTATATTCCAACATCACATAAAATCATGAATACATTAATAAAAACGAAAAAATGAAAATAATAATAATGTTTCATCACAGATTGTTATAATAAAAGTCACAGAGAGTTAGGGGGGTATAAGGGAGGATTGTTAGGATGTTGGAGAAAAGAGATGGGAAAAGAGAGCAAAACGTTAAAAATACAACAATGTTTTTCTTGATTGTCCTTATCTGATACAAACTGTTTATATGTCTCTATAGCTAAATAGCTAATGGTACCATGAGTTAGTAATTTTCTATTGTAATCACACACTGATTGCACATTATTGCTGTTTGTTTATTATGAGTGCTCAATCAAGTTAAGTTATATGCCTTAGTGGCGAAGCTTGGTTGCTTGTTTTCCTTTAGTGCACCCTCCTAGTACGTGTCTAATCATATTAGACCATATAAAGCTGTCTTGCTTTATTCGAGTTCATGCGAATGCCTATAAGGTTGGAATGTGTTGGTCTTACCCTTAATTTCTTGTATTTATCCGTCTCTTCATTGGGTTAGATCCCTGCAAGTAAGTGGCAAATGGACATAAGTTTGTGGATTCTATAAGATTTATCATTTCAGTCTAATAACATGTAATCTAAGTGCACCAATATTCGCTCCTGTTACAAAAGCGTGTTGTTTTCATTGGTTTACCTAATCCCCATGCTTGACAGATTGTATGCTTGTTACTTGTTCCATTTTGCTTTAATATTCCGTGCGCGATCACGTGTTGGATCTGTGCCGCTTCCGTCCGGTAAAAACTTGTAATAATACAGCGTGTCCCCATAAGTAACGGGTCATACGCGCACTGCTGTTGAACAGTTTTCATTAGAGTGTGCGCGCGCTCGCATTATCATTCCCGATTGATTTTGATACTAATGTGTTTTCGAGTGTTGCCTTGGCAACATTATGGTCCGTGTCCTTCTTTGATTTCCCTAGTATTAGTGTGTGCTGTGTTGCCTGCAATTGTCGGCGCCATCTTTTGATTCCAATGGGGAATTTTCGGCGCAATTAGTGTGTGCTATAAGCACGCCACTAATTGCACCAGAAAATGGGAATTTTTCTGGCGTATTTACCTCCAGCTTGGAGCTGGTGCTAAATGCTGCCAGACTCGTGATTGTGCGGACACTTAAATGCGGCGGTAATAGCGTTACCTCCGCATTTAAGGGTTACCGCCCAACTCGTGATGAGGCTGTTTGGCTAGCAGAAGTTGTTTCTATCTTGATTGTGAGGGGGGTTGAGAGGACTTCATAGGGACTACTATCTAAGTATTAACATCTTCAGAAATTGATTCTAAGGTGACAAAACCGTTATAAATCGGTACATTATACACTGGAGGGCAGTCAGCTCAATGATATCATTCACTATGTCCCCTGAGGCACAGGGGGAAATACTCAATTCACCCACTACTAGATCATTACTAACTGAAACGGGTGCATGAATGACTTCCACAGGAATGGTATAGTTCTTACCCCCAGTTTGGTTCTTATATCTGGAGGTCTCAAATTTGACGAGAGTGTCTTCCTTCTGAAATTTTCCTTTAAGCTGGGAATTCTTATCTTGAAAGATGGGGTAGGGACAAAGTGAGTGGAAGATTTTGGATGTACAGCCAACTACACCCCAGGTTCGGTTGGTGTATCCACACAATTCCCGTCTGCGTTGGAGCTAATACAGCTGTTTTTTAACATGGGCCTACAGATATTCTTAGTTCTAGGGAGAGAATGAACTGGTAACGGGTGTTCCTCTAGCTCAACCAATAAGTCCTTTATCTCTCCAAATTGCTTATATGTTTCCCTTACTGGCCTTAACATGTCCGAGGATCTCCTCTTTGCCATTCCATGTGGCGCGAAACCTGACATTGCTTTGCTTTGTGCTTGACCAGATTAAAAAATGTTATAACTAATTGAAGGAGCCATCATTAACAGTTGTTAAATATATATATTTTTAAAAGAAAACATAAGTATCTCTGTCTGTACGTGTAGAGCATGTAAGAGCCCTGCTAAACGTTTCAAATAAACAAATAACCAAGAGCAATGCCTACCAAAAAGAAGGCAGAACACAAAAGACTAGTTACGGGGTACAGGCTGGTTGAGTGCCGGTCGGCGGTGAGGGAACGCCACGACAGCTCAGAGGGCTGCCATAGCTAATCCGTGCCTTCATTAGCACATTCCCAATAGACAGAGAAAGCGACCTAGATAGGTTGAGCTGGAATACCCTTCAAATTTTAAACCACATTACTGCCACTTGAGGCATGGGCGAAATAAAAAACTCAAGCAGTCCCAACACGTAATACTAGAAGACATATATGCCTCTCTTGCTCACACAACCACTGCCAAAGCATCTCAAGTCAGAGGTGTTGTGTCAGTGGTAGACACCATAGGCTGGAGTTCCGGGATCAGGAAGTGTGCTCTTACTGCAGTATTTATCGTCCCAGCATGTCATGAAAAATAGCCCTTTGGCCCTAAAAGACTTGACAGCGTCGCCCTTTGTGGCATTGGGGTTCGCCCCGTTCAGGTGCAATGGCGAATATTAATGTTAGCGCTCCTGCACTGTTTCTGAAGGGGCGAAGCAGAGCTCGGGCTGTGGTGGCAATGGGATGCATACAGTGGCCCGTAGAGCCCAATAAACTGGCTTTGCTTTTGCCACTTTGGGTGCCCCAGGTGAATCTTAATGTTAGAACTTCTGCACTGCTTCTGCAGGGCGTAGCAGAGCTTTGTCTTTGGCGGTGATGGGAAGCATACAGTGGCCCGGGGAGCCCAAGCAACATGCTTTGCTTTTGCCACTTTGGGTGCCTCTGGCGAACTTTAATGTTAGCGCTGCTGCGTTGCTTCTGAGGGGCGGAAGAGAACTAGGGCAACATGCTTTTCCTATATATCAAAATTCACTATCCACGAAGTTTTTGGATGGAGTGAGAAGCAGGCCATAGAGAGAATAACATTAATCTGTGAATAATCTATTCCACTCTGATTCTAGGATACTATTCATTTGAGCAATTCTTTGATGACTGTCCATTATTCAAGACCCACCAATGCCCCTCGAATCCCTATATATCAATTTCTGCATTATTTCTTGATTATGGGCGTACTACTATTGAATTTTGTAATCCTTTATCCAATTCTTAAAATGTTGCCTATCCTTTTAACAAGCCCTCGATACCCCTTCTGAATCATCATTTGATTGGGCCCTTAATGCACGCAGTGCGATTCCTGATGATCAAAGTGCACCTCACGCTACACCACAAATGGTCTTTGGTGCCTATGCGCACCAGAGTTTGGCTCTTTTTTCCATCCTTGGAGCATATTTGCAATGTTCTCTGGTGCACAATCAGATAAACGATCTCTTTGAGACCAGGTATTCCAGTCCTTGGAAACATTAGCTAAACAATGCATTAATGGTTTACCACGGAGACTTAGGTAATTTCCAGTCTTAGTAGCATTAATATTCTCAGAGCTGAGGCCCATTTAGGCTAAAGGCAAGATCACTCGGATTATGAATGTCAACATCCAGTGAGAGCACCTTCTCCTTCAAAATGGTAGTGACAAAAATGAAATCCATGGTCGGCGAGGAGAACAGATCCAGCCACGTATGTTGGATGGGAATATCCCCTTTGGCATTACCGTTTACTCCACACATTCCTCACCTATGCATGAATAAAGACCATCTGACGGCTCTAGAGATCTTCTCTTTACCCTTAATATCCTGAGTGGATTGAATACTAGTTGTCAAGACCAAGACTTCCAACTCCTCCTGAGCCTCATCTGTCACAAAACAGTTAAAATCTCCTGCACAAAGGACTTTTGCAGCTGACTCCTGAGAGGACCACATTAATAAAATGCTATCAAGCTCTGCCCAGATGTATGTATACTCCAGAGCCAGGGGATTACAATATAAATTCAGCAGACGAAGGTGACGCAAATCAATACCAACTCTAAAATTCACCTTCAATGATAGAATGGCCTCACAATTGGTGCTCACTTTCTCACTAGATAAACAAAAATCATTTTTCAGAGCTATAAGAAGACCTGTGATAGGTCTACTCCTTGTGCCCTTCTTTGTTTTCCTAGTAAAAACAATAGACCAATCCATGCTAGGGGGATCCAGTAACCATGTTTCCTGAAAGAATAAAAGATCATTATTTATATTATTAGAGAACATAGCAGTAGTCATAAAAATCTTAAAACCACGAGTATTCCTATTAAAAAGAGAGGCTAGTCTGGGTTTAGAAACTTGATCTGTGTACAGACAGGTCCGCGGGCGACCAGACCCAGTTCCCTTTTAATTCTGAATCATCCTTCTCATGAAGGAACTGATTGTGCTCGGCAAACCTTGACATGCTAGTGAAGTTCGAAATAGTGTTGTCAAACCTTAACAGGCATAGTACCACACATCCCTATAGATGGCAAGCTCTTAGGCAATGAGAGGTCCTTAATCACAATATCGTAACCCCTTATGATTAAAGCCTCTTGAACCTTCAAAAAAAGATTTCTAACTAAAATAGAATAAACGTGAACATTACATACATTCAAATAATCGTCTTCATATAGCTCCATCCATCTTAAATCTAACGAGGTTATCATAGCCAGCAAGGGTATCCCATTAAACAAAGCTAAAATTCGGGCTCTGTTCAAAGGGACTTCCTCAACTGTCAAAGAAGAACCATCACCCAACTCCCCAAAGCCCGACATGAACACTGGATGGAGAAAGTAGAACCTTATCACTTGATAGCTTTGAGCCCCGAATGCGAGATTCATTTATAGTCGGAACCAACTCTCCACACACCCTCAGACGTAGATTCAGACGAACCCTCTGGCTCTGGTACGGATTGCAAGGAATCACAGAGGGCAACTACATATTCCTGAATATTTACATCAATACAGGTCAAGAAATAACTTTGAATATCCTTAATTTTTTTCGTAATTTTTTTTTCTGCGAACCTCGAGCCATTCATTTGACTTTAGACATAATAGAGTCCTATGAGCTCATACCTCCACATCCTCTGCTGTAATTACTTCCGGTATCAGAATGTCAGGGACCACACAGTGCTCGGCAGAGGAGTCACTCATAGAAGGTAGCAGGGTCTCTTTTGACTGAGAGTCCTCGATTAAGTTGGAGACACCACACATACCTCACAAGAATCTGAAGCAGAAGGTTTGGAATTATTAGTACAGTGGGTATTTTTTAAAACTGTCTCTGCTCTCTTTAATGCCGGACAATTTTTAATATTCTTAGTTTTATTCGGGGAGGTGAAACCACACACTACTGTTTGGGAAAAGAAACAGCCAAACCTTCATTAGTAGTGTCATCCTGGTGAATCACCTTATTCACCGCTTTCAAACAGTCACTACGAGTATTCATGTGACCTATGGAACTGCTTGGACGAACGACCAGATCAAGTTCACTTTCTTTTTGTTGTATAGAAATAAGTAGATCCTTAATATCCAGCAGAGTCAAAATGAGATGTTACTTCATAACTAATATTGTCATACATCCGAAGAAGGCCCTGCAAAACCAAGTTCAGCGCTGGCGGGGAATGGGCTCCTATCGTTGAAGAGTCAGGGAGGGAAGATTCCCATCCTCTATTCTGAAAGGAATGCTGCCTACTATCACCTAGAGTAGCAGAATACGCTATCTGCGAAGGTGAAGGTGAAATCCCAAATAAACAGGGTGAGGCACTCAAATCACAGCCTGGAACATGCCTGCCTCCAATTTCCTCATCGAAGCTATTGCAGACACCCAACAGTGAACGATTGATGTTGTTATTATTGATAGCTCCTCATTAAGTGATCTATTCGCTAGTTGTGAAACACTCAGGGATATCATATGACTCATCATAACATTCAGAATCGTAAGTGTAGATGTAGACAGCAAGGGCACCTATGCAATGCCTCCTGTGGTGCAATAGCGTCTGAGTGAATCTGTGCCACTTGGCTGTAGACCCTGAACGTTGCCACCAGGAAAAAGGCCGTAATTGAGGATCGTGCTTTAGCTGCACCAGAGCCTGAATCAGAGGCTTCCTCCAATGTTTTGGGGAGCTGTTTGCCGAATGGTGTCGGCTTGTGAATCCACAAATGATATAATTTGTCTTTACTAGGCATTTTGGGACAGAGCAGAAGCGAATACCAGGCCAGACACAGGATATGCAGAAACAATAATACTATGGTCAGTACGATAAACAACTTCCCTAATTTAATGCCAATAATACCGGCAGCGGAGATAAGGCAGCAAACAACGTCTGAACAGCAGTACACTGTACCTTCCTGAGTAAACAGTAAGGGAAGGCAAGGATGAATCCAAGACAAGCACCCCTAAAAACAGTCCATCAATTCCACAGTCAAACTGTGGTCCACCTGCTTGCCAGACACAGACTGTGAAATGTCTCACTTCCTGTTACACTACCACAGATATTTTCGACACACTTCAGAATTGCAGGAGGTTCCACTTTATAAACAATCCTCAGCCCTCATGCCTACAGGCTACACGACTGCCAGACTGCAGTTTCCAGACACTTCAGCAGCACTTCCGCAGTGCGCAGTTGAAATAATGTGCAGAAGCAAAGGTGATGAGTCGTCCCTTGCAATGGGAGAAGGCAACTTTTAACATTAGATGGCCTCACCACAATGACATGATATGATATCATGAGGGCTGAGGATAAAAGTTGCCTTCCCACATTGTAAGGGCGACTCGACAGCTTTGCTTCTGCACAATATTTCAACTGCGCACTGCAGAAGTGCTGCTGAATTGTTTGGAAACTGCAGTCACTTTGCTTTAATGGCCCATCTATCCACATGGTGTCTCCGTCAGGTCACAAAAAAGGACAGGCTAAGCAAATAGAATATCTGAAAACATGTGGCATGTATGTGGAGCAGCAGTTTTGAATGCTGCAAAGTGTGATTTTGAGAGGCCGCAGAGCACAAATCAGCTCTGGAAAAGCACCAATTACAGACGGTAATTGCCCGCCCATTCCCTCTTTGCCCTTCCCCAGAGACACCTATGGTCCCAGCCTAGGTCCTT
Organism: Ambystoma mexicanum; assembly: GCF_040938575.1. Lineage (NCBI taxonomy): Eukaryota > Metazoa > Chordata > Amphibia > Caudata > Ambystomatidae > Ambystoma > Ambystoma mexicanum. The sequence continues at coordinate 827,781,061 of NC_090924.1, read as the reverse complement.
CACACAGTGCATCCTGCAGATCACAGCTAGGACTAAAAAAAATGTATGGAGACTGGGGAAAGTTGGTTACAGGCATCATTGCCGAGCTTTCAACATCTGTAACATCTCTGCTATGATATTAGTCTACTGTAAGTCTATTGACGGACACATAACAGCAAATGTTTAAAAAAATCAAATCGTAAATTGTTCTTTGGGGCAATGGGGAATTGTCCTAATTCTTGCAGTGCATAGCATAATCCTAACACTGATACATGTGCGCCGACATGCTCCATTTTAGTTGAGAGATGCCTGTCTAGTCCATTTTCTTTTATTTTTTATTTCGGACCTTGTAATCCTAGATCACTAATCTAAAATCCAGCTTTAAAAATCCCAAAGTGCAGAGACAAATCTGTAACTAAACCAACTAATCAGCCCACTCGGATGAAGGTATCTGTAGCTGATGTAATGGGGCCCTCACACTGCTGTGCATCTCTGCTTGCTGAAGCGGCAGGTTGCATTTTGCACAGACAATTTATGCCTTTCATTTGGTTTCGATAAACGTCTGTAAACGTTCGTGTCCAACTTCATGGAATAGGTGCGAAATTGAGCAATGAGTCCCCGCCCAAACTTTGGTTCACAAAACACATCTGGGCAGGCTCTGCTGTTCCAAATTCAACAAGGAAAGCTAATCCTCGTTCCAAATGGTCTCCATGTCAGAGAGGGCTCACATTCCATTTTTCCCGCCACAGGAAACTTCAGGAAAAGAAATGCATTCCTATACTTAGCCCGCTTATTTTAATAGGCTGAACATATCCAGAAAGCAAATAATTTCTTTGGTAAATGGCTTAGCTTCCATAAATCAGAAACATCATCCACCTCACTGCACCTCTTTTCAGAAATTGGATAACGGGGAGCATATGTTCTATTCAGAAGTGGGCTGCTAACTTTCCTATCTGGATTATGTCAATATACGGAACAGTGAAGCCTGGGCTTGTTGCAGATGCCTCACAAGGAGATACAAATTATAGCGTTTTGATTCCTCGTTCTTGAAACCATCACCCAACCCAACATTAACACCTCTCTTCTTATTTTATTTATTTTTTATTTTGGATTTATTTCCACGCACAAAGCCCTGAGGCATCTAGGCGCTAGTTAGGGAAAGTGCATAGCACAGTTCATAAGGTACAAGAAATCATTTGGGTTACAGTATAATGGGAGGTGGCAGAAGCACACTTTGTCAAGGCCCACCTCATGGTGAGGGCGGCTAGTTCAGGAGTGCAAACAGGCATGTGAGTCAAAATAGGTGTGAGAACAGAACACAGACTGGCATGTCACACCTCATGGTGCGGGGGGGGGCGCTAAAGTAGTGCAAATAGGCATATTAGTCAAAATCGGTGTGAACGCAGAGCCTGGAGAAACCTCACCTCATGGTATGGGGGGGCCACCAGAGGAGTGCAAAAATACATACGAGTCAAAATCGGGGTCTATACACGATCTGAGCTGGCCTCCCCATGGGCTGAAGGATGTGGAGTAGATTTATGTAGATGCAAGTTAACAAGTTGCATAGGCTAAAAGAACGGTACCAGGGTGCTAAACAGACTGTAGAATAATAAAAGTGCTTGGATGTGTAGTAGAGATAGCAAGCTCCGCTAGCTAGGTCCAGGTTGATCCAGCCAGGAGGGCGACGGCGGGTCAGTGGATCGCCCCACGCAGCTGGGAAATCTTTGCCTTGAGAGGCAGGGGCTACATTGGTTGCAGCGGATGTGAGCAGTAACATACAGAGAAGTAACGTCATCTGATAAGAGCAGGATCGTGAGACATAGGGTGGACAGTGTGTCTATTGTGCGGAGGAACACAGCAGTAAGCTGCTTACCCTGTTCAGGGTTTCAAAGAACACCAGCGTTTCTAACAAGACAGAGCATCCAACAGGCACGCTGTGTATGAAATGGGGGATATTAGCGTTGAAGGCGGTTAGCAGTGCAGCAAGATAGACCATGTAAGTGTGCAGAGTCCGGGTGCCGGACAAGCCCGGCCTGCCGTCTTCTGGGCAAGGTAGGGGTTTGGCGCAACGCAAACCAATTGGTACTGGGAGGTGGGGCAGCTACAAGAGCCACAGGGCAATGCTACTTGAGAGGCAAGGATGTGGCAGACATGTTTGCACAGGGCTCCAGCTCCACAGTAAGCATGGCGGTCGTGTCCTTGTTGCTGATGGTAGTGTCCACAGTCATCTGGGTGGTATGCAGGTCTGACACAGTAGATAGGCCTTGCATGATGAGATGAGCCTAGACAAGCTGCAGCCATTTCTGTGGGCCTTATCGGCTGGACCGTGCCAGCATGGCCCGAGACGACCAAAGACACTATACGGAGACCAACTATGCCACTCGCACACAGCAATTTAAAATCGCTCCCTACAGCCATCCAAGAAAAGAATTCTACACAAATGCAACCAACATACATGCCACCGCCCCAGTCAGTGCACACTAGTTCCATGGGCACATGAGCTTCTCACATGGACACAAATGCCTGTGTGCTGGTGATGGGCGACCAGCTGCACTCCAGATGTTTTAGCCTGCAGCTCTTGTGAGCACCAACCGCCATAGTCAATTGTGAGGGATCATAGGGTTTTGGGCCACAGCATCTTTGGGGCCGCAGCTTGCCCTTCATTTCTCTATATTCCTTCAACTCAAACCAATCAGAAACGGGCTTGCACACAGTACCCGTGTATTTCCAAACTTCACACAGCAGCAAAGCTATGCTGCATTTTCCCTCTCTGATTGCAAATCTTGGCTATGATCTATTCTTTGCCTAACTTTTTAAATAAAGTTAATTATCGTCTCACTATGCCCTCACATAACTGAGTTTGCAACATTTGTACTGCAAGCACTTAAACCCCCTGGGAGGCATCAAGTACCTGCACATCACAGCACCTCACTAATCCCGTGCTCTTCTGCGCTCGCAAATCCTACCTGATCTGCACAAAGAGATCCAAAATGAGGTGGCACAGGGGAACGATACCCCATGCGTGGGCCCCAGTCTATAAAACAATTACAATTACTACTGAGTCCCCAAGAGAAGTGCCAATGCTTCCTAATCTGACTGAGAATGTGCAGAAACAAGAAACATAGGTAAAGGGAACTCAGTATGTTCGGCTGCACACTACAGACCATCATGGACTTCTCCCTGCACAGACAAAAGAAAAATATCCGGAACAATCAGTTGATCACTCACTCAACCAATCAATCATTTTATGAACCAATTAAATAATAAATCAGTGACTCAAACAATCAATCTTTTAATTGGTCAATAAATCTTCAAGAAAGCCCTTAAAACTTGGCTATTTGATTAACGTGCTTTAAGCCTAAAGGTTGATATTGGTGTACCTGACGCAACTTGATATTATTTGCAATGCAACTACATTGTGTATCATTATGTTTGGCACCCTGCCTTCAGGCTAAATGTAACTGGTTCTCTCCAGCGCCCTGATGACTCAGGGTTTGTGTGTGCAATACAAATGAAAAAATAAATACATTAGTATGAGAAGCTCATGGGCATCTTGGATTTGCTCCAGTCCAAATCTTTGTGAATCAGAGCTCTTGTTCCTTTATCACTTAGCTGTAAGATATCTTCCAGGGGTGTACAAATATAATAATGGATGGCAGAGAATTGGCTCTGCCTGAACAGTGAGAAAACGGAACTACTTCTCATCGGGTCACCCTTCACACTGGGCAACCTCGGAGATCAGTACGCCTCCTTCACCATCGACAACATTCCCATCAAGGTCTCCAACCACGTTAAGACACTCAGAGTCTACCTGGACTCTGGTTTGTCCATGGACAGACAGGTCAATGCCATCGCCGCACCCTCAGCCTACTACTCCAAAGTCCTTAATGCTGCCAGGCCCTTCCTGTGCCACCTTAACTGCCTCACCATTGCTAGGGCAATTATCGGGTCAAGGCTAGACTACTGCAATGCCCTTCTCGTTGGGACCTCCAACAAAAACATTGCTAAATTGCAGCTGGTCCAAAACAACGCACTGAGGGCAGCCACAGGTACCGCAAGAAGAGACCATATCTCCGAAATCAGAAGACAGGCACACTAGCTCCCTGTCAAAGAGAGAATTGTCTTCAAAACTCTCGCCCTCACCCACAAATGCCTTCACAAACTTTCCCCTCCATACCTGACACACAGAATCACCAAGCACACTGCCACAAGACACTTAAGAGCGCGCTAAGCCAATATGATTGTCATGCCCACGACGCGTAAGGTGCGTGCTGGTGGCTCCCGCTTCCCCACCCAGGCAGCCATGCACTGGAATGCGCTCCCACCCCATTTAAGATTGATCGAGTCACACTAAGCTTTTCGCAAAGCCATCAAAACCAGGCTCTTTGTTTAAATTGCCTCTCGCTCCACTATCACTATGCAAATGTCAGTTCCTGCATCTATGCGTGTTCCTGTGCAACTATGAGACCTTCGGTCACCTGTCTGTAAATCATAAGTCCTTCGTTTTCTGTAACAGCGCCTCGATGACTTATGGACTGCAAGCGCGCTTTACAAATGGAAATAAATAAATAAATAAGTGTATAACCTGTATAGTTTGAAAAATAAATATGAGACTGGTTATTTTTGTACAACAAATATTTTAAGCAGTTTACTATGATAAACGACTTTAAAAACAGCTTTGTAGTTCAAAGTGCTAACGCATAGCTAGCAATTCCAGCTCCCTTGGTCTAAACTCCAGCACATAGGCGTGTCCAGGGAGTGGCCTGGGGTGGCACATGCTACCCCTGGAATCTGATTGGCCACCCCAGATGACACACCATTATCTTAAACTATGGGGGCTGGGTGTGTGTGTGTGTACTCGTACTTCATGCCACCCCTGCATAAGTCAGTGGCCCACTTGGGCCTCCCCAGTCAAAAATAGTCTGGTACACCACTGCTCTAGCAATGCACTAAATACACATACTATCATGCATTTCCCCTTAGAAACTAAAAAACGAATGTGTAACTGACAATTGAATTTTGAGAGAATATAGTTTTGAAGAAAGGAAACTGAAAAGGCTAGCCATTGATTTCATTATGGGCCTCATTACGACCCAGGCGGTAAGGGATTTACGCCAGCGTAAACATCGCCGACCCTTACCGCCTGAGTACGAGATCCCTTAGCGCCATGGCGGATTTAACACCTGCTTTTAGCAGGTGTTAAAATCCATGGCGCTAAGGGACCTTGATGTTAATTACGCCACCGTAATTTACGGTGGCGTAATTAACGCCTTCCCCACTCCCATTATGCCCTATGGGGCAAAAATGGGAATGGGGAAGGGTAAATGGGGATTGGGGACTTACCGCCCCGCCAAGGTTGGAATGGGGCGGTAAGTCCGCCAACCACCATGGCGGAGTTGGCAACTTAGCGCCATGGTCCATGGTGCCAATAGCGCCATGGACCTCCGCCAAGGTCGTAATGAGGCCCTATGTGTTTTAGTGGCAGCTGGAATTCTGCCTAGAGAGCATCCTCATTAAGAAGGGTGTGTAAAATCATACAGCTTGGGGAACCCCATCACGCACGTTTTGAAGGCATGTGGTCCATTTTATACATGCATCAGAATCCTTCAGAGAATACCAATATGCAGATTGTCCATACGCAAAGTCCAATCGTTAGTTGGAAAAATCACATAAACTATCAATGTGCAAAATGTGACTGCATGACAAATCCACTGGTCAGAATTCATCACCAGCTAATCCACATGTTTCCTTCCGGACATTTGCAGAAATCATCAAAATGACTGAACAGTCCACCTGTAATTAGCACTACTTCTAACCAGGCACATATGAGGGGTGGGGGGCGTGAGAGCAGTCATGAAAAAATGCTTGATAAAATTAACACCATGTAAAATCAGCAACAAATCAAGGGGGGGGAGCAGCACGAAAGCTGCTCTACAGTAACTTTTTACAGAGAGCATGAAGCCTAGCCAAATGATGCAAGGCTAGTACATAGGTGTTTATGCGTAACATGTATCATACATTCACAGAGAAGGTTACAGAGCATGGAGAGAAGTAGCATACAACATTGGAAAAGCAGCGAGACCAGTCGAGCCCAGTTTATACAAATTACAGAGTTTTGATAGCTTATCGGAAGGCTATGTGCGAGTCAATGCTTCTAAGGTGCGGTGGTAGGGAGTTCCAGTGCGTCGCGGACAATGACCGGGAAGCTAGATCCTCCTGTGCGAGTCCTCAGGGTCTTGGAAATGGTGATATGGTTGGTGTAGGCGGTTCTGGTGGGTCTGTCTGTGGTAGGTTTGGAAATTCTCTATGATAGGTACAGGGGTGCAGTGTTACGGATACATTTGTGTGTAAGGGCGAGACTTTTGAAAATTATGCGTTCCTTGATGTGGTGCCAGTGGACTAGTTTCGTGGTTGCTAAGATGTGGTCTCTTTTAGATATGCCGGGGGCAAACCTGAGGGCATTTTTTTGGATAGTCAGGAGTTTTCTGATGTTTTTAGTGACAGTGCCTGCTAGGAGAGCATTGCAGTAATCAAGCCGAGACCCGATTATTGCTCTTGCTATGGTGATGAAGTTCTGCTCTGACAGAAAAGGTCTAGCTGCATTGAGCACTTTAGAGTGATAGGCAGCAGCAGACGCTATGGCGTTGACCTGTCTGACCATTGAGAGGTTGGAGTCTAGGTAAGCCACCAGGGTCTCGACAGCCTGGGAGACAGGGATTTCAATGTTGTTGATTGTGAAAGAGCTTAACTGTACGTCAAGTTTCTTTAAGGTTGAGGGTGATCTAATAAGTAGTAGCTCTGTTTTTTCTCCGTTAAGGCACAACCAGTTTTCTGCGATCCAGATTTGAATCATGGAGTAAATGGAGTTTAGGGTTTCCATGTCGGACTGATAGTCACTGGTGAGGGGGATGAGGACCTGCATGTTATCAGCATAGTTCGTACAAGTAATGCCTAGCGCATCCAGGAAGTTGAATAGTGGCCTCATGAACATGTTGTAAAGGGTGGATAAGATGCAAGAGCCCTGTGGCACTCCACATTTGATAAGATTAGGGCGGGTGCAGGCTTTGTCAGAGAAAACTTTCATGAGCGTTATGCGGCAAATTGGCAGAGGAGGACAGCTGGTGGCAGAGAGTGTTGTGGGCTATTATCAGAAGTCACAGTTAATGCACATTAAATAGAAACTGTTTCATAATACAACATAAATCATTTATTCAAAAAATATTCATTGTTTAAAAGCGAAAAATATCAAAGAATATATGTTATTGCGCAAAGTATTAAATGCTAAAACATTGTCAAAGAGACAGACAATTAAATTGTGACATAAATACCTAAATATGGTAAGATGTTATATGTACTAGAGACATTAATTACTGTTTTGCTATTACAGAGGCAATTTCCATCTTCAAATAGTCTATGCCCTTTTAGTGAGCTATGTATTTCACCCTGGTTATTTCAAGGTAACCGCGGAAACAGATCTAGGAAAGTTTTACACCAAGGCCCCAACCGGTGCAATTGGAACAGCGATCAGCGATTGATACGGAGCAGCAATCGCTCCTAGTGAATTCATCAAAGCATAAACTCAGCAAAACAGAAGAACAAGTCCTAAATAAAGGTTTGGGCTTTGTAATTTCAAAAAAACATGATCCATTTTTGTTCTGTAACGACTTTCACAAACTGATGCGAAAGATCCATTTAAAAGAGTTTTTTGCAGACACAGTCAATGAGAGCGAGACACCAGTGAATTCAAACTGTACAGGTTTAAAAAATCCCTCTGAGTTCTGTCCTCCTAGCTATGCTTACTCTCCTGAATTAGCCATTTTTAAAAATCGTGTTTTGGCAGAGATAGAAAAACTCGAAAAGAAAAATAATTCATTTTCTCATAATCTTAGCCATGTAGAAGTTGAAGCATTGAATACCCTCTCTAAAAATGAGGAAATCATCATAAAAAGGGCCTACAAAGGAGGAGGGATAGTCATACTAGATAAAACCAACTATATCAAAGAGTGTCTTAGCCAGTTAAACAATTATACATATTATAAAAAACTGGCAGAAAATCTATCCAAAGAACTGGAACAGATGATCGAATCAAAAGTAAAAAAGCAAAAGAGAGAAGATGGATTAGTAGACAAGAAAGTGAATTTCTTATTAAAAAAGGCCCAAGCATTATTACATTCCATTGTCTACCCAAGATCAATAAGACCTTAGTTAACCCCCCCGGGTAGAACTATTGTGGCTGGGAGTAATTCCATCCTGTAGCCACTTTCAAAATTTGACGACCATTATTTGAAGAACTATGTAGTCCAGATGAAATTGTATTTGAAAGACACGAAAGACGTGATTAAACATTATGAATATCTGCCATATAATGCGAACACCCATTTACTTATAACTCTAGAGATCGTGTCCCTCTACACGAATATACCTCAACAAGAAACAATTGAAACTATCGAAGAAATCCTCCTAACACGCAGGTATCAAGACCCAGTACCTACATCTTTTATTCTGTGATGTATAGAGGTATCTCTAACCAGGAATTTTTTTGAATTCCAAGGTAATTATTACCAACAAATAGAGGGTATGGCAATGGGGGCCACTATGGCCCCTAGTGTAGTTACTTATATGTAGAATTCTTCAAAAAAAAGTTTATTTATACCACCCACCCTTTCAAATCTAATTTGTTATCCTGGGCTAGATATATTGATGATATCATTGTGATATGGCAGGGTACACAAAGTTAAGCTACACATTTTCTTACATGGCTCACTCAATGCAACCGACACTTAAAATTCACGATGACTATCAAAAAAGAAGAGATTAACTTCCTAGACCTCACTATTTTTCATCATGAAGGACTCTTGTTAGTAAAACCTCATCATAAGAATACCGATAAAAACTCCCTCCTTCATTACAAAAGCCACCATGTGAAACACTTGAAAGATAAACTGCCTTACGGACAATTTTTATGCCTAAAAAGAAATAGCAGTCAAAAAGAGGCCTATGAAGAAGAAGCAAGGGCTTTATCTAAAAAACTGAAAGAGATTACCCAAAACAACTGTTAGAAAAGGCAGCAAAACGAGCCTTTAATAATAATCGAGAGTCTCTACTAGAAGAAAAAGTAAAAAAAAACTTGAATATTGAATAGTGAGTGTGAATACATTCACCAATTTAAGCCTCACTATTACAAATATTGTCTGAAAACATTGGAAGATCTTTGATACATCAGATGCTAAATTACAATGCCCACTATTTGCATATAGAAAATCCACTACTATTGGGAACCAAGGGAGTGGCAGTAAACTTAGAGAGCGACAACCTCAAATAGAAACTTTGACAAAAACCTGGGGAATTTATGGGTCACTACCTATGCGGACATTGTTCCGTGTGTAAGCTCACTTCTGAATCGAAAGAAATCAATATCAGTCTAGATACACCATGGCAACAAGCTTGTTTTTGTAATTGCAATTCAGATTTTGTATTATATATGATTACATGCCCCTGTCAACTAAAATACATACGTAAAACCATTCGGAAAGTAAAAACAAGAATCATCGAGCATAGAAGCTGCATAAAAAACAAAACAGCGATGGCTCATATGGTTAAACATTTTGTCGAACTGTATCACACAAGTGAAGATTTCACTTGGACAGTTCTTCTGGCCCTAAAAGGGAGTGATACGACTCATTTTTTTAACTAAAAGTGATAAAACAGGGCTAAATGAAGCCATCGAGTGGTAGAAAATTTAAGATCATATTTGCCCAAATTATAGTAGATTTATAATCTCGCTATGTAAACATGGAACACTGTACCAAAGGTTCTTACCAATACTAGATAAGAAGACTTAATGACGATGAGCGAGCCCTCCTTTGTTTACATCTTAAATAATTTGCTATGTGCTAATACTATGAATACATGTATAGTATTATTTAAGCTATATCTGCATACTGAGTATCACTTAACATATAACCAGAGGATTAAATATCCTAATAGGCTAACAGAGGTGAAGACGTTCTGTAGGTACTATTAATTAAAGCATTGCGTACAATCTTTATATCCGAATGGGTTCCCAGAAGTGAATACGTTCTCGGGGTAACACCAATCAACATAGAAAAGGGACTTTGTTTTTTAGAAGACCCTCATCTAAGATGGCGGCCATTTATAAACAGATTTCCAGGCGGCGCAAACACGAAAAAATGGAGAATGCTGTGGTCCCTAGAGATAGAGAAACTACTCGCTTAAGCCTAAGAAGCCTTAAATCAAGGTAAGCATTCACTATGTTAGCTCTCCTCTAAGTCATGCCACCCCGCTAATTAATATAAACAACGTCGGTATTTCTTACACCAACACTTTAATAATATCCCTATTATAACCATGGGCATACAATCACTTTTGCCGTATATAATGGCAGACATACACTCTAGCAGATCTTTTTGAGTTAAGCCATCATAGAGACACCATCAGATAAAAACGGTGGAACATCTTGCCTGGTGATGTTTAAATAAGTACGCTGGGTAGTTATTACAGAGACTGTTTTTCTCTTGCCTTCTAGAACAGGTAAGATAGGCAAGCACAACAAAAACCTTTCAGAGATAATTTCTCCAAGTATGCAATCCATCTAGAGGAAGAAGATATACAATCTATAGAGATCAATTAAGGTGAGAATTTCGTCCTAAAAATTCAGTCCTTTGTAGAGACAATTAAATGCAAGCTACTAAGCCATCTAGAGTATGCACAAGAGTGACCGATTAGTATTTTTTGTGCTTTTTCTCTCTCTATTTGCAGTTCCAGCCCATGGCAAATAGTGACTTCCCTAACAATTTAAATTTACCCAAACTATTGAATCAAGTACGGGGAAGATACTAAGATACTTTTTTCGGTACTCTAAGAAGCATCCCGAGATAGGTATGTTTTACCTTCACATTTTTTATATTTGCCTTTCAATGTTAGTAAAGATCACTATGTGTTCACAGGTCAGCAGGGATCAAACATCAATGTAAATTTAAATTACAGGTCAAGCTAGATTGAACTACGATCAGCTACTGACCAAGAGGACAATTCCTGCTTAACTCCTAGATTTGCTCCATCGATTGGACCAGGTAATAAATATTCCAGGCCCAGTACATTATAAATGTATATTATATGAAGTAAACAAGCAATTATAGCTTACCCTTCCTTTTCTGTGTTTTATCAACAGACACAGCTATACATGCAGCTAGATTTTTTTTATTGTCAACAAGAGTTTAAACGGTCATCAATTGAAGCTACTGCAATAGTTCTTGTTTTTATTGTAATACACAGTGACATATGTCCTGAAGAAAGTTCCAATAACTCATATTGGAACTGGATGGCAGCCATCATGACGCAGACAGTGAAGTAATAGCCAGGGTCTATAAGATAATTAATGCTTGGATGCAGACAAATTGGATGTGTCTGAACGACTCCAAAACTGAGCTTATGCTGTTTGGATCTAGTCATCAGCTTGCCAACTTGGGGGCAGAGTATAGGTCATTTAAAATCAAGAACGCCACTATCCAGGTAGTCCAGAAAGTGAAGACCCTGGGAATGATGGTTAACGCAGTGGTAGACTCTCATGCTCAGACTAGCTATCTACAAAAAAACACGGCATATTACTTAAGGCTCATGAAAGCCATTAAGCCTTACCTTAATGAGGGCAACATGGCTACCATAGCCAGAGCCATTATATTATCAAGACTTGACTATGGTAATGCCCTGATGCTAGGGGCTTCCTCTAGGGATGCCTCTACTTGTCAGGTGATTCAGAATAACACGGTTAGGCTGGTCAAAAATTTGAGGAAAAGAGACCATGTCACTAAAGATAGAATGGCGTTACACTGGCTAAGAGTAGAGGATCGTATAAAATTTAAAGTCTCTGCCTGGTTCATAAATGCCTTTATGGCTCTGCTCCAGAGTATTTAAAAAAGAGGTTAGTGCTTCACACCCCCAGTAGAAGTCTTCGCTCCAGGGGTAAATGCCTGTTGATCGTTCCCAAGTTCAAGCTGAAATCGGGGTTGGGCAGCTCCTTTTTGGTTCAGGCGCCCAGCTTGTGGAATAGTGTTCCGGAAACACTCAGGTCTGAAACAAACCTGCTTGCTTTCAGGAAGGGTTTGAAAACATATCTCTTCAGATGATGAACCGGGATAAGTTTGATCAGGGACATCTTCAGGGTTCAGCTTTGGACTGGCCTCTTTCTGTGTTCTATGTGTGTCTCTGTTCGTTTAAAGCGCCCTGATGCCCTTGGGCTACCGGCGCTATATAAAAATGAAATGAAATGAAAATGAAATGAAATGAAATAACTATTTCTGAGAACTGAAACATGTCAAGTCCTTCTACCCTGGCAAGAAATAACCAGGGTGAAATACATAGCTCACTAAAAGGGCCTAGACTATTTGAAGATGGCAATTGCCTCTGTAATAGCAAAATAGTCATTAATGTCTCTAGTACATATAACATCCTACTATATTTAGGTATTTATGTCATGATTTAATTGTCTGTCTCTTAGACAATGTTTTTGGCATTGAATACTTTGCGCGATAACAGATAATCTTTGATGTTTTTCGCTTTTAAACAATGAATATTTTTTGAATAAATGATTTATATTGTATTATTAAACAGTTTCTATTTAATGTGTATTAACTGTGACTGCTGATAATAGCTAACTGCCTTTTGTGTATTTGAGTAATACTCCCCAATATAAGGTAGAGCTACCACTGTAGTGGTCTTGTTGGGTGTCCCTCCTTAAAGTCTAGAGAGTACTGTGGTCCACCAAGTCAAATGCTGCAGATAGGTTGACGAGCAGCAGGAGCGCAAGTTTTTCTGGATCTCGGAAATCATCAATTTGGTTTTTGAGGTCTAATAGTGCGGTGTTGGTTCCATGGCCAGGACGAAAGCCTGACTGACGGAGACCAAGAAGGTTATTACCCTCGAGGAATTTTCGGACTTGCAGGTAAGCTGCTTTATCAAGGATTTTAAAGAGAAACGGGACTGTGGTAATGGGTCTGTAGTTCCCTAGAATGGTTGAGTCGAACGCAGGTTTCTTCAGAAGCGGGCAAACCCAAGCATCTTTGAGGCAGGCTGGGACATGGCCTGACGTGAAGGAGGCATTGATAAAGGCTATAAGGAACGGGGCGAGGGTGGAGGCACATTCTTTGATAAGTTGAGCGGAAAAAGTATCCCCTTTACAATTTAAGGGTTTGATTGATTTAAGGAGGGTGATGACTTCTTGTTTGTTCATTTCCTTGAAGACAAAGGGGGGGGTCAACAGGAGGGGCTACTGTGGAGGTTAGATATTTGTTGGATATGGGCCTGTTGGTGGTTGATAATTTCGTTGTGCAGGATATTGAGATTGTCAAGCAAGGCAGCCTGAATGCTGTTACATCAGTCTTTGTCTTTGGTGAGAGTTGGCGGGTTGGAAGCGGGTGTTTCCAGCTCCCTGAAAATGGCAAAGATCTCTTTGGAGTCTGATTTTGTGTTTGCTATCCTTGTGTTGAACGAGGTAGCTTTGGCTTTAATTATGACCTTTTTTTATTCACTGGAGATGGTCCTAAATGCTATTTTAGAGGGGTCACTAGGCTTGACTAACCAGCTGGAGTGTGCTGCTCTTTTCCTAGTGCACAGCTCAAGAAGCTCAGAGGAGAACCAAGCATTTGTGTGTTTAGTGCGCTTAGCTTTCCTAAGTGTGAGTGGGACAATGGCGTCAACCGCTTGGGTGATGATGGTGTTGCAGGTGGATGCAAGAGTATCCCTGGAGAAAGGGGTTTTGAAGGCAGGAACCAGTAGGTAGGGTAAAAGTCTATCCTTGGTGAGCTGACAGGAGCTTCTAGTAGAGCAGGGGGGAGTGGCTAGGTTGAGATCGAAAGGAATGGAGTGGTGGTCTGATCAGGGGATGGGTGAAATGGCTGTGATCGTGAGAGGGCAGTCGTGGTGGGCAACCCAGTCAAGGGTGCGTCCTTTGATGTGGGTGGGCTCTGTGACAGCTTGTTTCAAGCCTAAGGTGGTTAAGGCTTTATTGAGAGAGGCTGCATGGGAGTCGGAAGGGTCGTTCAGGTCTACGTTGAGGTCTCTAGGAGAATAGCTTTGGTGTTTTTTTTAGATTATCAGAGATGGCATGTATGAGGGCATCTTGGAAGTCTGTGACTGGCCCAGGTGGTCGGTAAACAATGTGGAGGGCAATAGTGCAATTTGGTATTGGGTTGACTTTAAGGAGAAGGTAGTCACTGTTGTGTCCAAGTTCTCCTTCCACAATTCTGATTGGTATGATCTCTTTAGCTATGAGAGCCACCCCTCCACCTTTCTGAAAGTTGCGGTCTTGCCTAAAAATAGTGTAGCCTTGAAGCAGTGCAAGGGCAAGGGCTGGGCCGGATGCTTCAACGAGCCAAGTTTTGCTGATGATAAGGAGATCAAGGTTGTAAATGGTGATGAAATCGTGAATGTCCAAGGCTTGGGCTGGGAGCGATCGGGCACTGATGACGGGGCAGCTGAGAGGGAAGGGGTGGGATTTAAATGGTTTAGGGATGGGTGGGGAGTGAACCAGGGGCGGACAGCTGGTGTTAGCGGCCGCTGGCAGTACCTTTGGGGCAAACAGTGTGGCAGCATCGGCTTTACTCATAATAGGCTCATTGGTGGCAGCAACTGTTATATCTTAGGGGCACACAATGAAGCAGTATCAGCATTCATCATAACAGTCAATGGGCCTCATTACGAGGTAGGAGGTAGCCATGGTGCTATTAGCACCATGGCTACACCCTTACCGCATACTGGGTCCGGGTTCTCAGAATATGTACTTACTGGGTCATTCCAATGTTGGAGGACCCAGTAAGTCCCCATTCTGAGAACCATTCCACATTCCCATTTGAGCCCCCATAGGGCTCAATGGGAATGGGGAAGTAGCTAATAACGGTACTGCAATTTGTGGTACTGTTATTAGCTCTGAAGTCCCTTAGTGGGTCCCGTCCTTAACAGCTGGTCAGACCAGGCATTAAGGAAGGGACCCGCTAAGGGACCTCGGAATATGGAGGTACGGGATTACCGGCACCAGCACCTTTACCGGTGCCGGTAATCCCTTACCTCCTACCTCGCAATGAGGCCCAATGTGGTGGAGGAGACAGGTGCTAACATGGGGGCCTCACGTGTAGCAGTATCAGAATTAGACATTACAGGCACAATGGTGGCAGCAACTGGCGGTAGCATGGGCGCACACACTGTATCTGTTTCAGAATTAGACATTACAGGCAGAGGGTGGCAGCAACTGGTGGTTGCATGGGGGAACAAACTGTAGCAGTTTCAGAATTAGACATTAGAGGCACATGGTGGCAGCAACTGGTGGTAGCATAGGGGCACACACTGTGGCTATATCAGAATTAGAAATTACAGGCACAATGGTGGCAGGTATCAACACAACAAGAGGTAGAGGGAAAAGAAAACCCACAGCTAATTCCAAGACCCAAAGGTAACACTAGGGGCACCAAAGGCTGGATTAAAAAGAACCGCCTCCTATTTCATTAAATTATCAGGCAGTATGAACAAACTTACAAAAAATACAATTTTATACATATACAAATTATACATATGAAATTAAGAAAGATGTAAAAATACACAAATGGTGTAGTCTTGTCAAGCTCATGGTCAAGAACACTATAGATCCAGGACAAAGTGGCTTTGTAACATTGTAACATTGCTCTGTATTGCAGCTTAACCAACAAGCAAAACAATGTAGACCAGACAGCAGTCTAGTGGAGTGTGAGAGGCTCAGGATTGTACCAGCCCTCTCAAGTCTGTGGGGTCTACAGAAAGTGTCTTATGTTGTGCAAATATAGGCAAGGATTTACAAACAAAATTTTACATACAACATATCACTCTCTCACTACAAAACACTACATACACACCCTTCTCAACACAAATCATCCAACATGTTTCTTTGTAACAAACAAAAAAGAAGTGTAAACCAAGTGTAGGGAAATTTGTCAGGGAGCTGTCTGGGGTAGTCAAGTCAACAACAAATTATTAAACACTTTAAGTCAACTACAGCAACTGTTGACATCTGCTTTAGGAAAAGACAAGCCCCTCTATTGGGTGCTTTGAATTTTGTAGTTACAGCTAAACAATACACATGATAGTGCAAACAAGTAGCTAATTACGTGTGCAGTAATAATGCATCAGCGAAGAAACACCTGGTACGTCCACGTGTTACCATCTAATTGATGGTCTTTGGGCATGGACCTTGTGGTCCAGTAGGGACACTTTATGGAGGGATACTTTCACACAGGTCAGGCCTTTCAGGATCCACACTGTAGGGAAAGACTGCATCCAATATAGAATCGTGTATGATTCTCCCTTGGATATTTAGTTAGTCCAGGTCACAATGTCAGCGTCTTTGTGGACATGCTGTGTAGACTCCACTGGAAATGGCAGAGCCACACCTTCTGTTCGGCAGCAGTCTGGCTGATCAGTGAAGAGCGGGTCGGGTTCGCACAGCAGTCGATGTCTGATAAGTCTTCGGTGCTGTCTCGTTCCGCTCTGCGTGCTCCACCGGGGTGGATGTGGGCATGGCACACACTGTAGCTGTATCAGAATTAGAAATTACAGGCACAATACTGTCAGCAACTGGAGGTAGCAAAGGGGGAATAAACTCTGACATCATGGGAGCTGTCGGTCATAGGCGTGGTGATGGTTCCCACAGGCGCTAGTAAAGGGGCAGACAGAGCACTGTACTGCCAAGGGCATTTGTGGGCGAGGACCGAGCCAAGTAATAAACAAATAATGGTGGCAGCAAAGAGAGGGCTACTTGTGTGTGCGATAGTCTTGTAGGGTGGAAGAAAAGTCTTTGGCCCTCATTAGGACCTTGGCGGAGGACCATGGCGCTATTAGCACCATGGTCCATGGCGCTAAGCTGCCAACTCCGCCATGGTGGTTGGCGGACTTACCGCCCCATTCCGACCTTGGCGAGGCGGTAAGTCCCCAATCCCCATTTACCCTTCCCCATTCCCATTTTTGCCCCATAGGGCATAATGGGAGTGGGGAAGGCGTTAATTATGCCACCGTAAATTACGGTGGCGTAATTAACAACAAGGTCCCTTAGCGCCATGGATTTTAATGCCTGCTAAAAGCAGGCGTTAAAATCACCATGGCGCTAAGGGAACTCGTACTCAGGCGGTAAGGGTCGGCAAGGTTTACGCCGGCGTAAACCCCTTACCGCCTGGGTCCTAATGAGGCCCTTTGTAATGATGGTGAAGATGAGAGCAGTAAGCCCTGTGCGGCTTTGATTTCATCAGCACGGATGTCAAAGGCGCTGTTGTCACGTGGGTGACCGCGGGTACTGAGTAACTCAGAAAGCCGTTTTTGCGTGTGATCAGAGTAGACCGCACGTGGTGAGCGGCCGATGGGTAAGTGAACCTCGACCATAGCCGCAAGTTCCTGGTGTGAAGGGGTGGAGAAAGGGTGGCAAGTGGGGTGGTTGAAGTGCACGCCACTAGGCGTGAGGACTTTGCCGCTAACATGGCCGGCATGGGTGTGACTGCCTTGACAATTGCAGCAGAGCATGTGGGGAGGGATACAGTGCTCCTGAAAGCAGCAGACCGCTTACCTTGGTGAGCAGGATTATTGGCCTGGCTGATGGCGTGTGGCATCTCGCAGCAGCCAGGAACCAAGCAACAGAAATCCAAACCCACATACCAACATTTAATTGCCCAGTATCAAACTGAGAGGTGTAGGAGGGGGTAGAAAAAAACAACTTAGTGCCATATAGACACAGAATGCACTTGATGTGAATTCAAAATGGCTACCCAGCATTTTAACGACTTCCTTTCCCCATCTGGAACTACAATGTCTCCTGGTCAATGGGATCACTGTAAAGAAGCACTTGACCATCCCAGCCATTCGGCAGTCGGTATCTGGCCCACGTTTTATAAAAGAGGCTCTGTTTTCACATTCCAGGAAACAGGAGGGAATACAAGTGCAGGAGGAACTGGAGTGGAGGGAGAAAGAAAGAGAGCTGAGCAGAGAGCAGAAAGGCTAGAGGGAGATGAAATGCCAAAGAAAGCTGTGATTTATTACACATTCAAGAGGATACACAGAGCTGAAACATCCTCAATTTTGGGAATAGGCAAGTTATGACACAGCGAAATAGCAATGTATAGGAATTTTCTCTAAAATTGAATGGCACCCCAATACAATAGGCGACCTTGTTGAACAAAGTAATGCATACAATTGTTGTATGTATTACTTTGAAACACTTGTGTATAGGCGCATTACAAATGCCATATCATATCATACCATATCATATCATATCACATCATATCATATCATATTATATCAGAAGGACGCATTACAAATGTTTGGGATGGATTAAGATATTCTTATATATTGAGCCTCAATACGAGTTTGTAGGTGCAATGCCATCATTACCCGCTTGTCTACCTCCAAACTCATGTCGAGGTCCCGAAAAAAGGGAATTACCGGGCCATTCCAACTTTTGCGGGCCCGGTAATTCCCTTTTTCGGGACCCAGACCTGGTACGTCTCCATTCCCATTTGAGCCCCTATAGGGCTCAATCGGAATGGGGAGGATGCTAACAATGTACCTGTTCATAACGGGTCCGTTTTTTGCAGCCTGGTCTGCTCGCGGGTGCCGGTATGCACGTCTGGCCAGACCAGACGTGCATACTGCCACCCGCGAGCAAATTCGTAATGTGGCAGCCCGGTATGAACAGTGCGGGTACCTTACCGGCACCATTCATACCGCGGCCACTGGTGTCGTAATGAGGCCCATTGACTCCCTTTAACATATGGAAATGTATACATACTTTCATAATATTCTATGAACAAAGGGCCTCATTACGACCCTGGCGGTAAGGGGTTAGCGCCATCGTTAGCTGCGCCGACCCCTTACCGCCAATCACGAGTTCCCTCTCCGCCATGGCGGATTTTACACCTGCTTCTAGCGGGTGTAAAAATCCATGGCGGTAAGGGAACTTGGTGTTAATTACGCCACCGTAATTTACGGTGGCGTAATTAACGCCTTCCCCACTCCCATTATGCCCTATGGGGCAAAAATGGGAATGGGGAAGGGTAAATGGGGATTGGGGATTTACCGCCCCGCCAAGGTCGGAATGGGGCGGTAAATCCCCTTACCGCCATGGTGTTAACGTAGTTAGCACCATGGCGGTAAAGTCACGGCCCTGGCGGTAACTTTCCGCCAGGGTCGTAATGAGGCCAAAAGAGTTCACCCACTGCCAAGGTACTGACCTATGTGGAGATCACACAAATCGAACGTATGCTCTACAAGGTAATTATAAATTATTTGTATACAGAACAAAAATAAATGTCTGTCGTGACCAGCTGGAAAAGAACATTACACACAAATCTTGAGACAGAAAACTTGTCTAGAATACCGGTCCTGCGCTTAGAGACTGGTCTCCAGTGTTAATCATGTTATAAAAAATGAATGAATACAGTAATTAATAATACCTTGATTAATTAATAATACACTAAATGAAGACAATTTGACTTTGACGGAGACGATGAAAATATGCATCCATATAAGATAATCTTTCCCTGAGAACAAATAAATAGACACCCTTTGAGCTGCTGCACAATCTTCTTGTTGATGTGTTTGTTAATGGATCATTGACAGTTTAAATATAACATTTATTTTATGGTGGAATATGTCACTATTATTTGCGTTTTTAATATGCGTTAATATTGACCAACATACTAAACTAATACTTTCATTTATTTACTTAGTAAATAATCTGATTCAGTATCAACACCGCCTTTTAGCAAATCATTTTACAGTTGAAAGAATTACCTTTTAGTAAGAATGTATTCCAGGTAAAATAGAAACGTTAACTGGAAGGTGTACCCGTGCTTTGCATGGTAATACCTACTTCAGTTCTAGTTTGATGTTTATTCAATGAACAAATATAGATGATGATGTTGCAGGGTTGTTTGCATTACCCGTATAACAACGCGTGTCGGTGACCACACATTGTTCCTTATGGTGAGTTTGATTGGTCCTGGCAGGCCCTTCTGACTACTACCGTGTTTGAGAATTGTATTGTATGGAGAGTTACTGGGAGTTTCATTTGTACCGGCCGCCCCCCTTTGCCTACTGCCATCTTTGGCATACTATTATCCCTAAGCCAAGGCTTCTTTGTAGACAATATTGCTAGTCTTTCCTCTAGGAGCCAATGTGAAAAAATTGTCTTTGTTTCTAACTCTGGAGCAAGCCACATAAAGCTTACCATGAGAAAATCATGAATCCTGTGAATCGATTCCAGCTACTTTGAGTTGCAGCATTGAGATTGTGCAGCAAGATCATTGGTGTCACAATCTACACACAAGGCAGCAGCGACCTCAACATAAGTGCCGTATGTGTAGGGATGAAGTGTGTAAGCTTGAAGTGCCATACCCATACATGTATGGCTGAAGCATGTAAGCTTTGTACTGTTGAGATGGCATACATTCAACTACATCCATGGGAAATTAAGTTCCTGTAATTATCATGAAGTTTTGCCACAATCTGAGGGACAACATCATTGCGGACAATATTGAAAAGACATGCACCTTTTCCTGTCAACCGCATGACTACAAAAGAACTGTTTTGTGTAACCCGCATGACTTCCAAAGTGAGTGCTGCTAATGTCAGCTAGAATGCTGACAGTGTGGAAGGTTTAGGAACAATTAACCGCTGAAGTTTACGTAGAACTACGTCCGAACTACAGCGCGAAGAGCCATAAGGCAGGGGTAGGCATTCCAGACTGCTTAAAAAACAAAAATCAGGAAAATGTATTTTTATGCTTTTTACATTGACTACACCATGGAACCTATTCACATGCCATATGTAAGGTGTGTAGCATTCTGGGAAGTATGCTGAACATTTTGAACAGACACACATACATATCCAAGCATTGCAGACCGCAACAATTAGCAACATGCATATGCTGTGTTTTTTACATTGTGTACACCATGGAACCTACCCACATGCCAAATTTCAGGTTTGTAGCATGTTGGAAAGTATGCTGAACATTTCAAACACACACATATCCACATATGGCAGGGGTAGGCATTGCAGACCGCTTAAAAACAGGTTTTCTAAAAATGTGTATTTTTTATGTTTTACATTGTCTACACCATGGAACCTGCCCACATGCCACATTTCAGGGTTGTAGCATATAGCACATATGGCAGAGGTCAGCATGGCAGACTGCTTAAAAAGTAGGCAACCACAACTTAAGAGCAATGTAGCTAAGTAATCCAGTGATGAGTTGAACAAGGAACACAAAACAAGAGCAAGGTTTGTAAGTGTTCGTGCATAACTACGGACTAATGACCTGAATGCAGATGTTTTAATACTAACAAAATCAATGTTCAGTGTGGTAGCATCCTCAGGGTTTGTTCGCCTAGTCATTCACAGTCACATGAAGTGTCAGAGTGCACCATCACACTTATTATGGTTCCAGCACTTTAGAGTGGAATGGCACAGTTGGGACTGATGTATGGCCAACTCTGGCTAGGGTACACTGACATACTGGATCCTCCTGGCTTGAAGTAAGGAAAACGTCTATTGTGAAACACCCTTTCCATGCCACAGGCTCGTAGAAATGGGCAGGATGTTTTTCTCCTCTGTCGTAGATTTTCAGACTGATGTCATTATTATCCACCCTGCTCAAGCAGGGGTGATTAGATAGAAGAGGTACCCATTACAATATCAAATGCAGAAATATGGTTTCTGTGCACTCATCATACTCCAGGCTCAGATTTATCCTCCATGCAAGTTTTATTTCTGTGACTCTCTGTCTCTGGCTCAGTCTAAGATGTAGACTAGAAGCAGGCTTTAGTCAAGGTCTATCTCCTGTAGGACCTAAGATAGCCCATCCTTGTTATTCTCTCTTCTCCTCCTATTATCTCTCCTTTCAATTCCCTAGCCTTCACTCAACCTTCTTCTCCTCCTCCTCCCTTTGTTGAGATTGTTTTCCCTTGTGTTCCTCCTTTTGTTTGATGTGTTATGTTTCTGTTTCCCTTTGTATTTCTGTCCCTACTTTTTTCCCTAGCTAATCTTCCTCCCTCTTGTTCCTCCACTCTCTGTCTCTTCTCTTGTCCTCTGGCCTGTCCCTTACTACCTTCTTCACCTTCTCTTTTGCTGGCTACTTCTCTATCTCTCCACACAACTCACCAAAATCGTATGCCATCCAAACTCTCTCTTTGCTCTTTTGCTTCTAACACCTTTTTATGAAGAACCTAATACCACATTTCCCTACAGCAATGGTAATTGATGTGCTTGCTTCTTGGTTAATTCAGAGTTTTGTGATTGTCCTGCTCTGTGACCGATTCAACAACGAGCAGAGAGCAGAATACCATCAATCATTCTGGAAATAGTCAGCTTGTCATGGTGGTTGCCTGCACTGCAATTGATCTCCAGTGTTCTTCTCTGTCTGGCCCCATCTCCCAGGTCTATTGCAGTTGGTAAACAGTGGCTCCATTAAGCTAATGAGCTTGTGAGCAATCCCCCGGTTGGGCGTATGGATCTCTTGTGCCTTATCTATACAATCTGTATAGTTGTGCATTTTGCGATCAAAGTTTTCAGACCGCCCTTCTTTCCCCTGCTTATCACATCTTGACTTTTCCTCATATGGTGCCAAGACTATTGAGGTGAATTTTCTAGGAAGGATGGGTAAGGGACAGACACTTTCAGTGGCTCCCATAGTGGTGGCTTTGCCAGGTTCCCATCATCCTGCCTAGCAAACACCCCATTGGCATCTCCACACTTCCAAGGGTCAATCCATAACCAAACGATTCTGCAGAACAGATTTCTACCCTGTCTCACAGAGGGAATACAGCAATGCATGGTATAGGTGCATCACAAAACTTGTATATTAATGCATGGCAATGCAGTATCATGACTATGCATTCAATCCCTTAAAGCATTCCATGTTTCCTTCCTCCTGTTAAGTATTTGCATAGCCAGTTTGAAAGCTTGGTTCTCCTAGGTATATTTGGTTTGTACAACATACAACTGTTTCTTAGCATAAGTTCATTCATGGTTTTCTGGTGGCAACATTTTGAGATTCTAAAAACAATATGCGATCATAGTAAGGCAATTGCTTTTCATCTTATATTTCAGTTGAATATAATACTGTACTACTGCAGGACAATTTATGGCATAACGTTCTGTCAGTGTGGTGAGAGAGAATTATATTTGACATCATCTTTACGATGCACACCACTGTCATTCATAAAGAAAAAAAAACAGGTACCAGTTGGTGTTGAACCTCTTCCAGGCCATTCCCAGCACACTCTTCCCACAATAGTTATTATATTTCTAGTCTTTGCCTTCTCCGTACTTCGAAATTGTGGCGGTTCTCTTGCCAATAGATTCCAATCAATGCCCCTGCTGATCCAAATGTCTGGTGTGAGGAATCTGAAGACGTCCTCACTTCTTTCTCCAATATATCTTCCTCCCAGTTGGCCAGGGAAAGGCTGTCACTATCCGATTCTGGGGGTGGATATGTGAGCGAGGATCACCTGGGTGGAGAAGAATTGGGAGTGGGGATGAGGCACCCTTGGGTGAGACGTGGTATCCTCCATTTCTCTTTTCTAATGAATCCAATATCGCTCAGGCCTTTGTAGGTTATTGCCAACCCTTTCCCTATCTTTACAGAAAATCATCTCCTAGTAAACATCAGTCAGGTACTGGAATGAGAAAGAGACAAACCAGAACCATACATCCACTCTTTATTGACTCTTACACACACCACTCTGGTACCCGGGGTTGAGAAAGAGGGATGCTGAGTACCAAATCATTGTATAATGAATGAACATTGCCTGCACCTGAAGCCAAAAGGGCATTAAAAATGGCCTGCTTAGGTGAGGCCAATTGAATCAACAATGGAACACCTTCTGGAAAAGCTGGCGGTGAAACCAGAGAAACGTGTGGTGAAATGCCTACGAGCTGCAGACTCGTTTCAGGGAAGCTCAGTGTGGTGTGAGCATTCGAGAGGTCTCGGGTAGCAGAGCTGGTCTGCAAACCTCCCGGAGTCAGAGAGATTACCTATCTGTATGGCCAAGGCATCAGAGACCCTAGAGAAGAGGCACGTCAAGCCGGGAGCAGCGAGAGCCACAGTTGGCCTGCCCATACGGAGAAGAGCACCTGGAGACATCGTACCCGGTGAATCAGAGAAGTCTGAGTGACTCGCTGCAGGTCGGGTCGCTCGCAAGTGATTGAGAGACCGTTTGGGAGATATGATTGCCGGTCGAGTTTGAAAGCAGACAAATGTTTGAATATTTTTTATAATAACTATGAAACTAAAGTGTTAAACAAACAGAGCAAAAGGTTTTATGAAAACCGAACTGTGAAAGAGATGAAAAGAAAGCCAACCTGGAACCGAGCAAAATCCCAGGGTGAATTAAATTAAAGTGTGAGTTTAAATAAACTCTTGCAAGGGCCAGAGAAAACAGTTGGTTTCTAAAAAGTGACTGATTTGAATGACAATAGCCTTTTTTAATATGAACTGATTGAAAGCAGTTTTGTACAATATCCCGATAAAAAGGAACAGTGTAACCTGAGAGACCCAGCATTGGCAAGCACCATAAGAATACAAAGAACTGTGTGACTTAAGGAATAACCCTGAAAAAAATGTGAAAGTGCCACAAGAGACTGGTGGCAAAACTAAGCAGTGATAGAGCAACAAGAGGATGTGAAATGACAACACGTCAAGCCCCACTGTGAAGCTGAAACAGTGGCAATGTGCTTATGAAGAAGTAGTCAATAAGGTGTGTTGGTTGCGTGAGCTGAAATGGGTAGACTGTGCCTAGACCGAGTATACCCACCCAAGGAAAAGCCAACACGCTTGTGATTGAATGAAGGAGTATGTATGTTGTTTCAAATCAAGTAACGGAAGTTTATGAAATTGATGAAAGGCAACCAAGTCAGAAGAGCTGGAACTATCCCAAGGAATTGTGTGTTGTTTTGGAAAGTTTAGAGACTTGAAAACTTGGGAAAGGAAACCCCTCTTTTTGTAAAATGAACTATGTTGAACCTTGGGGAAGAGAATACCCATTTTCCAACCACAAACTAGAAGAAGCTCTGTACTTTTATTTGAACACTTCTCATTTTAAGGCTGACGTCCCTACACATTGTATACAAATAGATGTGAGGGCAAGTATAGGTTTTGGACACAGTCAGACATTTGCTTTGGACTTCCTGACCCACCCAGGCTATCATTCATTTTATTTAGGTAGGGAAATCCCATCTTAGCATAGGGCAAGCTAAGACTTTTTCCAATACTCTTTTTGATTTAATATAAGTTTCTAGCCAAAACTTTCTTTGGTTGACTGGGTCTACTTCATGATGCCTTCACACTGGTTCAGATCAGCCATTCTCAGTACAAGTCAGCATCTAACAATATTCCTCTACTGGGACTTCTCTATGTGGACAGTCCAGTCCCAGACACAACATGTTGAATGAGCACATTCCATTCTCAATGCTGTAATGCTAATTGCTGTACTTTCATGTTCGTCTCCATAGCCACAGCTGGGTTGGAACTCCTGAATCTTCCCTCAGTGCCTGACGAATGGATAATGTCATCTCAAACCATCCCCATTTAATCAATCAAATCTAGGTGTGCTTTTTAAATGGTTGTATCCTGCATGTTGTGCTGTATTAGTGCTCTTTGGCAAAATCAAATCTAGATGTTCTTTTTAAATTGTCACATCCTCCATCGTGTGCTGTCTGTGTGCCTTATGTGCAAATTCGAATACAGGAGGGGTTTTCAATCTGTGCACTGACTGTCTTCCCTGCACACCTTCTCCACGCTGCCTCCCTGGCTACTAGTCCACCTAGTTAGTTCCTGAGCACTGTGCAGCTCTCTTGCCTATCTCTCCCCCCGGTACTCCCATGGCACTCTGCATCTCCCCTATCTATTCCAACTGCTATTCTATCACTTATCCTTCCTCTCCCACAAAGTCTGGAAGACTAAAACTGAAAAAATCTCTGCTGGACTCTAACCCAGGCCTTTCCATCGCTGACATTTATGTCAACGCCACTTCCAGACAGACTTTCACAGACATCCTCTTTGCTCTCCCCTCTCCTGTTCTATGGACCCCATCTGGTCTCCACTCTTCCTCCTTTCTCCTACTCACCCATTAATGGTGGCACTAGTTGGGAAGTCCTCCTTGCTTACTTCTCATCCTCTAGGTGCATCATTAATGTCTATCACAAAGGAACTATCATGGCCGAAGGATCTCAACCTGCTCTTCTCCTTCTCAAGCAGCATCTACCCTCTCTCATAAAGTTCCTCCTTTCTCCTGCCACCCCTTTGTCCCCTCCATTCACTTCTCCACCACCACCGATGGGAGTACCACGCTCCTGTACACCCCCTCGGAAAACCTTCCAAGGTGGTAACCAGCTTTACCTAGCTACTCTGAATGCTTGCTCTGCTGTCAAACACTCCTCAGACATCTGTCTCCTTCTCATAGACCTTGACCTGGACATCCTTGCTCTTACTGAGACATAGTTCACTGCCTGCTCTGTCACTGCTCTGGACACTCCTTTTCGTGACGGCTACAAAATCCACTCCAAACCCAGTCCCAACAGGACTGGAGGTGGTGTGGCCCTGATCTTCCCTGAGTGGGTCCCTGCCTCCATCATTCCAACTCAATCCTACCCAGTTTTTAATGCCTAGTCTGTAGGCTGGGGGTCTCCCCCACTTTCTCTCTCAAACATTGTGACTATCTACAGACCCCCTGGCCCTATCTCCCTCTTCCTCTCTGAATGGGCCTACCTAGCCTCATCTCGTTCAACCTCTTCTTCCAAACTTCTCATCCTTGGTGACTTCAACATCCACCTCGACTCTTGGAAATCATCCACCTCTTAGTACCTGGTCCTCTGTGACTCCCTCTCTCTCACTTTTCCTCCTTCCAGCCTGACTCACTCTGCTGGCCACACTCTTGATGCGCTTCTCTCTGGTGACATCTCTATCTCTAATCCAGTCACCACCACCCTCTCTTGGGCTGACCACTCTCTCCTTTCCTCATATCCGGGACCCATTGGCCCTCTATCCAAGCCACACCCTGCACTGCCAGCCTCCTTGAACATCATTCAACTGATGATGCCAGTGTCTCCAACATCATCCAGCCCTTCTTCCCCGCTCCGGACTCTTCCTCTGACCTTGCTAATCTGCATCTTGCCACCTCCAACACTCTTGATATCCTTGCCCATGCCATGAGGATCTGTCTAAAACCTGCCAACAAGAAAAATAGCTGGTACAACTGTGATCTAGCATCCCTGAAACGCAAGTGCAGAGTTGCTGAACAGAAGTGGCAGACCTTGGGTTCATCCTCTGACAAACTGGCCTACCACCTGCTACAAAGGCAATATCGCCTCTGTATCGGCTACAGAAAGCGGGCTCACATCCAAGCCTGCATCAGTGGAGCCTCTAACAACACACCCAAACTTTTCAAAATCTGCCAGGAACGTACCAATTCACTTGCAGTCTCCATCTCTATCCTTCCTTTCCATGCCCTCTACACTGCTAGCCTCCCACTTCGCATCCAAAACTCAGGACATCCTTTCCTCACTCTACTCCACCCCCATCTCCTCTCTCACTCCTACTCCTCTGCTTCTGTTGGTCCCTCTCCTCCCACCACCTCACCCTCCTCCCACCTGCCCATAACACCAGAAAAGGTTTCTAAAGTGGTCTGCTCTATGAAGGCCTCCTCCAAACAGATGGTCACCTGCTCCTCCAGAACCATTAAGAACAACATCTCCTCTTGCCCCAGCCCTTGCAGACCTCTGTAACCACTCCGTCGCTATTGGCTCTTTCCCTCTATCCCTCAAGCACTCCTGTGTGCACCATCTCATTACCCTTCCTTCATGACTACCAATCTAGATTCCGGGCATCCAGAAGCACAGAAACTATTCTCCTGAACACCCTTGAAACCTTGCTTGCAAATCTCAACTCCAACTCTCCTGATGTTCTCATTCTCCTGGATCTCTACTCCGCCTGTGACATGATCAACCAATCCATCCTCATAAAATGACTCCATGACACCCTCGGCATCCCGTACTGGGCACTGGACAGGCTGACCTCTTTCCTAACTAACCACCCTTCCCAGCTGCGATTGGGCCCTTTCTTCTTGTGGTGTCCTCCAAAGCTCTATCCTTTCGCCCTGGCTCTTCAATATCCATCTCGCCCCTCTTGCTCATCTGATCTCCTCCTTCTATCCTCATTTCCAGTGCTATGCTGATGACAAACAGCTTTCCTTCAAACTTCCTCTTCTTCCTCTCTCATCCTCGACTGCCGACCTGCCATTCAGGAATGCTGTTCAGCGAACAATCTCTTTCTCAGTGCCAGTAAGACGGACATCCTCCTCATAGGGACACCTGTGCCCTCTTTCCTCCTACCCTTTGGCCACCCTCTTTAGACCCTCTACCCTCGCCATCTTGTGAGGCCAAAAACCTTAGGGTCATCTTCGACTCAGCCCTCTCCTTCACCCCCACATCATGGACCTTACCAAAAAGTCCCACTTCCAGCTCCACCTCCTCAGAGGCATTATTCCCTTTCTCAACTTCCCCCAGACGCACAATGTCTCCAGAGTTCTGGTCCCTTGCAACAGCCTCTTTCTCAATCTCCCTCTCTCCTCTCTATGCCTCCCCAGCTAATCCAGAATAAGGCTTCAAGGCTTGTCCTTGGCCTCAAGCATAGGGACCGTATCTCTACAGCCTTAAAATCTCTCGACTGGCTCCTGGTGGCTCCAAGGATTAAATTCAAGACCCTCTGCATGATCCACAAGGCATTATGGGGCCTGTGACAATGCTATCTACAACTTTTCCTCCCTAAATACTCCCCGGCTCGAGCCCTACGCCCTCTAATTCCATCTCTCTGACTGTCAAATGCTTCTATAAGCAGAGAGTGGGGGGCAGATCTCTCTCCGTTGCTGGTGCCTCCCTTTGGGAAACCCTTCCTTCTCTACCTCTTAATATGTTGCATTTATATAGCGCTACAAACCCTCAAGTATCTGAGCGCTGCTTATTATTACCTACCTGCGTCAGCAGGCTCTGCACGGATGCAAAGCGAGCGCTCTACTCGCTGTGCCACTTGACATCGTATCCCTCTGCTGAGACAATCTGATCACTGCACCTGAGCAATTGGGAAGGTGTGAAGCCACTTGTAAATTCAAAATTGGCAAAATGAGTTGCATTGTGCAAAATGTTGCATTTAAAATTGTCATTTTTTTCAGACTGTTCCATTGCGCACATTTCAATACCGTGGATTTTGTGTGTACACGACAGTCACTTTGATATAGTTACTTGGTTTGGAAGCACGGAACAACGTTTTATGTACCACTGTGCTAATCAGGTTTTACTTAAGGGCACCCTATTCTGACAATTTATAAGTATTTGTTACAAACAGGTGGTTCGACCAACTGTGTGTGCTCTTCTTTAGTTAATTTATAGCACTGGCTTCCTGTGGTTGGATCTTCTCAGGCAGACCAACAAATCAGAAAGTCCAATCAGAATACAGCTCACCTCTGAATAGCTTGTTCAAACATACAAGTTCTCTACTGGTTGTCCTCACCCATTAGCCATTAATAGTATGATTATATGTTGCACTTTGGCCACACATATTCTAAAAACACATATATGTAGCACAATACTGTGTCAGATGAATGTTTTGGGTTGGTCTCGGCCTCTCTACCATTTCTATTTTCATTAATGATTGTGTAGGTTTAGTCTTAGGTTTCTGAACTGTATTTAGGGTCATCTTGGCGTTAGCCCTTGATGAATCTGGTATTGCCTTATCATGCATCTCCCTCTTCCAGACTTAAGGGACCCTTTCTGACAAAGCAGTACACATGGAGGACACGTGCCCATATACACCTGTTTTCCCTCATGATAAAACGGTGACAATAATAACTACTACACTCCAATAAACAAGATCCACAAGGGCTGCCCTGCCAGGGGACTATGTTTCCATGCTTCCAGCATGGCCAGGTTATCATTTGGACTGTGATTAGCTGTTATTGATGAACCTTTTTCCCATCTTTTTAGACAGCTTCCATGAATAAAAGTTTCAAAATATATGTCCTCCTCTCAGACCAAAACAAGCAAGAAACTAAACACTAGACACTAAACACTAGACACAACAGGATTGGTCTCGTTGGCTGTCTCAAATTCCCAGTGGTGCAACTGTGCAGCAGTGTGTGCCTGTAGGGTAATCTCAACTGTGAATACCTGTTCCCATCATCAATTGTGCTTCTTTGGGGCCGGTCTATCATTCTCCCAAAAAGTTCTTATACCTCTTTATGTAAACCCAATTCCAAGGCTGGAAATCATGACATGGGCGTGGTTGGGCTCTTAGCAAATGCATTGATCCACCAGTGTATAGTTCTGAGGAACTTGTTTCCATTATTGCGCTGGTGGGTACCCTCACATTCATTCACGCTAGTGGCTGTGTGTCTGCCAAATTCAAGCCAGTTTCTGCACAAATCTTGACTACCTTCACTTTGAAGATCCTATTTTGGCATTCCATCAACCCTACTGATTGTGGATTATGGAGTCAGTGGAGATTCTGTTGCATATTTAGTATGTGGCATAGCTCCAGCATCAGTTTTCCAGGGAGGTGCGTCCCTCTTTCACTATCAATATTCACTGGTAACCCCAAACCCAGGGTTAGAATCTTGTATTAATGCTGTCAGAAGTGCGCTGCACGTGTCTGCCTTACAAGTGGGGTATGCCTCAACCCATTCAGAGAATACATCCACTATAAACAGAATTTACCCCAGGCGTGCTACTTTTGGCATATGTATAACATCACACTGGTGTTGTGCAAATGGGTCCATGGTACGGTGATCCAATTTCTGTATATTGGTTGTCTTTTGGAAATTTGGTAGTGGCCTATTTGAATTGGTCTGCTAATAGTGAAAAACATGGGGCATAACGTTCCTCTTTCATCCTGTTGACCGCTCCCCCTTTCAACATGTGTGCTACCCTGTGCAGAATTTGTGTGAAATACACTTGTAATTCTTTGGGAACAACTAAACATCCTTCAGAAAAATGCCAGAGTTTAACACGGAAGAACACATCTTGCCTTTTTCTGTGCATTTATTTCAGTATGTCCCTTGCTCTTGCAACACTGACAATTGTTGGAGTGTTTTGTTGGTTTATATTTCTTACTGTACTTGCCTTCAAAGCATACCTTTCTCTGACAAGGTCTCAAGGGCAAGGGCAGACCTCCTCACTGTGTGATCAGAAAGTGCATTCTCATTACTGATATAATCTGGTGGGGTTTGGTGTGCAGCTGACTGCTATTTCCTTTTTTTTGCATTTTTAATGAGGCTTCCCACTGCAGTTAAATAATCGTGCCCCCTCCAAAAACTACAATAATCTTGTACTATTCCAAAGATATAAAGCGAGTCTGGGTAAATGTTGAGTCACGTTCACGCTTCTATGGTGAATTACCGAGTTTGCCAAATTTGCCTACTCTAATTGTTTGCTTTCTATCAATCCTTATGCTGTACATGGTACATATAAAGATTTTAGATCCCCTGTTTCATTTCTCACCCAACGTCTACAAACGAAAAGCACTTGATTTGGGTTTTATAGTGTGTTTCCTTTAAATGTGCTCTATGTCTGGTGAGAGCACTCATGCTTACAATGCAATCATGTTCTTCACTATCTTTGGGGCAAGGTAATAGGGAGGAAGGGGTTTGATACAGTACAACATGCAAGAGGGATATTTGTGGAATTCAGCAGTACTAGTTTTCATTTACTTAATCTTCATGTAGACAGCTGTGAAACAGCTACTATGCAGGATATTCCTAAGACCATATTTTCAGAAATTTACATCGCAAGTGCACCTGTACAAATGACCGAAGGCTGGCTGGTAACCATGTTGGTACTTGGTCCGCTAGCATAGTATATTATGTGATTGGGCGGTGCTTAATCCCATGCTTCTGATTCAGCACTGCATATTTGTAAGCTCCCTTTTTCATATAAGATACATTGGGCCTCATTACAACCTTGCCGGTATCCGAGCGGTAGAGTCACCAGGATAACACCAAAGACTGTTACCATTTCCAGCACACGGTGCCGGTGGTGCACATGAGGGGATTTGCCATCATTAGCACCACCGGCAATGACGGTGGTGGCAATGAGGGCTTTTACTGCTGGTAGGGCGCCTGGGTTACCTTCAGCTCTAAGCCCAGGAGCCCCACTAGCAAACCCATAGTCCGGTGGTCCGGTAAAGTGCTGGTATCCATGGATACGGACAGTTCTTTGCTAGATTGCCAGACTCAGAATGAACCCCATTGTTTTTTTGAATAATGTGGTAGCCCATAGACTGGGGGATATTCTATGGTTTGTGTCATCTTTATAAATCATTTACTGCTTCCTTTGTCTATTGCAAGCATTTGGGTGTATCTAGATGAGCCGTTTCTTGTAGTGTCTTTACTATATTCACATAAACCACTATCCACTGATGACAATACCAAGTGGCACCCTAAACTAAAACCTAACAAACTTTGTTAGTTATTGGGAGGATCATTTATAGAAATCTCCATAAATAAATGACTTTACTCAAAAAAAGCATCAATTTATTTACAATGATGCTAGTGAATGAAGGAAGACACATAAATCTAACACATTTTCTTCATGCTATAAACTTTTATCTAATGCAGAAAGAGATTCTGATCAGAATCTAATGCATTTCTGACATCATCAGGGAAGGACTCTGCTGGATTTAATCTGAATAAGAAACAACCATCAAAAAATGTCTACAAAAGAAAGACAAAATGATGGTCACTTCAGTTACTCATGTCCCAAGAAGAAGGTCCACATTATTTCATGCCCCGTGTCTCTCTCCTGTTACCCCCCACCCCCCTCTCATGCCCCGTGTCTCTCTCCTGTTGCCCCCCACCCCCGCTCATGCCCCGTGTCTCTCTCCTGTTACCCCCACCCCCCTCTCATGCCCCGTGTTTCTCTCCTGTTACCCCCACCCCTCTTTCATGCCCCATGTCTCTCTCCTGTTGCCGACCAGCCCCCGGTCATGCCCCGTGTCTCCCTTCTGTTGCCCCCCACACCCCAGTCATGGACTGTGTCTCCCTGCTGTTGGCCCCAACCCCCCGCTCATGCCCCGTGTCTCTCTCCTGTTACCACCCAACGCCCTCTCATGCCCCGTGTCTCCCTGCTGTTGCCCCCCACTGCCCGTTCATGCCCCGTGTCTCTCTCCTGTTACCCCCACCCCCCTCTCATGCCCCGTGTCTCTCTCCTGTTACCCCCACCCCCCTCTTATGCCCTGTGTCTCTCTCCTGTTGCCCCCCACCCCCTGGTCATGCCCCGTGTCTCCCTTCTGTTGCCCCCACCCCCGGTCATGCACTGTGTCTCCCTGCTGTTGCCCCCCACCCACCCGCTCATGCCCTGTGTCTCTCTCCTGTTACCCCCCACTCCCCTTCAAGCCCCGTGTCTCCCTCATGTTCCCCCCATCCCTGCTCATGCCCCATGTCTCCCTGCTGTTACCCCCCACCCTCCGCTCATGCCTCGTGTCTCCCTGCTGTTGCCCCCCACCCCCCGCTCATGCCCCTTGTTTATGCCCCGTGTCTCTCTCCTGTTACCCCCACCCTCCTCGCATGCCCCGTGTCTCCCTCGTGTTCCCCCCACCCCCACTCATGCCCTGTGTCTCCCTGCTGTTGCCCCCCCGCTCAATCCCTGTGTCTCCCTCCTGTTGCCCCGCAACCCCTGCTCATGCCCCGTGTCTCTCTCCTGTTACCCCCACCCCCTGCTCATGCCCGTGTCTCCCTCGAGTTCCCCCCACACCCCGCTCATGCCCTGTGTCTCCCCGCTGTTGCCCCCCGCACATGCCCCGTGTCTCCCTCCTGTTGCCCCCCTCCCCCACTCATGCCCCGTGTCTCTCTCCTGTTACCCCCACCCCGCTTATACCCCGTGTTTCCCTGCTGATGCCCCCCACGCCCCCGCTCATGCCCCGTGTCTCCCCGCTGTTGCCCCCACCCCCTGCTTATGCCCCGTGTCTCTCTCCTGTTACCCCCCATGCCCTGCTCATGCCCCGTGTCTCCCTCGTGTTCCCTCCACCCCCCGCTCATGCCCCATGTCTCCCTGCTGTTGCTCCCCACCCCCCGCTCATGCCCTGTGTCTCTTCCCTGTTGCCCCCCACCCCCGGTCATGCCCCGTGTCTCCCTGCTGTTGCCCCCCACCCCCCGCTCATGCCCCGTGTCTCTCTCCTGTTGCCCCCCACCCCTGCTCATGCCCCCTGTCTCCCTGCTGTAGCCCCCACCCCGCTCATGCCCTGTGTCTCTCTCCTGTTACCCCCACCCCCTGCTCATGCCCCGTGTCTCCCTCGTGTTCCCCTACCCCCGCTCATGCCCCGTGTCTCCCTGCTGTTGCCCCCACCCTCCGTTCATGGCCCGTGTCTCCCTGCTGTTGCCCCCCACCCCAGCTCATGCCCCGTGTCTCCCTGCTGTTGCCCCTCAACCACGCTCATGCCCTGTGTCTCTCTCCTGTTACCCCCCAGCCCCGCTCATGCCCCATGTATCCCTCCTGTTGCCCCCCACCCCCCGCTCATGCCCCGTGTCTCTCTCCTGTTACCCCCACCTTCCTGCTCATGCCCCGTGTCTCCCTCTTGTTGCCCCCCACCCCCCGCTCATGCCCCGTGTCTCCCTCGTGTTCCCCCCACCCCCAACTGATGCCCCGTGTCTCCCTCTTGTTCCCCCCACGCCCTGCTCATGCCACGAGTCTCCCTGCTGTTGCCCCCCACCCCCCGCTCATGCCCCGTGTCTCTCTCCTGTTACCCCACACCCCCCGCTCATGCCCCGTGTCTCTCTCCTGTTATCCCCCACCCACTCTCATGCCCCGTGTCTCTCTCCTGTTGCCCCCCAGCCCTGGTCATGCCCCGTGTCTCCCTGCTGTTGCCCCCCAACCCCGCTCATGCCCCGTGTCTCTCTCCTGTTACCCCCACCCCCCTCTCATGCCCCGTGTTTCTCTCCTGTTACCCCCACCCCTCTTTCATGCCCCATGTCTCTCTCCTGTTGCCGACCAGCCCCCGGTCATGCCCCGAGTCTCCCTTCTGTTGCCCCCCACACCCCGGTCATGGACTGTGTCTCCCTGCTGTTGGCCCCCACCCCCCGCGCATGCCCCGTGTCTCCCTGCTGTTACCCCCCACCCTCCGCTCATGCCCTGTGTCTCTCTGCTGTTGCCCCCACCCCCGCTCATGCCCCGTTTCTCTCTCCTGTTGCCCCCATCCCCTCGCTCATGCCCCGTGTCTCCCTGCTGTTGCCCCCACCCGCCGCTCATGCCCCGTGTCTCTCTCCTGTTACCCCCCCACGCCCTGCTCATGCCCTGTGTCTCCCTCGTGTTCCCCCCACCCCCCGTTCATGCCCCATGTCTCCCTGCTGTTGCCCCCCACCACCCGCCCATGCCCCATGTCTCCTTGCTGTTGCCCCCCACCCCCCGCTCATGCCCTGTGTCTCTCTCATGTTGCCCCCCACCCCCAGTCATGCCCCGTGTCTCCCTGCTGTTCCCCCCCCACCCCCCGCTCAGGCCCCGTGTCTCTCTCCTGTTGCTCCCCACCCCCGCTCATGCCCCGTGTCTCCCTGCTGTAGCCCCCACCCCCCTCATGCCCCGTGTCTCTCTCCTGTTACCTCCCACCCCCCGCTCATGCCCCGTGTCTCCCTCGTGTTCCCCCCACCCCCCGCTCATGCCCCGTGTCTCCCTGCTGTTGCCCCCCCCACCCTCCGCTCATGCCCCATGTCTCCATGCTGTTTCCCCCCACCCCCCGCTCATGCCCCGTGTCTCCCTGCTGTTGCCCCCGACCCATGCTCATGCCCTGTGTCTCTCTCCTGTTACCCCCCACCCCCCGCTCATGCACCATGCCTCCCTCCTGTTGCCCCCCCCCGCTCATGCCCCGTATCTCTCTCCTGTTATCCCCACCCCCGCTCATGCCTCGTGTCTCCCTCTTGTTGCCCCCCACCCCCGCTCATGCCCCGTTTCTCCCTTGTGTACCCCCCACCCCGCGCTCATGCCCCGTGTCTCCCTCTTGTTCCCCCCACCCCCCGCTCATGCCCCGAGTCTCCCTGCTGTTGCCCCCCACCCCCCGCTCATGCCACGTGTCTCCCTGCTGTTGCCCCCCACCCCCGCTCATGCCCCGTGTCTCTCTCCTGTTACCCCCACCCTCTTCTCATGCCCCGTATTTCTCTCCTGTTACCCCCACCCCTCTTTCATGCCCCGTGTCTCTCTCCTGTTGCCGACCACCCCCCGGTCATGCCCCGTGTCTCCCTTCTGTTGCCCCCCACACCCCGGTCATGCACTGTGTCTCCCTGCTGTTGGCCCCCACCCCCTGCTCATGCCCCGTGTCTCTGTCCTGTTAACCCCCACCCCTCTCTCATGCCCGTGTATGCCTCGTGTTCCCCCCACCCCCCGCTCATGCCCCGTGTCTCCCTGCTGTTACCCCCCACCCTCCGCTCATGCCCCGTGTCTCCCTGCTGTTGCCCCCCACCCCCGCTCATTCTCCGTTTCTCTCTCCTGTTACCCCCCAATCCCCGGTCATGCCCCTTGTCTCTCTGCTGTTGCCCCCCACCCCCCGCTCATGCCCTGTGTCTCTCTCCTGTTCCCCCACCCCCCGCTCATGCCTCGTGTCTCCCCTGTTCCCCCCACCCCTCGATCACGCCCCGTGTCTCCCTGCTGTTGCCCCCCACCCTCCGCTCATGCCCCGTGTCTCCCTGCTTTTGCCCCCCGCTCATGCTCCGTGTCTCCCTGCTGTTGCCCCCCACACCCTGCTCATGCCCCGTGTCTCTCTCCTGTTACCCCCACCCTCCGCTTACGCACCGTGTCTCCCTCTTGTTGTCCCCCCACCCCCCGCTCATGCCACGTGTCTCCCTCATGTTCCCCCCACCCCCCGCTCATGCCCCGTGTCTCCCTGCTGTTGCCCCCCACCCTCCGCTCACGCCCCGTGTCTCCCTGCTTTTGCCCCCGCTCATGCTCCGTGTCTCCCTGCTGTTACCCCCCATCCCCGCTCATGTCCCGTGTCTCTCTCCTGTTAACCCCCACCCCCCGCTCATGCCCCATGCGTCCCTCCTGTTGCCCCCACCCCCTGCTCATGCCCTGTGTCTCTCTCCTGTTACCCCCACCCTCCGCTTATGCCCCGTGTCTCCCTCTTGTTGTCCCCCCACCCCCCGCTCATGCCACGTGTCTCCCTCGTGTTCCCCCCACCCCCCGCTCATGCCCCATGTCTCCCTGCTGTTGCCCCCCACCCCCGCTCATGCCCCGTGTCTCTCTCCTGTTACCCCACCACCCCCCTCTCATGCCTCGTGTCTCTCTCCTGTTGCCGACCACCCCCCGGTCATGCACTGTGTCTCCCTGCTGTTGGTCCCCACCCCCGGCTCATGCCCCGTGTCTCTCTCCTGTTACCCCCACCCCCCTCTCATGCCCTGTGTCTCCCTCGTGTTCCCCCCACCCCCCGCTCATGCCCCGTGTCTCCCTGTTGTTACCCCCACCCTCCGCTCATGCCCCGTGTCTCCCTGCTGTTGCCCCCCACCCGCCGCTCATGCCCCGTGTCTCTCTTCTGTTACCCCCACCCAAGGCACATGCCCCATGTCTCCCTTGTGTTCCCCCACCCCCGCTCATGCCCCATGTCTCCCTGCTGTTGCCCCCCACCCCCGCTCATGCCCCGTGTCTCTCTCCTGTTAACCCCCACCCCCTGCTCATGCCCGTGTCTCCCTGCTGTTGCCCCCCAAACCCCTGCTCATGCCCGTGTCTCCCTGCTGTTGCCCCCCACCCCACCACATGCCCCGTCTCTCTCTCCTGTTACCCCCACGCCCCGCTCATGCCCTGTGTCTCCCTCATGTTTCCCCCACCCCCCGCTCATGCCCCATGTCTCCCTGCTGTTGCCCCCCGCTCATGCCCCGTGTCTCCCTGCTGTTGCCCCCCAACTCCCGCTCATGCCCCGTTTCTAACTCCTGTTGCCTCCCACCCCCCGGTCATGCCCCGTGCCTCCCTGCTGTAGCCCCCCACCCCCCGCTCATCTCCCGTGTCTCTGTCCTGTTGCCGCCCACCCCCGCTCATGCCCCGTGTCTCCCTGCTGTAGCCCCCACCCTCCGCTCATGCCCTGTGTCTCCCTGCTGTTGCCCTCCACCCCTCGCTCATGCCCCCTGCTCATGCCCCGTGTCTCTCTACTGTTACCCCCACCCCCCTCGCATGCCCCGTGTCTCCCTCGTGTTCCCCCCACCCCCGCTCATGCCCTGTGTCTCCCTGCTGTTACCCCCCCACCCCCTCTCATGCCCTGTGTCTCCCTCGTGTTCCCCCCACCCCCCGCTCATTCCACGTGTCTCCCTGTTGTTACCCCCCACCCTCCGCTCATGCCCCGTGTCTCCCTGCTGTTGCCCCCCACCCGCCGCTCATGCCCCGTGTCTCTCTCCTGTTACCCCCCACCCCCGGCACATGCCCTATGTCTCCCTTGTGTTCCCCCACCCCCGCTCATGCCCCATGTCTCCCTGCTGTTGCCCCCCACCCCCGCTCATGCCCCGTGTCTCTCTCCTGTTATCCCCCACCCCCTGCTCATGCCCCGTGTCTCCCTGCTGTTGCCCCCCAAACCTCTGCTCATGCCCGTGTCTCCCTGCTGTTGCCCCCCACCCCACCACATGCCCCGTCTCTCTCTCCTGTTACCCCCCACGCCCGCTCATGCCCTGTGTCTCCCTCATGTTCCCCCCACCCCCACTCATGCCCCATGTCTCCCTGCTGTTGCCCCCCGCCCCCGGCTCATGCCCCGTGTCTCCCTGCTGTTGACCCCCAACTCCCGCTCATGCCCCGTGTCTAACTCCTGTTGCCTCCCACCCCCCGGTCATGCCCCGTGCCTCCCTGCTGTAGCCCCCCACCCCCCGCTCATCTCCCGTGTCTCTGTCCTGTTGCCGCCCACCCCCCGCTCATGCCCCGTGTCTCCCTGCTGTAGCCCCCACCCTCCGCTCATGCCCTGTGTCTCCCTGCTGTTGCCCTCCATCCCTCGCTCATGCCCCCTGCTCATGCCCCGTGTCTCTCTACTGTTACCCCCACCCCCCTCGCATGCCCCGTGTCTCCCTCGTGTTCCACCCACCCCCGCTCATGCCCTGTGTCTCCCTGCTGTTGCCCCCCACCCCCCGCTCATGCCCTGTGTCTCCCTCCTGTAGCCCCCGACCCCCCGCTCATTCCCCGTGTCTCTCTCCTGTTACCCCCTCACCCCCTGCTCATGCCCGTGTCTCCCTCGTGTTCCCCTCACCCCCCGCTCATGCCCAGTGTCGCCCTGCTGTTGCCCCCCACCCCCGCTCATGCCCCGTGTCTCCCTCCTGTTGCCCCCACCCCCGCTCATGCCCTGTGTCTTTCTCCTGTTACCCCCTCCCCCCGCTCATGCCCCGTGTCTCACTTGTGTTCCCCCCACCCCCGCTCATGCCCTGTGTCTCCCTGCTGTTGCTCCCACCCCCGTTCATGCCCCATGTCTCCCTCATGTTCCCCCCACCCCCGCTCATGCCCCGTGTCTCCCTGCTGTTGCCCCCCACCCCCCGCTCATGCCCCGTGTCTTCCTGCTGTTGCCCCCACCCCCCACTCATGCCCCGTTTCTCCCTCATGTTCCCCCCGCTCATGCCCCATGTCTGCCTCTTTTTCTCCCCACCCCCCGCTCATGCCCCGTGTCTCCCTGCTGTTGCCCCCACCCCCGCTCATGCCCCATGTCTCTCTCCTGTTACCCCATACCCCCCTCTCATGCCCCGTGTCTCTCTCCTGTTGCCCCCCACCCCTGGTCATGCCCCGTTTCTCCCTACTGTTGCCCCCCCCTGCTCATGCCCCGTGTCTCTATCCTGTTACCCCCCACCCACCTCTCATGCCCTGTGTCTCTCTCCTGTTGCACCCCACTCCCTGGTCATGGCCCATGTCTCCCTTCTGTTGCCCCCCACACCCAGTCATGCACTGTGTCTCCCTGCTGTTGCCCCCCACCCCCGCTCATGCCCCGTGGCTCTCTCCTGTTACACCCAGCCCGTTCTCATGCCCCTTGTCTCCCTCATGTTCGCCCCACCCCCCCTCATGCCCCGTGTCTCCCTGCTGTTACCCCCCACCCTCCGCTCATGCCCCGTGTCTCCCTGCTGTTGCCCCCCACTTATGCCCCCTGCTCATGCCCAGTGTCTCTCTCCTGTTTCCCCCACCACCCGCTCATGCCCTGTGTCTCTCTCCTGTTACCCCCCACCCCCTGCTCATGCTTGTATCTCCCTCGTGTTCCCCCCAACCCCGGCTCATGCCCCGTGTCTCCCTCGTGTTCCCCCCACCCCACGCTCATGCCCTGTGTCTCCCTGCTGTTGCCCCCCACCCCCCGCTCATGCCCTGTGTCTCCCTCCTGTTTCCCCCACCACCCGCTCATGCCCTGTGTCTCTCTCCTGTTACCCCCCACCCCCTGCTCATGCCTGTATCTCCCTCGTGTTCCCCCCAACCCCGGCTCATGCCCCATGTCTCCTTGCTGTTGCCCCCCACCCCCAGCTCATGCCCCATATCTCCCTCCTGTTGCCCCCCACCCCCGCTCATGCCCCACGTCTCTCTCCTGTTACCCCCCACCCCCCGCTCATGCCCTGTGTCTCCCTCCTTTTGCCCCCCACCCCTGCTAATGCCACGTGTCTCTCTCCTGTTACCCCCCACCCCCTGCTCATGCCCATGTCTCCCATGTGTTCCCCCCACCCCCCGCTCATGCCCCGTGTCTGCCTCTTGTTCTCCCCACCCCCCGCTCATGCCCCGTGTCTCCCTGCTGTTGCCCCCCACCCCCCGCTCATGCCCCGTGTCTCTCTCCTGGTACCCCCCACCCCCTTCTCATGCCCCGTGTCTCTCTCCTGTTGCCCCCCACCCCCAGTCATGCCCCGTGTCTCCCTGCTGTTGCCCCCCACCCCCGTTCATGCCCCGTGTCTCTCTCCTGTTACCCCCACCTCCCTCTCATGCCCCGTGTCTCTCTCCTGTTACCCCCACCCCCCTCTCATGCCCTGTGTCTCTCTCCTGTTGCCCCCCACCCCCTGGTCATGCCCCGTGTATCCTTTCTGTTGCCCCTCACCCCCGGTCATGCACTGTGTCTCCCTGCTGTTGCTCCCCACCCCCCGCTCATGCCCCGTGTCTCCCTGCTTTTGGCCCCCACCCCCCGCTCATGCCCCCTGCTCATGCCCGTGTCTCTCTCCTGTTATCCCCACCCCCCTCGCATGCCCCGTGTCTCCCTCGTGTTCCCCCCACCCCCGCTCATGCCCTGTGTCTCCCTGCTGTTGCACCCCAACACCCGCTCATGCCCCGTGTCTTCCTCCTGTTGCCCCCCGCTCATGCCCCGTGTCTCTCTCCTGTTACCCCCCACCCCCTGCTCATGCCTGTGTCTCCCTCGTGGTCCCCCCACCCCCGCTCATGCCCCGTGTCTCCGTACTATTGCCCCCACCCCCGCTCATGTCCCGTGTCTCCCACCTATTGCCCCCCACCCCAGCTCATGCCCCGTGTCTCTCTCATGTTACCTCCCACCCCCGCTCATGCCCTGTGTCTCCCTGCTGTTGACCCCCACCCCCCGCTCATGCCCTGTGTCTCTCTCCTGTTGCCCCCACCCCCGCTCATGCCCCGTGTCTCCCTGCTGTAGCCCCCACCCCCGCTCATGCCCCGTGTCTCCCTCATGTTCACTCCACCCCTGCTCATGCCCCGTGTCTCCCTGCTGTTGCCCCCCACCCCCCGCTCATGCCCCGTGTCTCTCTCCTGTTACCCCCACCCCCCTCTCATGCCCCGTGTCTCTCTCCTGTTGCACCCCACCCCCGGTCATGCCCCGTGTCTCCCTGCTGTTGCCCCCCACCCCCGTTCATGCCCCGTGTCTGTCTCCTGTTACCCCCACCCCTGGTCATGCACTGTGTCTCCCTGCTGTTGCCCCCCAGCCCCCGCTCATGCCCCGTGTCTCCCTGCTGTTGCCCCCCACCCCACGCTCATGCCCCGTGTCTAACTCCTGTTGCCTCCCACCCCCCGGTCATGCCCCGTGTCTCCCTGCTGTTGCCCCCCACCCTCCGCTCATGCCCTGTGTCTCTCTCCTGTTACCCCCATCCCCGCTCATGCCCCGTGACTCCCTTGTGTTTCCCCCACCCCCCCACTCATGCCCCGTGTCTCCCTGCTGTTGGCCCCACACCCCGCTCATGCCCCGTGTCTCCCTCGTGTTCCCCCCACCCCACGCTCATGCCCCGTGTCTGCCTATTGTTCTCCCCACCCCCCGCTCATGCCCCGTGTCTCCCTGCTGTTGCCCCCCCACCCCCCGCTCATGCTCCGTGTCTCTCTCCTGTTACCACCCACCCCCCTTACATGCCCCGTGTCTCTCTCCTGTTGCCCCCCACCCCCGGTCATGCCCCGTGTCTCTCTGCTGTTGCCCCCCACTGCCCGTTCATGCCCCGTGTCTCTCTCCTGTTACCCCCACCCCCCTCTCATGCCCCGTGTCTCTCTCCTGTTGCCCCCCACCCCCTGGTCATGCCCCGTGTCTCCCTTCTGTTGCCCCCCACCCCCGGTCATGCAATGTGTCTCCCTGCTGTTGCCCCCCACCCCCCCGCTCATGCCCTGTGTCTCTCTCCTGTAACCGCCCACCCCCCTTCAAGCCCTGTGTCTCCCTTATGTTCCCCCCACCCTCCTCGCATGCCCCGTGTCTCCCTCGTGTTCCCCCCACCCCCTGCTCATGCCCTGTGTCTACCTGCTGTTGCCCCCCCGCTCATTCCCTGTGTCTCCCTCCTGTTGCCCCGCAACCCCCGCTCATGCCCCGTGTCTCTCTCCTGTTACCCCCCACCCCCTCTCATGCCCCGTGTCTCTCTCCTGTTGCCCCCCACCCCCGGTCATGCCCCGTGTCTCCCTGCTGTTGCCCCCCACCCCGTTCATGCCCCGTGTCTCTCTCCTGTTACCCCCACCCCCTCTCATGCCCTGTGTCTCTCTCCTGTTACCCCCCACCACCCTCTCATGCCCTGTGTCTCTCTCCTGTTGCCCCCACCCCCGGTCATGCCCCGTGTCTCCCTGCTGTTGCCCCCCACCCCCCTTTATGCCCCGTGTCTCTCTCCTGTTACCCCCACCCCCTCTCATGCCCTGTGTCTCTCTCCTGTTACCCCCCACCACCCTCTCATGCCCTGTGTCTCTCCTGTTGCCCCCCACCCCCGGTCATGCACTGTATCTCCCTGCTGTTGCCCCCCACCCCCCGCTGATGCCCCGTGTCTCCCTGCTGTTGCCCCCCACCCCACGCTCATGCCCCGTGTCTAACTCCTGTTGCCTCCCACCCCCCGGC
Organism: Ambystoma mexicanum; assembly: GCF_040938575.1. Classification (NCBI taxonomy): domain Eukaryota; kingdom Metazoa; phylum Chordata; class Amphibia; order Caudata; family Ambystomatidae; genus Ambystoma; species Ambystoma mexicanum. Next base: position 827,737,797 of record NC_090924.1, on the reverse strand, counting down.
CATGCCCCGTGTCTCCCTGCTGTTGCCCCCCACCCTCCGCTCATGCCCTGTGTCTCTCTCCTGTTACTCCCCATCCCCCGCTCATGTCCCGTGTCTCCCTCCTGTCGCCCCCCACCCCCCGCTAATGCCACGTGTCTCTCTCCTGTTACCCCCCACCCCCGCTTATGCCCCGTGTCTCCCTCGTGTTCCCCCCACCCCCCGCTCATGCCCCGTGTCTGCCTCTTGTTCTCCCCACCCCCCGCTCATGCCCCGTGCCTCCCTGCTGTTGCTCCCCCCACCCCCCGCTCATGCCCGTGTCTCTCTCCTGTTACCACCCACCCCACCTCTCATGCCCCGTGTCTCTCTCCTGTTGCCCCCCACCCCCGGTCATGCCTGTGTCTCCCTGCTGTTGCCCCCGACTGCCCGGTCATGCCCCGTGTCTCTCTCCTGTTACCCCCACCCCCCTCTCATGCCCCGTGTCTCTCTCCTGTTACCCCCCACCCCCCTTTCATGCCCTGTGTCTCTCTCCTGTTGCCCCCCACCCCCTGGTCATGCCCCGTGTCTCCCTTCTGTTTCCCCCCACCCCCAGTCATGCCCCGTGTCTCCCTGCTGTTGCCCCCCACCCCCCCGCTCATGCCCTCTGTCTCTCTCCTGTTACCCCCCACCCCCCTTCAAGCCCCGTGTCTCCCTCATGTTCCCCCCACCCCCGCTCATGCCCCGTGTCTCCCTGCTGTTACCCCCCACCCTCCGCTCATGCCTCGTGTCTCCCTGCTGTTGTCCCCCACTCCCCGCTCATGCCCCTTGCTCATGCCCCCTGTCTCTCTCCTGTTACCCCCACCCTCCTCGCATGCCCCGTGTCTCCCTCGTGTTCCCCCCACCCCCCGCTCATGCCCCGTGTCCCTCTCCTGTTACCCCCCACCCCCTGCTCATGCCCCGTGTCTCCCTGCTGTTGCCCCCCACCCCCCGCACATGCCCCGTGTCTCCCTCCTGTTGCCCCCCTCCCCCACTCATGCCCGGTGTCTCTCTCGTGTTATCCCCCACACCCCGCTCATACCCCGTGTTTCCCTGCTGTTGCCCCCCACACCCCTGCTCATGCCCCGTGTCTCCCCGCTGTTGCCCCCACCCCCCGCTTATGCCCCGTGTCTCTCTCCTGTTACTCCCCACGCCCCGCTCATGCCCCGTGTCTCCCTCGTGTTCCCCCCACCCCCCGCTCATGCCCCATGTCTCCCTGCTGTTGCTCCCCACCCCCCGCTCATGCCCTGTGTCTCTCCTGTTGCCCCCACCCCGGTCATGCCCCGTGTCTCCCTGCTGTTGCCCCCCACCCCCTGCTCATGCCCCGTGTCTCTCTCCTGTTGCCCACACCCCCGCTCATGCCCCGTGTCTCCCTGCTGTAGCCCCCACCCCGCTCATGCCCCGTGTCTCTCTCCTGTTACCCCCCACCCCCTGCTCATGCCCCGTGTCTCCCTCGTGTTCCCCCCACCCCCGCTCATGCCCCGTGTCTCCCTGCTGTTGCCCTCCACCCTCCGTTCATGTCCTGTGTCTCCCTGCTGTTGCCCCCCACCCCCTGCTCATGCCCCGTGTCTCCCTGCTGTTGCCCCCCAACCCCGCTCATGCCCTGTGTCTCTCTCCTGTTAACCCCCAGCCCCCGCTCATGCCCCATGTATCCCTCCTGTTGCCCCCCACCCCCCGCTCATGCCCCGTGTCTCTCTCCTGTTACCCCACCCCCCTGCTCATGCCCCGTGTCTCCCTCTTGTTGCCCCCCACCCCCCGCTCATGCCCCGAGTCTCCCTCGTGTACCCCCCACCCCCAACTCATGCCCCGTGTCTCCTTCTTGTTCCCTCCACCCCCCTCTCATGCCCCGAGTCTCCCTGCTGTTGCCCCCCACCCCCCGCTCATGCCCCGTGTCTCTCTCCTGTTACCCCCCACCCCCCGCTCATGCCCCGTGTCTCTCCCCTGTTACCCCCCACCCCCCTCTCATGCCCCGTGTCTCTCTCCTGTTGCCCCCCAGCCCTGGTCATGCCCCGTGTCTCCCTGCTGTTGCCCTCCACCCCCGCTCATGCCCCGTGTCTCTCTCCTGTTACCCCCACCCCCCTCTCATGCCCCATGTCTCTCTCCTGTTGCCGACCAGCCCCCGGTCATGCCCCATGTCTGTTGCCCCCCACACCCCGGTCATGGACTGTGTCTCCCTGCTGTTGGCCCCCACCCCCCGCTCATGCCCCGTGTCTCTCTCCTGTTACCCCCCACCCCCTCTCATGCCCCGTGTCTGCCTCGTGTTCCCCCCACCCCCACGCATGCCCCGTGTCTCCCTGCTGTTACCCCCCACCCTCCGCTCATGCCCTGTGTTTCCCTGCTGTTGCCCCCCACCCCCGCTCATGCCCCGTTTCTCTCACCTGTTGCCCCCCACACCCCTGCTCATGCCACGTGTCTCCCTGCTGTTGCCCCCACCCCCTGCTCATGCCCCGTGTCTCTCTCCTGTTACCCCCCACCCCCCGCCCATGCCCCATGTCTCCCTGCTGTTGCCCCCCACCACCCGCTCATGCCCTGTGTCTCTCACCTGTTGCCCCCCACCCCCAGTCATGCCCCGTGTCTCCCTGCTGTTGCCCCCCCACCCCCCGCTCATGCCCCGTGTCTCTCTCCTGTTGCTCCCCACCCCCGCTCATGCCCCGTGTCTCCCTGCTGTAGCCCCCACCCCCCTCATGCCCGGTGTCTCTCTCCTGTTACCTCCCACCCCCCGCTCATGCCCAGTGTCTCCCTCGTGTTCCCCCCACCCCCCACTCATGCCCCGTGTCTCCCTGCTGTTGCCCCCCCACCCTCCGCTCATGCCCCGTGTCTCCCTGCTGTTGCCCCCCACCCCCCGCTCATGCCCCGTGTCTCCCTGCTGTTGCCCCCCCACCCATGCTCATGCCCTGTGTCTCTCTCCTGTTACCCCCCACCCCCCGCGCATGCACCATGCCTCCCTCCTGTTGCCCCCCACCCCGCTCATGCCCCGTGTCTCTCTCCTGTTACCCCCACCCCCCACTCGTGCCTCGTGTCTCCCTCTTGTTGCCCCCCACCCCCGCTCATGCCACGTGTCTTCCTTGTGTACCCCCCACCCCCCGCTCATGCCCCGTGTCTCCCTCTTGTTCCCCCCACCCCCTGCTCATGCCCCGAGTCTCCCTGCTGTTGCCCCCAACCCCCTGCTCATGCCCCGTGTCTCCCTCTTGTTCCCCCCACCCCCCGCTCATGCCCCGAGTCTCCCTGCTGTTGCCCCCCACCCCCGCTCGTGCCCCGTGTCTCTCTCCTGTTACCCCCACCCTCCTCTCATGCCCCGTGTTTCTCTCCTGTTACCCCCACCCCTCTTTCATGCTCTGTGTCTCTCTCCTGTTACCACCCACCCCCCTCTCATGCCCCCTGTCTCTCTCTCCTGTTGCCCCCCACCCCCGGTCATGCCCCGTGTCTCTCTGCTGTTGCCCCCCACTGCCCGTTCATGCCCCGTGTCTCTCTCCTGTTACCCCCAACCCCCTCTCATGCCCCGTGTCTCTCTCCTGTTACCCCCCACCCCCCTCTCATGCCCTGTGTCTCTCTCCTGTTGCCCCCCACCTCCTGGTCATGCCCCGTGTCTCCCTTCTGTTGCCCCCCACCCCCGGTCATGCACTGTGTCTCCCTGCTGTTGCCCCCCACAACCCCGCTCATGCCCTGTGTCTCTCTCCTGTAACCCCCCACCCCCCTTCAAGCCCTGTGTCTCCCTCATGTTCCCCCCACCCTCCTCGCATGCCCCGTGTCTCCCTCGTGTTCCCCCCACCCCCCGCTCATGCCCTGTGTCTACCTGCTGTTGCCCCCCCGCTCATTCCCTGTGTCTCCCTCCTGTTGCCCCGCAACCCCCGCTCATGCCCCGTGTCTCTCTCCTGTTACCCCCCACCCCCTCTCATGCCCCGTGTCTCTCTCCTGTTGCCCCCCACCCCGGTCATGCCCCGTGTCTCCCTGCTGTTGCCCCCCACCCCCGTTCATGCCCCGTGTCTCTCTCCTGTTACCCCCACCCCCTCTCATGCCCTGTGTCTCTCTCCTGTTACCCCCCACCACCCTCTCATGCCCTGTGTCTCTCTCCTGTTTCCCCCCACCCCCGGTCATGCACTGTATCTCCCTGCTGTTGCCCCCCATCCCCTGCTCATGCCCCGTGTCACCCTGCTGTTGCCCCCCACCCCACGCTCATGCCCCGTGTCTAACTCCTGTTGCCTCCCACCCCCAGGTCATGCCCCGTGTCTCCCTGCTGTTGCCCCCCACCCTCCGCTCATGCCCTGTGTCTCTCTCCTGTTACTCCCCATCCCCCGCACATGTCCCGTGTCTCCCTCCTGTTGCCCCCCACCACCCGCTAATGCCACGTGTCTCTCTCCTGTTACCCCCCACCCCCGCTCATGCCCCGTGTCTCCCTCGTGTTCCCCCCACACCCCGCTCATGCCCCGTGTCTGCCTCTTGTTCTCCCCACCCCCCGCTCATGCCCCGTGCCTCCCTGCTGTTGCCCACCCACCCCCCGCTCATGCCCGTGTCTCTCTCCTGTTGCCCCGCACCCCCAGTCATGCCCCGTGTCTCCCTGCTGTTGCCCCCCACTGCCCGGTCATGCCCTGTGTCTCTCTCCTGTTACCCCCAACCCCCTCTCATGCCCCGTGTCTCTCTCCTGTTACCCCCCACCCCCCTCTCATGCCCTGTGTCTCTCTCCTGTTGCCCCCCACCCCCTGGTCATGCCCCGTGTCTCCCTTCTGTTGCCCCCCACCCCCGGTCATGCACTGTGTCTCCCTGCTGTTGCCCCCCACCCCCCGCTCATGCCCTGTGTCTCTCTACTGTTACCCCCCACCCCACTTCAAGCCCCGTGTCTCCCTCGTGTTCCCCCCACCCGACGCTCATGCCCCGTGTCTCTCTCCTGTTACCCCCCACCCCCTGCTCATGCCCCGTGTCTCCCTGCTGTGGCCCCCCACCCCCCGCACATGCCCCGTGTCTCCCTCCTGTTGCCCCCCTACCCCACTCATGCCCGGTGTCTCTCTCCTGTTATCCCCCACCCCCGCTCATGCCCCGTGCCTCCCTGCTGTTGCCCCCCCACCCCCCGCTCATGCCCGTGTCTCTCTCCTGTTACCACCCACCCCCCCTCTCATGCCCCGTGTCTCTTTCCTGTTGCCCCGCACCCCCAGTCATGCCCCGTGTCTCCCTGCTGTTGCCCCCCACTGCCCGGTCATGCCCCGTGTCTCTCTCCTGTTACCCCCACCCCCCTCTCATGCCCCGTGTCTCTCTCCTGTTACCCCCCACCCCCCTCTCATGCCCTGTGTCTCTCTCCTGTTGCCCCCCACCCCCTGGTCATGCCCCGTGTCTCCCTTCTGTTTCCCCCCAACCCGGTCATGCACTGTGTCTCCCTGCTGTTGCCCCCCACCCCCCGCTCATGCCCTGTGTCTCTCTCCTGTTACCCCTCACCCCCCTTCAAGCCCCGTGTCTCCCTCATGGTCCCCCCACCCCCGCTCATGCCCCATGTCTCCCTGCTGTTACCCCCCACCCTCCGCTCATGCCTCGTGTCTCCCTGCTGTTGCCCCCCACTCCCCGCTCATGCCCCTTGCTCATGCCCCTGTCTCTCTCCTTTTACCCCCACACTCCTCGCATGCCCCGTGTCTCCCTCGTGTTCCCCCCCCCCCCGCTCATGCCCCGTGTCTCTCTCCTGTTACCCCCACCCCCTGCTCATGCCCCGTGTCTCCCTGCTGTTGCACCCCACCCCCTGCACATGCCCCGTGTCTCCCCTGCTGTTGCACCCCACCCCCTGCACATGCCCCGTGTCTCCCTCCTGTTGCCCCCCTCCCCCACTCATGCCCGGTGTCTCTCTCCTGTTATCCCCCACCCCCGCTCATACCCCGTGTTTCCCTGCTGTTGCCCCCCACGCCCCGCTCATGCCCCGTGTCTCCCTCGTGTTCCCCCCAACCCCCGCTCATGCCCCATGTCTCCCTGATGTTGCTCCCCACCCCCCATCCATGCCATTGTCTTTCTGCTGTTGCCCCTCACCCCCCGCTCATGCCCTGTGTCTCTCCTGTTGCCCCCCACCCCGGTCATGCCCCGTGTCTCCCTGCTGTTGCCCCCCAACCCCTGCTCATACCCCGTGTCTCTCTCCTGTTGCCCACACCCCCGCTCATGCCCCGTGTCTCCCTGCTGTAGCCCCCACCCCGCTCATGCCCCGTGTCTCTCTCCTGTTACCCCCCACCCCCTGCTCATGCCCCGTGTCTCCCTCGTGTTCCCCCCACCCCCGCTCATGCCCCGTGTCTCCCTGCTGTTGCCCTCCACCCTCCGTTCATGCCCCGTGTCTCCCTGCTGTTGCCCCCCACCCCCTGCTCATGCCCTGTGTCTCCCTGCTGTAGCCCCCCAACCCCGCTCATGCCCTGTGTCTCTCTCCTGTTACCCCCCAGCCCCCGCTCATGCCCCATGTATCCCTCCTGTTGCCCCCCACCCCCCACTCATGCCCCGTGTCTCTCTCCTGTTACCCCCACCCCCTGCTCATGCCCCGTGTCTCCCTCTTGTTGCCCCCACCCCCCGCTCATGCCCCGTGTCTCCCTCGTCTACCCCCCACCCCCAACTCATGCCCCGTGTCTCCCTCTTGTTCCCTCCACCACCCGCTCATGCCCCGAGTCTCCCTGCTGTTGCCCCCCACCCCCCGCTCATGCCCCGTGTCTCTCTCCTGTTACCCCCACCCCCCGCTCATGCCCCGTGTCTCTCTCCTGTTACCCCCCACCCCCCTCTCATGCCCTGTGTCTCTCTCCTGTTGGCCCCCAGCCCTGGTCATGCCCCGTGTCTCCCTGCTGTTGCCCTCCACCCCCGCTCATGCCCCGTGTCTCTCTCCTGTTACCCCCACCCCCCTCTCATGCCCCGTGTTTCTCTCCTGTTACCCCCCACCCCCCTCTCATGCCCTGTGTCTCTCTCCTGTTGCCCCCCACCCCCTGGTCATGCCCCGTGTCTGCCTCGTGTTCCCCCCACCCCCACGCATGCCCCGTGTCTCCCTGCTGTTACCTCCCACCCTCCGTTCATGTCCTGTGTTTCCCTGCTGTTGCCCCCCACCCCTGCTCATGCCCCGTTTCTCTCTCCTGTTGCCCCCCACACCCCCGCTCATGCCACGTGTCTCCTTGCTGTTGCCCCCACCCCCCGCTCATGCCCCGTGTCTCTCTCCTGTTACCCCCCACGCCCCGCTCATGCCCCGTATCTCCCTAGTGTTCCCCCCACCCCCCGTTCATGCCCCATGTCTCCCTGCTGTTGCCCCCACCCCCCGCCCATGCCCCATGTCTCCCTGCTGTTGCCCCCCACCACCCGCTCATGCCCTGTGTCTCTCTCCTGTTGCCCCCCACCCCCAGTCATGCCCCGTGTCTCCCTGCTGTAGCCCCCACCCCCGTCATGCCCCGTGTCTCTCTCCCGTTACCTCCCACCCCCCGCTCATGCCCCGTGTCTCCCTCGTGTTCCCCCCACCCCCCACTCATGCCCCGTGTCTCCCTGCTGTTGCCCCCCCACCCTCCGCTCATGCCCCGTGTCTCCCTGCTGTTGCCCCCACCCCCCGCTCATGCCCCGTGTCTCCCTGCTGTTGCCCCCCCACCCATGCTCATGCCCTGTGTCTCTCTCCTGTTACCCCCCACCCCCTGCTCATGCACCATGCCTCCCTCCTGTTGCCCCCCACCCCCCGCTCATGCCCCGTGTCTCTCTCCTGTTACCCGCACCCCCCGCTCATGCCTCGTGTCTCCCTCTTGTTCCCCCCACCCCCTGCTCATGCCCCGAGAGTCTCCCTGCTGTTGCCCCCCACCCCCTGCTCATGCCCCGTGTCACCCTCTTGTTCCCCCACCCCCTCCTCATGCCCCGAGTCTCCCTGCTGTTGCCCCCCACCCCCTGCTCATGCCCCGTGTCTCCCTCTTGTTCCCCCCACCCCCCGCTCATGCCCCGAGTCTCCCTGCTGTTGCCCCCACCCCCGCTCATGCCCCGTGTCTCTCTCCTGTTACCCCCACCCTCCTCTCATGCCCCGTGTTTCTCTCCTGTTACCCCCACCCCTCTTTCATGCCCCGTGTCTCTCTCCTGTTGCCGACCACCCCCCGGTCATGCCCCGTGTCTTCCTTCTGTTGCCCCCACACCCCGGTCATGCACTGTGTCTCCCTGCTGTTGGCCCCCACCCCCCGCTCATGCCCCGTGTCTCTGTCCTGTTAACCCCCACCCCTCTCTCATGCCCCGTGTCTGCCTCGTGTTCCCCCCAACCCCCCGCTCATGCCCCGTGTCTCCCTGCTGTTACCCCCACCCTCCGCTCATGCCCCGTGTCTCGCTGCTGTTGCCCCCCACCCCCGCTCATGCTCCGTTTCTCTCTCCTGTTACCCCCCACCCCCCGGTCATGCCCCGTGTCTCCCTGCTGTTGCCACCCACCCCCCGCTCATGCCCTGTGTCTCTCTCCTGTTCCCCCACCCCCGCTCATGCCTCGTGTCTCCCCTGTTCCCCCCACCCCTCAATCACGCCCCGTGTCTCCCTGCTGTTGCCCCCCACCCCCCGCTCATACCCCCGTGTCTCTCTCTCTTGCCCCCAACCCCCGGTCATGCCCCGTGTCTCCCTTCTGTTGCCCCCACCCCGGTCATGCCCCGTGTCTCTCTGCTGTTGCCCCCACCCCCCCTCATGCCCCGTGTCTCTCTCCTGTTACCCCCCACACCCCCTCTCATGCCCCGTGTCTCTCTCCCGTTGCCCCCCAACCCCACTCATGCCCTGTGTCTCCCTGCTGTTGCCCCCCACCCCCCGCTCATGCCACCTGCACATGCCCCGTGTCTCTCTCCTGTTACCCCCACCCCCCTCTCATGCCCCGTGTCTCCCTCGTGTTCCCACCACCCCCGCTCATGCCCTGTGTCTCCCTGCTGTTGCCCCCCACTCCCTGCTCATGCCCTGTGTCTCCCTCCTGTTGCCCCCACCCCCGCTCATGCCCCGTGTCTCTCTCCTGTTAACCCCCACCCCCTGCTCATGCCCGTGTCTCCCTGGTGTTCCCCCCACCCCCCGCTAATGCCTGTGTCTCCCTCCTGATGTCCCCCACCCCCGCCTCATGCCCCGTGTCTCTCTCCCGTTACCCCCCACCCCGCTCATGCCCTGTGTCTCCCTTGTGTTCCCCCCACCCCCCGCTCATGCCCCGTGTCTCCCTGCTGTTGCCCCCACTCCCCACTCATGCCCCGTGTCTCCCTCGTGTTCCCCCCACCACCCGCTCATGCCCAGTGTCTCTTTGCTCTTGCCCCCACCCCCCGGTCATTCCCTGTGTCTCCCTTCTGTTGCCCCCCACCACCCGGTCATGCCCCGTGTCTCTCTGCCTGTTGCCCCCCACTCTCCCTCATGCCCCGTGTCTCTCTCCTGTTACCCCCACCCCCCCTCTCATGCCCTGTGTCTCTCTCCTGTTGCCCCCCAACCCCACTCATGCCCTGTGTCTCCCTGCTGTTGCCCCCCACCCCCGCTCATGCCACCTGCTCATGCCCCGTGTCTCTCTCCTGTTACCCCCACCCCCTCTCATGCCCGTGTCTCCCTCGTGTTCCCCCCACCCCCCGCTCATGCCCTGTGTCTCCCTGCTGTTGCCCCCCACTCCCCGCTCATGCGCCGTGTCTCCCTCCTTTTGCCCCCCACCCCCGCTCATGCCCCGTGTCTCTCTCCTGTTACCCCCACCCCCTGCTCATGCCCGTGTCTCCCTGGTGTTTCCCCCCACCCCCCGCTCATGCCCGTTGTCGCCCTGCTGTTGCCCCCGACCCCCCGCTCATGCCTGTGTCTCCCTCCTGTTGCCCCCCACCCCCGCTCATGCCCCGTGTCTCTCTCCTGTTACCCCCCACCCCCCACTCATGCCCCGTGTCTCCCTCCTGTTGCCCCCCACCCCGCCGCTAATGCCACGTGTCTCTCTCCTGTTACCCCCACCCCCGCTCATGCCCCGTGTCTCCCTTGTGTTCCCCACAGCCCCCGCTCATGCCCCGTGTCTCCCTGCTGTTGCCCCCACCCCCCACTCATGCCCGTGTCTCCCTCGTGTTCCCCCCACCCTCCACTCATGCCCAGTGTCTCCCTGCTCTTGCCCCCCACCCCCCGCTCATGCCCTGTGTCTCTCTCCTGTTACCCCGCACACCCTCTCATGCCCCGTGTCTTTCTCCTGTTGCCCCCCATTCCGGTCATGCCACGTGTCTCCCTGCTGTTACCCCCAACCCCCGCATATGCCCAGTGTCTCCCTGCTCTTGCCCCCCACCCCCCGCTCATGCCCTGTGTCTCTCTCCTGTTACCCCCACCCCCTCTCTCATGCCCCGTGTCTGCCTCGTGTTCCCCCCACCCCCTGCTCATGCCCCGTGTCTCCCTGCTGTTACCCCCACCCTCCGCTCATGCCCCGTGTCTCGCTACTGTTGCCCCCCACCCCCGCACATGCTCCGTTTCTCTCTCCTGTTACCCCCCACCCCCGGTCATGCCCCGGCTCTCCCTGCTGTTGCCACCCACCCCCCGCTCATGCCCTGTGTCTCTCTCCTGTTCCCCCACCCCCCGCTCATGCCTCGTGTCTCCCCTGTTCCCCCCACCCCTCAATCACGCCCCGTGTCTCCCTGCTGTTGCCCCCCACCCCCCGCTCATACCCCGTGTCTCTCTCCTCTTGCCCCCAACCCCCGGTCATGCCCCGTGTCTCCCTTCTGTTGCCCCCCACCCCGGTCATGCCCCGTGTCTCTCTGCTGTTGCCCCCACTCCCCCTCATGCCCCGTGTCTCTCTCCTGTTACCCCCCACCCCCCCTCTCATGCCCCGTGTCTCTCTCCCGTTGCCCCCCAACCCCACTCATGCCCTGTGTCTCCCTGCTGTTGCCCCCCACCCCCCGCTCATGCCACCTGCTCATGCCCCGTGTCTCTCTCCTGTTACCCACACCCCCCCTCTCATGCCCCGTGTCTCCCTCGTGTTCCCACCACCCCCGCTCATGCCCTGTGTCTCCCTGCTGTTGGCCCCCACTCCCTGCTCATGCCCTGTGTCTCCCTCCTGTTGCCCCCCACCCCCGCTCATGCCCCGTGTCTCTCTCCTGTTACCCCCCACCCCCTGCTCATGCCCGTGTCTCCCTGGTGTTCCCCCACCCCCCGCTAATGCCTGTGTCTCCCTCCTGATGTCCCCCACCCCCGCTCATGCCCCGTGTCTCTCTCCCGTTACCCCCCACCCCGCTCATGCCCTGTGTCTCCCTTGTGTTCCCCCCACCCCCCGCTCATGCCCCGTGTCTCCCTGCTGTTGCCCCCACCCCCCACTCATGCCCCGTGTCTCCCTCGTGTTCCCCCCACCACCCGCTCATGCCCAGTGTCTCTCTGCTCTTGCCCCCCACCCCCCGGTCATTCCCTGTGTCTCCCTTCTGTTGCCCCCCACCACCCGGTCATGCCCCGTGTCTCTCTGCTGTTGCCCCCCACTCTCCCTCATGCCCCGTGTCTCTCTCCTGTTACCCCCACCCCCCTCTCATGCCCTGTGTCTCTCTCCTGTTGCCCCCCAACCCCACTCATGCCCTGTGTCTCCCTGCTGTTGCCCCCCACCCCCCGCTCATGCCACCTGCTCATGCCCCGTGTCTCTCTCCTGTTACCCCCACCCCCTCTCATGCCCCGTGTCTCCCTCGTGTTCCCCCCACCCCCTGCTCATGCCCTGTGTCTCCCTGCTGTTGCCCCCCACTCCCCGCTCATGCGCCGTGTCTCCCTCCTTTTGCCCCCCACCCCCCGCTCATGCCCCGTGTCTCTCTCCTGTTACCCCCCACCCCCTGCTCATGCCCGTGTCTCCCTGGTGTTCCCCCCACCCCCCGCTCATGCCCGGTGTCGCCCTGCTGTTGCCCTCGACCCCCCGCTCATGCCTGTGTCTCCCTCCTGTTGCCCCCCACCCCCGCTCATGCCCCGTGTCTCTCTCCTGTTACCCCCCACCCCCACTCATGCCCCGTGTCTCCTCCTGTTGCCCCCACCCGCCGCTAATGCCACGTGTCTCTCTCCTGTTACCCCCCACCCCCGCTCATGCCCCGTGTCTCCCTTGTGTTCCCCACACCCCCCGCTCATGCCCCGTGTCTCCCTGCTGTTGCCCCCACCCCCCACTCATGCCCGTGTCTCCCTCGTGTTCCCCCCACCCTCCACTCATGCCCAGTGTCTCCCTGCTCTTGCCCCCCACCCCCCGCTCATGCCCTGTGTCTCTCTCCTGTTACCCCGCACACCCTCTCATGCCCCGTGTCTTTCTCCTGTTGCCCCCCATTCCGGTCATGCCACGTGTCTCCCTGCTGTTACCCCCCAACCCCCGCATATGCCCAGTGTCTCCCTGCTCTTGCCCCCCACCCCCCGCTCATGCCCTGTGTCTCTCTCCTGTTACCCCCACCCCCTCTCTCATGCCCCTTGTCTGCCTCGTGTTCCCCCCACCCCCCGCTCATGCCCCGTGTCTCCCTGCTGTTACCCCCACCCTCCGCTCATGCCCCGTGTCTCGCTACTGTTGCCACCCACCCCCCGCTCATGCCATGTGTCTCTCTCCTGTTCCCCCACCCCCCGCTCATGCCTCGTGTCTCCCCTGTTCCCCCCACCCCTCAATCACGCCCCGTGTCTCCCTGCTGTTGCCCCCCACCCCCCGCTCATACCCCGTGTCTCTCTCCTCTTGCCCCCAAACCCCGGTCATGCCCCGTGTCTCCCTTCTGTTGCCCCCCACCCCGGTCATGCCCCGTGTCTCTCTGCTGTTGCCCCCACTCCCCCTCATGCCCCGTGTCTCTCTCCTGTTACCCCCCACCCCCCCTCTCATGCCCCGTGTCTCTCTCCCGTTGCCCCCCAACCCCACTCATGCCCTGTGTCTCCCTGCTGTTGCCCCCACCCCCCGCTCATGCCACCTGCTCATGCCCCGTGTCTCTCTCCTGTTACCCCCACCCCCCTCTCATGCCCCGTGTCTCCCTCGTGTTCCCACCACCCCCGCTCATGCCCTGTGTCTCCCTGCTGTTGCCCCCCACTCCCTGCTCATGCCCTGTGTCTCCCTTCTGTTGCCCCCCACCCCCGCTCATATCCCGTGTCTCTCTCCTGTTACCCCCCACCCCCTGCTCATGCCCGTGTCTCCCTGGTGTTCCCCCCACCCCCCGCTAATGCCTGTGTCTCCCTCCTGATGTCCCCCACCCCCGCTCATGCCCCGTGTCTCTCTCCCGTTACCCCCCACCCCGCTCATGCCCTGTGTCCCCCTTGTGTTCCCCCCACCCCCCGCTCATGCCCCGTGTCTCCCTGCTGTTGCCCCCACCCCCCACTCATGCCCCGTGTCTCCCTCGTGTTCCCCCCACCACCCGCTCATGCCCAGTGTCTCTCTGCTCTTGCCCCCCACCCCCCGGTCATTCCCTGTGTCTCCCTTCTGTTGCCCTCCACCACCCGGTCATGCCCCGTGTCTCTCTGCTGTTGCCCCCCACTCTCCCTCATGCCCCGTGTCTCTCTCCTGTTACCCCCCACCCCCCCTTTCATGCCCTGTGTCTCTCTCCTGTTGCCCCCCAAACCCACTCATGCCCTGTGTCTCCCTGCTGTTGCCCCCCACCCCCCGCTCATGCCACCTGCTCATGCCCCGTGTCTCTCTCCTGTTACCCCCACCCCCTCTCATGCCCCGTGTCTCCCTCGTGTTCCCCCCACCCCCCGCTCATGCCCTGTGTCTCCCTGCTGTTGCCCCCCACTCCCCGCTCATGCGCCGTGTCTCCCTCCTTTTGCCCCCCACCCCCCGCTCATGCCCCGTGTCTCTCTCCTGTTACCCCCCACCCCCTGCTCATGCCCGTGTCTCCCTGGTGTTCCCCCCACCCCCCGCTCATGCCCGTTGTCGCCCTGCTGTTGCCCCCGACCCCCCGCTCATGCCTGTGTCTCCCTCCTGTTTCCCCCCACCCCCGCTCATGCCCCGTGTCTCTCTCCTGTTACCCCCCACCCCCCACTCATGCCCTGTGTCTCCCTCCTGTTGCCTCCCACCCGCCGCTAATGCCACGTGTCTCTCTCCTGTTACCCCCCACCCCCGCTCATGCCCCGTGTCTCCCTTGTGTTCCCCACACCCCCCGCTCATGCCCCGTGTCTCCCTGCTGTTGCCCCCACCCCCCACTCATGCCCGTGTCCCCCTCGTGTTCCCCCACCCTCCACTCATGCCCAGTGTCTCCCTGCTCTTGCCCCCCACCCCCCGCTCATGCCCTGTGTCTCTCTCCTGTTACCCCCCACACCCTCTCATGCCCCGTGTCTTTCTCCTGTTGCCCCCATTCCGGTCATGCCACGTGTCTCCCTGCTGTTACCCCCCACCCCCCGCATATGCCCAGTGTCTCCCTGCTCTTGCCCCCCACCCCCCGCTCATGCCCTGTGTCTCTCTCCTGTTACCCCCACCCCCTCTCATGCCCCGTGTCTTTCTCCTGTTACCCCCCACCCCGCTCATGCCCCGTGTCTCCCTTGTGTTCCCCCCACCCCCTGCTCATGCCCCGTGATTCCCTGCTGTTGCCCCCACCCCCCACTCATGCCCCGTGTCTCCCTCGTGTTCCCCCCACCACCTGCTCATGCCCAGTGTCTCTCTGCTCTTGCCCCCCACCCCCCGGTCATTCCCTGTGTCTCCCTTCTGTTGCCCCCCACCCCCGGTCATGCCCCGTGTCTCTCTGCTGTTGCCCCCAACTCCCCCTTATGCCCCGTGTCTCTCTCCTGTTACCCCCCACACCCCCTCTCATGCCCTGTGTCTCTCTCCTGTTGCCCCCCAACCCCACTCATGCCCTGTGTCTCCCTGCTGTTGCCCCCACCCCCCTCTCATGCCCCGTGTCTCCCTCGTGCTCCCCCCACCCACGCTCATGCCCTGTGTCTCCCTGCTGTTGCCCCCCACTCCCGGCTCATGCCCCGTGTCTCCCTCCTGTTGCCCCCCACCCCCTGCTCATGCCCCGTGTCTCTCTCCTGTTACCCCACACCCCCTGCTCATGCCCGTGTCTCCCTGGTGTTCCTCCCACCCCCCGCTCATGCCCGGTGTCGCCCTGCTGTTGCCCCCGACCCCCCGCTCATGCCTGTGTCTCCCTCCTGTTGCCCCCCACCCCCGCTCATGCCCCATGTCTCTCTCCTGTTACCCCCCACTCATGCCCCGTGTCTCCCTCCTGTTGCCCCCCACCCGCCGCTAATGCCATGTGTCTCTCTCCTGTTACCCCCACCCCCGCTCATGCCCCAAGTCTCCCTGCTGTTGCCACCACCCCCCACCCCCCACTCATGCCCCGTGTCTCCCTCGTGCTCCCCCCACCCTCCACTCATGCCCAGTGTCTCCCTGCTCTTGCCCCCCACCCCCCGCTCATTCCCTGTGTCTCTCTCCTGTTACCCCCCACCCCCTCTCATGCCCCGTGTCTTTCTCCTGTTGCCCACCATTCCGGTCATGCCCCGTGTCTCCCTGCTGTTACCCCCCATCCCCCGCTCATGCCCAGTGTCTCCCTGCTCTTGCCCCCCACACCCCTCTCAATCCCTGTGTCTCTCTCCTGTTACTCCCCACCCCCTCTCATGCCCCGTGTCTTTCTCCTGTTGCCCCCCATCCCCGTTCATACCCCGTGTCTCCCTCGTGTTCCCCCCATCCCCCGCTCATGCCCAGTGTCTCTCTGCTCTTGCCCCCCAACCCCCTCTCATGCCCTGTGTCTCTCTCCTGTTGTCCGTCACCCCCTGGTCATGCCCCGTGTCTCCCTTCTGTTGCCCCTCACCCCCGGTCATACACTGTGGCTCCCTGCTGTTGCCCTGCACCCCCCGCTCATGCCCCGTGTCCAACTCCTGTTGCCTCCCACCCCCCGGTCATGCCCTGTGTCTCCCTGCTGTTGCCCCCCACTCCCGCTCATGCCCCGTGACTCTCTCCTGTTGCTCCCCACCCCCCGCTCATGCCCCGTGTCACCCTCCTGTTGCCCCCACCCCCCGCTAATGCCACATGTCTCTCTCCTGTTACCCCCCAACCCCGCTCATACCCCGTGTCTCCCTTGTGTTCCCCCACCCCCCACTCATGCCCCGTGTCTCCCTGCTGTTGCCCCACCCCCCTCTCATGCCGCGTGTCTCCCTCGTGTTCCCACCACCCCCCACTCATGCCCCGTGTCTCCCTGCTTTTGCCCCCACACCCCGTTCATGCCCAGTGTCTCTCTCATGTTGCCCCCCACCCCCTGCTCATGCCCCGTGTCTCTCTCCTGTTACCCCCCACAATCCTCTCATGCCCCGTGTCTCTCTCCTGTTGCCCCCCACCCCACGCCCATGCCCCGTGTCTCTCTCATGTTTCCCCCCACCCCCGCTCATGCCCCGTGCCTATCTCCTGTTACCCCCACCCCCCTCTCATGCCCCGTGTCTCCCTCCTGTTGCCCCTACCCCCTGGTCATGGCCCGTGTCTCTCTCCTGTTGCCCCCCACCCCCTGTCATGCCATGTGTCTCCCTCCTGTTGCCCCCCACCCCCTGCTCATGCTCCGTGTCTCTCTTCTGTTACTCCCCACCCTCTCTCATGCCCCTTGTCTCTCTCGTGTTCCCACACCCCCTGCTCATGCCCCGTGTCTCCTTGTTGTTGCCCCCCACCAGTGCTCATGCCCCGTGTCTCCCTGCTGTTGCCCCCACCCCCTGCTCATGCCCCACATCTCCCTGCTGTTGACCCCACCCCCCACTCATGCCCTGTGTCTCTCTCCTGTTGCCCCCCACCCCCGCTCATGCCCTGTGTCTCCCTGCTGTATCCCCCACCCCCGCTCATGCCTCGTGTCTCTCTCCTGTTAACCCCCCCCCGCTCATGCCCCGTGTCTCCCTTGTGTTCCCCCCACCCCCCCGCTCATGCCCAGTGTCTCCCTGCTGTTGCCTCTCCACCCTCCGCTCATGCCCCGTGTCTCCCTGCTGTTGCCCCCCACCCCCCGCTCATGCCCTGTGTCTCCCTGCTGTTGCCCCCCACCCCCGCTCATGCACCGTGTCTCTCTCCTCTTACCCCCACCCCGCTCATGCCCCGTGTCTCCCTTGTGTTCCCCCCACCCCCCCGCTCATGCCCAGTGTCTCCCTGCTGTTGCCTCTCCACCCTCCGCTCATGCCCCGTGTCTCCCTGCTGTTGCCCCCCACCCCCCGCTCATGCCCTGTGTCTCCCTGCTGTTGCCCCCCACCCCCGCTCATGCACCGTGTCTCTCTCCTCTTACCCCCACCCCCTGCTCATGCCCCATGTATCCCTGCTGTTGCCCCCCACCACCGCTCATACCCCGTGTCTTTCTCCTGTTACCCTCACCCCCCGCTCATGCCCCGTGTCTCCCTCGTTTTCGCCCCACCCCCCCACTCATGCCCCGTGTCTCCCTCTTGTTCCCCCCACCTCCCGCTCATGCCCCGAGTCTCCCTGCTGTTGCACCCCACCCCCCGCTCATGCCCTGTGTCTCTCTCCTGTTACCCTCCAACCCCCGCTCATGCCCCGTGTCTCTCTCCTGTTACACCCACCCCCCTGTCATGCCCCGTGTCTCTCTCCTGTTACCCCCAGCCCCGGTCATGCCCCGTGTCTCCCTACTGTTGCCCCCCACCCCCGTTCATGCCCCGTGTCTCTCTCCTGTTACCCCCACCCCCTCTCATGCCCCGTGTTTCTCTCCTGTTACCCCCACCCCTCTTTCATGCCCCGTGTCTCTCTCCTGTTGCCGACCACTCCCCGGTCATGCCCCTTGTCTCCCGTCTGTTGCCCCCCAAACCCCGGTCATGCACTTTGTCTCCCTGCTGTTGGCCCCCACCCCCCGATCATGCCCCGTGTCTCTCTCCTGTTACCCCCCACACCCCTCTCATGCCCCATGTCTGCCTCGTGTTCCCCCCACCCCCTGCTCATGCCCCGTGTCTCCCTGCTGTTACCCCCCCACCCTCCGCTCATGCCCTGTGTCTCCCTGCTGTTGCCCCCCACCCCCGCTCATGCCCCGTTTCTCTCTCCTGTTGCCCCCCACCCCCCGCTTATGCCCCGTGCCTCCCTGCTGTTGCCCCCACCCCCCGCGCATGCCCCGTGTCTCTCTTCTGTTACCCCCCACGCCCCGCTCATGCCCCGTTTCTCCCTCGTGTTCCCCCCACCCCGATCATGCCCCATGTCTCCCTGTTGTTGCCCCCCACCCCCTGCCCATGCCCCATGTCTCCCTGCTGTTGCCCCCCACCCCCTGCTCATGCCCTGTGTCTCTCTCCTTTTGCCCTCCACCCCCGGTCATGCCCCGTGTCTCCCTGCTGTTGCCCCACAACCCCCGCTCATGCCCCATTTCTCTCTCCTGTTGCCCCCACCACCCTCATGCCCCGTGTCTCTCTCCTGTTACCCCCACCCCCTACTCATGCCCGGTGTCTCCCTCGTGTTCCCCCCACCCCCCGCTCATGCCCCGTGTCTCCCTGCTGTTGCCCCCCCACCCTCCGCTCATGCCCCGTGTCTCCCTGATGTTGCCCGCCACCCCCCGCTCATGCCCCGTGTCTCCCTGCTGTTGCCCCCAACCCCTGCTCATGCCCCGTGTCTCTCTCCTGTTACCCCCCACCCCCCGATCATGCCCCATGTCTTCCTCCTGTTGCCCCCCAACGCCCGCTCATGCCCCGTGTCTCTCTCCTGTTACCCCCACCCCCCGCTCATGCCCCGTGTCTCCCTCTTGTTGCCCCCCGCTCATGTCTCTTGTCTCCCTCGTGTTCCCCCCACCCCCCGCTCATGCCCCGTGTCTCCCTCTTGTTCCCCCCACCCCCCGCTCATGCCCCGAGTCTCCCTGCTGTTGCCCCCCACCCCCGCTCAAGCCCCGTGTCCCTCTCCTGTTACCCCCACCCCCCTCTCATGCCCCATGTCTCTCTCCTGTTGTCCTCCAGCCCCGGTCATGACCCGTGTCTCCCTGCTGTTGCCCCCAACCCCCACTCATGCCCCGTGTCTCTCTCCTGTTACCCCCACCCTCCTCTCATGCCCCATGTTTCTCTCCTGTTACCCCCACTCCTCTTTCATGCACTGTGTCTCCCTGCTGTTGCCCCGCACCCCCCGCTCATGCCCCGTGTCTCCCTGCTGTTGTCCCCCACCCCCCGCTCATGCTCCGTGTCTAACTCCTGTTGCCTCCCACCCCCCGGTCATGCCCTGTGTCTCCCTGCTGTTGCCCCCCACCCCCTCTCATGCCCCGTGTCTGCCTCATGGTCCCCCCACCCCCTGCTCATGCCCCATGTCTCCCTGCTGTTACCCCCCACCCTCTGTTCATGCCCCGTGTCTCCCTGCTGTTGCCCCCCACCCCTGCTCATGCTCCGTTTCTCTCTCCTGTTACCCCCACCCCCCCGGTCATGCCCCGTGTCCCCCTGCTGTTTCCCCCACCCCCCGCTCATGCCCTTTGTCTCTCTCCTGTTCCCCAGCTCATGCCTCGTGTCTCCCCCGTTCCCCCCACCCCTCGTCACGCCCTGTGTCTCCCTGCTGTTGCCCCCCACCCCCCGCTCATGCTCTGTGTCTCTCTATTCTTGCCCCCCACCCCCCAGTCATTCCCTGTGTCTCCCTTCTGTTGCCCCCCACCCCCCAGTCATACCCCGTATCTCTCTGCTGTTGCCCCCCACTCCCCCTCATGCCCTGTGTCTCTCTCCTGTTACCCCCCACCCCCCCTCATGCCCCGTGTCTCTCTCCTGTTGCCCCCTAACCCCGCTCATGCCCTGTGTCTCCCTGCTGTTGCCCCCCACCTCCCGCTCATGCCACCTGCTCATGCCCCATGTCTCTCTCCTGTTACCCCCACCCCCCTCTCATGCCCCGAGTCTCTCTCGTGTTCCCCACCCCCCGCTCATGCCCAGTGTCTCTCTGCTCTTGCCCCCCAACCCCCTCTCATGCCCTGTGTCTCTCTCCTGTTGTCCGTCACCCCCTGGTCATGCCCCGTGTCTCCCTTCTGTTGCCCCTCACCCCCGGTCATACACTGTGGCTCCCTGCTGTTGCCCTGCACCCCCCGCTCATGCCCCGTGTCCAACTCCTGTTGCCTCCCACCCCCCGGTCATGCCCTGTGTCTCCCTGCTGTTGCCCCCCACTCCCGCTCATGCCCCGTGACTCTCTCCTGTTGCTCCCCACCCCCCGCTCATGCCCCGTGTCACCCTCCTGTTGCCCCCACCCCCGCTAATGCCACATGTCTCTCTCCTGTTACCCCCCAACCCCGCTCATGCCCCGTGTCTCCCTTGTGTTCCCCCACCCCCCACTCGTGCCCCGTGTCTCCCTGCTGTTGCCCCACCCCCCTCTCATGCCGCGTGTCTCCCTCGTGTTCCCACCACCCCCCGCTCATGCCCCGTGTCTCCCTGCTTTTGCCCCCACACCCCGTTCATGCCCAGTGTCTCTCTCATGTTGCCCCCCACCCCCTGCTCATGCCCCGTGTCTCTCTCCTGTTACCCCCCACAATCCTCTCATGCCCCGTGTCTCTCTCCTGTTGCCCCCCACCCCACGCCCATGCCCCGTGTCTCTCTCATGTTGCCCCCCACCCCCTGCTCATGCCCCGTGCCTATCTCCTGTTACCCCCACCCCCCTCTCATGCCCCGTGTCTCCGTCCTGTTGCCCCCTACCCCCTGGTCATGGCCCGTGTCTCTCTTCTGTTGCCCCCCACCCCCTGTCATGCCATGTGTCTCCCTCCTGTTGCCCCCCACCCCCTGCTCATGCTCTGTGTCTCTCTTCTGTTACCCCCACCCCCTCTCATGCCCCTTGTCTCTCTCGTGTTCCCACACCCCCTGCTCATGCCCCGTGTCTCCTTGTTGTTGCCCCCCACCCCTGCTCATGCCCTGTGTCTCCCTGCTGTTGCCCCCACCCCCTGCTCATGCCCCATGTCTCCCTGCTGTTGACCCCACCCCCCACTCATGCCCTGTGTCTCTCTCCTGTTGCCCCCCATCCCCGGTCATGCCCCGTGTCTCCCTGCTGTTGCCCCCCAACCCCGCTCATGCCCGTGTCTCTCTTCTGTTGCCCCCCACCCCCGCTCATGCCCTGTGTCTCCCTGCTGTATCCCCCACCCCCGCTCATGCCTCGTGTCTCTCTCCTGTTACCCCCCCGCTCATGCCCCGTGTCTCCCTTGTGTTCCCCCCACCCCCCCGCTCATGCCCAGTGTCTCCCTGCTGTTGCCTCTCCACCCTCCGCTCATGCCCTGTGTCTCCCTGCTGTTGCCCCCCACCCCCCGCTCATGCCCTGTGTCTCCCTGCTGTTGCCCCCCACCCCCGCTCATGCACCGTGTCTCTCTCCTGTTACCCCCACCCCCTGCTCATGCCCCATGTATCCCTGCTGTTGCCCCCCACCACCGCTCATACCCCGTGTCTTTCTCCTGTTACCCTCACCCCCCGCTCATGCCCCGTGTCTCCCTCGTTTTCGCCCCACCCCCCACTCATGCCCCGTGTCTCCCTCTTGTTCCCCCCACCCCCCGCTCATGCCCCGAGTCTCCCTGCTGTTGCACCCCACCCCCCGCTCATGCCCCATGTCTCTCTCCTGTTACCCTCCAACCCCCGCTCATGCCCCGTGTCTCTCTCCTGTTACCCCCCCGCTCATGCCCCGTGTCTCCCTTGTGTTCCCCCCACCCCCCCGCTCATGCCCAGTGTCTCCCTGTTGTTGCCCCCCACCCCCTGCCCATGCCCCATGTCTCCCTGCTGTTGCCCCCCACCCCCTGCTCATGCCCTGTGTCTCTCTCCTTTTGCCCTCCACCCCCGGTCATGCCCCGTGTCTCCCTGCTGTTGCCCCACAACCCCCGCTCATGCCCCATTTCTCTCTCCTGTTGCCCCCACCCCCCTCATGCCCCGTGTCTCTCTCCTGTTACCCCCACCCCTTACTCATGCCCCGTGTCTCCCTCGTGTTCCCCCCACCCCCGCTCATGCCCCGTGTCTCCCTGCTGTTGCC
Organism: Ambystoma mexicanum; assembly: GCF_040938575.1. NCBI lineage: Eukaryota > Metazoa > Chordata > Amphibia > Caudata > Ambystomatidae > Ambystoma > Ambystoma mexicanum. The sequence goes on along the minus strand of NC_090924.1, from coordinate 827,716,076 downwards.
CCCCCACCCTCCGCTCATGCCCCGTGTCTCCCTGCTGTTGCCCTCCACCCCCCGCTCATGCCCCGTGTCTCCCTGCTGTTGCCCCCAACCCCTGCTCATGCCCCGTGTCTCTCTCCTGTTACCCTCACCCCCCTCTCATGCCCCGTGTTTCTCTCCTGTTACCCCCACCCCTCTTTCATGCCCCGTGCCTCTCTCCTGTTGCCGACCACTCCCCGGTCATGCCCCTTGTCTCCCGTCTGTTGCCCCCCAAACCCCGGTCATGCACTTTGTCTCCCTGCTGTTGGCCCCCAACCCCCGATCATGCCCCGTGTCTCTCTCCTGTTACCCCCCACACCCCTCTCATGCCCCATGTCTGCCTCGTGTTCCCCCCACCCCCTGCTCATGCCCCGCGTCTCCCTGCTGTTACCCCCCACCCTCCGCTCATGCCCTGTGTCTCCCTGCTGTTGCCCCCCACCCCCGCTCATGCCCCGTTTCTCTCTCCTGTTGCCCCCCACCCCCCGCTCATGCCCCGTGCCTCCCTGCTGTTGCCCCACCCCCCGCGCATGCCCCGTGCCTCTCTTCTGTTACCCCCCATGCCCCGCTCTTGCCCCGTGTCTCCTTCGTGTTCCCCCCACCCCGATCATGCCCCATGTCTCCCTGTTGTTGCCCCCCACCCCCTGCCCATGCCCCATGTCTCCCTGCTGTTGCCCCCCACCCCCTGCTCATGCCCTGTGTCTCTCTCCTTTTGCCCTCCACCCCCGGTCATGCCCCGTGTCTCCCTGCTGTTGCCCCACAACCCCCGCTCATGCCCCATTTCTCTATCCTGTTGCCCCCACCCCCCTCATGCCCCGTGTCTCTCTCCTGTTACCCCCACCCCTACTCATGCCCCGTGTCTCCCTCGTGTTCCCCCCACCCCCCTTTCATGCCCCGTGTCTCCCTGCTGTTGCCCCCCCACCCTCCGCTCATGCCCCGTGTCTCCCTGCTGTTGCCCGCCACCCCCCGCTCATGCCCCGTGTCTCCCTGCTGTTGCCCCCAACCCCTGCTCATGCCCCGTGTCTCTCTCCTGTTACCCCCCACCCCCAGATCATGCCCCATGTCTTCCTCCTGTTGCCCCCCAACGCCCGCTCATGCCCCGTGTCTCTCTCCTGTTACCCCCACCCCCCGCTCATGCCCCGTGTCTCCCTCTTGTTGCCCCCCGCTCATGTCTCTTGTCTCCCTCGTGTTCCCCCCACCCCCCGCTCATGCCCCGTGTCTCCCTCTTGTTCCCCCCACCCCCGCTCATGCCCCGAGTCTCCCTGCTGTTGCCCCCCATCCCCGCTCATGCCCCGTGTCTCTCTCCTGTTACCCCCACCCCCCTCTCATGCCCCATGTCTCTCTCCTGTTGTCCTCCAGCCCCGGTCATCCCCCGTGTCTCCCTGCTGTTGCCCCCAACCCCCACTCATGCCCCGTGTCTCTCTCCTGTTACCCCCACCCTCCTCTCATGCCCTGTGTTTCTCTCCTGTTACCCCCACCCCCCTCTCATGCCCCTTGTCTCTCCCCTGTTACCCCCAGCCCCCACTCATGCCCCGTGTCTCTCTCCTGTTGCCCCTCACCCCCCGGTCATGGCCCGTGTCTCTCTCCTGTTGACCCCCACCCCCGGTCATGCCCCGTGTCTCCCTCCTGTTGCCCCCCACCCCCTGCTCATGCTCCGTGCCTCTCTTCTGTTACCCCCACCCCCTCTCATGCCCCGTGTCTCCTTGCTGTTGCCCCAACCCCTGCTCATGCCCCGTGTCTCCCTGCTGTTGCCCCCACACCCTGCTCATGTCCCATGCCTCCCTGCTGTTGCCCCACCCCCGCTCATGCCCCGTGTCTCCCTGCTGTTTCCCCCACCCCCCGCTCATGCCCCGTGTCTCTCTCCTGTTACCCCCACCCCCCTCTCATGCCCCGTGTCTCTCTCCTGTTACCCCCAGCCCCCTCTCATGCCCCATGTCCCTCTCCTGTTTCCCCCCACCCACCGGTCATGCCCCGTGTCTCCCTGCTGTTGCCCCCCACTCATGCCCCTTGTCTGCCTCCTGTTACCCCCAACCCCCTGCTCATGCCCCGTGTCTCTCTCCTGTTACCACCCACCCCCCTCTCATGCCCCGTGTCTCTCTCCTGTTGCCTCCCACCCCCGGTCATGCCCCGTGTCTCCCTGCTGTTGCCCCCCACCCCCGCTCATGCCCCGTGTCTCTCTCCTGTTACCCCCTACCCCCCTCTCATGCCCGTGTCTCTCTCCTGTTAACCCCACCCTCTCATGCCCTGTGTCTCTCTCCTGTTGCCCCCCACCCCCCGGTCATGCCCATTGTCTCCCTTATGTTGCCCCCACCCCCCGGACATGCCCGTGTCTCCCTGCTGTTGCCCCCCCACCCCCTGCTCATGCCACGTGTCTCTCTCCTGATACCCTCCACCCCCCTCTGATGCGCCGTGTCTCCAACGTGTTCCCCCCACCCCCCGCTCATGCCCCGTGCCTCTCTCATACTGCCCCCCACCCCCCGCTCATGCCCCATGTCTCTCACCTGTTACCCCCCACCCCCTCTCATGCCCCATGTCTCTTTCCTGTTGCCCCCCAATCACTGGTCATGGCCCATTTCTCTCTCCTGTTGCCCCCCTACCCTCGGTCATGCCCCGTGTCTCCCTCGTGTTCCCCCACCCCCACTCATGCCCCGTGTCTCTCTTCTGTTACCCCCACACCCCTATCATGGCCCGTGTCTCCCTCGTGTTCCCCCACCCCCGCTCATGCCCCGTGTCTCCTTGCTGTTGCCCCGCACCCCCGCTCATGCCCCGTGTCTCTCTCCTGTTACCCCCTACCCCCCTCTCATGCCCGTGTCTCTCTCCTGTTAACCCCACCCTCTCATGCCCTGTGTCTCTCTCCTGTTGCCCCCCACCCCCCGGTCATGCCCATTGTCTCCCTTATGTTGCCCCCACCCCCCGGACATGCCCGTGTCTCCCTGCTGTTGCCCCCCCACCCCCTGCTCATGCCACGTGTCTCTCTCCTGATACCCTCCACCCCCCTCTGATGCGCCGTGTCTCCAACGTGTTCCCCCCACCCCCCGCTCATGCCCCGTGCCTCTCTCATACTGCCCCCCACCCCCCGCTCATGCCCCATGTCTCTCACCTGTTACCCCCACCCCCTCTCATGCCCCATGTCTCTTTCCTGTTGCCCCCCAATCACTGGTCATGGCCCATTTCTCTCTCCTGTTGCCCCCCTACCCTCGGTCATGCCCCGTGTCTCCCTCGTGTTCCCCCACCCCCACTCATGCCCCGTGTCTCTCTTCTGTTACCCCCACACCCCTATCATGGCCCGTGTCTCCCTCGTGTTCCCCCACCCCCGCTCATGCCCCGTGTCTCCTTGCTGTTGCCCCGCACCCCCGCTCATGCCCCGTGTCTCCCTGCTGTTGCCCCCCACCCCCTGCTCATACCCCATGTCTCTCTCCTGTTACCCCCCACCCCCCGCTCATGTCCCGTGTCTCCCTGCTGTTGCCCCCCACCCCTTGCTCATGCCTCGTGTCTCTCGCCTTTTACCCCCCACCCCCTCTCATGCCCAGTGTCTCTCTCCTGTTTCCCCCTGATCATGCCCCGTGTCTCCCTGCTGTTTCTCCCCACCCCCGCTCATGCCCCGTGTCTCTCTCTTGTTACCCCCACCCCCCTCTCATGCCCCGTGTCTCTCTCCTGTTACCCTCCACCCCCCTCTCATGCCCCGTGTCTCTCTCCTGTTGCCCCCACCCCCCAGTCATGCGCCGTGTCTCTCTTCTGTTGCCCCCCACCCCCAGTCATGCTCCATGTCTCTCTGCTGTTGCCCCCCACTGCCCTCATGCCCCGTGTCTCTCTCATGTTGTCCCCACCCCCCGATCATGCGCTGTGTCTCCCTTCTGTTGCCCCCCACCCCCGGTCATGCTCCGTGTCTCTCTGCTGTTGCCCCCCACCCCCATCATGCCCCGTGTATCTTTCCTGTTTCCCCCCACCCCCCTCTCATGCCGCGTGTCTCCCTCGTGTTTCCCCCACCCCCCGCTCATGCCCCGTGTCTCTCTCCTGTTACCCCCCACCCTCCTCTCATGCCCCGTGTCTCTCTCCTGTTGCCCCCCACCCCCAGCCCATGCCCCGTGTCTCTCTCCTGTTACCCCCACCCCCCACTCATGCCCCGTGTCTCTCTCCTGTTGCCTCCCACCCCCCAGTCATGGCCCATGTCTCTCTCCTGTTGACCCCCACCCCCGGTCATGCCCCGTGTCTCCCTCCTGTTGCCCCCCACCCCCTGCTCATGCTCCGTGCCTCTCTTCTGTTACCCCCATCCCCTCTCATGCCCCGTGTCTCTCTCGTGTTCCCACACCCCCTGCTCATGCCCCAGGTCTCCTTGCTGTTGCCCCCCACCCCTGCTCATGCCCCGTGTCTCCCTGCTGTTGCCCCAACCCCCTGCTCATGCCCCATGTCTCCCTGCTGTTGCCCCACCCCCGCTCATGCCCTGTGTCTCCCTCCTGTTACCCCCCAGTCCCCGCTCATGCCCCGTGTCTCTCTCCTGTTACCCCCCACCCCCCTCTCATGCCCCGTGTCTCCCTCCTGGTCCCCCCTACCCATGCCCTGTTGTGTTCTCTTTATACACCCCGCCTTCCCTTTCCATGGTGTCCATCTTGGTAAAAGCTTTTCCTTCCTACACCGGGACGCCGCAGGCATTCCGGTTTGGGAAGAAAAATCTTTTTTTTACCACCCCGGGTTCCCACTTCGAGAACCTAGGATGCTAGTGGTCTTCTTCCAATGAAAAGGACGTTATGGTTACGTTGCACTATTAAAAACCTATGAAATTCAGTGAAAAAACGTTGGTAAAGGGACGTTATGGTTAAGTTGCGCTACTAAAAACCTATGAAATTCAGTGAAAAAACTTTGTTAAAGGGATGTTATGGTTCCAAGTAAAACCGAAAAACCCCTGAAATTCGCCATTTATGGTAAGCTAACCAACCATAACTAGCACCACCACCGTGCACTGCTAAGCCTAACACCCAGGACATCAAAGATGACATCACAAATGTCATTGATGACATCACTGATGACATCACAGGTGCATGTACCTTTCATGAAAAGTCTGTACAAGGGATTCTTAGTGTAATGTTAATAAAAAAAGTGTCAAAGATTATTGGAATAAATATCAAGTGCTCATCAGTGCATTAAGCTGTGCATTGATATAAATAGTATTCTATTATTAACTTCAATCCAGTATACTAAGATACTCATGTAGAAACTTAGGCATTGTGTGCAGCATACATGATGGAGGTGCAATATTCATAAGCTTGCCATGTTGAATAGTGAAATGATAACTGTTTTCATATTAGAGTTTTGCGTACAGTGAAACTTGTAATAAGTAGGTAATAAAACCCACTTACTACATAATTGCATTGGTATAGACAAATCACAAAGAGACAACACCACATACAAATATGAATATATACAAGAGAATTCAAGTAAGAAAAAAAAACGCAATAGTAGCAGAAAGTGTTCATAACCTAACTGATTACCTTTATGCAGAGAAATGATTGCTCTGTTTCGAAGCTATTACTTACCCTATCTATATATATCACATGATGTGTCTGGACCCTAAGGAAAATAGTGTGAGTACAACATATACACATATGCATATGAGCATATACAGGGAAATTACAGTAATAAAAAAACATCAAAACTATCATAAAGTGCTGATAACTCCACTGATAATTTTAATGCACAAAAAGGATTGCTGACTTTCAAGGTTGTGTCTTCCCCTATGTATATGTTTCATATGATATGACTCGACCATAAGGGAATTATTGTAAGAACATACTTGAAGGATAAGTCTACAAATATAGTACATTTACAATTTTTTGTTCCTGACTGTTACTGAAGAAAATCATGTGGACTAGATATGTCAGGAAAGGAAAAAACGGTGCATAAGACATGTGATGTCATCAGTGATGTCATCAATGACATTTGTGTGTCATCTTTGATGTCCTGGGTGTTAGGCTTAGCAGTGCCACGGTGGTGGCAATAATTATGGTTGCTTAGCTTACCATAACTGGCGAATTTCAGGGGTTTTTCAGTTTTACTTGGAACCATAACGTCCCTTTAACAAAGTTTTTTCACTGAATATATATATATATATATATATATATATATATATATATATATATATATATATATATATATATATATATATATATAATTAGTTTGCCATATATATATTAAGTGTATTTGCCAAATTAAGTGTATGGTCGTCAAATGGCACCTAATGTATAAGCCTTTACATTATTTTGGGACCCCCCTCTAATTTTGCCCCCTCTTGACAGAATCCCACCAAACTTTGCAAACTCATTTGGGAAAAGGTAACGAATATAAATGCACAATTACATGCAGTTCCATTAAGTGGCGCCAAAGTTATAAGCCATCCAAGAACTGCTTTTCACCAAACCAGTAATGCAGAGGTGTCCGCGAACTTTCACAGGACTGTTTGCGAACATCCAAACTGTTTGTAGACTTTTGTGGCGAAAAACACCCGTTTTTGTTGCTTCTTGCAGCCATATTCCATCCCATCCTCATCACCCCTCACCTCCCCAGAGATTATTTGATAAGTTTGACAAGTGCAAGGTTGTGTTTTTAATATGTTTTTACCGCGATGTCCGTGGACACCAGCTGATGCCCGCAAATCGAAGATGGCGGGCATTTCAAAGAAATCAGACGCACCTCACGCTTCACGCCAACCAATCAGCGAACACGTTGTGTGTCCGCGGACATAATGCAAGTCTATTAGCCAATCGGTGTCCTGTCCACGGAGCGAACATGGAAGTGTTTCCGCGGAGCGGACATAGATATCACAATTTGTTTGCCTAATGTTTTGGTCATTTAAAAAAAAAAACTACTGGACGGATTTACACCAAACTAACAATAGCACGCTTTCGGGACCAAGCTGCCACTCCTGCTGCAAATTTGGTGAAATTCCGTCCAGCCGGCAGCAAAGCAGAAGCACCCAGCATAAGCGCAGGAAAGAAGAGCCGAGCTCTTCAGTTCACCCCCTATTTATTTAAGATTCCTGTCAATCAATACTAAAGCTGCCTCTTTTCTGGCGAGTCTCAGCAACTTCTAGGCATCTGATTCCACTGTCCAATCACTCACAAGAGCATGTATATGTGGCAACTTATTTCCTGCACAGACAAAGAAATCTAAGAACACTGAAAGACAGCCATTCATTACAGTGCATATTTCCCGTTTCCATGGAGCGAAAAGAGAGAAAATAAAACAAGACAGACTTTCCATCCATGTTCACTGACATTGCAGTGTAATGTTAATCAGGAGAACTAATTAGTTACTGGGTGTCATTTAATAGGGAAGTTAGTTAGTTAATATGGGTTATTTTCTCAGTGCAACTTTACACAGTTGGGAATTCTCATAATTTCATAAGTGTATAATGCACTTTGAAACCGCTGTCTTTTTGCAAACATTCTGCTTTGCCATTGAAGGCCTAATTATAATGACTCCATGTGGCATTCACCTGCTTTACATAATTTACCATCTCGTTTCTGCATTTACACTAACCCCACTGAAAGTGCTGTCCTGTAATCCAAGTTTCCCATTTAACTGGCTGCTTTTATTGAAATCGCTGTCATCTGCAATCATTTTGTTGGCTGCTTTTAAAATTACTGCCATAGATCCCTACAAGGCCCATATCAGAACTATTATGTGTGGTAGTCTCAGAGAAAAGCATGATGTGGGGAGGTTTGCAGAGGACCGAGATGCACGAAGGAGCACTGCAGAGGCCTACACTGTGGCTATTTTATGTGAAGGAGCAGGTGCTTCTATGGCCCATATTGTGACTATTATATGTGGTAGTCTCAGAGCACAAAATGATGTGGGGCAGTTTGCAGAGGACCTATATGCATGAAGGGAGCACTGCAGAGGCCCATGCTGTGGCTTTTCTATGTGGGGGAGCATGCAATACCAAGGGCCACATTTTGACTATTATATGTGGTATTCACGGAGCACAACATGAAGTGGAGATGTTTTCCTGGCACCTGGATGCACTGTGGAGGCGGCACATGCTGTGGTGATTCTAGGGATGGGGAGCAGGTGCTACCAAGGTCCATATTGTGACTTTTGTAAGTGGCATTCTGTTAGCAGAACATAATAATGTGGGGAGGTTTGGATAGGACCCAGATGCACAAAGGGAGCACTGCAGAGGCCGATGATGTGTCTCTATTTTATTATGCGGAAAACTTGAATTGCCAAATTCCATGCTGTACCTTTTCTAGATACAGAGCGAATGTACTGCTGAGCCAGATGTTATTCTGTTACATTACAGGCACACCTGCACTGTGTAGGCCTGTGCTATGCATGTTCTATATAAGAAGAGCTTAAACTGACAATTTCTTTATCACTTTGTCTGTTCTATGTGAGCAGAGCATGGGCTGCAAAGGTTGTGAATGTTGCATGTGAATGGATCAGGCACTACAAAGGCCCCCACTGTGATAATTATATACATCTTTAAAGTACATTGGTCAGGGTGTTTGGAGAAGAAGACAGTTCACATCAGGAGGTGGCTGAAATAATGAGAGGCTGGAGAGAGAGAGCAGGTTGGAGGTCACAGGAGGAGATGGAGAGAAAAAGAGCTAAGGAGGAGTTGGTGACATGAGGGGCAGTGGATGGTTCAGAGATTAAAAGAGCTAAGGAGGAGGAGATGGCAGAAGCAGCACAGGAGATGGGAGTGGGAGTAAGCTAAAGAAATGAGTTGACTTGAGGAGCTGAGGAGGAGGCACTAAAAACCAGTGCTGGGTGTGAGTTGGGGATGACAGGTGAAGAGTAGGGAGAGATGGTAAAAGCAGATGGTCTACTGGAGAATGAGACGAGGAGGAGGTGGGACTAAAACATTTATGAAGTAGGTCAGAAAAGCAGGAGCTAGATAGGAAGAGAGGTCTGGGGAAGACCAGAAAAGCTAAAGGAGAGCAAAGAGAGAAACAGATGGCCGATGTCCACTGAATGTGTGAGTCAGATAGGAGGTAGGTACACGCCATGTGGCAAAGCATTGAGGAGGCACACCAGCGCTAGCAGAGAATGAATATGAAAGACAGAACCCAGAAAGAGGTCCCTTAGGAACAAGCTCATGTAAGGGTGTTTACAGGTCAGGTGAGAGTGGTTGGGTGGGCAATAGGACCAGAGCCCATTGGTAGTGAGCTGCTTTGGATGGAGATTGTGGGCTCTGTGGCCTGCCTGGTCCACTGAGAGGGAGAACAGAAATCAGTGCAATCAACAACGGTATACACATGACGGAGAGAACCAACTTACAACCTACCTGCCCACTTGGCAACTGGAATAGTGCCAAAGGCACATATGATATTTGAGTAGTAGAACCCCCATCCTTGCTTTTGACAATGGGTCTCATTGCAAGTTTGCCGGTCCGGAAACTACAGTACCGGTAAGCTTGCCGGTACCATAGTTCCTGGACCAGCAAACTACGAGTTGTGCTCACGGGGTGCCTTTCTGTCTGCCAGGTCAGACTTGGCGGGCAGAGTGGCACCCTCAAGCACAGGATGTCATATGAACCGGCGCCATTCTGAATGGCGCCGCTGCATCTGACCTCTCCAATCCCCCTTGAGCCCTATGGGGAGTAATGGATTCCGGCACCTGGCACTGAGGACATACAGGGTCCGCCAGGTTGTAATGGCCCTGATGTCCCCATTGCCAGAGGCCAAAAAAAAATGCAAGTTTGGCGGCAGCCTGTCGGTTTTACCAGCGAGGCTACCGCTGAATTTGTAATGAGGCCAATCTGTTTTCAACTCAAAAGGTATTTATTGTAACATAATCATATTAGTGCCAACCTGAAGACAAGTTTGACAGCTAATATAAACACCTCAAATCGGTTCAGCATTACAAAGCAAATAATACTGGTAGAAAAGTACGACTTTTTTGGTAATTTATTAAAGGAAATGCATTTTTTCTCTTTTTCTCCTATTTCTAAAATTTGAAGCAACATCAATAATAATTATTTTACACCTAATTTCAGCTGACATTAGAAAATACTAAACTATTATCCGTCCAGCAGCATGGCACCAAGTTTGGGCACAGTGTGTGTGCTAAGGTAGCACTATCATTAATCCGCTAGTTTTTTTTACTTGTAGTGTTTTTTTGTATTCGTTAACACAAAGCTTTAGCACGGGGTGCAAACTACTTCCCTTCAGAGTACTAAGGAACAAATCAAGTATGACATGGAGTTTCGGTCGGCAAGGGTAACCATAAAACTAGACCTGGTGGAGTGGTAATTTTGCCCCACTCCTGAAGGAGTGAAGGTCTCTTTGACCTTTCAACAAAGACCCTATGCTATCGTAGAGATCGGTGATTGTTGTGGCTGTGCTCACCATAATTGTCTGTAATTAATAAATATTACAAACCGGAAATGTCCTCTATTTTAACGGAAGGAACAAAGATACTCGCTACAGCCTTGTAAGCCACCGCAAAGCCAGGCATTTACCGTTATTAAGAAAAACAATGAAAAACATGAATTAAACAGTAGGATACACTTGATCTATGGCATGTAATTACTGCTCTGCAGGAACTCCAGTAAGTCAATGTTTGTGTAGAGGAAAGCATCATAATATTAATTGAATGTGTCAGTATCGAACGATAACTGCTAATTCATTGTATTTTAGGCATTTCTTTCACAATGCCCTTGAGAATAATATTTAATATTCCGTCTTGTAATGAGCTGTTGTAATATGCTAGCACCACTCCAAAAACATTATGATTGGCTTCTGATGGCATGTGGGTAGATGCCATAGGCAGTTTATATCATTATTAAGTGTGTGTTTTTGAGTGACTGTGCATATTTCCAAGTGTGCCAAGCCACATTAACAGGTCATCATTTTTCGACTCTGCACAAACACATCAAAGAGGGTTACATGCGTGTAAGCGAGGCACCCATTCAACATGTCACCTCCATTCATCAGGGGTTGGTGGATTTGTCCTCTTCAGGATACCCAGGCCCAGGCTGACTGACCCCCTCTGCATCTACCCCTTGCCACGCCTCTGCATCTACCCCTTGCCTCTGCATCTACCCCTTGCCACGCCTCTGCATCTACCCCTTGCCACGTAGCAGCTGCTCTTTCCATGCATTCTGCATCGGAGTTGATGCACCTGGGAGGAGCATGTACCCTCACTCTTGACACCAAACCAACACTCTCAACCAGAACAGGCAGACCTACGCCAACAGGTTGCAGTAAATGGGCTGTATTGACACACAGAGATCTGAACACAACGTCATGGTCTGAGGAAACTTGTACGCCTCCCCTAAAACATGGACATTGTACCTTTTTCTGATCCTTGTCACTAGGTGCTCCTTCTTGGCGCCCTCTGGCCTGGCTCCCTCCAAGCTGAAATTCTGAGTCATTCCACGTCCAGCCAGTTTCTGGTTCTATTACGTTCTTGACCTCTATGGGTGGTTTCATGAGTGTGCCTTCTAGCCCAAGTCTCTGTAGGGCAGCAAGGCATACCCACCATCATCTTTAATATAAATTGTATTTAAGACATTTCTAGACGAATGAAATGCTCTTATTAAAACATTCTATTCTGCCTACCTACTGGGTTAGTTTCTAGGAAGACTATCCTCATTGTTCCCTGTTCTGAGCTTTTGACCAGCGGCTTTGCTTGGTACACCTTATTTACGATGTGGCTCATAAATGTTGCTTCACTCTATCTGGAAGCCAATCCATCCTGGGCCCTTGTGCCCAGTTATCAAAAGACTAGCTCTGCCGCACTTGCCCAATCTCTCATATCATGTGGTGCAACATGGAATCCCCAACTTCCCAAGTCTTCATTATCACATGTCTCGGGAGGATAGCTCAGGGGCAACGTGCTCGCCTTGGAAGCAAGACGACGCGAAGCAGCACAGGTTCGAACCCTGGGTCCATGCTTAGAAACCTCTGGGTATTAAGCGCCTTATAAATAACCAATCATAATCATAAACGCATGATCTAGTGGCCATGACACTCTAGCTCACTCTAGTTTACACATATCTTTTTTGACAAATCTCATTTCCTGTGCATGCTGTTGGCACGTGGTAAAACATTTTATATTACACATTGCACCACATCTTCTTGTGATATAGTCACATCCTCATATCCTATCATCCTATGCAAAGTGGGATTCCATAGATCCATGACATATTACGGTTTGATGGCTTGCAGGATCATGTTACGGTGAATATTGATCAAGATGCTTTCAGTTTTTCCAGATCTTACTCTTCTGTTCTATGCAATGGCATTAGACTGACTGCATTTTGTTTTGTGGAACACCAAACCTAGAACCTCCCATCATTTGGAACCATCCATTGTTGTTCTTTGAACCACATCCATAGGCTGCTCACCAGTCCCTTACAGCATGGTGCTGAATATCTCTATGACACGAGACTGTCTCCTTTGGATGTGACACTAACTGCATAGCATACCCTGTTTACTAAATACACACCTCAATCCTGTTTGCCCTTCCCCTTCAGAGCCCACTGGATCCTCTCCCTGCATCCTGCCAACCCCACTGCTAATCTCTTATGCTTCATTCAAACATGTTTTAATTGTGTATTCCATACAGTTTTCTATGCCATGCCTTGCCCCTTGTTTCTTTTGCAGTTTCTATTGTCCCTCCTCATCATCAACAGGGGGAGCCTGTGATCAGGGCCCTTTAATCCACTCTGGTGATGTATCAGGTTGTTTTTTAAGCTTCAAAACTGCTCTCAAAGTGACCGTCACAAGCATGATCATTCCTTTAATGCTGGATTGTGTTTCTGTTATGCCAGCCAAGATGCATGATTTAGGTGTATACACCTATGATTGTATATGGTAGAGAACTTAAAAATATGTCTTACTTCATACTTCAAATCAACACAGAGCTAGGATTTATAATGAGAGGATCCTCAAAGTGTGGTTTCCCTCTGAAACTGTTTCAGGAGATAGGCCCCTAGGTGGTGGGCCGACCCTGTAAATAACGGCCCACCGCCCAAGTTAAGGGCCTGAGTGCAGCAAGGGTCCCTTAACAAGGGTGGTGATGCAGTTACCTACAGGTTGGCCCACCATTGAGGGGCATATCACCATTAGCACCCGTGTAGGTGCATACAAAGAGCTAATGTTTATTTTTAAAATACAAATGTACCTTTACTGCGCTGCCCCGACCGGGCTGCACAGTGCTGCTGAAAGCCTCAGTCCATTTTGCATGTTGATGACTTTGAGGGGACAGCAGCACTGCCGGTGCAGGGTCGTGCAGCAAACGTATGTTTCTTTTTTTGAAAACATCATTAGCACCTGAGTAGGAAACTATAGGGGTTCCATGGTGACGCCTAAGGGAATGGGGGCTCTGGCTGCCGAGGCAGCTCGGAACTCGTGCTTGTTTGCTTGTACCATACAGGACAGCTCACGTTTCGAGCCTCATGATTGGCTGGTGCCCCCTTTTCCGGGTGCTAATGAACAGTAAGGGACAGTAGGAAAAATGACCCAAAAAAAAATAATAATCTCATGAAATCACCATGAAAAGAATTTTATTGCAGTTAAGTTACTGCTTACTAGACCTTCAGTGGGAGAATAGTCTCCTCCATTGTCTATATAGGGGGGCGGCGTGAGAACAAAATAGTAGTTGTGGTAGAGGCCATTAGTAGCCTGGGATCTCCTGACCCAATATGGTGGAACGAAAAAGTAGAATTTATTGTGATTTTATTGTTGGTGATTTTTTTAATGATGTGGTTAGATACGGTTTGTGGCGGCGGAATAAGGGTGTTGGTAATATTATAAAAACACTGATGGGGAAGGGACGCTGATATAGAGCCAACAACTCCATTGGATTACATGTACAAGGCCCTTCCATTGTCTTGAGATAAAATTCTTAAATACCATAGGAAATGGTGTGCAGAGATGAAGGGAGGAATGTTTAAGTCATGGCCGGACCAGGGCATGAATAATAGAGATATTAAGCCAAATGTATATGTTTTTTACCAGCTATATATAAGAGAAGAAAAATAAAAAACAGAAAGGAAGCATTGGAACTGTGGAAGATGGTGGGTGATAGTTCCACTGATTCTTCCAAGACAGTATGTGAGTTGGTCACCCCGTTCAGTACTATTATTACTGTGGTTGTCGTCCCAAGTGCGGCTGTGGCCCCTGTGAAAACAGATAGGTGTCCCCTGTTAGGATGCTATCGCACGTGTTTTGCGTCAGAATACACAAATCCCATGTATGCCCCATTGCCCACTGTGACATCCCCGCCACTCATGTCGACACATGATCAGAATCTTCTCAACCCCACAGCCTCAGTAGCTGGTAGGGGTAGAGGGCTAGAGGGATACGATGCAAGACCACAAAATGAGCTGGTTGGTGTGGCTACATTTAGAGTGACAGGATGGACAGAGTGTAGGGGTGCCTGTAGGGGTGGATGAATGGAGGGTAGGGGACATTTTGTTTCGGATAGATAGCACAGCTATCAAATATGTACACATAGAGAAGGAACATGAAGACAGAAGGAGGTGAGAAGAGGTGTGGATTATGCGATGGCAAGTTCCGAGGAGGAATTTTATTGTATACACGAGGGAGAAGAGGACTGGGATACAGTAGATGAATCGGAAGAAGCAGAACCACCACCCACAAATATCCCCACAAGTAGAAGGTTTGTGGGGACCTAGGTTATGTAACAGGTTTGGCAAAATGGCAGTAGCTAAGAGAATGGTGTTGGGAAAGAAGAAAGGTGGGAGGACGGTAGGGACAAAGTTTCCACTATTACATAAGGGACCAGGGAGGGCACAGTATATCCCCTGGGCACACATGGACAATAATAATCTTATAAAGATGCTGCCATCCCTCACAGACAGGGTGCTTAATAGGAGATATGCATTCGAAAAGCACACAGATGGGACTGCGCTGGCTGTAGGGGATTTGAAAAGTTTGTTTATGTCCATACTGGGAGATTAGGCAGACGACATATGGGTTAAAGCAGGGTATCCGTGTGTGAAGTTGAGGGATGACAGTCATGATGGAGCACATTTTAATGACATTAGGCCCCAAGTATGGGCGGCGTTACGGTGGGCGTATCCGGATACACCTGATCTTCAGTCGATTGTGCAATAAACAATGCATGATGATGAGGATCCTGCCCAACACATTTTACACATCCAAGAGATGTGGCTAGTGGAGAGAGGGGGCTCATGGGATTGAGTGATTCCATTTTTCTATTTTGTGGTCAAAAGAGGTCTCCAGAAAGTGGTGCAGAAGGTACTCAACAAGATAGTGGAGATTGCGGCAAAGGGTTGGGCAGAAATTCAGTCTATTATTCACCAGAGTAAACGTTTGAAGGAAAAGGAGAAGAAAATGGTGCAGCGAGCGAAAGCAGAGGAAGCAAAACCAGTTCAAAAGAAGTTAGCAAAGGTTGCACTGGAGGGGATTGCAGTAGTAGTACAGACAGAAGGGTCTGCAGACCTTAGGGTGATTTAGGCAGATGTGCACACAGCATCCGGGTCGGGAGTAGAAAGCTGGTGGACAGGTGGGTACCAAACTCAATATCAAGGAGGGTCTCTAGGGGGGTTTCAATGGGAGAGAGGAGGATTTTCCATGGCCTGGGGTGAGTGAGGGGGTTTCGGAGGCATGGGACAGCTGGGAGGAGGAGGAGGAGCAGGACAGTGTTGGAGGTGTGTACGTATAGACCATTTTTTCAGAGAATGGAGGAGTAGACAGATATATGCATATCCCAAACCACAGATGTACCCTTATCCTCAGGGAGGTCCAGTTTCATACTCTCAGTCATATGGACAGATGCCCCGGACAGCCCCGTCTGCTCCTTCACCGTCTTTCTCAAAGTTACCCACCCAAGGATCTAGTAGTGGGCCACCATGTACAGTACACCAGGGGCAGCAACCAGGCTCCCACATTCCAAACAACACTGTTCTGAATGGTACGGTGACCCAATATCAGAGAGCCACTGTGGTTGGTGGGAACCCATTAGTTTTTCTTGGGACAAGCACATACAAGGATTAGGACAATCCACAGATACCCTTGGCGTGTACAATTCTATAAGTCACTGCCGACCCAGAAGAGGAACCCTTGGTAGGCACGGAGAAAGCAAACAATACATTTCTCTTGATGGTCAATACAGGCTCAACTAAATCATGCATTAGTGAGGGAGGATTCCCTTTGTCAGGTGAGGTTTTGGAAATACAGGGATTCTCTGGGGCAGTTTAATCATTTCCTTTCACACAGAAATTACCCATCAAAATAGGGGACAAGGAGGTGTGGGCCCCCTTGCTATATTCCACTGTGACTCCAATCAATTTGTTGGGAAGGGATATCTTGAGTAAACTCAAAATGACCATCTCGTTTATAGAAAGGGGTGTGGTGTGTTCCAAGTCTGGTATGTGTGCCATGAGTATTACGTTGGCCTTGCACGAATTAGGTGTTGAGTCTGTGGCAAGAGGAATACCAGTGACCCCCGATTTATTTATATATGGTATCACCATGTGACTTAGCCCAGTGCCACAAGTGGCAAACAAATATTGATGAGTACCCGCTAAGTTTTTAGTCAGGTCCGCTCAGCCTCAGGAGATGGAATACCAATGACCCCGATTTATTTATATATGGTATCACCATGTGACTTAGCCCAGTGCCACAAGTGGCAAACAAATATTGAGGAGTACCCTCTTTGTTTTTATTCAGACCTGGCCATCCTTAGGAGATAGTCACAGGTACCATCATTGAATTGGATAAAGAACGAAATCTAGTGGCAGAAGACCGGATTGTTTTCATCACAGTTGATTGGTCCCACGATTCCAATGAAAAATGTCTCAGACAAGGAGTAGTTTGAGAACAGAGAAAATGAGGGAGGGATAATATTGGAAGTGTGTGTCCCTTGTGAAATAATCATACAGTACAGACATGTAGTTTGTCCCATGCTGCTAGTTGGGACTGCCCTTCCATTAATTTTCGCTGATGGTCCCAATAAGTTGTGGACGAGCAATCCACATGACGTAGGACTCTTATGATATGATATATCATTTATAATGTGCCTGTACATAAGTGCTTCTAGACTCTTGAAACATGTCACACCAATACACATCACCTGGAAACCCCGTACTGTGTTGCCACAAGTAAAACGATATCCTCTATCAAAGGCAGCAGATGAGTGGATTCACAACACTATTATGGCCCTTTTACATCAAGGCATTATAGTGCCCTCAAATTCACACTGTAACATGGCTATTTATCTGGTGAAAAAAATAGAAAGGTTCTAGTTGAAGGATGATTCAAGATTTATGCCCCCTTAATGACATTTTACAGGCGGAGTTCCCAGTGGTTCTAAACCTCGCTACAATATTGTTCAATATACTTGTTGAGGCCACCCAGTGTTCTGTAGTGGAGTTGAAAAATGATACCTTCTCAGTTCCCTTGCATCTTGATATGCAGTATCTCACTGCGTTTACATTTGCCTGGGGCAGATTCCAACATAGTAGTTCTTCAAGGGTACTGTTGGGAAGGAAATTAGCCCCACTAGGTGCTTTAGAGTGGGGCGAGTCCCATAGACAGATGTGCAATGTACCATGGGGAGAAGGCTGTGCTAAGAAACTCGACACCAGGCAGCAACCCCCTGCACCACCCAGCATTCAAACTGTGGCTTAGTGACAATAATATACAGTTAGGCCCTAATTACGAGCTCAGTGGATTGGTTCCGAGGAATGCTTCATGCAATGATTACTGTTACCTCATGCATCAACATTTGGAATCTGCTTGATTATAGGGCAGATGCTGGGCTAGGAGCAGAGGTAGGGGGTTTCCAGGAACATTGCATGCAGTATTTCTGAAAATCAAATCTGTATGCAATATTTTTGAAAATTAGATTAATCCATTTCCACTCTCGTTTTGAGCCTGGAAATGGATTGTGTGCAGTAGGGGATCATGCCCTGATATACAAATAACTACCCTTCTCTGCATTACATTGGAAAGAATCTGAAAAGGTGGCCATGTGAGAAGGGCAAACGATACATTATCTAACATGATCTATTCTGGATCCCTTGTATTGACACCTGTAAGGCCATTTTTCCTAGTTTTAGAGTGGTCATAATGGCATCACTTGCATACACATACGCTATAAAAATGGTTCAAACCTATCCCTCAATCAATTAATTATCCAGTCAAATCTATGATTGATTGATTTTGCAAGCCCTCTATTTGAGACCTATGAGACAGAGATGATCACACATCAAGGCCCTTTTGCGTGTCTCTTGCTCCAAACTCAAACGGTAAAGCTCTTTGAAAAAGGATGACATCATTTAGCAGACTGGCTATTTAGTTTACATAATTAGTATATGGCTTCTATTACCCTGGCCTTCCCCATTAAGAATGTAAACATCTTTTATTTATCAATCTGTTGAGCATTATCATAGCACCGACTTCTAATCTGCTCCACCAAACCAACCATGTTTTATCCATTCAAAGTGGTTATTTTTGTTGTATCGCTTCCTGTGTCCATAGTGATTTTGACCCTATTTTAACTTTGTTCAGTTCTTCCCAGCCATATTTCCGACTTACCGCAATTCCCAGAGTGATGGCTACTATTTTATCCAGACTAGTGGTTTCCTGAAAACAATCACTAAGTATGTTTTCATGTTGTCTTTTATTTGACTAATTTCTCATTAAACCCATCCCTCACGCTGCTCAAATATCCTGAGCTGCTTCTGGGGAAATGTCAGGTGCTCCACTTGACCCGCAGCGCTTTCAGGGCCCCAACAGCAACAGATAGCATTTGCCTGGAGGGTCCCTCCAGGTCCTCTGAGGAGCTGGGGAGTGTAAGATATTTCTTGCTAAGGAAGCACACGTCCCATGATCCTCCGAGAGAGGCCATCTTGGTGATGCACCGCGACCAAAAGCTGCACCAAGCTCATGATGTGCACCTTTAATTCCATGAGTCGATGCAGCCTCTCTGAGCTCTGTAACAAGGCCTCTTCCTGAGCTCTGGAACCATGCACATGGGCAGGCAGGCACTGCTGGTCTGTTGCAGCAACTCGGCAGAACTTCCCTCTACCAGCCCTTGGCTTGTGATCAGGGACCGGGCTAAAGAGAATTACAGCACAAACCCAGGTGCATCATATATTTTTTGTTACAAGTCTTAAAACCTTGCAAAATAGATGAAATCCAGATAAAAGCCTAGAAACTAATTGCATGTTTTAATGCATAGCACAAACGAATACTGTGCAGAGCTGACCTAATAAGTGTGTGAAGATTGCATAGCATAATTTGTGATGAGAGTTGTGTGTAATGGTGTGTGCATGTGGATCTGTAATATAGAATGTGTTGTACCTATACGATGTGACTGTAAGCACATACAAGACAAATACAAGAAAACCGACCAGAAAAGGTACATAGCCCTTCTGTTTTCCAAGAAATCCCAATAGCTATCCTACCTTTCTGGTTACCCTATCTCCTCCAAACCGCAACCTCACCCTTGCACTCTTCCCCCATTGGCTGTCTTTTGGGTGACTTGTCAATACATAATCAAGCACCCCATGCCTGACAAGGTGAGATGGTCTTGTCCTGGTAGATCCTGTGGTTACGATGAGGATATGATCACCGCTGAACCCAAGAGGCTACCACCTCCATAACTGATTTCACGTTGACTTTGAATGAGGCAGCAGAACACAGCAGACTATCCAACCCTGCATTCAAAAATGCAAATAACATTCATTGAATGAGACTTGTCTGTTTTATTTTCTTGATGTCAGGCCATATTAGGCCTTCATTCTAGTGTGCAGAAAACTGGGGAGGAAGGGCACTGCATGCATGGAAGTTTTGTAAGAAGGTAGGCCAGTGTGAAGATCGAGGATGGCAGTTAGGAGAGCATGGATGGAAGTGTGGTACATGTGTAGGGTCGCAAAGGGAAAGTAGAGTGGGGATAGCCCCGTGAGCGAGGGTTTGAGATGAATGAAAAAGGTGAGGGACCCCAAGGGAAAGAAGGAAAAAACAGAATAGCACTGAGGCAGAGACAACAGTTTGCTGGCAGCATTCAGGGGGAGAGTGCGGCTCTGTAGAAAGGGCTGGCATTATGCTGATAGTGTTAGACAGCACTAATTACAGGAGGCATGAAGGAGAAGCAAGGAACCTAGTTCACCTGTAGATATACCTTAGCTACGGCTTGGCCTTAATCAATAACGTTGCATTATGTGATTTGACTATTTCTCCTGCTACAGGCTATTAAAAGACTAATCAACTTCCAAAATGAACCGAAAAATCATAATTGTATTCTTGCCATGATCTGTAGAATAGCAGCAATCGTTATCTCGACTGTGGCCATAAGATCTCTCAGCTCCCTCTTTTACTTCCACAGTAAAATAAAGATCACTTGACACCAGACCATTCTTTTGAAGCATAATTTACATAGTTGAGTCTGTGTTCACATGCTGTAGTCTCCAGAGCTGTACTTGGGGCCAGTGCCTTCCTCTTTCCTCTATCCAAAAGCAACTTCTCCTTTTAAGCATTCTTACAATTCTTTACAGAATGTGCCTAGCTCTTTTTGTTCATTTCCAGAAGTCATGTACACACAGATGCATGGCATATATACAATCATTCTTCCATACTTCTGCTACCCATTCACTACAAATTATCACCACGCACACATATACACATACTGCATTACACACAAATTAAATAGAGAAGATATAATACCAATTACACCTAGATACCCTTCCAGTCCTAACTTATCATGCACATGTCAGATACAACTTCAAATGTGAAATGTGTCTGCCTTAAGCTGATGTGCATTAATAATATCACTTCAACTAGTTAGGGAATGCCATCAGAGATTTGTGTGTAGCTTCTGACAGTTATGAGTTAACCTGGTTGGATTTCCTAATGCCAGTACTCTCCGTGACAGTAATGTCTCAGTGAGCTCAATTTAGTCACTCACGCAAAGACGTATTTTAGCTATGACAAGATTAAATGTCTTGCCATTAAAGGGTCGGATGTCATGGCAATTCAAGACTAGGTATTGTATCTGCAGCAGTGGTGCGATCGAGAATCTACCCCACTTTTTCTTATTTGCACAAAATTACTAGATCTGAGAAGGAAGTGGCTGTGAAGGCATTTTATTTGTAATAATATTAGGTCCGTCTCTGCTGAAATGGTTTCTAGTTCTTGTTTTAGATGCAAATTTCATAACTGATTGATGTAAATATGTTTCTGCTTCATTTAAACTTTTGGAAAGACAGTTTTATTTATGTTTTTTAATTGCAAGAAGTTTTAAGGTGCTTTCAGCACATTTTAAGATAACAATTGGAATTGTATGTGTTTTATAATGTCTAATTAGTGTACGTTTGTATGGTGAGTTTATTTTGTAAATGGTGCAAGCCAAAATAAGTATTAACTACTACTCAGTGACAGTACTCTCTTTCAGAAGAGAAGACAAAAGCAATTAGCTAAAAAAGTCTTCAAGCCCTTTCCTGCCCCCAAGCCACCAGATACTATATCAATCTAAGATTGGTTAAGTTCTATACTGCATTTTCTAGATTTATTTTCCATTGATCACTACTTTTTATCAATGTTTATATTTTATATACTGAAGTAAACGTAATAAAAGGAATTACAAAGGATGATGGCAGAGGAGAATGGCAATAGATTAATCAAAAGTCAAAAGTATGAAAAAAGAAAAATAAACAACAGGTAATTTTGTCAAATTTACCGTAAGTTGGCACAATAAGAAATGTGTCCTCTTTTGTCTTTCATACATGTGCTCCAGTCGGATTCACAGACATATGTGATGCATTTATAAACAAACTTACATTATGAATATGCTCATCAACATGTTTTATTACTAATGAGCCCTCACTACTGCATGCATGTTGCCATTTGTTTCTCTTCCATGAAGCTAGGACAGTCAATCAAGATTGAATTTCCTGAGACGTCTAAGTATACAATTACACCAACGAAATAAGCTACAGCAAGCAACTAAGTGCAAGCTATGAGACAAGTATGGCTCAGTCTGGGATCAAGTTATCCCAATACTTTGTAAGAAGTCTTCCACAGCAGTCACTATCCGGGGTACGTGGTGCAACCATTAGTATCAGACTCGATAGTGAACAATGTAAAAGTGCTGCTGAGCCCAAGTTATTCTATTTGAATCATGGAGTAAAGAAGGTGTCTCTCCTAACAGGAACTGTAGTAGAAGAGATGCAATGCACATTCACAGGTTGGTGTGGGGGTGTGCGAGGTAAACACTTAAAAACAATTAGAAGGACCAGCAGTGGTAGCAGACAAAGCCATTTCTTGAGACTAAGGTGGGAATTTTATTGAAAGTGAAGAAAAGGCCAAAGGCAGTCATTTCTCACCATTGCCCCATTCAGATTATTTTGCCAGTGACTCTCTATGGACTGCTGCAGGCACAGGAAAATAGAAGATGCAAGAATCTTTGACACACTTTAGTGATGATGATGCTGATGGTAATGGTGCAGTTTTTATCCTAGGACATGTGAGTACAAGTGCGACTGAGCAACAGAAGCAATGTGTTATGTTTTTAGGTATCAAAACCGCATCCATCACAAACGTAGTGTCTTATGGCACCCGCTCTTGTCTGAGGAATGCCATATTAGGCCTCAATAAAGGTTCAGTGGACCAGGCACAAAGTGGTGGTAATGCCATTAATGCCACTTTCATTTTGGTGGTAATGGGATAACTGCCGTTTTGCCCAGACCACCGAATTATATTTTTGGAGGGAAATCCTCCACTTTGCCTCCAAAAATCGGCAGATTTACTGTGCAATATTTCCACAAATATCCCTAATGCAGTCCGATCAACCCCAAAAAAGGAGGATCACCACCACTTCTAATACCATGGTAAACCCACGGAACCAAGTGGCCTTAACAGTAATTTAGATTGACGGTAATTCAACAAATTCACCGCCAAATTATCACAAATCCAAAATGAGGTTCATTGTGCCCTCAACCAGGATGTAAACATGCCATAGTCTGTAAATAGAAAAAGGAAGAAGAACTGTGAAAGGGATGTGATAGGAAAAAACAGCACATTGAAACGAGGGGGAGGGAATGTGTTTGTGGTAGCAGGGATGCATGTTTGTTAACTATAGATCAATTATCAGGTAAGCATGCAAGAAAAGGTGAGAAAGGTACAACTCAGTTTAGAAGCTGTGTTTTATTGTGAGGGCCAAATGATAAATAGTGCTGGAGGTAGTTAGTATGTGGTTGTGTGATTGACTTGAGAAGGGCTCAAGCCGCCCCTCAAAATTGTGGAGGCTTGTACTCACTATTCTCCTCCCCTTCTCTTGTGGCCTTCAGCCACAACTCAGTTTAACTACTATCTCACTCAACCCCTTTCCGTCTCCCTCATCTCCTACAATACCCACGCCCCTCAAACCCGACACTCATGCTCTCCAGGATCTCCAACATCTATCCCACTCACCTACCACACTACACATGATGTCAACCTCCGTTTCATATTACTCTTTCACTTGACCTCTGGAATGCCCAATGCCTCTTGCTATCAAACAATCATGTATTTCCCATCATGACTTTGCTACACTAGTGGCTCGCCACAATTACTCTGAAACCTTTTCCTATTGCCCAGACCTTTTGGAAAGGGCTGTGGAGTGGGGCTCCTTATTAAATAGACCTTCACCACGGCCTCATTGTCACCATCTGACAACACCTCGTCCTCTTTTGAATATGCCACTATTCAACACCTCCTCCCTACTCCTCTCATTGTTCTGGCTCTCTATCGACCCACTGGTCCTCTCTACTCCATGTTCTTTGAGATGAAAGTTCACCTTGAGTTACTTCCCCCTGACTTCCCCATTTTAATTCTGAATTTCTTTAACATTATCGACCCACCTGCAGCCACCCACCTTGAACTTAACTCCCTCCTATTTTACCACACACTCTGCTCCATTAATTACCAGCTTATCCGCTTTGGAGGGAACCCTCTTGACCATGTCTTTCTCTCTTCCTTACTCTTCTCCTCTGGCCTCTCCATTGACTGTTTTCCCCTGATAACTCAATTTTTCACGTTAATATCTCAGCCCCTTCACCCTGATGTTGTGAGGACCTCTCTCCTATCTCACGCCCCTAATTATACCTCCTCCATTGACCATGTTTTTATGACTTTAACTATGCACTTATGACACAATGGGCCTCATTCCGAGATTGGAGGTAGTCATGGCGCTATTTGCGCCATGACTGCCTCCAATAACGGGTCCGGCACTGGTATGGTTCAATGGGGACTTACCGGTGTAGTCCGACCTTTGTGTGACCAGTAAGTCCCCATTGAAAAAGCCATTACCCATTCCCATTTGAGCCCCCATAGGGCTCAATGGGAATGGGGAAGGCACTAATAACGGTACTGCAAATTGCGGTACCGTTATTAGCTCTGAAGTCCCTTAATGAGTCCCGTCCTTAAAGCCTGGTCAGACCAGGCGTTAAAGGAGGGACCAGCTAAGGGAACTCGTAGTAGGGCGGTAAGTCTCCTTACCGGTGCCCCGTATCCCTTACCGCTCTACTCGTAATGAGGCCCAATGACTCCTTTCTACCATAAGAATCCTGCACACACATGTACACCCTCCTGCCTAAGCCCTGAATCACCTCTAATATTCAGTTCTTTCTATCACCACAATCCTGCACACACATTCACACCTTGCTGTCCCAAGCCCTGGATAATCTCTAATATCGGACCCTCAAAACAAACATGTGTTGTGACCTACAACACTATTTCAAATCACTGACCCCACCCTACTGAACACTGCACACATTCCCTTGCTGGCCTCACCGTTCAAATGGCAACAAACTACCATCTACCCTCCAAGCATCATTCACACCTTCCAAACCAATATTCATTGCCTCCTCCCTTTCTCCTAATGACTTTGCTTACTACTTTTCCTCTAAAGTCTTTATGCATGACACTCTCACAGCCCTCTTCTCTCACACTCTCTTAAATCCTTCTTCTCTCCATCACCTCAACCCCATCCCTTCTACTCATGACTATTTCTCCTTTACCTTTCCTACTGAACCAGCATCCATCCTACCAACCCATCTTGCACTCCTGGTGTAACATTTGCTTCTAAATCAAAAACATAGTCCTAATTCCCTGCTCTTAACTGTCTGAACACTTTAATCTCTCTCTCTCCACTGTCCTCTTCACTCCCTCCTTCAAAGCAATAACCGCCCTGTCAGTTTTGTAGAAAATCTCTGTCGAGCCAAACATCTCAGCAAACTATCACCTGGTGTCCCCCTTAACTCATTATTCAATGTCACTGAATGGGTAATCTTTAACTGGATCATGACGTACCTTGAGGTTAATGACTTGGTGAACCACTGCAATCTTGTTTCCATAGGAAACAATCCACTGTGAGGTTCTCTTTCATATCTCCTAACTTTCTATCTAACGCTCACCACTCCAAACTTTCTTCTCTACTCATCTTTTTGGACTGCTAAGCCACTTTGAACATTAGTGACCACTCTGCTCTTCTCGCTCTCCAGGGCCTTAGTTTTCACAAATCTGGTCTAAACTTGATGGCCTCCTACTTGGAGGTAACTTACACACCTCTGTCCTGACCCTCCTTCTGTCAGTGCCCCCCAAAGATCAGTTTTTGGACTTCTGCTCATCACCCTCCTTACCTCTGCCCGGAGGTCTTCCTCTGGCTTTCCCTTTCACATCTTTGCTGACAACACTCAAATGGTGTTCTCCTTCCCCCTGCCATCTCAGAGTAGGCTACCTACTATCTCACTGCAATCCGTTTATTGGCTGGCTCTCGACTACATCATGCTAAGCTCTTCAAAAACTGAAGTCGTGTCTCACGGCTTCCAATACCATCCCTCCTCTGCCCTCTCCTATCTCCCTCCCGCCTAAACCTCTTGCTTCCCCACTGAAGTCTCACAGCCTTGAAGACTGCTTTAAAAGCTTCCTCAATGCAGCTAATCATGTCTACCACTGCCCCCCTGCCTGTATTAGCTTTATTAACATTAATAAAAGTTATCAATGTCTCATTCAACACTGTAGGAAACTCTAATCTCCACCCTCATGCTGGAACACTGCTCATGCTTACTACTTTGCCTTCCTTCTACTTCTTCCTCCCTCTAGACAAAGTCCTCAACTTTGCTGATGGCTAGCTATCCATGCAGAATAGCTCACTTTTCAAGTTCCTTCTCTTATTCCACGAAGTTATCAATGGTGTACTCAGGAGACACTCAACCAGCACATATAGCCGAGGTTTGCTCCGAGAGTACTTTAAGATGATATAGCTGCACCTTGAGATGGATGGGGGTGCAGATTTATTACTCCAACACCAATCAATAAGGACAACTCAATGGTTTGGCAAAGGGAGTCAGTTTAATGACAAGTACAAAAAACAGGGAGTTGTGGATATCAGCAATGATGCGATCGTCCTTCTCGCTTCAACTCCAATGAACTTCATAAAAAACACATCATTTATACAGAAAATTCATCAGAAGTGACGTGTAACACTCGAAAGTTAATAAGCATTTCTATTGGTTAGGAAAAGGTAACTTTAATATAGGTTCTATATCTGTATATGGTAGCGGAGTGAGGGATTGGGTAAAACACTGCCAGGTGGGCGTCTAAACCCTTCCTTCAAAATGACTATTGTAGACGTCACTAAAAGTACAATGTCCCATTGGCTCTACTAACTATAGGACCCTAGATTATTTGGTCCATTGAAATTGGGTTGGCACCAACCCCATACATAAATTTCCACTTTGCTTAGAAGCACGCAGAATGGTCAGCCAGGTGCAGGGTGCCTCCTCAGCTACCCGGCCTTCCTCCAATTAAGGTTACAATCAATCATCACTTCAACAACAATGTGTCACTTATGTTACTGTGGTTGGCCTAGAAACTGCATCTTCTGTCTGGGAAAGTTCTGATATCTTCTCCTGGGTGGATGCCACGCGTAGGTGTGAACTCGTGCTTCTCCCTGCTCGGGTGGTCACATGATTCAGACACCGTGCATTTGCCTAGTTTCTCTCGATTTGTGCATTTAATTCTTATTCGGCTTGCCACCTGCCTACGCTTCCTTATCTTGACCTTTCAGAGACAGGATATTCTGTTCTTAGGTTTCAATTAGATGTAGCTACTGTTCATTCCTTCTATTGGTATGACCTTGGCCCTTCTGGCACGAGTTGCATCTGCCGAGTTTAGATTTAGCCGTCTATTCTCATTTTGCTAGAATATGAATCTTGTCTTGTTTGGCCTCTAGTAACCTGAGTTGATTCTGCTTTTCACGTAAAGTGGAATCGCACTTAATATACTGTACTTCGTTTTGAGGTGGATAATGTACAATGGCGCTATTCTTGTACTTAGCATAGCAAGCTGCACTGTTTTCTTAGCTTTCCTGCGGTTTCAAGCATATGTACAGGCGTTAACTTGGACAATATCTTCGTCTTGCTTACAGCTTAAACTTCTTGCATTTTAACATCGTCATTCTTTGTTCATGATATCTTTATTCATGGTGTTTCCTCTCTTTGTGTCATTCTCGGGTCATCATTTCTTCTATCTGTGAGTCTGCTCGGGCTCTCATGACATCTCCATTCATCTTCCATTAAGACCTTTTTGGTTTGTTCTGGGACGTTACTTAGGCAATCTTCATTTCGTCTCATTTGTTGGTAGGGTTTTCTCAATGGATATCTAACTGTCCAGGGTTGTCTAATTATTGGTACTTCAATAGGTGTTGCTCTTCTGATGGGTACTGGGCAGAGCCCTACTGCGGCTCTCTGCTGGTTTATTTGTTCATCATAGGTCACATATTTTGGTGTGAATGTTCCTGGTACTTCAAAATAGGCGATGGGAGTGCAGGCTTTATTTGGGCCATCCTCTACACTCCCCCCTCTGGGCAATTCATCAACCACTTTCACCTCCTCCTTTGGATGCAATTCATTCGATTGTTCTATATTTATCTTCACTCCATCGCCTGGGTTCATTCCTTCTTCATCTTCTGGATCTATACATGATGGTTTGAAGAAGTGTCTCTTTGGAGTCCATATTTGTATTACTCCTTTCAGGCTTCCTGCTGTCCTTACCTGTTCATCTTTCTTCCATGTCATTAGTTGACATTGTCCATTTGGACTACAGTAAACCCATCTTCCCAAAAAGTTTCTGTGCTTCCTGGGATAGAGAATCTTTGTACCTGCTGTCGCGTGCCAGCTGGCCTTCACAAAGTCTCTTATTTCTTCATCAGTCAGGTCTTTGGGCTTCCATTCTGGCTTGACATCAATCATGATCTTCATCCCTATGGCTTTCTTTGCAGTTTTCTGGCATTGCGAGATTACTATCTTGATAACACAAAATCCTAGTAATATCATCACTAGCAGGGCTCCTAGGAACTTGAATATGTCTGACATCCATTGTGGCACCCAAGTGAATAGTGATCCAAACCAGCTGTCATCATCAACTTCGTCAGTTTCGTCGATCGCCTGGTTCTGTAGCTTCGTCAGCATACTTATGGCTTCTGTTAAGGATCAATTTTCCTCGTCGTGAGAAGGTATAAATGTGCAACATGATTCTCCTATTTTTGCAAAAACGCCTCCATCCATGGCTGTGATCATGTCAAGCACATATCTGTTCTGGAGAGTCATCAGTCGGATGGCTCTTAACTCTTCCTTAATTGCATTGAATCCTTTTATTGTTGTGTTGATGGTCTGTAGTAACTCCCATCTGGTTATCTGTAACCATTTAGTATTTGCTCCAACTTGGAATCTTGGCATGAAAATTGTTGCGAACACTGATGAGGTGAGGCTGAACAGCTTGTGTTCATATGGGATTGCATGAAAAGCTTCTTCTGATTTAGCAGAGACGTAATTCTCTCTCTTTATCCGAGTTATTAGTTCCACAGAACTCTTCTTCCGCAGATGAGCATCTGCTTTTGGGAAACTGTCAATATTCAGGTCACTTTTTGGGATTACCAATGATGGAACGTGGACGTTCACTATCGTGCATATGCCTCACCAGTCGCTTGGCAGTCTGATGTATGCTTTGGATCCACATGCCCAATAATGATCCATAATCACTGCAGTTCCATGTACCATTCCTGGAGCGTCGAAAACTCGTCCACTGTTCTGATTCTCTCCCATCTTCCTTGTGCCGTTATTTCTGAAACAGAACTTTGGGCTTTCTAGTGGCATTATCTGCAGGGGTCCTCCTCTGTCTTCAACCCATGCGAGTAGTTTTCAAAGTTTTGGCCATAAAGGCTTGCATCCGTTTTGCACTATGTTGATGGTTGGCTCGTAGTGACCAAAGACCATCCATGCTCATCATATCACTACTCCTTTCTCCCATCCGTCTGGTGAAAGCACTGTTGCCCAAATTTGCATTTGGCCTCTATTCTTCCATCTCTGAGCTTCTTCTGGAGTTTTTCCTTGGACATTTAGCTTCTGATTTGCTTCTCTTCTGATCGCTGCTCCTTTAACTCCAGGCTTCTCATATCTGATCACAATGTGTTTTATCTTTGCATTGTTTCTTGTCTTTATGTCCTGTACATAATCGTCTTCATTTGGATCAGTTACTTCAGTTGCCCATTTCATAGAGGCATCACTACCTATGAACTGCCTTCTGGTCTTGCAGATTGCTACGTGTGATATACAGTATGCTGTCTGAACATCGATTTCTACAGCTACAAATATCTTGGATTTCCCCATGCTGTACGGTAGGAGTACACAAACAAAGCATTCTCCTTCTGAACTCGTCTTCCAACTTCTTTCATGTGCTGTTACCAAATGTTGTTTCACAGATGTGCTGTGCTGTCCAGGTAGTCATTTAGCTCACTGTCATCTCCATGCATACTTCTCTTTATTCTTAATGTTTTCCTGTAGTTGGCTATGACTACATCCCTGAATGCATCTGTATAGCTATTTCTTGCTGGAGGATTCTCAGGTATCCTGGTCCATGGTGCAGGCCTCCTCATCTGCGCCATTTGGGTAGATCGAATTCTAGCAGCTCTTTCTCTCTGTTCATACATCTTTCACTTTCAGGTTATAAATGTTCGTATACATTCTGGCATTGGTCTAGTATACGGTTGTACTGTGGAACTAGTGCTTGTTCCTTGCATTGGAATGTATATGTTTGGTACTACAGTCTCTGCGATTTTGTTCTTCAGTTCCTCTTGTAGTTCCCTTGATCAGGCTATGTGTGGAACTAATGAGTCTACTATCAGTTGGGTCTATGCAGAGAGTTTCTCAGTGTTGGCTCTTGTTTTCTTAAGAGTTTCTAATATAACTGCTCCTGTTGGTTTTTGCTTTAATTCTTGTTTTCTCACAACTTCTGCTGTGGGGTTTCTTGTGTCTCTTCTTCTCTGCTGCTTTGGTTTGTGGTCCTGCAGTCATTGACACTAGGCCTGTTTTGTGGGCATTCAGTGTTTGCGTGCATGTAGTTGTCAGTGATGTTACTTCATTCATCCCTTGCCGACCCTGTCTCCGGCTTTTCCTTTCGTTCGTTACCACAAGTGTGTGTGTGTCGTTGCTAATTACATCCATTTCAAGTTTATTCACTCCACCGTCAGATCTTCTAGGGCCTGGAATGACTATATAAGGTCTGGGTGCCTTTGTGGGTTTTGTACGTGCATCATTAGGTGGTGTACTGAAATTGGGACGCTTTGTGCACCAATAAAGAATGCAGTTCTGATTGTTAATGACAGCAAAACAATAATGAATATGATGCATAGGTACATTATGCCCTTGTAGGTCAGGCGACACCATTTTCTTCCAGAGAAGCGGGGTTGCTTCTCTACTTGTGGAATGACCAGATTGCTGTTCTGGACCCCC
This sequence comes from Ambystoma mexicanum, assembly GCF_040938575.1. NCBI lineage: Eukaryota > Metazoa > Chordata > Amphibia > Caudata > Ambystomatidae > Ambystoma > Ambystoma mexicanum. Next base: position 827,685,298 of record NC_090924.1, on the reverse strand, counting down.
ATCTTGATCATTCAACAAATGTCAGTGTTTATTGTTTCTGTGTTTTAAGAGTGTCTGGTACTTCACAAGTGTCCCCCCTCTCGCGAGTTTCAAATTGTCTCTTTTGTCAGGATACAGTTCCTTTGCTAGACTATGGGAAAAATCAAACGTAAAATACATTTTAGTGAGTCCTTTTACTGTGCATGTTCAAAATAGGTAAGCTCCCAATCCACTACCCTTATTTGCTTCAATCCTGAGGACATGGTGTATGCCGGTCAATAAAAGGATTAGGTACAAAAATAACAACAAATATGACACGTGGCGTTCTTGGCACCGCTTCCTTGATCTGTCCCTCGGCGGAAGGTTCTTAGAATCTCCTCAGAAAGCTCCTCTGTTAGTTAGAAAGTTCCACTTGGAGTATGATTCCGTGTAAGAGCATTCCCGTCTGTGCAATATTAGCTGGGTTTCTGATGAAAGTGAGGACGTCAACATCGATTGGTCTTCCCACTAGATCTGGAAAGTCAGTAACTAGGTAAAAGAGAACATTATGGGCCATTCTGTGTCTTCTGGTGACAGGGACATCCGTCCTGTCCTGCTGAGGTTCAGGATTATATGTTTTCTCCCAAATGTGAACAATGCCTGCACTGTCCAGTCGCATGGAGGGCAACCAGAATGATTATCTTATTTAAAAGATGGCTTAAATGTTCTGTATTTGTTGGATCTCGAAGAAAGGTGAGTGTGTCTGTTGTTCTTCTGATAAGAGTTGGAATGTCTTCGATTATGCAAAGGAACACTGTTGTGATGAGCTCATCTATTTCCACCTGTGTTGGGATCATTTGATTCTTTCTCACTGTAATCAGGGAGTGGGATAAATTGTTCGGCAATGCCAGTGAGGAGTTGCCTTATTGTCTTTTCGTTTTCAGGATCTTATGAGACTCCCTACCAATGATAGGTATGATCTTAGCACTAGATCAAAATAGGTTATTATGTCCTTTGTGATTTCTCTACTGTGGGATACCATAAGTGTTTCGAATAGTGTCTCAGTATTAAACGAATCAGGATACTGTATTTGCTTTCAATGTAAGTGTCCTCGGTTGAAATTTGGCATACTCTTTTCTCAAGGCTTAAGTGTGCCTCAGTCCAAAGTTCAAAGTCATCAGACTATGTTGTGGCTAGTGCGTGCAATTTTCTTCTTCACCCTGCAACTAGGATGCACAGAGTGTCTGTTTTTATGTCCTTATCCCCTTTTTTGCTTAGAGGAAGTGTCCAATTAAGCCACAATTTGCAAAAAGTTCCTTGTCTTTGTCTGGCTGGTCATGCGTCCTTCTTCTGCGTCATGGATCTCATCTGCACGTGCTGTGGTTCTTCCCCGTCACTCGTCGATTCCTCTCATTGGGGTGCAGGCAGGGGGCCTCCTCCGATGGAGGGTTTTATATCGCCGAAAAAAACCCAAGCTCTCCTGCCTTGTAGTTTCACTGCAGATGGAGTGCAGTCCTCTACTGTAAAAGGACCGTTGAACCTTGGCTCGTCCCATTTTTTCCTTGTTTAATTCCTCACAAGGACAGCGTCTCCAGGGTAGAGGGGTGGAACATGTAGACATTGAACTTGGTCTGTTGTAGTTTCTCCTTCTGTGTTCTGTGCTGCACTGCACCCTTTTCGTCATCGCTGCAGCTGGTCTGAAATTACAGTAAGGCAAGATGTCATGCAGTTCAGATAGTTTTGCATTTCAGACTCTAAAACCTCTCCTGTTGACTGGGCATCACATCTAGTTCTATCTCGGGGTGTCAGAGGAGTTCTCATTCTTCTTCCTGTGGCTATCTCTTGTGGCGTAAGATGATGGTCGGACCCTGGTTTGTTCCGAAGAGCATACAGTGCCAGTGGAAGGCAGTGCAACCATCTCTTCTTTAGAGCGAGCTTCAACTTGGCTATCCTTTCCTTTAATAAGCCGTTGAGCTTCTCACAGATTCCATGACCTTGTGGATGGTTCGCCGACGAGAACTTGTGCTTTATACCAAGTAGCAAGCTAATCTGCTCGAACACTGCATTGACAAACTGAGGACCATTATCTGACCTCATGACCTCGACACCCCCATCTGGGGAACACTTCGCTCACTAATAATTTGGCCGCAAAGGTAGAGTCTGGGTGTGTACATTGACCTGACTCAATCCATCTAGAGAATGGAAACACCATAACAATTAAGTATCTGTACCTGTTACATACTTGAATCATGTCAACGTAATCGACATGCAAGTGTTGAAAAGGCCCATTTGGCCTTGGGATGATTCCTCACATTACTTTTAATGTGTGCCTCACCGTAAATTGCTGGCAGATTATACACTTCACTATAAAGAATGCAACATGTTTGGTTAAATTTGATATAAACCAGTATTTTGCGAGTGTTGCTGCTAGGTTCTCTTTTGTCATGTGCGCCGGGTAATGTAACTGCTCCAGCGCTATTTTTAATAGGGCTACAGGCATTACTGGTTTACCAGTGCTGTCTTGTCGCCACAAGCTGTCAGAGAGGTTTAAAGAACACCCTTGACATTTCTACATATTCTTCTCCTCCTGCGGTGCCTCCCCTTGGAGTTCCATTAGCTGTGTTTGCCCCAAATTACTGTAACTTTCAGGTGCAGTTCGTGTAACCATCATTCGTTCGTTGGTATGGATAACTTCCACTCCCATGATCATCTCACTTTTGGATGTCATATGCTTGGCTTCCGTGTCTGCTGCTTGATTTCCATGTGAGATAAAATCTGTCCCTTTCGTGTGGGCAGTGCATTTTACAACCGCTATGCCCACTGGTATCTGTACTGCCTTGATTAGCCTGTCCAATAAGGCTATGTGCTGCACTGGCATGCCGTCTGCTCGGAGGTAGCCCCTCCAAATCCAGCGTGCTAAGCCTGCGTGCACTGTTGACGTCACATAGGCGGAGTCACTGTACACTGTTACTTCCTGGTCTGCGTGATTCTCAATGGCGAGTATCAATGACAACCATTCTGCAGCCTGTGCTGAATAATGAGGTGGTATTCGTGCACTAAGAAGCACTCGAAACTCTCCATTTGTTGTGTGTTTCATCACAGCAACGCCTGTATATCTTTGCCCATCATTTTGGTCGATCCTTGAGGACCAGTCAATAAAGACGATTTCTCCTCCTCCCAAGGCATTTTCTTTCATCCTGGGGATTTCATCATAGAATTCTTCATAATTTGTACAGTCATGTATTGGCTCTCCTTGAGTGACTGGCTCTGCTACGAACATAGCTGCGTTCACTATCTTATATCAGACTGTTTTGATCAATGGATTTGATATGATCACTTCATAAGCAGAAGCTCTTTGAGATGTCAATATGTCCTTTGGTTTCTCTAGAATGGCAAATTCTAAAGTGGTCGACTACACCGTCATTGAGCATCCCATTACAATGATTGTAGCCTTCTCTATGGCGAATGCTGCAGCAGCTAAACTTTGTTCGCATGGGAAGTGACCCCTCATAACTGGGTCCAAGATCCCACTGTAGTATGCCAGGGGCTTGTACCCCAATGTGGTTTTTTGTGTGAACACTGCCGTCATAACGCTGCCATTTGTGTGTGAAAATAGGTAAAATTCCTCTGCATAATTGGGGACCCCTAAAACTGGTGCTTTTGAGTTCAGAAAACCCTTTCCCCATGGTCTCAGACCATTCAATCTTTTCCTTCGTCACTTGGGCCTTCTTTAGGGCTTGAAGTAAATGCTTGGTGTAAGAGCTATAGTCGAAGACCCATGACCTGACATAGTTGCATAGGCCTAAAAAGCTCTGCATCTGCTTTATCGTGTGTGGCTTAGCCGTGTTAAGTATAGCTTCAGCCCTTTCTGAGGTCACTTTCTTTCCCTCATGTGAGATCAGCTGGCCTATGTACAGCACTTCTTGTTGACAATATTGTAACTTTTCTTTATCAACTTTATATCCCTTCTCAGCCAGTATAGTCAATAGCTGAACAGAATCGTGCCTGCATTGCTCTTCTCTGGTGCTGCAAATTAAGATGTCATCTACGTATTGCACTTTCTAATGCAATATTGCTCAAGTCCATCTACAGGACTCGCTTGAAAATAGGAGACTCACAGTACCCCTGTGGCAGTCTTGTGCTTTTCAGACACATTTGTCTGAACGTGAATGACGTCAGATCTTGTGAGTCACGATGTAACGTGATTGAGAAAAATGCATTTTTCAAGACAATGGCCCTCATTATGACCCTGGCGGTAAGCGAAAAATGATGGCGCTAAATGATTACCGGCATGGTTTTCCGCAAGGTCCGATCATGACCCGTGACCGTTAACTACGATGCCATTAGCGGCATCGTAGTTAACGCTGCCGCTAACTGCAACAAGGTCGCGCGCACGCGACCCGCCACGCCGTAAATACCGGCATGGCGCAAAGCTGTGCGGATCACGACCCAAGCGGACATGCACCTAACGCCATCACTAAGCCTGTTAAGTACCTTACCGCCATGGTGCTAATTACGCCATCGCGAACCAACCGTAAATGGCCATGTGCGGTGAATCCAACTGCCACAGGTGCACAGAATCAGCACAGGTGGAGGCAATACAGACTCCGGAAGTACAAAAAGAGCACACCCCACCCCTTCCCACACCCAGTCACACTTCACAATGATACCAATAGGACTAGCAATGTTGGGGCTGGAGGACCTGATAGCAATGCAAGTGCTACAACAACAACAACAACAACAACAACAACAACAACAACAACAGGCTGCACAGAGGAGATGCAGGAGGAGAAGGAGGGCAAGGCAGGGCCAGCAAGCCCCACCAGCACAGCCAGTGGCACCACGCAGGCAGCCCACAATCCCACGCATCAGAGCCAGTCCATTCAACCTCACCGCTGAGCAGATCCACACCCAGTACCGTTTGGACCGGGACACCATCACCGCCATTGTAGACATGACACACAACGACATCGTCAGCATGATAGAAACACCAACCGCCATCCCACCCCTACTGAAGGTTGTGTCTGTACTCCACGTCCTGGCCACAGGCACCTACCAGCACACAGTGGGGCACTTGCATGGCATTTCACAACCATTATTCTCTCGTACACTGATCCAAGTGCTCGATGCCCTCCTCAAGCACACAGACGACCACATCTCATTACCACAGACTGCCCAGGAGATTGCAAACACGAAAGTGGGTTTCCATGCACTAGCCGGCATACCTGGTTGCATTGGTGCCATCGACTGCGCCCATGTGGAATTGGTGGTCCCACTTGCCATGGAAGCACCGTACCGCAACCGTAAACTATTTCACTCAATCAACGTGCAAATGGTCTGTGACTCCAACAGGATCTTCACACATTGTTGTACCCGATTCCCCGGAGCAACCCATGATTCAATGGTCCTGAGGAACTCAATAGCACGCCACATGGAGCGACATGCAGGCCCAAGATCCTGGCTACTCGGTGAGTCTAATGTCATGACCATGGAATTGCGAAGTGGGTAGGCGAACGACGTACCAATGCATACTCCACCTGGCTGTGAGTAGCAAAGACAACAGAGCCAGATCATACCCTAATGCATCACAAACCTCAGCTGACACCAGTAAACCTAAGGCCTGATGTATACAGCCCTACCATGTGAATGAAGGTGTGTCCCAACCATAACACAACCATCTGCAAGTGCATTGAACCAATTCAGACCACAATGACTTCAACAAAATGCACCTACATGCACGTCACCAAACACCATCAACTGAAAGGCCTGTCCCCCATAACTGCGCACGAAGGAGGCAAATGACCCCCCTGCATACATTGGTTGATAACATGCACAACAGTCCAAAAGAGCCATGAGCATATTCCTGTCGCATAGTGTGAATCAATTAGTGCATTTCAAAGTGGTCCGAAGTAACAGTTGGATGCAAGCCATGGTGGCACGTCAAGTTTTGAGTTTAACGTCATGACTGACACATACATTCTCGCTCACATACAGGTGATGCAGGCTATCCCCTGAAGAGGTGGCTACTTACACCATTCCGGAACCCACAGAACCAGCACGAGGAGGACTTCAACCGTGCACATACACGTACCCGTGTGGTGATTGAGCAGGCATTTGGCCTATTGAAGGCACGGTTTCGCTGCCTCAGCAGGTCTGGTGGGGCACTCCTGTTCCGCCATGAGAAGGTGGCAAAGATCGTCATGGCGTGTGTCATGCCACACAATATGTGCGTCAGACGAAATTTGGCCCTGCCCCCTGACGCTGAACTGCAACCACCTGACGATGAGGAGGGTGTGGATGGGGCAGCACCTCATGGAGGCAGCGATGCACAGGAGGGGCGTGAAATGCGTCAAAATATCATTGACCAATGCTTCTAGCACACACGGCTGGTGTGTGTAACATGGAGACGGCACTTGGGGCACGTGTGTGTCTGGGACATGCACACTGTGGACTGTACACCAATAAAACACACATACGAAATGAGCAATGTCCACACATTTGATTTGTGCAAAAGGAAAAAGTGTATTATGAATGTGAATAGGTTTGACACACCCAATCCCCCCTCCCGCCTCCCCCCTGAACTCCCCAACAGACCCAATCCTCCCTCCCCCTGAACTCCCCAACACACCCAATCCCCCCTCCCCCCTGAACTCCCCAACACACCCAATCCCCCCTCCCCCCTGAACTCCCTGCAAAGGTGTGACGGTGTCCATGATGAAGTGGGTAATGTTCCATTCGTCCACTGGGCGGCCACTATTGGCAGCCCACTCTCCCGGCCTCTGGGGCCCCCCTGCCTGTATTCCGCAGGTTCCTGGCTGACCTGCGGACGGGGCTGGTTGCAGCAGAACTGGCAGCGGAGGAGGTACTGGGCTGCTCGGTACACCGCGTGTCCCTTATTGTCTGTACAAGCTCACCGAGCACATTCCGCACCGCGGCTAGTTCCGCACATATGTTTTTGCTTGCAGATTGGATGGCTGCCTTGACAGTCTCAGCACATCTTTCCATGTGTGCACTGGCACCTCCACAATCAGCCACATGCTGCGTGAGTAGTGAGGACAGTTGTTGTTGCCTCGTCATTATTTGGTCCAGCGACTGTTGGAAATCTGGGGCATTGGATGTTGCAATTGCCGGGGTAATTGGGCTACTCCCCTCCTCCCCTCCTCCCACTGGGCTGGGAGTGGCTGGCCATGACTCTTCAGGGGATAGCCCCTGTGTGCTGTCTCCGTGCAGGCTACTTAGGGACAGGTGGGGGGAATCAAGGTGGGCAGTGGGGGGACCTTCTGTGTCATCCTCCTCATTCCCCACATCGCTGTCAGAGCAGGCTGCGATGGCAGCAGTCTCCCCAATTGTACTGCTCCCCGCCGGCTGGGATGGCGGTAGTGCACCTTACGCGGCATGCAATGCCGGTTGTGCCGTTTTGGGGGCATTTACGCCATGGCGCTGTTTACATTACCGCCATGGCGCAATGCTCGTGCCCGGTGGGTCGTAATGTCCTGCTTTTTACGGCTTCGACCCAGCACGGAAACGTTAATTACGCCATGGCGGTAATGTACGTTACTTACTGCCAGGGTCGTAATGAGGGCCAATCACCATGAAATATTTTGCCTCAACGGGTATGTTACATATAATTGTAGATGGGTTCAGGACTAGAGGGAACTCGGCCTCAACAGTATCATTTATTGGCCTAAGGTCTTGAATTAGCCTCAATGACCCCCCTTTACTTTTTTTCACAGGGTACACTGACGTATTACATGAATACTCTGACGTCACTAAGATGCTTTGCTCTATCAATGCAGAAATTGTCTTAAAAATCCCCTAATCTACCTCTCTGAACATAAGATATTGATGGGCTCTTGGTAGAATTGCTCCTGGTTTCAGTTTAATCTTCACTTCTCAAACCCGCTTCAAGAGGCCTACGTCATAGGGTCCTGTAGTCCATACTGAGACAGGCACCTTGGCTATATCGTCATCAAAATATTCAGGACAATTTAGTGCCAACATTATTCTCTGAGATACTTCTCTTTTAATCATCTTTACCCAAAAGGTGAGACTCACCTCCACCATTGGCTCTCCCATATCTGCTAGTTCTTCAAACAGCTCGTCATTGGTGACGTCAGACAATCGATATCCTTCTTCAATGGCGAATACTGCGCACCATTGTCGGCTTTCGTCATCATAACCATCAATCAAGGCCACTCTCACATTCATTGCAGCCGTGTGTATCATCAAGGGAAATACTTGTCCCTTCTCCTCATGCATCGGTATTCTAGGTCTGAATAAGAACTCATCAGGGGTTGTCATGATTTTGTCTGCAAGGCCAGGCAATCCTGCCATAAGCACATGCATACCATATGTGAAAATGTCTGGCTCTAATGGTATGGACCTCATGGTTATGTGTCCTGAGTATGCTGTAATCATTTCGCATACAATTGAGTAGTGCATTCCTGGAGTGGAACATACTATGCCCTCCTCCATGAACGAGATTGTCATGTTTAACTTTGTCATTAAGTCTCGACCCAAAATAGTTACTGGGGTCTGCCGTGAATATAGTAAAGGTACATTCATTTCACATTCTCCTATGGAGACTGGAAGTGCATTTGTGAAGGGAACACAACTCGTAGCTCCTGTAAAACTCTGAGTATCTATGGCCTTGCCGGACAAGGAAAACTTGCCTTCACGTATGCACAAGCGTGTTGCACCCGTGTCAACTAAGAAGGAATATTCTTTATCCCCTATAATGACATCCACCCTAGGTTCCCTGTGAGGGTCTGGTGTCACTGATAGGATAGAACTCATCAGGGTTCCCAGTGAGCTGTCCTAGTTTATATAAAAATTTGGCCCACTGTGTGCTGGTGAATTTCCCCCATTCTCATTCTTACTCCCCATTCCATGGTTCATGGTCTGCCCTGTGCCCATCTTCTGCGATAGTTGCAGCGGTGGCTGTTGGGATTGTCCTTGTGGAAAATTCCCCATGCTTTACAGTTGCACACCTTGTTGCACTCCTGGCGCTTGTTGTTGCACCGTGTGATTCTGTGCACCACCCTGCTGTAAAACTACAGGTGGATTTGCCATGTCTGCTCCTGTTCCTTGGCCGCTCTGCAAAATGCCTTGATTTCTGCATGTGCACGCCAAATGTCCTGTCATTCCACAAAGCCAACATACTGTCTATGGTCGGATGATTTGACCATTTGACATATCTTGGTTACCATTTTGAATTTTTGAAAACCTCCCTGATTGCTCTGCCATCTTGTTCCCCTAAATCCTCTTCCCCTGGGATGAAATCCCGTATTGCCTTCATTATTTTGCTGTTCACCAGCCACCTGCTGCATGCTTGCTTCAGCTGTGCTAGTTATCATGGCTCCTTCAAGAGCATATTTTGACAATTTCTTCTGCACTAGTTTTGCTTCCTCACCCTTTCGAATTGGTTCCTTTTTGCGATTCTGTTCCTGCAGCAATCTACAATAATGTGCAATGGTCAACTCTATTTCAGCCCAAGGCTTGGCTTCATTTCCCACCAATTTCTTGAGTTGTTTCTGTATTGGCTCTGGCAGCCATTGGTAAAACACAGGTATAGATTTTGTCCAAGATTCATGAGTCTCGAGCACCCATGCGTCTTGAAAATTCTGTATGTAAATTAACGGATCTTCAGACTCCTTCATCTTTCGCGTCAGTATAGCTCCCATATCAGAAGTGTCTGGGTAAAGCACTCATAGCGCTTTCCATACTGCGGCCCTACAATTGTTGATGGAGCTCCATCCTGTGCGGTATTAATTGTGGTTACGCCAGGGTAGCCTGCTCGTGCCCACACGTCGTCTGCTCTCTCACCAGGTATGGCAATTAGGAGACCCTTGATATCCCCAATAGCTAACTTGTTCCCTCCTGTCATTTTTTCTAACTCGTGTATCCATTTTCCGGCTCCCGATGTCAACATTGGAAGCTTGTTTTTCAAATTTTCTCGATCCATGTGTAGCCCTGGAATATACTGCGGTCTTACTCCCCCCTTCTCGAGCAACGTAAATCGGAATGTCTAGCCCTCTCTCTCTTCTCGCATTGTTCTCCTGTCTATTGCAAGGGTGATATTCCCACATCACCGTCTACCTGGTAATGCCCTTAGTCTGTCCACATAGGGCGGCGAAGACACCCCCCTCTGACCGTGAGATACTTCTTCATATCGGTCAGGCAGCGTGGCAGACTCTGATGCTCTCAGTGCAGATTTGCTATTGTCTGACCACCTTTTTACTTTTTCCCTTGGGAGTCATCCTTTGCTCCTTCCCTCTTCCTCATTTTCCTCGTGTTCCTCCCTTTTGGAGTCAGACATTGTCTGTCCCCAACTAGTGCGACTTCTCATATCCTCTTTGTTCCTACTTATTTCTAATCTATCAAGGGATAGTTCTCTATTCCCACTACTTTGGGATACATCATCAGTGTCATACAGCTGAATGCTCTCAAGGTGCTCGTCTTCCCCCTACCCTTGGGGTATTTGTTCTAGCCCCATTTCATCATATATTCTATCGATCGTCTCTCCAATGCTTCTGGTGTCGAAGTCATCATCAATATTTGCCCTAGATATGCCTGGTACTGAATCGTACTGAAGAAAGAATTCTTCAATGTCTTCCCAGTGTACAACTGGAGCAGGTTTTTTAACCTCTTTCCCCAGATATTCAAGATCGCATGCTCTCTGTCTTCGCTTACGTTCTACGTCGTCATCAAGTTCTTTGCATTTCCTCGCCTCTTCTCTGACCCTATCTTCTTCCTTTCTCTTTTCATTTCTACGTTCATCTGCCCTTCGAATTTATTCTTCTCTTCGTCTTTTTATTCTTTTCTCACGTATCCTTTGCTCTTCTTCTAACCTTTGCTGTTTCTGTCTGTCTTGGTCATTGGCTGCTCTTGGGTTATGATCGAGCTGTCTCTTTCTATTTGCAATATAGCTGTTCTCACCCTTGTCTGTCTTTCTTTCTTATCCTTTTGTCTCTTAACTCCTTCTCTTTCCCCTTTCTTCGTGTCTCATCTAACCTCTCTTTTTGTTTCACGTCATCGATGCCTTTGCCATCGAGGTTCGATAAAATGTGTCCTCCCATCCATTCGTCTTTTGCGAATGCTATATCATCAGTTCTATCTTCACTTCTCTTCCATTGCTTCCCTTTTCTTCCCTTGTCGAGAGATGCACTTGTCTGTGTCTGATCTCTTCTTTCGTCAACACGTTTCTCCTTGTCCCTTGGGACTGCTGAAGTAATATTCTTGTCCTTACCTTTCCCTTGTTTTTCATTGGTACTATGTGTAGGTGACTCATATGCGGGGTTGCTATACACTGTGGCTGCTTTGAGTTCTCTCAGTGGGTATAATTCCTCGTCCTTACTTTGTTCAATTTTCGTTTCAGGTGGGGCAGGTGGCGTGGTAGGCGTCCCACCCACCTCTGTGCATACATTAAGTATCCAATCTGTTGGCGGCTCTTCCTCCTTTCCCTGTTCATACATTTTCCACAACTCCAGAACAGCAAGGCGTTTTTCTAACTTCTTCCCTGTATATGTGGCATGCAAATATGTCATCATATGTTGTAAAATGGCTTTAGCTAAAGACCCATTTTGCGGCCATAGCATGAACATCTTGTGGGCGGTACCTTTAACCCACTCGGTACTATATTTCTTTAGCTTAAGTGTGTGTTTTGACAAATGCTTGCATTAGTGTGCCAATGGAGTCATGTCTTCCATGCTTAAATCTGTTCCCTTTCTTTTTATAGAGCACTTGTCAACATTTCCGTGTGGCTTAAACAACTTCTAACAATATGAGCGAGCACCAAACACTGCAAGCTCCAATACAAATTTTCAACATTTTGTATACCTTCTGATTTCATTAAAAAACATCAATTCATATGCGATTTTATCTCAGCTATCCAATCGCACAACATTCAACTCTGTTTTCTTTAAAAAAAATGTTTACATATGATGTCACAACAAAAACATGTAAGACAGACGCTTGACAGACTAGACAGACACCAGCTGGACACAGATATCTCTGTCTCTAATCATTACCCCTTCATGGAATGTAAACGTACCCCTTTCACGATGTCTTTAAACGTTGTGGTAGTCTATGTGTTCCCCATTATGTGGGACTCTGGGTACACGTTTCTTCTAGCCGCTTGTATTAAAAGCGTAGGTATAAGGCAAATCCTCTAACTTCTCGGGTGTCTGCCCCAGTATCCTCTCTCTTCTCAGGTGTCTGCCTCGGTAACCTTTCTCTTACTTTTATTATTTTCGAGTCATTATCCACTTATATATATATATATAGTGTTCTCTACTTCTATCTATATTTAGTTTTTTCCCACCTACCTCCGTTACCTTTTGCTGTTACTTGTTCTAAAGCATGCACTTTTGCCAGAACATTAGTCTTTTTCACTCACCGTTTGCATGATTCTTCTCTGGACCCTCGGGATCACCGCCTTTGTAACCGCCTTCTTTGACTTTTCGCCCACTCAGCTGCCCGTAGGAATGGGAAGGGATGCACGGGGAACATGGGTCCCTTCAGGTCCTGACTGCAGTCTCTTCATGCTACTATTGTCTATAGGGAGCTTCACGGTCTACTTGGTCGAATGGCAAAGGACTTGTCATATTGCTGAAGACCTAGAGTAGGTGTCTTATTCAAATCAATAATCGATTATCGATAACCATCAAATCTCTGCTTCCAAGTGGACTCAGGAGACCCTCAACCGAGAGTACTTTAAGACGAGATAGCTGCACCTTGAGATGGATGGGGGTGCAGATTTATTACTCCAGCACCAATCAATAAGGACAACTCAATGGTTTGGCAAAGGGAGTCCATTTAATGACAAGTTAAAAAAACTGGGAGTCATGGATATCAGCAATGATGCAATCATCCTTCTCACTTCAACTCCAATGAACTTCATAAAAAACACATCATTTATACTGAAAATTCATCATAAGTGACGTGTAACACTCGAAAGTTAATAAGCATTTCTATTGGTTAGGAAAAGATAACTTTAATATAGGTTCTATATCTGTATATGGTAGCGGAGTGCGGAATGGGTAAAACACTGTCAAGTGGGCATCTAAACCTTTCCTTCAAAATGACTATTGTAGACATCACCAAAAGTATGACGTCCCATTGGCTCAACTAACTATAGGACCCTAGATTATTTGGTCCATTGAGATTGGGTTGGCACCAACCCCATGCATAAATGTCCACTTTGCTTAGCAGCATGCAGAATGGTCAGCCAGGTGCAGGGTGCCCCTCAGCTACCCAGTCTTCCTCCAATTAAGGTTGCAATCAATCATCACTTCAACAACAGTGTGTCAATTATGTTACTGTGGTTGGCCTCAAATCTGCATCGTCTGTCTGGGAAAGTTCCGATATCTTCTCCTGGGCGGATGCAACGCATAGGTGTGAACTCGTTCTTCTCCTCGCTTGGATGGTCACGTGATGCAGACACTGTGAATTTGCCTAGTTTCACTCGGTTTGTGCATTTAATTCTTATTCGGCTTGGCACCTGCATATGCTTCCTTATCTTGACCTTTCAGAGACAGCATATTCTGTTCTTAGGTTTCAATTAGATGTAGCTACTGTTCGTTCCTTCTATTGGTATGACCTTGGCTCTTCTGGCACGAGTTGCATCTGCCGAGTTTCGATTCAGCCGTCTATTCTCATTTTGCTAGAATATGAATCTTGTCTTGTTTGGCCTCTAGTAACCTGAGTTGATTCTGCTTCTCGCGTAAAGTGGAATCGCACTTCTAATACTGTGCTTCGTTTTGAGGTAGCTTATGTACAATGGCGCTTATCTTTCTTGCTGTTTCAAGCATATGTACAGGCGTTAACTTGGACAATGGACCTCATTACGACCCACGCGCTAATGGGTTAACGGCGCCGTAAAAGGCTGCAGCGCCGTTAACCTATCAGCGCCTAATTACGAGGTCCCTTTGCAGGACCCGACCTTAACAGCTGGTTTTACCAGCCGTTAAAGTAGGGACCCGCAAAGGGACCTTGGTGCTAAGTACGGTGCTGCAATTTGCGGCACAGTACTTAGCGCCTTCTCCATTCCCATTGAGCCCTAAGGGGCAAAAATGGGAATGGGGAAGGGCCATGGCGGCATGGGGAATTACCGCCCCGCCAACCTCGGAATGGGGTGGTAATTCCCCATTCCGCCATGGCGGACTCCGGCATCGACCACGGTGCTAATAGCACCATGGTCTTCCGCCAGGGTCGTAATGAGGCCCAATATCTTCGTCTTGCTTACAGCTTAAACTTCTTGCATTTTAACATTGTCCCTTCATTCTTTGCTCATGATATCTTTATTCATGGTGTTTCGTCTCTTTGTGTCATTCTCGGGTCGTCATTTCTTCTATCTGTGAGTCTGTCCGGGCTCTCATGACGTCACCATTCGTCTTCGTTTAAGACCTTTTTGGTTTCTTCCGGGATGGTACTTAGGCAATCTTCATTTCCTCTCATTTGTTGGTAGGGTTTTCTCAATGGATATCTAACTGTCCAGGGTTGTCTAGTTATTGGTACTTCAATATGTGTTGCTCTTCTGATGGGTACTGGGCAGAGCCCTACTGCAGCTCTCTGCTGGTTTATTTGCTCATCATACGTCACATATTTTGGTGTGAATGTTCCTGGTACTTTAACATGGGCAATGGGAGTGCAGGCTTTATTTGGGACCTCCTCTACACTTGTTTTGCTCCTCTGTACCTGGCTGACTAGAGCTGTGTCTACTTACATTGGAAAACAGTTACCATAACTATCAAAGTCAGCCCATATATAAAAGAAAATGCAAATGCAAATCTGTCTATTGCTTCAAAGCTCAGCTAAAACGTCACCAACTTGCCAAAGAGTGTGCTCCCCACCATCTCCCCCATCTTCACTACCCAAACTCACCACTCCCTTCAGTCTTGAATGATATTGTAATTCGGTATATCTCTAACAGTGTTCCTTGTTAGTTTGAAGCACTTGCCACCCTAGGTTAATTGTACCTTTGTAAGTCACCAGTTTCTCTGGTGATTCATTACACAACAAATGTGACACTTTTTTCCATGGGTGAATATGAGATGACCCATGCGTTGTCGCCCAGCCCTACCTAACTAAAAGAGCATTCATTGATATGGAAATGATACACTGATGACATATCCTTAAATTGGAGTGGCGATAGAGTGAAGAAAATACAGAGAAAATGAATCACAACTTGTTTGTCACAGCACTACTTATATCACTAACGACGAGTTGAAGCCATTCCTGGATTTAACAATTTACAAAAAACATAGTAATACTGAAAACAAAACATTTAGGAAGGAGATAGAAGTTAAATGTCACCAACATGTTTCTAGTTGTCACTGATAAAGCACAATCAAAAACATTTGACAGGTGAATTAATCAGAGACAATGGATTACTTAGCGAGAAAGAAGAATTTTATTCAGAAACAACTGCTTTAAGTAAATTATTGAAATAACCCACAATGCAAAAACAATTGAAAAGATGCTTCACAACATTTCCTAAATAGATAGGTAAAAACTCTATATACCGAAGAATAAAGTTAATAGTAAGGATGGAAAATACACGGACAGATTAATTACTAAACGCAGAAACATTGGGATCTAGAGGGATACAAAAGGAGGTGGGGGAAGAGCAGGGGAACATGTATTGAATATCTCCACTTACTTATTCCTAGGTCTTCATCCAGACGCCTGTGCACATCTTGCCAGTGGCTCCAAGTTCTACCAGGTCTCTTCCAACCTCACTGGTCTCTGGGATTTGGTTCACCAATGGACAGGTGGGGAAAGGAGTGGCTTGGGAGTTCACCATAGCACAATTATCCTGTGGGGGCAATGCTTCGGAACAGTCCGGACCAGGCACTCCTGCAGTGCACCAGTGGTAAGTGTTACAATGAGCCCCTTTGGAAGTGTTACTGGGCCATCCAGTGGACTGTGCAGCTCAATCCTTGGTCACCATGCAGGAGCATCGCCATTTTGAATTTCAACCTGAGCTCATCCTAAAAAGCACCCTTGTACTGAATTTATTTCACCATGCCAGCACCTCTTGGTTGCGAGATAGGAGGCTGCATTGTACCACGAGAGTCGTTTGCCACTGTGTCATTGTGCCAAAGTGACCATCACCAGAGGTGTTTTTCCTGTGTTCCTTCCTGCAACCTGAGACTTGCTTCATTGATGTTTTCTTCACTCTTCCTCTGAATCATGAGTAGCAGCTCCTGTCCCATACCGACATGTGTCCACACCCGCAGCACTTGTGCACCTGGAAGCCGAACCGTAGGTTAGAAATAGAACCTCTGATGACCATCTCTATACCTGCCAATTCTGGCCCAAAACCGAGCTAGGGGCCGTGAGTAGTGAAATCACATGACGGTGGACCTTTTTCATCCAAACAGATATGCACGCATTGAAGGTTATTTTGCTCTTCTCTTTGGCTTGGATAGTATCTGCTGCCTAAAGCCCTCTGAAAGTTGGGAACAGCTTTGTTTGCCATAGCAGATCCTCACTTAACTTTTGGAACCCGTTTCACCACTTCAGAATTCTTCCACTATATTTTTCCTGCAACATACAAAGTATTTTCAGCACCAAGCACCTTTATACATATTGTAGTATTTTACTATTTCATTTCAGGATTCATTGGTGCGGTTTTTTAGGCCTATAATAAATAGTACATATTTTCATATACTACGCTCTAATTGTAATTCTTGGTGTTTCACTGTGTGCTCATTAGAGACCCCTTATACCTCTCATTCCTCCTGCGACTTAGCATTTACCACTCTCCACCCTACTGTGAATTAGTCTGGCAAACTTACCAGAAGTGTCCCCAGTACAGCTAACAAGGGTGGCCTCCAAAACATCTGTCCACCAGACCACAGTTTAGAATCCATTCTAACATATTGGACTTCATTAACTTCAATGTATCTGTAAATCCTCATACTGGGTTTATGTCAGAGGGGCGCCAAATGCCATATCACTCGCTAGCGTGGACCCATCAAGGCGTATTCAGTAGCCACCTAGAATAACGAGATGCATGTTATTCAGAACCCCTTGAAAATGCAGACACCTAAACGATTTGTAAGCACCTCCCTCTGTGTTAAGGTACCAATTCTTACCTCAGCAGCCTCGATTCCTGGTTGAATACATTCGAGCATTCTTCCTGAATGTCGGTGACTGCATAATATTATTATTATTATTTATTATTATAACAAGTCACAGGACTTATTCTACCTGATTGCAGCAACGGTTCACATCAAAGTGTAAGCAGCGTTGTAAGCTCTGACGGAGAACACATTTCCATGGTAACTAGATAGCTGGCGTAATTGGGCCCCAATCTATAATCCCTCCAAATGTCGCAGGAGCAGACCAGCATCAAAAGGAACCGGCTCAGATGCGCCTATGAGAGAGCACCAGTGGAGAGTATATTAGCAAGTCGCAAACCACAATTACTTCCAATGTGACATATGGACTTGGAGGGGAAGGAAAGAGACTACAACAGGAGAATCTGCATATCTGCTTCAATCACTATTGCATTCTAGTGTGGAGAACAAACATTTTTTTTCAAGGTCAGGTTAATCCAGGCAATGCGCCCCAATGGGAGAAGATTAACATTAGTTGACTAAGTACCCAATGCATGCCATTCATCTTGAGGCTTGAGGCCATCAATTTATTATATCTTGAATTTGAAGAAAAACAAAAAGAGAAACATAAGCATACCCTAAGCTTTAGTTTTAAGTTGTTTGCATTTCACAGTTCATTAACGATGCAGTATGACATTTACAAAAGATTATTTTTCAAATGTCCAATGACTAATCACTATGATCAAACATTGTGTGATGTGATATCACTTCTTTCAATGTCTTTCAGGGTCTTGAACACACAATGTCACTTCCACTAACACTAACACTATCATTTTGGTGAAATGACACCAATGCTTTTAGCACAATTTCTGAAATGTTCAATACAGTTTGTAATTATGTTTCCTTTTTTGTCTATCTCATTTGTTATCCACAATCAGCACTATGCTGCAATATGCTTTACCTAATTACATAATGGTTCATGAATACAATACATGCACAAATTGTATTTTGATGAAGAGAATGTTCCATGGCAATAATTTGAATGGGAATCAAGTCTAGTTTGACCTTATGTTTAAAAAGTCTCAGGAAGGATTTCATCCAGTTGAATGCCAACTCTTACATAACAGCAATAGCTTTACCTATTAGCATCTTACGGCCTACAGCATTCAACATTGTAAAATATATGTAATGTAAACTAAACCCACTAAGTCTGACATATTGCACATGACTTGTCATCATTATAATGTTTAAATATCACCAAATAAAGTATTCCCCAGAAAATATTTAGTTTGAACAGTGTTCATTTTCCAGAGCCATGTAACACAAATGATACAAAACTGGTGTTGTAATATGCACTGTGTCATCTCTGTAATGTACACCTCATAGGAATTCTCCTTAAGGAAAAGTTAAGTTTAAACAGAGTCCCTTTTGCTCAGCAATTATACACCAAAATGATGAAAATTGTATAGAAATGTTGAAGAGATTCAACCCTGTACTTTAAAATGCAAAATACATTGTACATAATGAGTTATTGTACACTTCCAACAGTTGATTTAAGAGAAAAATACACCACTAACATATAGCTGCTTTTCTATTTTGTATGATACTTTACATGGAAACATTTTTGATGGCATGGCCTGTATAGCTTTGAAGCTCCTTTCCCAAGACAAGGAGTTTCAAAGTTTGGTGTTGTGGTACTGTTATGACATCAACCACTAACTAAATCCATCAAGCTGAGCTGGACACACTGAGGGCATTTAAAACACATTCACATTATGGCTCTTATAAATGTAACAAATACAAACAAATGGGCACTGTTTGCATTCTAAAACCCTAACATTTGCTAGGTCTGAAAGGTTTCATGGTCCCACCCAGGACATGAAGAATGAATATATTTCTGCGAAAACATGTGTCAAGAGATTAAGTTCCAGCAGGCTTCAACCTTCGTAACCTGTGGCTGAGCCATAAAATGCCATCTGTGCATGTTTATTTCATGGCATGGGTTCTCAAGTGACCTGAGCCAAACCTTTAAAGATTCATTATGAAAGAGATAGACAGTAAAAAAGAATACAAAAAAAGAAATCATCTTATCGCTCATAACTTGGTAAGCTTTTTCTGTTTTAAAAAGCAAAACATATTTGAATTCAGCTAACCATTCCTCATAACATAAATCTAAACATGATATATTCATACCAATGAATTATTAATAAATTTACATATTTTAATAACTGTTTCATATTACATGTTACTGGTACATGAAGCATATGTCAGGATTCATACATTTCTTGTGGTTTCAAATATATACCCCTTAAAAATTGGGATGAGTGAATAACAGAAATGATGTTGGAAAATGGATTTGAGTCCAAAACGGACTCAAAATACCAGGTGTTTGGAACAAAATCTTTCATTGTCACATGATCAAATACATTGGCCCAAGCCAAATTAAGGGGAGAATAATTGGAAGTGCCAGTTTCCGAAAAGAACCATTGAAAATACTAATCCACTGAGAAACTGTTGCATAGAATGAGGCTGTCTTGGTGGAATGTATAATTATTGAAGCCCAAACACTCAGAAAATGTGATTATTTGGGACAAATCAGCAGATGAAGGGCTTGTCTTGCCAGAGAGATACTGAGTGGTATTCTATCTTAGTTTTAGCTGATGGTAATCCTCCTATGAAGGCCTCTTTTTCTAGAGGGCGCATGATGCAGATGTTTTGCCCAAGACAAGACCTGTTTGCCTGTGAGGGATTTTGAAAGCGGGGGATAGAATGAGAACAAAGCTTACTTGCTTGGTTAGGCTAGAGATGCTGATGTTCTTTCTCGCCCTGTGCATTTGAAGCATACTCTAAAAGTAGGCATAACAATCCCTGTTTATTTAGATATATGCCCCAAAAAGTGTTAAATCTGTGATTGCAATTGAAAGTCTTTTAGGGGAATCCTTTACAACTGAATAGGGACTGGGCTGTAAGGGGAACCTTGTTTAATTATATTTAACAAATTGTGCCCTATAGTCTTATTTATGCAGCATACATAATATTATTTAACAGTAGCTGAATACATTAATTCTGGAGTTTTCACATGGATAATGTATAACTGGATTTGCGAAATGGTGTACAACATATTGACAGATTTACAGGGAATTATTTAACTTCTTGACCTATGGAAGCCATACTTTACATAAAAAGAGACATTCCGAGTAAAGTTATATTCTTAAAGTGAAGTGAGAATGAGATTATTTTGTCCACTTTATTCCAAGAAAAGGATGTCAAATTAGGTGTCACGTGTCATTTTTCCAAATAACATTGTGCAGAAAAGAAAGGACTCTGAATTAAGCAAAACTCTAATATCCATGGGAAACAAACTGCTATCATAACATTATATTCCCATGTTTGAGTGACACACAAATGAGCATAGATTTTGTGCTCTACAAAAAAAGCTTCAATTTTAAACCCACTCATATAGACAAAGTTGTCCAACATCACACCCTGTATTGTACGTGCATGGCCAAATTAGAAATCTGACATACGCTACATTCAGAGTTGGATTGTTTTAAGAGCCATAAGGGAGGATATCTCGGGGACAATGTGTTCGCCTTGCAAGCAAGATGACACGGAGCAACACAGGTTCGATCCCCAGGACCGCACTTAGAAACCTCTGGGTGTTAAGCACGTTATACAATAAAAAATGTATCTATAATTCCAATGTACATTTTCTCTGATGCCAATGCTTATTGATGGCATTAGAGAAACCCAAGGGAAATATTTTTTACACATGTTTTCTCTGTTGGAAACACTTTTATGTCTAGACTAGTCTTTCAAATGTGATTTTATATAAATGGATTTTTGTGTGCATTTGGAATCCAATTAGGAAGACAGGCAGGTCATTTTTCTTTTCTGTAGGCAAGCGGCTTGCACTTATTTTCACAAAAAAACAAGAGGAGGTGCAAGGGAAAATTCTTGCCCAAACCTGACAATCCCTCAAAAAGGTTTAAACACCTAGAAACACACACTAAAGTCTCAGGGGGCAAAATAATATATACCTAAAGCAGGGGCTATGTACCTGACCAAAGACCTAGAAGAACAGAGGCCAAAACAACTCAATCACACCAACAAGGATTCAAAAAATATAACAATGCATTTAGAAGCAATCTGAATAAGATACAAAATAAATATATATATATATTATATATATATATATATATATATATATATATATATATATATATATATATATATATATATATATATATGGGGAAAAAAGCACTCCACCATGAGGTACTGCAGATCCCAGAAATGACAAACTCGAATCAAAGTAAAGGCACGAGTTTTAATGATGGTACAAAAAAGGCAAAAAAGCAAAACACACACAGCAAACAAAGCAGGACGCCAAGGATGGGTCCTGAACGACGTGTTTCACGCTTCCCTGAGTGCTTGGTCACGTTAGGGAACCAGAGTGAAAAACACAATACATATTGCACAGTAGTCCCTCTTCCATTTTGCCTGTTTCCACAAGTCAACCACTATGCTGTAAAAACCAGGGCAGCCATGTTAGAATGGAGTAAAGTCTAAAACATAACAATGATGTGAACAATTAGATATGGCAGTATAATACATTGCACAGTAAAGTAATTCAAGAAACATGTTTAAAGTGTCACACAATAAGAGGTAAGCATAATACTGAAATATAAGTCCCATGATAAAAAATAAAGGATTATTGATATGGATGCATACACAAAAATATTTTTTTCTTGGAAATGAAAACATCACTTTCCGAAACATGCAGTCTATAGTTATAAAATAAAGTGCAAGTGCAATATTATGTAAATATATTAACATAGCAGTAGTATAAAGTCGAAGAAAACAATATATAGAATAACAATATAGATATGAAGCCAATAGTGGCTTGTTAAAAATAAATGCATCACTATCAGAAAAATGTGACCATGGAATTAAAACATGTTTCTATAAATGGGCCATAAAGTGCAAGTGCAATAGCAAAAGATCTGATGAGTGGGGCAGCCCACAGTTACAGAATAAAGTGCATATATGATGACCAGACAAATTGGGCCATAAATTCACAATATACATAAACAGTAAACAGCCATCACTAGATGGTGTGTCAGTCAGTACGTCGGGACCAAACAAATAGGGTTAAGGGAGGGTGGGTTCCAAAACAAAATGAAATGGTGTTGTGTCTGGATACCACACCTTCTGTGTCAAATGCCATGCAAACTCAAACAATGTAGCACAGTGACACACTACACTCATACACTCTGAAATCACTCTTACTCATAACCTCATTCACCAACATGTTTCTTTCCTTACACAACTGAAAAAAAGAACAAATCAAAAGGAAATTTGTCAGGGTCTAGATGTAGTCCACAATAAGTACTAACATAAGAATGTAGAACATACCACAGAACTAAGTTCTGCACAATATATATGAAACACAACTCAAACTGTATACATGCTAAAATAATGCGGGAATCAAATAGTAAATTGATCTTGATCCACTCTGCACAAGATCCTTCATTAGACCAGTGGTGGAGAGCCCGTCACTGGTTCTCCTGTGGGTCTACAGGCAACAAAACATTCCCTGAAAAGGTGAACAGACATTGGTATAAGTGACCATATCTCAAACAAGTAGGATCTCTTAGTGAGCAAAGGCAAGACACCCAATTGTTTAAATCAAAAAATGGGCGCCACTTCAAATAGAACTTATCATAGTCCTATTGCCAGACACAATGAACAGACGAACACGGGTATCACAGAGGGAAAATATAAGGTGGCTGAACTCATATCCACATGAGTCTGCTAAATCCTAGTTTGGGGAAAGGAAACCAAAAAAGTATAGCGTAGTGGAGGAGCTTTTCTTATTTAGCTAGATTTCCAGAGATGAAGAACTAAGGGTTAGAGTGAGATTAGGACTAAATTCTCAAGATGATGCAACCTGCTATGTAGCGTTCCCAGCTAGTAAGGAAGAGATGCTTACCTAATGGTAGGGTAGTCTTTACACGAGGTGTGAGTATATGACGATATTCTCAGCAGGCCATTGGTTTCAATTGGAACAGCTGTCTGTCAGGACACACCACAGATGCATAAGGGACGTCGCCTCAGAGCTTGATAGTTACCGAGCATACATAGCTAAAACATGAGCATGGGTATCATTAGAACAAGACTATTATACAGGTAGACCAGGCATTAGTCCAAGTGAAAGAATATCCAGGCTAGAGATCCAGTACCTAATATAAACAAATCGGGAAGTTACAACTTGCTGTCTACCCATCCTGCTACGTATTTATTCTATTACGAGCAATACGATTACTGTCCGTGACGGCTTAAGGTAAATATTTACACTGTATGGAAAGTGTCCACTTTTGTATGTCAAACCATACTCTTTCAGCCCTAGTCTAAGCAAAGAAGAGAAAGGTCCAACATCTCTGGGCTGTCCATGTTATCCCCGTGGTGTTAGTGGGCATGAGATAGACCCAGTGCCGTGCATAAATAAATAAAACACAATACCTGCTCGTTTGTAGCTGGCAGTGTATTACTCGTTGCTCGGGAGCAACAGGCAGGGCTTGAGAAAATGCACCAGATGCCCAGCGTGGCCGGAGTGTGAGTCTGGGTCCCTCCAGTATATGTAATAGCACTATCCCAATCATGAAGTCTCATCAATAGTCTACTGCAATGATTACTGCAGTAATGTCTATTCAATGCCTTGTACTTGTCCTAACTGAAAAATGCTCAGTATTCATGAGGTTTACTGAGTGCTCAAATTACCTCTTCCGCAATAAGTGTCTTTTGGCCCTAGATTTCGCTCAGTGCATGCTTCAATTTCCATAGTTAGAATTATAAGGCATGGTCAGGCCGCAACCTTTGGTCATCTCTGGAGACACTGTGGCATCTCATGCCATACAAGGATCCTGGCCTGAGCCCATGTTGTGAGGCTGTGACTTCACAGAGCTCCCATTGTGATCCTTAACTGATCCTTTTGTTTGACGGTTGTAGATAACTCTGGCCATACACAAGAACATCAACTTGCAGGGTAAACCAGCGCCCTGCTGTGAGTCATCGCCCCGGTCAAAGGCGAACTGATGTGCTGTAGTGTTTGCTGCTGGAAACCCCAACCTGTGTGGAGGATGATGGCAGCTGGGCCTGCTTTGCAGTGAATAGGGGGAGGAGCGGTGGAGACGCGACCACGCTGTAACAACACTCCTTGCGCAACCTGTGTGCTGGTTAATTTCTGAGAGCTGCGTGGGTCGCCGGGCGACTGGCTAGCGGAGATCATATGCAGGACTGAGACACATACTGTACCCTAGCCTGAGTGCTGCCCGGACCACGTAATTAACAGATTGGCGCCCATGGGTGCCTGATTTGAGTGGCGGTTAGCAGACCCGAGAAGAGTGATTGTGCACTTGCCCACTAACGAAGATCATTATGGGAGCCTGGAGAGGAGAAGAGGCTCACAAGTGAGATGCCTGGTGCTTTAGGTGTGGCCTGGGGTGCAAGAGGACGAGGGATAGCCAATCTTGCTTGAATGACCTGCAGCGCCGAGAGCGGGCTCTGCAAAGGACTAGGATGGTGCTGCCATGCTGCAGACTTAGCTGTTGAGGGATTGGGGTCCCCGCCCCCTGTGAACACACTCCCACTCAACCCAAAATGCCCTGCAGTGTCTGGGGCGGGAGGCAATTTATCTGTGGCTCCGTCGTGGCCCATAACACATTGTAGGAGTGTTGTGTACTGGCTGGGGAGACCTGGCACTTGGTGACTCTGCAGACACTTTGCCTCTCTTCTGCCAGGACTGTAGGGGATGCGAGTGCAATCCTGGTGGCAGCGGAACACACTGTTGGCATGCGGTACTGATCCTGGGTGCCTTTGTTGCATTGTGGGCACAAAAGGTAGGAGAGGGACCTAAATACTTGCTCTCCCCCTGGTGTGATGACTGGTCCCACTGGAGGCACATTTACTGAGTGCTCGGTGAGAGGCGAGTGCCATTGATCTAAGTCTAGGGTCTCACTGTGTGCACGTCAGTTGTCCTGGACTGGCCATTTTATGAGGGTGGCTGCTTGTGCTGTTGCAAAGGTGTGCAGGTGCAGGAGAAAAGATTTGGAGAGGTGGAACACTGCCTTGAAGCTGTGGGCTGAAGACGCAAACGGTAGGGCCTGTCGTAATAATGTAAGGCTGCTCCGGCGTCCGGAGGGCCTCGAGGGCTCAAATACCACCCAGTATGTTGAGAACATATTACTGCAAGAAATAGGACCTGGGAACTTTTCACAAGGATTCGCAGTCCAGCGTGCTCACCACTCGCTGCAGAAAAAGTCCCCACCGGGATCCCACCCCAACCTGTTATTGCCAAGATTTTGAACTTTCAGGATAGGGAAGTGATACTGAAACACTCCAGGGAACGTGGTGAGATCCAGAGGGACAACTACAAAATCGCCATTTATCCAGATTACACACCGGTGGTCCACAGGCCAGGAACTCTTTTATGCCAGTCAAAGTGAGTCTCAGGCACCTAAATGTCAAATATATGCGTGTGTACCCTGTCAGGCTCAAAATCATTTATAAAGGCAGGGTGCACTTCCTCGAAACCTCTGCAGCAACTAATATGTGGCTGGAACACAACAACCTGGCTAGCAGGGAGGAAACTAATGCTTGACTTAGTTGGCATCACTATTGAGGTGAGTTACATGATTTTGGGGTGGACACACCCTGACATCCCATGTAATATGAGCTACGGTAGACATGCATGTAAGAAATGGCTGGGTGGGGGGGTTCACAGCTCCGTCCCACTGATTTAGTTGATGGAATGGGGCACCCCGGGTGTCTGCTTATGTTCCTTTTTGCTGTGCCGAATGTGATACGCAAAGTCTATTTCCGATTGAACAAATTGCTCTTGCATATGATGGGGGCAATGTTTGACCACCCAACACTGGCCTTGCAGGTCTGCTCCACACATAGGTTGGTGTTGGCTTGTTGCTAACTCTCACTACTCAACAAACAATGGCCTGGACAGGCCCCAGAGGTACGAGTGGGTCTGAGCACAGTGCATACCATGCAGTTGCTGGGCAAACAAATATTGTTTGCTTTGTGTTGTTATTGGATTCACTTACTCCACGCATTTTGGTTTATGATATGATATGATATGATATGATATGATAGGCTATTTATAACGCGCTTAATACCCAGAGGTTTCTTAGCGTGTACCCAGGGATCAAACCTGTGTTGCTCTGTGTCGTCTTGCTTCCAAGGCGAGCATGTTGCCCCTGAGCTATCCTTCCGTTTACATGTTGCTGATAAAGTTTATCTGGTCGGGTTCAATGTGGGCGAATGGTCGTTGGAGCTGGATGCATGATCTGGGGTCAGCTGTGAAAAGATGGGGGGTGGCTGATTTCGTGCAGAGACTGGTGTGTAGACATCTGAATTATGACCCCAATTAAAGTACTGACTTGGAACGTGGGGGGGCTGGGCACGTACCTACGTAGGAATAGGGTAAAATCTTTCCTGAAATGTAAGAAGATAACCATTGCCCTATTACAGCAGACCACCTGACGGATGATTAACTAGAGGGGGTCTGGGAGCACTGGGGGGTGAGGGGGTATGGGGCAGCATACTCTAAATATGCTAGAGGGGTGTTCGCGTGGCTAGATGACTCTCTGTCGTTCCACCTGCTGGAGGTGGATGCGGACGAGGTAGGGAGGTACCTCATCCTGCAGGGCTACATAGACCACGTTGAGGTGTGCATAGTTAATTCTTATTTCCCGAACCGCACCATTCCATCCAATATTTGTGCACTCTGTGCTCGGGTTGCACATCTCTGGGAGTGCTTTTTCCTGTGTGGAGGGGATTTTAATTGCAATAGAGATCCTGTGCTTGATAGATCCTCTCCCCCGCAGGGCGGACTATTGCTAATGTCTGCCACCCTCAATACCGTGCTGATCAACCTAGATTTGGTGGACGTTTGGAGTGAACAGAATCCTGAGAGTAGGGGTTACTCTTTTTACTCTTCACCCCATGCCTTGCTCACCAGGATTGATTACATCTTTGTTGGGCAGGAACAGGCTGTTGATATATGTGGTGCAGAATACCTAGGTCAAACAATATCGGATCACTCCCCTTTAGTGGTAGCATGGAATCTGAGAAGCCCTAGGCCCCCCATCCCAATGTGGTGCATGCCAGTAGATGCCTTGACTGACCACATTTTCAGGGATAGGCTACAGACGACACTGGTTGAACTTTTAGAACATAATGTGGGCAGTGTAAAGGAGTGGGATACTGCGTGGGAAGCCCTGAAAGTGGTGGTCAGGGGAGATGTTTTAGCCAGTGCTGGGGGTATCCGTAGAATGCTGAGGGCAGAACTGGAAATGCTCGAGTATGAAATCCGAGACTTGGAGGCACGGAACGCGGGTCTGCAGCCATGTGAGGAGAGGTTGGCCCAAACCGGTATCGCTGCATTGAGGCATGAGAAAGGTTATCTAAATTCGATTATACTGCAAGAACTACCAGGGCACGTGCAGAGGGAGATAGACCTGGAAGGCTTTTATCGTGGCTCTGTAGGAAGGAACAACCTAGACACTTGACCACCGAGCTAAGAGAGGAGAATGGGAGCATATGCAGGACACAACTTGAAATTAATAACATTTTAGCCAAGTACTACACCCAATTATATAGTCATGATGTCCCATTTCCCTAGAAGATGTGACGGATGCTCTCTCATTAATTGAGCTTCCCAAACAAGAGGTTGCGCAGCAGGCCGCATTAGAACAGACCATCAGTGTGAAAGAAGTGCATGATGTGATTGCTTCACTAGCCACTTGCAAAATACAAATGAATTTTATAAAACATACAATTCGGCAGTGGCCAAAGTGCTGCTCAGGGTCTTCAACGAAGCTTACTCCAAAGGTGTACTCCCAGTAAGCATGTGGGAAACCTCTGTGGTCCCAATTCCTAAGCCAGGGAAGCCCACTGATAGATGCAAATATTACCGGCCCCTTGTGATGCTCAATTATGACATGAAAATATTGACCACAATACTGGCAGTGCGGCTTCACAAAGTGATAGCGGGTCTGATATATAGTGATCAAACTGACTTATCGCTGGCTGAAGCACCGCTCTGAATTTGCGCCGACTACAATACATTATTGCGCAGATTACCGATCGCTCTGAGACGTGCATGGTGGTATCACTAGATGCGATTAAAGCTTTTGATTCACTTTATTGGGAATGTCCGTTTGCAGTACTGTAGGGTTTGGGGTTTAGCGAAAAGTTCATATGTTGGGTAAAGATCCAATACTCATCGCCGACTGCCAGAGTCAGATCTGGGAGACAGGTGTCTGTGGCATGGGACATACAGAGGGGAAGGCGCCAGGGTTGCCCACTATCACCCATGTTGTATGTAGTGGCATTGGAGCCTTGGCGGTTTACCTATGACAAGAATTCCTAGAGGCAGGCATTTGGGTTGGTGGCACTAGACACTTACTGTCATTGTATGCCATTGACATTCTGCTCTATATAGGGGAACCACAACACAATCTGCCAATGGTCATGGAAGTACTGGACAACTTTGTTAAACTGTCTGGGATATCTTTCAGCAGGGATAAGTCTTGCCTATTCCCACTGGCCGGGCTTCGTGGGGGAGAGGGGGATGCTTTGCCACAATTGGGGCTTCATGGAATGTGAGTTCATTCAGATATTTAGGGGTACACATAATGCATACACCAGAAGACATGCACATGCGAAACACAGTTGCGGTGGTGAAGGGACTGAGAGGGTCAATGTCATCTGGTCTAGGCTTCCACTGTCACTGATATGTAGGGTAGCGATTATAAAAATGATTGCTCTACCTAGATTTTTGTACTTCTTCATCAACATTCATCGCTATATTAACGCCTCCTTCTTCCGCTTACAGGGCTCATTGATCAGGATATTTCTATGGGGCTCATCCTGTCACAAGATTGCCCTTGCAACCCTGTGCCTGCCTTATAATGAGGGTGGTGTGCAACTCCCGAATCTGGAATGTTATTATCTGGCAGCGCAACTTAGTTTTATAATGAAATGGCTATCAGACAACGTAACCTCAGAGTCGCTATTGCTACAGCAGTTGACGTTCCCTGCCCACCTTAAATACATTCTATGACTGCTGCTGACACTGAGCTGCCTGGAATCTACACCCTCATTAGTTAGCCTGGTCAGGAAGGTGTGGCTTAGAACGCTGAAACAATAGAAGATTTACTGCTCTTACTCACCCGAGGTTGTGATAGTGGTGGATGTATAGAGGAACAGGGAGGATCTTGCAGTGGCACATCGCTGGGAGTGCTGGGGTGTCTCTACTTGGGGCAACTTGTTTGAAAACGGTAAATTTAAAGAATTAGATACCATAACAGAGCAAACTGGGATGCTGTTACGCTCTCCTGGTATCCACGGGGGCACTACACGACACTGGATGGAGGTCTAAGCGCTATCCCAGACCCCACTCTGCTTGGCTATGTGCCAGACGTTGGGTAGCGCCTATAACAGGAGAATGGAGGGTTAAGATACTGGTTCTGTGATGGGTGGACTCCCACTTCCCTCTTGTCCAAATCCCCTCCCTTGGGGTTATTGCTTTTGTGCATTGAACTTTCCATCCTGCATCTCTGTGCAGGGGCACGTGGACCTAGTTGCTTCACTGGTCCGTGTGCCCTTATGTCGGGTCCAGACCGGCTGTGACTCCAACTCTGCTTGCTGTCTTCCAGGTGAGTTATAACGTCTTTTCTGTCTTTATTCTGTCTCTTTCTTTCCTCCATTTTCTGTCTTCTCAGGGTCTTGCTCCACTACGCTGTTCCCTAACAATGTCTCTTTTTGTTTTCACAGGGATGGTTGTGATCTCGGAGTTGCTGCATTGATGGTGAAGACCACTGTGAGTTATTGATGCGCGCAGCACTGCGCTGTTTATTGGTGTTAATTGCTAACCTGTGTTCTCTTCTCTTTGTACAGGTTGCGATGATGTTCCGGAGTGATGAGCGATGGAAGCGCTGCTTGCCCAGGTGAGTGATTTGTTAA
Organism: Ambystoma mexicanum; assembly: GCF_040938575.1. Taxonomy (NCBI): domain Eukaryota; kingdom Metazoa; phylum Chordata; class Amphibia; order Caudata; family Ambystomatidae; genus Ambystoma; species Ambystoma mexicanum. The sequence goes on along the minus strand of NC_090924.1, from coordinate 827,655,236 downwards.
TGCTGACCTTGCTCCTTCTCCCTTGCAGGTTGCGGTGAAACGCAGAGATGGGTGAGGTAAGAGAAGCGCAGGTTGCTGTCAGGACTCGCTGCTTGCCCAGGTGAGAATTGTTATTAATGCTGTCCTTGTTTCTTTACCTTTGCAGGTTGCGGGAGATGGGCGAGGTAAGCGAAGCGCAGGATGGATTCAAGACTGGTTACTTCACAGGTAAGTGTTCTTGCTCGCTAATGCTGTTTTTGTTCTTCCAGTTTATTGATGGAATCCGGATCTAGGGCTTCAGGATCGGGCCGCCGGAGACGCAGATGAGCAGGAGCTGGACATGGTGAGCGTTACGCTGCAGGAGTGCAGAATAATGCGAAGCGTGTTCTGCTGTTTGGGTGTGGCTTAAATAGCCCAGGTTAAGTAGTTCCAGGCTAAGTAGTTCCAGGCCCAGCCACACCCAAAACACTAGACCGCATGACTTGATTCTAAAGAACTGAGCTGTGTAATAGGTCTCCATGTTGGATTAAGGTCCAAAACTGGTATTGCTTTATTCCTGATAATGACTCCAAGTATTTTCTGATGGAGTTTTAAGGCCCTTGAGGCCAGTATGAAGGGCTTTAGCCCCACTGCTGCCAGGGGGCTGTTATACCTGAGGAGGTCAGGGGCATGGATCGGGACAGCACTCCCCCCTAATGCCCCTCTCAAGGTATTTCCTCCGTTCGGCCCTGGTTTGGTCGGATGGTTCCGATCAAATCGTCTTACCAGGCGTGGCGCATCGACGTACTCACTAGGCCCCCATGTCCTGTGCTGAGAGGCGTATCCCTTCCAGTCCACTAAGTAATTTAACTTGGACCCGGTTGAGTTTAGAATCTAGGATGTCCTTGACTTCGAATTCGGGTTCTCCGTTAATCAGTACCGGATTTGGTGGGGTTTTGACCTGAGTTCCAGGCTGAACAGGTTTTAAGAGTGACACGTGGAATACGGGATGGATCTGCATATTTGGTGGTAAAGCTAGTTTTACTTCCACAGGTTTTATAATAGCCTTGATGGTATAGGGCCCTAGATATCTGGGATGAAATGTTCGAGTTCCTCTTATGGGCACATGCCGAGACGCCAACCAGACTTCATCTCCGACTTGGTAGTCTGGGGCTTTTCTTCGGTGTTGATCAGAGAATATTTTCTGTCTTTCTTTGGCTTGGATCAAGTGTGCTGCTGCCTTTTTGAAGGCTTGAGTGATGCTCGTATGTAAAGTCTTCAGCGTGAGTATTTCCAAGGCCATGGGGGTATCTAATTCAGAAGTACATGGGTGCCGTCCATATACGGTATAGAATGGACTCTGTCCGGTACTGGTGTGCAGCGAGTTGTTGTAGGCATATTTGGCTATCCACAGCACATCCTTCCAGCTTTCTTCCACTTGATGTAACATGCACCGTAGGTATTGCTCTAGTGTCTGATTCGTTCGCTCCGTTTGGCCATCAGTTTGGGGATGGTGACTAGTGGACAGACGAATATCGATTTGAGCAATTGCACAACTCTTCCTCCAGAAGTTAGACATAAACTGACTCCCTTGGTCAGAAATCAGGACAGAGGGGAAACCATGTAATCGTACAATTTGCTCTAAAAACACCTTTGCCAGACTGGATGTGTTTGGTAGACCCTTAAGCAGAATGAAATGGGCGATTTTAGAGAACAGGTCAACAACCGCTAGGATAGTGTTGAACCCTTGACAGGGAGGCAGATCTGTGATGAAATCGAGGGAGAGTGTTTGCCAAGGTGCAGGTGGAATTTCCAGGGGTTGAGGAAGGCCAGCAGGTCTTTGTTTCTGGGATTTATTCTGTGTACAAATGCCACATGACAGAATAAACTGCGTAATGTCCTTTTACCAGGTCGGCCACAAATAATTTCTTTTCACCTTGGCTAGGGTCTTGGCAATTCCTGGATGTCCTATCAAGGGGTCGTGATAACCAGAAATGACTTGTTCGTGTAGTGTCTTATTTGGTAGATATAAATGCCCTCTGAAATACGGGAGTTGGTTCTTTGTTGTGTAATGTTCACCTTGAGTGGTCCAGTTTTGTAGAGCCTCGGTGTTCATTAGGTGCCGAATTTCCTTTTGGAGTTCGTCCAGAGATAACGTTGTTGTAAGTCCTAGTAGTTTGTCACCTGGAATAATGGAATAATGGCCCCCGGATCTGGGGTTGAATATGCGTTCTCATCAATACCCATGCGGGGTAGGGCATCGGCTTTTCCGTTCTGGACTCCAGGTCGGTACGTGATTATGTAATCATATTCTGCAAAAAATAAAGCCCATTGGAGTTGACGGGATGATTGAGCCTTTGCCGTCTTGAGGTATGGTATGTTACGATGGTCAGTAATTACTGTGATGGTATGTCTGGCACCTAGGAGGTAATGCCGCCAAGCCTTAAAGGCTGTCTTGATCGCTAGGAATTCCTTGTCTGTTATTGCGTAGTTAAGTTCAGGTGTTGTAAATTTTTGCGAACAAAAGGCCACGGGATGTAACTGGCCTGTTTCCGGATCCCTGTGGGAAAGACCAGCCCACATTCCCATGCTGGAGGCATCTGTTTCCACTACATATGGGAGATCTGGGCAGGGGTGTTGTAGCACTTGGGCTGAGGTAAATCTTTTCCTGAGCTCCTGGAAGGCCTTCTCCGCCTCTTCTGTCCATTGGAACAGTTTGTTGTTTTTTCGTAATAAAGAAGTGATCGGGTGCACAATCTGGGAGAAACCCAGGATGAATCGGTGATGAAAGTTTGCAAAGCCTAGCATACTTTGGTCACCTTTGACTGAAGACAGTGATGGCCAGCTAAGGATGGTGTCTACTTTGTGCATATCCATCTAGACGCCTCTGGGAGTGAGGACAAAACTAAGGAACTCGACTTCGGTGACATGGAAGGAGCATTTTTCAAGTTTGGCGTATAGCTGGTGCTGTCAGAGTTTTGCAAGGACGGAGCGAACGTGCCTGACATGCTCCTGTCCTCTTTAGAAGAGGAGTACACCAAGATGTTGTTGATGCAAACTAGGGCACATACGTCGATCAATTCCCGTAGTACATCATTCATGAAGTAGTGGAATGCGGCGGGTGCGTTGCAAAGCCCAAAGGGCATCACCTCATATTCGTACAGCCCATACTTAGAACAAAAGGCGGTCTTCCATTCATCTTCTTTCTTTACACGCATGCAATGGTTTGCCCCCCTGAGGTCCAATTTGGTGTAAATGTGGGCATCCTTGACTTGGTCCAGCAGTTCTGGGATAAGGGGTAGAGGATAACGGTTTCTAACTGTTACCTGCTTTAGTGCTTGGTAGTTGATGCACGTTCTCAAGTCCCCCTCCTTATTGGGTACAAAGAATAGGGGCGAGGCTGTCTGGGATTTAGACGGGCGGATAAAACCGTTTGCCAGGTATTGATCCAGATATGATTTCAAGTGGAGATTTTCAGGCTCGGTGAGTGCATAAATTCGACTACACGGGATTTGTGCACCAGGTACGAGGTCGATATGACAGTCATATGGCCTGTGAGCGGGTAAGGTATTAGCCTGTTCTTTTTGGAAAACGTCTTTGAAATCGCGTACCAACGCCTCTTTATCTTGGACAGGTGTATCTGGGTCAGACGATGTCATTTCCAGCTGGTAGCAGGCATGAGCAGACTCATTAGAGAAGGCTAATTTCTTGGCTCGCCAGTTGATGTTAGGATTGTCAGCCACCAACCACACCATCCCTAGAATCACCCGGAACTGAGGGGCCTTGATAAGGTCGAAGGCAATGGCTTTGCGATGTCCGTCTTGGCACAGAAGGGTCAATTCTGCTGTGCGCTGAGTTACAGGACCAGAAGCTATCTCCGTGCTGTCGACAGTGGTGACCTTCTCAGTTGTCGTTTTCTGACAGAGGGGAAGCCCCATCCTTGTTGCCAGGCCTTGGTCTATGTAGTTACCAATGGCTCTGCTGTCTATGTATGCCTCCACAGCATGCATCCGAGACGGTTGTTGGTGACTGATCAAAATCACAGGCAGGGCAAGGTGTGAGGTCTGTGGCTCTTTTCCTTCACTCGACAAATGGACCTCTACGATTGCCAGGCCTGGAAGGTTTCCGACTCTTGTTCTCCTCCTTCTTTCTCTGTAGGCCAACTGTTCTCCTAGGGGGTTTTACGGGACATTCTCTGAGGAAGTGACCTGATTTTCCGCAGTACAGGCATAATTGCTGTTGTCTCCTTGTGTCTCTTTCGGCCTTGGTTAATGGGCTCTGTACCCACCAATTCGCATGAGTTCCAAAGTGTTTTTTGATGAACGCGGACTGTTCGCCTTTGAGCGTACATACACAGTCCGATTCTCACGAAGCACTGCGCTGTTTATTGGTGTTCATTGCTAACCTGTGTTCTCTTCTCTTTGTACAGGTTGCGGTGATGTTCCGGGGTGATGAGCGATCGAAGGCCTGCTTGCCCAGGTAAGTGCTTTGTTAATGCTGACCTTGTTCCTTTTCCCTTGCAGGTTGCAGTGAAACCCGGAGATGGACGAGGTAAGGGAAGCATAGGGTGCTGCCAGGACTCGCTGCTTGCCCAGGTGAGAATTGTGATTAATGATGTCCTTGTTTCTTTACCTTTGCAGGTTGCGGCAAACTCCGGAGATGGGCAAGGTAAGTGAAGCGGAGGATGGATTCAAGACCAGTTACTTCACAGGTAAGTGTTCTTGTTCGCTAATGCTGTTCTTGTTCTTCCAGGTTATTAATGGAATCCGGATCTAGGGCTTCAAGATCGGGCCGCCGGAGAAGCAGATGAGCAGGAGCTGGACACGGTGAGCGTTACGCTGCAGAAGTGCAGAATAACGCGAAGTGTGTTCTGCTGTTTGGGTGTGGTTTAAATAGCCCATGTAAAGTAGTTCCAGTTCAAGTAGTTCCAGGCCCAGCCACACCCAAAACACTAGATCGCATAGCTTGGTTCTAAAGAACTGAGCTGTGTAATAGGCCTCCATGTTCGATTAAGGTCCAAAACTGGTATTGCTTTATTCCTGATAATGAGCCTGGTGCCAAATGCGACAAGACTGACTCCATGTATGTTTCTGGTGGAGTTTTAAGGCCCTTGGGGCCAGTGTGAAGGGCTTTAGCCCCATTGCTACCAGGGGGCTGTTATACCTGAGGGGGTCAGGGGCATGGATCGTGACAGCTGCCCAGCGGACAATTCTTGCGATATATGAGAAAAATGGGGGTGACTAAATGTAAATGGGCTTGTGGTCTGAAGAACCAGAGGCAACTCCACTATTAGCTTTAATGTACACCGTGGAGGAAGGCTGGCAACCGATGTCCAGACTATATGGTAGTTTAACTAACAGACCTAACCCTCAGAGCTCCAAGTTGAAATTGTGCTGGGAATCCGACCTGGGAGTGGAGATTGGGGAGCGGGAGTGGGAGCGTATACTTAGTTTCCCTACAATATGCTTGCAACTAATGCATAAAGGTTTTTCTTTGTACTAATGTATGCTTACAAATTCCAATAAACAAAATTTTAAATAAATCTTAGGCCATACAAGAGTCTTGAGCTGGCATGATGATGACCACTGCATTTCTTGGACAGTTACATGTCGATCAGCACTTTGAACAAGCACATATCCAATCCAAGACCATTTATTTATTTTATTTTGTCATTTGCATAGCGCACACAACCCAGACCATCTCTCACAAGCCCCTTGCTCTGACGAATGGTGCATTTCATACAATGGGCTAAACGGTAAAGGAAGCAATAGAAGTATTTTCATGGCAATGTTCTCAGTCTACTTCTTTTTTATCATTGTTCCGCATCCTCTTGTTTTCTAAGTCTGTCGTTTGTTAACCTTTCAGGATATTTGGCCTGTCTCACTCTGTTCCTGATCTTTATTCCAATAATGGCCTTAGCATAGTCAACGTAGAGTCTTTGGGTTGACTCACTGATTGCTGGCGTGCTGGTGGATAGACAGTCTTTCATCACTGTCAACTGCTTCAAAAACCCCAACGTCCGCTGAGCATAAACGGTGCCAACATAGAGTCTTTGGGTTGACTCACTGATTGCTGTCTTGCTGGTGGAGAGACAGTCTTTCATCACTGTCAACTGCTTCAAAACCCCAACGTCCGCAGTCCGGATGCAAAGCCAATGTAGAGTCTTTGGGTCTTCCGGGCGGCTGGGCGTCCGAGAGCCCAGACCTCTAATCTCTAGCTTTTTTTCTGCCTCTTTTTCTTTTTGCCTCCCGTGTCACGTGTCCTCTTCATCAGCAAACTGCAATGGACCACTACGGCATGATGGTCCCATTACCAGCCACAGGACCCTTAACCTGACAGAAGCTACAGCATCAACGTTGGTCCGATCCAGAAGCTGAAGCCAACATGCAATGCTTTCAAGGTGAGTGTCAAGCTGAGCGTGCTTATGCTTGTGAAAACTGTGAGCTGCGTTTGCAACCAAATAAATGTATATTTGAATTTGAATAAAGTTATGCTGCGCCCTGCAGTGGCACATGAACACGATGACGAACGTTAATGTTCTTGTAGTCAGCCCCATGTAAACACTGCGAACACTGTCGAGTCAGTATTTACACATAAAAACTGCTTGTTGGCTATTCAATCGGATTTAGCTTCTGCACAAATAAGCCAGTGCGAGGAAGCGAGCGATGAAAATATAGCCATTGCCCAAAAAACAATCACTGACGCTGAATTGCTTGACATAACACAGTAAACTGAGGGAATGTGTGCGCCTCGGCAAGAGTGGATTTCTGCCAATGATAGTCAAACTATTCAAATTTCGATTCACCGCAGCCGGTGCACCCTGAGATTCGTCTAGAAAGCATTGAGACAGCATCTGCAACTGAGTCCGAGATGAAGGACACAAATCTCTCAAATGAGCGCTGCTCTCCCAATGTTGATAGGCCTAACGACAAGTTCATCAGAACAGATGAAGTTTGTGCTGCTGGAGCCCTACACTTAGACATGCCTTCTCTCAAAAATAATTCAACAAGTTCACACTAAGCAGCACACCTGCAACTGACGAGGTGCTTCTGATACAGCAAAGAAAAGCATCACACCAGACAGCATTGTCAGCATCCTCAGTAAAGGATAATGAACATAACCTCTCATGGCGCAGCCCAGTCAAAGCGAGGAATAAGCATGATGTGGTTTTCCACTTTAACTTATACAAAGGGATAATTAAAACAAATAATGATGACACGTCCCACATTGGTTAAGCAGCAGCTGCGGCCCGAGAGGCTCGTTTGGTAGAACACCATAACGCTGATTTCCTAAAATTAAGAAAGAAGCTTGAAGACACAAGTGCTTGACCGATGCATAGTTCAGCGAACAAAATCAACAGCAGCATAAGCAATTGTCCAGTTGAGCAAACTCCTGGACATTTAAATGTGGACTTAAAATCTGGCCTGAAGGCGAACTCCATTCGCACCCAAGATGACTGCCCCAGCACTCCAGTTCTATGCATTACTTCTCGGCTTGTGCACAAGGCAAGTAAGGTGCATCCTGAGGCATCGTTAGAAGAAAGGAGTGTTAATATCGGCCGCACGGGAAACGACAATTGTTTCACTACTGACGATGCCAGTTGAATTTCGAACAATTCAAGACTACACGGTACAGAAAGACAACAAACAAACAGCACCTATCAGTAGCAGCCAGTCTTCAGATTTATAACAATGTGATGGCAGCAACCTCATCTTCCATGATTCCTTTTGTGAAACTCTACGAATCCCTAAATGATGCGATAAAATACCTGAATACTCTATTGGCCTTGATCAATACTGCAGTCAGTGCTTTGGAAGCCGAAAACGCCACAAAATGGCAACAGAGAATGAGACTCAGCATAAAAATTAGAACTTATTGACACCGTGTCAGATTGCACAAAATGGCTAAGACATAATCCACCTAAAGAAATGACCATTGCCGAATCTAGTAGGTGTCCGTGCAAAAATAAGCTTGCTTCTGGACAACAGCCTCCATCTCTCGCTAAACAATGTCTGCAAGACAAAGTGATCTGTGAGGAAGACCCAAGTCAAGAAACTCCAAAAACGATTAAGCAAAATATGAGACCAGCCAAGAATCCCAATTCAAGTGATCTTACTTTACCAGTTGCGTCGACAAGTGCTAAATCATCAATCCCCTTGCCAATTAAGTTCTTCAATGCCAACAACATGCAAGAGAACAGTACTAACCTCTTCACATTTAAACCTGGCATGGTGTGCTATCAAAAAGCCTCAAGTTTATGCCCTGAGGTAAAGGACTCTAGATCTGTGTCCACTTCAAATGCGGGTTCGGCATTGGGCATTAAAAGTGCCATCTTTGACATCTTTTGCGAGACAAAGAAACCGTTGATTGACTTAATGATTGAAATTTCTAAACAAAAAGTCTTTGAAAAAACCTCAACGACAAAATGAGGATCAAGGAAATATAGTAAACCTAGTGGCACCAAGAGGTTTACACTGAATCTTTCAACTCCTCCTCTGACTTCAAAATTTGAACAACAAAAACAAAAGAGCCACAGACAAGAAATTCCAGCCTCCAGTATTAGTAGCAAAAATGTGAGCGGGGTCCCAACAATAAGTGGCAACGCCAACCAACGGCAGAGGATAGATGCCGATGAAGCAGAAGACAAAGTCTCTTTTACATCGGAAGACCTCGCCAACTTCTCAATTTATTCAATTGATGTCGAGGAGATTGAAGTCTCGGACAAGGCTGTTGCGAGGAAAGTTGTCAAAGATGACAAACCCCACGATATGCAGGACACTAGTCGTAGTCCAACTGTAAGTGACTCTCTGCCTATGAGGAACATTGAAGTTGCAAAACAACATCTGGAGCGTACATTCAGTAATATTACTTCTCCTAAAATTGCCAAATCAAGCTTTACAAATGTTTCCGCCACCAGGCGACCCGTTGATGTAGGCCAAAAACTAAATCCCAAATAGACAGCTTTCCAGGTAAAAAATACAGGATGGGCTAACCAATTGAAGCGACCAGTCTCCAGAAACATTCAAGCCCAAACCAAAATAATTCAATTGGAATATGTCCTAGGTGATAAAAGTGAAGCAGACCTGAATAGGAGGAACATTATGAAACTCCTAAACTGTGTACCGTCTCTGAGGATAATACAATCAGATGACATTAACATAGTGGAGCACCTATCCGAAAGACATTCGGATTGGGTCTTACTTCATGTAGACTCACATCTAGTTGCAAGTGCTTTAAGAGCAGCCAGAAATGAGTTACTCACATTTGGCTATGAAATATCTGATGAAGAAAATAGTAGAAATAAGTCAGGTGGGAATTCACCTGGCAAATCTCCTCCTAATAACAACAAGCATTCAGCTAACGAACGATGAAGACGATCTCTTCAAGTGAATTTTGATCAAGGAAGAGCGGAACAAACCTCTGCCAGACCACCCCATGACAAATCTGGTCGCTTCACTGATTCAGCAAGATTCCTGAGGAAACACCAGTAGCATAACCAAATTTGGGATACCAAGCAGTGCTCTCTAATTACCTAGAATTCACAAGGTTTTCTTAATTTATTACAAGACAAAGAGTTAACCAGTGCAAACTACACAGTGATCTGTTTGCAAGAAACATGGATGCAAACTGTCCCGATTTGTGAAGGTTACACCGTTTTGTTAAATCCAGCGCTAAAAAACCTTTGCGATGTCCATTTTCGGGATTATTAACTTTAGTAAAGAACACTCCAGGTTGGAGTGTCTTAAAAGTTTTCAAGCCGAATGCATTTGTGCTAGGTACAATTATCCAACAAGCGCATGATTTACAGCTTATTAGAAAGCATATCCTTTTGGTAAATGTCTAAGGAATCCTGCAAAAATATTGACCAATACATTTTTGACATCAATCACAGCGCCAATAGATGCATCCATGTTGGAATACATCAATCTTTCCGTCATTGTATGCGGCGACCTCAACTATTCATGGGTAGATGAAGCTGGTCAAATTAAAGTACAAAATAATGACCCAAAGGCTGCACATGGAAAAACGTTGGAGAGACACAATGCTAAACAGGAACTGCAAAATGCTAAATGGTCAAACTAGTGGTGACATGCTGGCACGTCCCATGTGGTCCAGGAACAATTGCCACAAAACTCTTGATTACATATGGGCCTCACGCGGATTTAGAGAGAAAATAAACAACCTTGCTGTTCGTAACATGACCAACAGTGACCACGATGCTGTAACGATGAGTTGGTAAACAAAGGTGCATCTATCGCTTGAAAAAGTTAACTACACAGCAAAATTAGAAGTAAATCAAGGCTTAAACTGACTAAGACTGAGACCACAGCAGATCACAGAGCTAATAAATAAGCTTGAAAATTATACTGACAGTTGTGAGAACGCAGCCGATTATGCGCCACTGCTGGCTCAGTTCAAAACCATACGATCACGTTTAAAAAATGACCATATAAAATACAAATATCCTTGCAGTAAAATGATTCTAATTGAGAAAAAAAAGCTGTGTGATGAGCTCAAGCAACTAAAGCGCAGTTTCTCTGCTGATATCGTCTTGGAAAAGAGACAAAAGTGGTTACAGCAATACAGGTATTGGTTAATTTCGTTTAAACATCTTCACAAACAAGAATAAGCTGAAACCATGCTAAGACTCGTATGTACAAGGCAAAGTCGAGAAACCTGGGCAATCATAAATGCTGGCTCAATGATCCAAAAAGTCAACACGATGGTTGGAGTAAACAAAGCAGCTTGGATCAAACATTTTGCCGAAGTGTTCAAAGCGCCCACAGCTCAAATGCATAAGCAGTCTCAAAGTCGGACAGTTGTGTGGAAATTTGAATGGGAAAAGACTGAAATCGAGGTAGTAATTGACAAGTTAAAAAATTCTGGAGCCCCAGGCCCGACGGTCTAACCAATCTACTGTTAAAGAAACACAAACCACAGAGGGCCTCCTTCATTGGATTGTTATTTAAGAAAATGTCTCTGATCAAAACAAATTCCAAGCACTTGGCAATCGGCAGTAGCGGTGCCAATCTTCAGAAAAGGCATCCGTACTGATCCATCTAACTACTGTCCGATTGCCTTGCTCGATGTAATTGGCAAAATCTTTGCATCTTTTCTGAAACATCTGGATAAATGGGCTACAGAGGCAAAAATCATTCATGAGAGGCAAACAGGCTTCACCATAGGGGTGGGCGTAGAGTTAAATCTTTTTTTGCTCAACGTGCTGAAACTAGACACCCTGAAAAATAATAAAAAGCACCTGGCGTTTATTGACATGCGACAAGCTTTTGATTGAGTGAATAGGTCAACATTGTGGCAAAAAGTTGCAAAGATGGAATTGTCCAATTGACCTACTACAAGTCATCACACAACTCCTCTCCAACATTCCCATTCGAGTGAGACTAAATGGCAAGGGTGACCTAACTAAAAGTATTCTAACAGAACGAGGCGTCAAGCAAGGCAGCCCTCTTGCAGCACTAATTTTCAGACCATGCATTGCCGACATGCCTGACACCCGGTCCTCCATGAAAGCATTTCCTCCACGAATTAATGGTTACCAAATCAGTTGGGCAACATATGCCGACGATCTAGTTCTGGTCGATACAACGCAAATAGGCTTACAAAGCCTACTAACGAAGCTTGAGTCCTACTTAGCCGGAAATGATATGGAAGTCAATGTCGATAAGTCAAAGATTCTAGTCTTCGGCTGCAAGTTAGGAGTAAAAGGAAGAAACTTTAAATAGTACATAGCCGGGAAACAACTGGAGTGTACGCAACAGAGGAGATATCTTGGGATCATTTTTAACACCTCAATAAGAGAATGGCAGTGGACTGAAGAGCTGACTCGGAAAATGACCAATTTATCGCTACAAGGCGCCAAATTTCACCGCAAATTTGGGAAATTCACCTTCTTTCCAATAATAATGTCCTATCGCCAAAAGGTGGTAGCTGCAATCACCTTTGGAAGCGAAGTGGGATTAAATATCAATAACATTCTATGGAACCAGCTTGAAGGGAAGTTTTGGCATAAAGTTCTGAGGCAAATTGCTGCAATTCGATATGAACTGGGGTTACCATCCCTTAGTTCCACAGTTTTGTGGAAATCACTGTGGCTGCTGAGAAAGATGACGATCCAAGACTCAGCTTGTTCGTATAACATCCTAAAAGAAACTACAGACAAAATTCATCATGGTCTGTTAAAAGAATGGACAGGCAAACTAACAAATCAGCTGCAACACGTTGTTGCTAATCTCGACCTACTACACACACATCCCGGTGCAGTAAAGAAAAAAGTGATGAACAGCGACTGGGTCAACACTATACACTGTAAAGCTAGTTTGAAATCCAGACTTCATCTTGGAGTTGAATCTCGAGGGATTAAGTTTGTCCCAAGCTATTTACAAAAATCTCCATCAAGACATCATCGGGATCAATTCCTTCAGCTGAGACTGAATCAATTGCAAAGCACTGTGAATAGCTGTTGTAGATTCTGCGAGAATGAAGTCGAATCCCTGAAGCACTTGGTTGTGGAATGTTTGGCACTAATATCAGAAAGATCAATGGTTTTGGAGAGATTTGCTCCACTGAATGACAATACGGATTGGTGGCTGTGCATTCTGTCTGGAAGCAACCAGATGTTGGCATTTGCAGTTATCAATTATCTCGACAGTTTATTAAATCAAGAAACTTTGTCTGAAACCCAAACAGAGACCGAGATCATTTAGGCCATTTGGTCGTGCCCAGGCTCTCCTTTCAAATCTCTTTGATCTTCGTCCGGTGCTGCTTTAATTTTGTCAATGAGGAACTGTCACTTTTAGTTACGTGTGAAAACCCATTTCGACTTACTTGATCGAGGATGGAAAAATGTGTATTGAGATGGATGAATGTTGTTTTGTAAAAAGTTTTGGAATAAACTACACACAATTAAAAAAACAATTGCCTCATTCTTCAGGTGAGCTATTTCATGCTTGCACCTTTTGAGCAGCCACAGACCTTTGAAATTAGGGGCTGGGGAGGGAAAGGAATGCTTGCTTCCGAACCTCATTTCAGTGCCCACCTGTGGGAGCTCTGTGCTTTAGGCATAGGCCTGCGTTTACTACTGTAAAATGTTTCACCATTTTTAACCTTTACTTTTCTGGAGGGAAAACCCCTCATCTTTTCAATGGTTTAAATGCATGTCACATGTATTTCAACATAAAAGTGACTGCTTAGCACAGTGCATGTGTGTGTTGATCAGAAAGAACACCAATGATAATCGGGAGTGGCAAATCAATGAGCTTCCGGCTGTTTTGCAGGAACATTTTGTGAATATGAGTGTGCGTCTGTCATATGTGGCTGTGAGAGTTTTATCATGAATCGTTAAATACTTAATTCACATTGTGTTTGGTACAAATGTCTTTCTTTTTTTTATTAAGCAAGTCATCCTAACAATAAAGCTTATATATATATTAAGCATATATACATGTTTGGCCAGCAAAAAATGTAGCTGCCATAGTGCAATGCTGTCTAACAGCTCCAATTCACTCACACATTTGTGTGGATTAGCCAGACTGCGAGAAACAAAAATGGCAAGCACATTGAAATAAACTGCTATAAAACAGTTTCTCCCGTGAAACTCTGCTGCCATGCGTCTGGTCCTAATTGGCCTTATCGTAAATACGTCACTGTATGCAACAATACATGCTGCCAGTATTCACACTGTAAAGCACTTTGATGATGTATCACCCACAATAGATGTTAGCAGTGCCACTATAAACAGGTCCGATGCAAGGTGTGGGCTGCCTGTGCTTCTGCCCAGGGCCTCACTCTCCACTGAGCCCACTCACATCCAGAACAAAGATGATTAGGATGATGGGTCCCGAAAACCACTCCACCAGCATCTAGAATGTGATGCTCGCAAATTATTTAACAGGCCTCTATAAATTGGAAAGCTCACGCTTTGTCACTTGTGAATGGCATTAAGTTCCCCTAAATTAGCATAAATATGTCGGTGCCAACAGCTGGTGGGGGCTTCAGCAACTTTATATGGCTATGGAAATCTCTCTTTTCTCAAGACAGTTTAGCAGAGTTACAAAAAAAATCTTCAACCCCCCTTTTAAACTAATTTGTTTAATTACATTCTGTTACTTGTAGACTTCCAATCAGAATGGAGAATATAAATCTGAAGTTGCAATCTTTGCATATGTCTATAAGAATGTATGTATTTGTCAGGGTTGTTTATTATATATTTTTACCAACCAGAGATAAACATGTGTGGTCAGTCAAGAGCCTATATTGCAGACTCGGTTCACATTTCAGCTTCACCACTTAACCACTATGGCCTTGAGCAAGTCATTTTCTATTACAGTGCCTTATATTAGAAGTGATTCATGTTACAGTGCATACTTTTCATAAAAGCTAAATTCCTAGTTTCAAAAGACTATAGTGTTACTCCATATATATTAATGATAGTGACATTCGTAAGCCCGTCACAGTTATTAGTATTGTTAGTCAATTATTGTAACCTCCCATGTTGCAGAAGACAATACAAGACTAATGTTCCTCGCTGCAATGTAAATTTCTATATTGTCATTCCCATCCTGGAGATGCTTGTAGAAAACAATACACATTAGGTTTCATCCCTTACATCTTTTGCCTTTCAAACACAAGAACCGGTGCATACTGTAAATAACTTTCATGACGCTTCACCAGTATGTGCTAGCCGATGGTCATTGTACATCATGCACCTGACATACAGGATAGCATTCAAACAGGAAATCACTTATGGTGCACCCAAAATGCATGCAAGTATTGATTTGCCAATAGTGAGTCAGTAAATCACTTTCATGAAGCTGAACTCACAATACAGGCCTGCATTTCTGTAAATGCCTTGTGTTATGCCCGTCTACCCTGTCCTGCCAACACATATGCAAGCCAATTCTTGGGCAAACACACTCATTCTGTCACACACTCACAGAAACACACATATACAGGTACACCCTTGCGGGTAAACATGCTGAAACTGTTCTGCAAATGCACACGTATGGACATACATATGCACGCACACCATGACATACAAACATGGGCCCATACAAAAAAGTTTTTTTTAAACATGTCTATATGTCTTTACATGAAATTTGCTTCCATAATTAGACTTTTGTGTAATACCACTGGCACAGCGGTTCTGGATACTACCCGCTATGTAGTACTCCTAGGCAATGAGTTGACTTTACCCTGCAGGGCATGCACACCTGACACACAGGCATCCCCGTGGTGGGGGCACACGCAGTAACAGGAATGGCAGACTACAGAGTTCCTAGAAAGAACACTTTGAGACCCCTGATCCAAGATCTAGTGCTGTTGTGGCTGCAGATAGAAGGCAAACCTCACACTTTTTTCTGTTCCAATTCCTGCCTCGGAAGAGTGCTGAGGAGATAGAAGTTCCATATCCCCAGGCACTAGAACACTGCTGATTAGTAAGCTACCCTCCCTGCTAAGTCCCAGAGGTCATGTTTCCACCAATGGTAGGTATCCTGACAATTCAGCCAATCAGAGATGTGCCTGCAGAAAAAGCGTCCCCTAAGGATAATTTCTGTCACTACTAACAACTATCTTAAACAACACACAGCCCATGATGAATATGGTTGCGTGGTCACGCTATGTGTAACATAGAATAGGCCTAGCATTGTCCTTCCCGTTATATGTTCTTGCAGCACTGCCATGAAATTTGTATTGAGATGCACACATTCCAAAGCTATTTCTATCTTGTATGTAAAACCTTAAACAATCATGCATGTCTCGAGGCGGCCTGTGCCAGCGTCTATTATCCAGCATAACACAAAAAAGGGATGGCTTCTGCCTGAATTCTGTATGGTCAAGTCTGTAAGGTCTATGTATTCAATTGCCCCTCTCCCGCTTTGATTCCTCACAATCGTGGGTGCTTTCTACACCCGTTCAAAAGTCTCAAAAGGTTGATCTTATAATGGCGGTCCCGGAACCCCCAGCTTGAGCCCCAAGATACGTGAAATAGCACAGTGGCCTGCTTGCTTGACAGCGGTGGTCTTCAATTGTCATATGATGAGAACCCATATTTACCATTGTTACTTCCCGTGTCAATTTCAACTTAGAATCTCGTATGGAAGCGGCATTATCCGCCAAAGGCTGCCTCTGAAATGTTCTGCTAGTTTCTAAAAAACAAGGAAAGGTAACTTCACAATGCGGCAGGACCATTCTTTCTGAAAAAAGCATGAAAATGTAAAAGAGCGAAAAAAAAGGTAACAGAAATAAGCCAGCATGCCACAGATGTAATTCTATTTGGACGCAAATGGTGCACTCTGAATGTATTGGGTTGAAGTTTGTTTGATTGCCTTTTCCAGCTCCAGTTTCCAGAAGCAGCAATATTATGAAAGCATTTGTGCTTGCGCTTCCTGTACGGCCCTTCACTTACAAATCTGTTCTTAATTATGCTTATGAAAAGCTTCCAAATTCAAAGAGGGAGAGAATCCCACTGTGGTCACTTCCCTGCCTCCGCTCCCGTCTCCCCCTCTCTGAAAGTGTTTTGTTCCTTTCAGCCTTTTCATCTCAATCACTCTCTTCAAGTGCAAGGAATGTTTCCCATCGTGACTGCTGTTCCCCTCCAGTGGGATAGCTGGGAATCCTGATGGTAGCTGCTCATACCAGCGGGAGAAGAGCGCAGGAAAACAGGGCGGTGGGACTCATGCTGAGACTGGAAGAGTTCTAGCTTCAGAGAGGCCTGTTAGCAAAGCAGACACTCACAGCCTAGTAGCTAGAAATAAAAGACGGACTTCTACAAATCTCAAACCTGCACTACAGTGCCAAAACCTAAAAGTTTATTATTTGGTTGGCAGCATGTAGTGAGTAATAAAAGAGAGGCCCAAGCAGAATTCGAACATTCTAAGGGTACCATAAAACATGCTCAAGGAAACTTGAAGCCCAATTAAAAAGTAAATTGGCTAACCCGCCATTTTTAGCTAACTTGGAACATATGCACTCCTTCCGCTTTGCAACGAAATACGTAGAAGTCGATTTTAATGAAGTGCGGGTGACGCAGGTCAAAGTTTCCCTTTAATGTGTCAGCTCGCATTAAGTAACTGGCTCCTGAAATGAGCGTGGCATGAATACGATAATGGAATTTCCGATAATAATAATGAAACAGATTGTCCTGCCGCGAATGATGGATCTGCCCTGCGGTTCTGAGTCTGTACTGCGGCCAGAAAAAACGCAGGGACGGCCTCCCCCGGTTGCCCCAGCCGGCTGGACTGTTATCTGCTGAAAGACGAGCTTTCAGCAACCGCCCGTTATCCTGCTTCCCATGAAACACTAACCAACATGTCCGTGGCTCTGAGGAATATGTGTTTTCCGCGCCCTTTTCTAAAAGGAGACTAAACGGGAAGACTAAACAGGAAGAATTGGAAACATAGCACAAACTCTAGTCTCCAATGTCTTCTGTTAAGTTTCTGTTCAGCTTTTAAAAAACTGGTGCCTTTCATGTCTTCTGCACGGCATCATTTTTGTAAACTCAATTTGAATAGGAAAGGAATATCCATGGAAGCCATGATTGAAGTAGTTAGTATTGATTGGCCGGTTAGGAATTGAGCGTGTTATGCAGTTCCTTATGAGGTGATGAAATGAAGAAATCAATGCTGTAATGCCCCATCATATATTCAGATTGTTAGCGAGCGAGTGGGGGGTTAAAGATGGCTACTTGGAAGAGGAGCGGTAGGGCCTTGTTCAGCTTTGTGCATCGAACATTAAAGGCCATCTCCTTTACAAAGCCACAAACCTCTCCTCTAACAGAAGGCCGCATTTTGTTCGGTGCATCATATGTGCATAGGACATGATAGGAGTAGCATAATCATTAGAACAATATGGGCTCATTTGTCACAGGTCATGGCTTCATAGTACGTCTATGAATTGTGCGTTTTCTGGACCACCCATCTTTCCAGTTGCTACATGTATATATATATATATATATATATTTATGTCATGCAATTATAAACATCCCGCTGCAACAGTAGCTCACACGTTACAGGTCAGTTTCCAAAACATCATCAATTGCATCACCGCCACACGATTTGCCCCCATGGAAAGGACGTGTAGTCCCTTCTCCTCGTTCCCTTGCACCCCTTTTATGTGTTTACTTTTGTTTAAAAGCTGTTTTTAATAGCTGCCATGGAAAGGGAGAAGGTAATGTGCTAGTCACTTCTCCGGTTCCATGGCAGCCATTTTTTTTGTTTGTTTTTCTCTAGTTGAGAAATGGCTTTCACGCCGTTTCGCAACTCGAGAAAAATTACTATTACTACCCCGGTACAACATGCAGGGGTTCTAATACCAATAGAACCGTCATAGAGGGGGTATAACCGATATGGAAATGCCCCGGGGCTTACATTAAAGCCCTCAATTCACTTGGCTTGTAACTAACTCTCAACTGATAAAACATGTGCTCTATTATGCTATATTCACTACAGAAATCGCTCTCCTCTTGAGCTCATTTGCTGTGTAAATTCCTAATTTTCTCCCTCCCAGTGGCTTTCTGGTGATTTAAAAAACCTTTAATTCATTAAATCTTTGCCCTAAACCACGATCTGGGGGCAGGATATTTTAATCTTGGTTGGCCGGGGTTGTGATATCGGGGCCTAATTTCGGTTGGGTGTAGGTGTCTGTCCAAGATCAAACAACAAAACACTCTAAACAACCCATTGATTCATATATTACAGAACTCTTTGGTGTTCAGCAACAGTGCTTGACGGTTTGACAGCATAGGAAGACAAAGACAGGAGGAGAAATTGTCGAGGGACTTAAAACATATCTAAAGAAGCAAAACAAAATGTATTGGAGAGCAGAACCTGGACAGCACAACAAGCTAGAATGCCAATATCACTGAGCAAAATGCTATCCTTGAAGATTACCTAATCTGATTTAAAAAAAAAAAACAACAACAGCCAAACAGTCACCAAATACAGACTGAGGGCCTCATTACGACCCAGGCGGTAAGTTACCGCCTGGGCCGTGACTTTACCACCATGGCGTAAACTACGTTTACGCCATGGTGGTTGGCGGACTTACCGCCCCATTCCGACCTTGGCGGGGCGGTAAGTCCCCAATCCCCATTTACCCTTCCCCATTCCCATTTTTGCCCCATAGGGCATAATGGGAGTGGGGAAGGCGTTAATTACGCCACCGTAAATTACGGTGGCGTAATTAACTCCATGGTCCCTTAGCGCCATGGATTTTAACACCTGCTAAAAGCAGATGTTAAATCCGCCATGGCGCTAAGGGACCTCGTACTCAGGCGGTAAGGGTCGGCGCTGTTTACGCTGCCGTAAACCCCTTACCGCCTGGGTCGTAATGAGGCCCTGAGTGACCACAGGCTGGAAAAAGAGACCAGTTAATACAGCTCAATCAGCACCAGCGCAGCCTGACGGCTGCTTCCCCACCCTGCTATCTACCCCTCACCGTTTCCTCCCCTCCCAGCACCCCTACCCACTCACCTTATTCTTTTGGCAGCGGTGCAGCTGTCAATGCAGCCTCCGTCCTGGGCCACCATTGAAATGGAAGGGGGGCTTTGCATGGAGCCTCGCCTTCCGTCTCCACGGCGGCAATTGGTGCTAATGGTGATAACACCCAATCCCGCCCATCGGATTGGTTGATAACAGCACCAGGCCTACAATTAAGGCCCTCCCATTATAACTTGGGCCCCGGGTCATTACCACCTGGTCCGGCATGCCGGATCTGCTGTTATTGCCATAATAAGAAGCCCGGGAAGACTGCATATGCAAATAAGGTGACTAAAGAGAAGTAGAGACTGAGATAGACTTTCCCCTGCACTGTCCTGTATACAAGGCCATTCGGACACTTACCTCCCACAGTTTTGTGAGAATAAGGAAGTCTTTGCAAGTGCAGCTATGTATCATCCTGGGACAACCACAAACATTGAAGAGAAAGCAGCACAATATGTCTATTCATGTCACCAAAAAAGACACAGTGCATAAAGCCATATGAAGTTTTAGAAAAATGCTGAAAACCAAAATGATCAATACTGAATATAATGCAACATTTTTGTATCCAATTTATCAGAGGGGCAATATTTGTTTAACTTGTCATCCAATAAGGTACCTTGTATTGCATCTGGTATGCTATTGTGTAACATCATATAGGTTTCCAAACATGTCTCACAATACACATGATAGATCTGTT
The DNA here is from genome assembly GCF_040938575.1 of Ambystoma mexicanum. Lineage (NCBI taxonomy): Eukaryota > Metazoa > Chordata > Amphibia > Caudata > Ambystomatidae > Ambystoma > Ambystoma mexicanum. The sequence goes on along the minus strand of NC_090924.1, from coordinate 827,635,082 downwards.
TACATACAGACTCTGTTAAGGTTATCAGGTCAGTTCCATAGAAACATCTGTCAGGGCAGGCTTTCACACAATCAAATATGCATTCTATTTAGGTCAGAAACCCCCAGGCATACATGCATGACATGAAGAGCTGAACGTGGATAATACCATCCAACCCTTGATATTTTCAGGTACGACCTTTTTGGACCTAATCAGTGAAGTGTGGTTTGACTAAATAGGCATAGCAAAGAAGTCACCCACATTTCAGCATAGAAACACTCTTACAAAGGGAGACAAAGCAAGACCAACAAGCAATGTCAAAGCTAACATTGTGGCTTTTATGTTGGCATGAGAAACATTTCCCACAAACTGCCACGAGGATACTATCTCACAATAGCAAAATCTGGGGAATGGTGAAAGTACATAGGCATGTAATGACATTATCTGGCAAATGCTTCTGTAGTACCCATATACGAGCCAACATGGTTGGCTTTACGAACATCTTCCTGCATCACTGATCTCTTCGACTTTTATCATTTCAGTTTTCTCTTCCTGCTTTCACAGAAACCCGGATCTCCCCTCTTTACACTAGTAGCTCTAAACACTGACTCTGCTACCTTATCCCACTCTCCAAGACCTGTTGGGAAGGGCAGCTGTGTTAGCTTCCTCATCAATAAGGCCCTCCACACTGCCCCACTACCCCCCCGGAGATCAACTTTTCCTCTTTTGATCATGCCCCTGTTCAACTGCTCCCTCCTGTTCCTCTCACAGTTCTCTCTTTCTATCTACCTTGGTCCTATCAACTCATTGTTCCCTGATCTGGCACTTCTTGATTCACTTCCTGCCGACACCCTCATTGTTATGCTGGGGACTTTAACGTTCCTGAGCTCTCAGCAGCTACCTGCATTGAACTTAAATCCATCCTATCTGGCCACTCCCTCTACTCCCTCCATGACCAACCTACCCACTCTGTCTGGGATGCTCTTGACCTTGTATTTCTCTCTAATTCACTCTCCTCCTCCAACCTCTACATTGACCCTTCTCCCTCTGATCACTCCATTGTTCACTTCAACATCCTGGTCCCTCCACCTTCTTTCTACTCATTATCTCACCTCTTCAATGACTAAGAGGGAATTCAGACAGGATTCTCTTGCCCCTTACCCTGATGATGTGAGGGCCTCTCCCTGGTCTCTATAACCTATTCATGCCTCTTCCATTGACCATGTGTTCTCTGACTTTCAATATGCACTTATGAATTCATTTGGCCAACACTTTCCTGCTTACACATTCACACCTTCCATTCCCATCCTTAGTCTTGGATTGCCACTGAAATTCAGACCCTTAAAACAAACATGCATTGTGATCTACAATGCCGGCGCAAATTAGGGACAACTTCCCTACTCATGACCTACAAACTTCCTTTGATTCCTGTTGTAATGGCTTGGGGAACCTAGGGTAGAATGTGAGGGGTGTCATCTGTGAGCCAGCTATGGAATATCTGGGTGGAATGTTTGGGGGCAAAGGTACTCTTGTGTTTCAGGGAAGTCAGTTTCTTTCCCTGCCCTGGAGGTGTTGGCCCCAGTGGGGGGCTTGTCTCTAGTAGCTTAATAAAGTCTTACGAATGACCCCTGGCTCCGTGGTGGCTTTGTAATACTGGTGACGAGGAACTGAACTGAGAGCAACCCCCAAGCACAGCTTGTCTCAGCGCTGTCCCTATTTGTCTTAAGGTGATGTTGTCATTGAGGTAGTCAAAAGGAGGGCAGAGAGCATTCCACTGTCTGTGAATAATCCGCTCTTCCCATTATGACACACCGGCACGACAAGACCTTCGGTAAGGCAAGCAAATTTATGCAAGCGCTTTTCAAAGAAAACAGAGCCCAGCATGTGCAGCATGTCAGTGTTTGGCAGGATTGGTTGACAGATGCGGTGTGTTGCACTAATGGAGAAAAGCAACACTGGGCATGCTCGCCATTGGTTGGCAAGCACGAGGAAGAACTCAGTGGCCATATTGCGAGTGGCATTGGGGGTCAGCAATAACACAAATAACACACGACCTTCGATTACGGGCCGTGTGACCGTAACTTCCTTGGGCAAGCAACTTCTTTGATTTTGCTGGAAGGAAACTTAAAGCCTGCCCATAACCAACGCCTTAAAGCCTGCACATAACCAAAGCCTGGTGCAAGATATTGTAAAATAAACAAAGAAACAAAGAAGGGTCTACAATAAAAAGCATCACCTTGCTTTGGATAATGTGGTGCTCTTGTTAGCCATGGCTATGCTGGGTGTACCGGGGCCTGTTATGTTCATGCCATCTCCTGGAGCCCGTAAAATAAAATGGTTGCAATGTAAGAAAGGTTTTTAACACTATATAAAGGCTGTGTGGTGACCTTTATTCTCCAATGATAGGAAAGAGTCACTGTTAATGCACTTTTTGGGTTATGAAGGGCAGAGAATCTATAATACCCTTCCCGATGTAGGGGATGAAGTCAGCAGCAGTGAAGTATTGCATTGTATTGTATTCATTTTTAATATAGTGCTCTTTCCCCATTTGTATGGCTTCAATGCGCTTTGTGGTTGGAACGCCTTCAGTGAACGCAGTCAATGTGTAAGAGGTTCTAAGAGGTTAGATTAAGAGATGCTTGTGTGCATTTTGTCCGGCTTAGGACTTAGGTGGCTGGCTAGGCTCCAGTAAGCAGACCGGAGGTTAGGCATGTGGGTGGGTGCTGTTGGTGGTTTAGGATAGAGTGCTATTGCAAGATCCAATGTGTGCCCTGCTATACCAAATTCTATTTTAGTTGGTTGTTACTGTATGCTAGTGACAGAGGTGTTGAGGTAAGTCAGGGATTTCAGTGTGGATGGCTGTGTGTGCTGCTAGACCGGAATGGCATAGCCATATCTGTATTCTATGGTGCATGTTTGGATGGCCATACCTGCGGCCTGTGTTCACAGAAGTGGTGTAAGGTATACGTACCATATGCTTTGATGTAGTTCGGCTGCAGCATTCTTTTTCTTTATCCAAAGTGGACAGCTTGGTCTCATTATTCATGGTCTCTTTGGAGCGAAGGTTTGAGCAGCTGGGCAAGTCCCAGAGGGGGGAGGGCACGGGGGATGAGGAGGATGATAGGGGGAGAGGGAGGACCACTGTGACAAATGACCTGGACTTAGCCTTTTACAAAATGGATGTCTACTTTTGCCGTAAGATGAATACTATCCTGGAGAGATATCATTTCAGAGTTTGTGTTCAAGAAGAGGGTGAAACAGTGGAAGAACATGTCACTGCTTTGCAACTTCTGGCCTTATCATGCAAGTTTGGTAGTCATTTTGATGAACACATAAGGGACCAATTTATGACCCACTGTTGCAACAACAGGATCAGAGATGGCTTAAAGATGAACCGACCGTAGATGAGGTATTAGAGATTGCTTGCAAAGTGGAAAACTCTTTGGCTTGTGTTGCCAAGCTGGTGAAGGCAGCAAATAAAGGGTCTGAGGTGGAAATCCTAAAAAGATCAGAGAATAAGCCAATGAAGAAATTCCAGCTGGAACACAGAGAAAGGTGGGGGTGAGAAGAAGACCCTGCGTTTCAAGGAAAAGAGGAGTCAAGACAGACTGTGTTTCCAATGTGCTAGTAATTTGCATTTTGCAGCTTGTCCTGTTTGTCTGTGGAGGATGATTATTTGCAGCAATTATAAGAGGAGAGATCACTTTGGAAGCTGCTGCAAGAACTTTCAGAGGAAGGTTTTTATGTGACTGAAGATGATCAAGGGTCCTCCTCTGGAGATGAAGAGCATTGTGAAAAGACTATTACCGTGAACACTGTTAATGTTGGTGGAGAGGATGGCGATGAAGAATGTTTTCACCCATATGCTGTGACGTGTGTGAATGGCGTTTCGGTATACATGATGGTTGATTCTAGAGCCAAGATCTCGCTCATGTCAAGAGAGGTGTTTGAGCAAAGGTTAGGTGGAAATGTGAATGAGTTGGAAAGGGCAACTATTTCCCCTGGAGGGTATCATTTGAATAAGATCGAACCCCTGGGTTATTTCAATGCAGAGCATAAATTTAAAGGACAATGTACATCACAAAAAAAGGGCCATGCTCTTTGGGGGGAGGGTTGAGCTCAGAAAAGTCTAAAAATAAAGCTGGACACAAATGCAAGGGAGCAAATGCTACATGTTGGATAGTCTGTGATGGCATAGGGAGGGTAAAGAGAATGAAGCACAGAATCTCCTTGAAGAAGGGGTGTTGGCTGGTTGCACCAAAATTGTGCCCCGTTCCACTCAGTTTGAGAGTGCGTGTCACGAAGGAGCTGCACAAGTTGTTTGAATCTGGAGTAATAGAAAGAGCAGGTTCAACACAGTGGATTTTTCCATTAGTAGTGGTGAAGAAGTCATCGGGAGAACTGCAACTGTGTGTAGACGTAAGCAAGGCCAATAAGTGTGTTGTGGTAGAGAGACACCTGTTGCCCAATATGAGTGAAATGTTAACCTTGGTTCTGATGGGAGAGTGTTCTCAAAACTGTATATGGCGTCGGAATATCATCAGATTGAATTGGACGAGGAGAGAAGGAAATACACTGTGTTTATTACACATGATGGTTTATTACAGTTCAGGAGGATGTCACTCAGCCTGAACTGGTGTTGGGATACTCCGCATTTCAGCAAATGATGGATAGGATATTTAAGTGTATGAGTGGTGTGTTTTGCTTTCAGGATGATGTTCTGGTGTCAGGGAGAGATGAAAAGGAGCATGTTGACATACTTGACAAGAAGAGAGAGGTATCACTTTGAGGAAGGAGAAGTGTGTGTTTGGCAGTGACAGAGTAGAATATTTAGGTCATGAAATAACTGCAGCTGGGGTGAGGCCCAAGAGTTAGATGGTGAATGCCATAAGAAAGGTGCATAATCCCAAATCGATAGCTGAGGTGCGATCATTTCTTGGGATGGTGGAGTTTCATGAAAATTCTGAGCAGAGGAGGTGAAATAGATAAGAAAGTTGCTCAGGAAGGGAGTAGTTTTTGAATGGAGTGAGTTGTGTGAAGAGGAGTTTTTATGGATCAAGGAGGAGATTCACTGGGCTAAGGCCTTGAAGAGTTTTGATATTAGTAGAAGGATCATTATAACAGTGGATTTTAGCAACAATGGTGTTGGTGCTGTTTTATCCCAACTGGATGAAGATGGTCAGAGCAAATTGTGTCTCATGCTTCCCGACTGCTGAGGGGGGCGGATAAAAATGACTCCTTGTTAGAGAAGGAAGCACTGGCATGTAATTGGGTGGTTGAGAAGTTTTCCCATTTTGTGTGGGGCATGGAGTTTGTCATCAGGACAGATCATAAATCGCTAAAAAGCATTTTTGAATCTAAAGGCTTGCAGCACTTGCCTCGGCACCCAACAGCCTTTGTCCTGTAAGCTTGCACTCATCTACCCAATGCTGCTACAGGCCGCATAGAATTTACCATACTATGCACTTCATCTGCTGCTCTCCTACGAGCACTGACATTCCAGCACCTACCCCCTCTCCCACTTCCCCTCTTCTCACTGCACTTGCATGTTTTGAATACTCACAAGGCATAGTAGGTTGGTTTGTATCCTCTATTGTGTTATTGTTCCAATTCCATGTTCTCTTCCTGCTGCCCTGTGAGCGCTTCGAAACAGAATTGACTTACTGTTTAAGCGCTTAAAAAAAATCCAAAACGAATAAGTTAATAAATTAATTAATAAATAAGGTGTCCCGGAGAGTGGCTGGATTGGTCACCAGGTTACGGAGTCAAGAGTTCAAGATGGAGGTCATATCTAGCTGTGAGAATGTTTTGGTGCACCATTTATCAAGGTTGAGTGGTCAGGAAGAGAAGATTGATGAAGAGGTTATCACCAATCTGGTTTTCGTGAATCATGAAGGAATCATTGATAATGTTATGTTATGTTGTGTTATGTTAAAGGATATGTATACTGCACACTATCACCACCGTACTGGTCCCCTGGCTCTCTGGCGGATCTGAGAAGGGAAGAGGGTGGGATGGGTTAGTAAGGTTGAGCGGGGAAAAGTGCACGAGAGCTGTGATGTGCTGTTGGAAGCCTCAATTCGGTTAACAGCGTTTGCTTAGCTTAGGTGTGCTTTTCGGTTGGTAGCCATCATGCGTTGTTGTGCGAGGCTATGTGTGTTATGTTTTGTTTTTGCAATGTAGTGCAGTCCATGCGGTTATTAGTGCTTTGGAGGTGTGGTTGTGTTTGTGTAGAGTGTGCGAGTTGTATGCAGAGGGGAGAGATTGTTTAGTGGGGTTGGTTAGTGGCATCGCTAGTTAGAGACGGCGCATGCTAATCTTCACAATCCTGTCTAGATGTGGCGCAATGCTAATCTTTACAATTCTATTTGGAGGTGACAAAAGCTAGTAATACAAGTATGTCCAGATGTGACTCAATGCTAGTCTTCATAATTCTGTCTAGATGTGACGTGAGCTAGTATTACAATTCTGTCTAGATCCAAAGCAATGCCAGTCTTCACAAATTCTGTCTTGATGTGACTCGAGCTAATCTTCCCAATTCTGTTTCGATATGATGCAAGCTAGTATTACAGTTCTGTCTAGATGTGATGCAATGCTAATCTTCACAATTGTGTCTAGATGTGACACAAGCAAATCATTCCAATTCTGTCTAGATGTGACACAATGCTAATCTTCACAATTATGTCTAGATGTGATGCAATTCTAATCTTCACAATTCTGTCTAGATGTGACGCAATGCTAGTCTTCACAATTCCATTTATATGTGATGCAAGCTATTATTACAATCCTCTCTAGATGTGACAAGGTTAATTGTCATAATTCTGTCTGGGTATCACACAAGCTAGTATTACAGTTCTGTCTAGATATGGCGCAATGCTAATCTTCACAATTCTGTCTAGATGTGGTGCAAGCTGACTAACTAGCACAGAGTATATTCTACCTAGTTGTGAGATATTGCTCACTAATAGTTTTCTTTATGTGAGAGATCTGGCATAATCAGTCTATCTGGCACAAACAGGGTAAATGGGAAATGCTTCTATCTGACACAGTCAGGCGAAATGAGAAATCCTGCTATCTGGCACGACCAGGCTATCGGGTACAATCAGGTTAAATGCAAAATGCTGCTATCTGGCACAATCAGGCTAGCTGGCAGAATCTGGCTAAATGCAAAATGGTGCTATCTTGCATAATCAGACTGCCTAGCACAGCCATGTTATCTGGCACAATCAGGCTCCATTTTATGTCATTTTATGTTATGTTACGGATATTTAAACCACACACTATCAATGCCAGAGTGGTCCCCTGGTGTTCTGGCAGATCTGAAAGTTAAGAGGGTAGGAACGGTTGGTGGGTGTAGCAGGAATAAGGTAGAACGAGATTAGAGGTGTTCTGTTGGTAGCTTCAGTTAGGTTTGCGCCATTCGCTGAGCATGGGTGCGGTTTCAGAATCCCATGTGCTGTTGTACGATACTTTCTGTGGTTTGTTTTATTGTTGCAGTGCAGTGAAGTGCTTGCAGTTTGCTGTGCAGGAGAGTGGTTGTGTTTGTTTAGCATTTGAGAGAGAGGCATGTGCCAAGAGTTGAGGTTTTAGTGGTTGTGTTAGTGGGGTTATCTCATGCTTTCAGTCATCTGTCTTGTTTTTCTTTCTATGGTCTTGCTGTCTGTTGGAGCATTCCCCTGTGGTTCATTCGCCCGGTTCTGCACGAGGCGGCGGCCTATATCTGAGGCTGTCTAGTGGTCCGTGGGAGGGGCAGGAGGTGAGGGCTTCCTCCACCCAGGTTTGAGATTGCTATGATTATCATTTGTTTTTTGTCCATAAGAGTGCTCTGTCTAGCATCGTCTGCCTTGCCTTTGTTCCTAGGGTGTGGTCCCCTCCATATGAGATCCAAGCACTCCCTGTCCTGTTGGCTGTTAGTTAGTGTTTAATCCTTCTTCGTCTCTAGCAGCAGTCCCTGTCCCTTAGATTTAGTCTGGCGAGGCGGCTTGGCTTTTGAGGCACCGGATACATTTTGGAGCCAGGTTTTGGGTAGCTTCCTGAATTTTAGGAGGTCCTTTGTATTTTAGATGCCTTTATTGAGGGTGTTCCAAGTTTTTGCTGTCAGGTGAGAGGAGGATCCCTCTAGCTTTTTCCTTGTTTAAGGTTTTGGTTCAAGGTGTGTGTCATTGCATGATCTCAGTGTACTGGACGCTTGGTGAATAGTTATTTTCTTTTGTAGGAATTCTGCTCCTTTGCCATGCATTGCTCTGTGCGTTATGCACATTGTTTTGAATAAGATTTGTTGTTTGACTGGAAACCAGTCTAACATTGTTAGCACTGAGGTGATGTGGTCTCTTCTTGATAGTTTGAGGAGGAGTCTGGCAGCTACATTTTGGATACATTGCAGTCTCCTCAGTAGGTGTTCTTGCATTCCGAGGTAGAGGCTGTTGGCATAGTCAATTCCTGACATGATGAGGGCGATTATTGTCAGTGTGTTATGGGTGAAGGACAGGAATGGTAGGAATCTTTTTACCGAGTGTAGGAGGAAAAAACATTTCTTGATTATTGCATTTCCTTGTGGTTCTGATGTTAGCATGTTGTCCATTAGGATTCCCAGGTTTTTGACTATTTTCAATGGTGTGGGTGCTGTTCCAAGTTTTGTGGGCCATGGGATATAGTTGTTATTTTCCAGGTCTTTGGATACAATCATGATTCCTGTCTTGACTGGGTTGAGTTTTAGTCTATTTGTATTCATCCCGTCAAAGAGTTCTTTGAGACATTCTCCCAGTGGTGTATTCTCTTCTTGTGTATCTTTGATTTTATTGATGATTTGAGTTTTGTCTGTGCAGTTGTAGCACGTAAGGTTGTCTTTTTTGACGATCTTGATTAACGAGCCAGGTAGATGTTGAAGAACAGTGGGGATAGGGATGATACTTGTGGTACTCTACAGTCGGTATCCCGTGGAGCGGATTTGAAGGTTTTTATCCAAACAGTTTGCATTCTATTTGTTAGGAATGATTTTAGTGTAGGGGTGAGTCAGTTATTCCTATTTCTTCTATTCCTATTTCTTCTATTCTTTTGATGAGGATGTCATGGTTGACTGTGTCGAAAGCTGAGGAGAGTTCGAGTAGAATTAGGGCAGAGTTTGTGCCGGAGTCTGCGTTTGTCTTTAGGTAACCCCAGATAGATAGGAGTGCCGTTTCTGTTGCCCTAGTGGGTCTAAAGCCGACTTGTGCCTTGTCCAGCTGCTGGTGTTTTTCTACATGTTCTTGTGTTAGTTTGTAGACGTAGATTTATAGGAGCTTTGCTTGGCAGGGTATGTTTGAAATCGATCTGTAGTTGGAGAGGTCTTCCACGTCTCCCTCTGTGTCCTTTAGTGGTTTGACGTGTACAATTGAATGATCGCGGTTTCTGTAGTGTTGCAGTGGTGTACCCTGTGTGAGGATAGATGTGTACATTTTTGGGGGGGCAGAGGGTCCATGAGTGATCCTGCTTTATTGCTATATCTTACCAGCTTGACTATGTCCCTATTGGTATTTGTGGGAAGCTTCGGAGTTTTTACTGTACTTCCTTGTTTGGCGGGATTGTTTGTGAATTTGGGTTCACCGGTCTGCTTTGTATAATTTGATAAAGAAGAGTGGATGGAAGCGAAGGGTGCGGATGAGGTCTTCAATCGCGAGAAGGGTTTTATCGAGTCAGAATGGGCAAGTAAGATGGGTCTAACTCACGAAGAGAGGTCTTTCTGGGAGGTTCGGGATGAGTTGAGCCTTGTGGGTGGCATTTTATATTGATGGAGTGTGTGGTGGTTCCAAGTCACTGCGTAAGAGAATTATTGATTTGGCGCACAAGGGAAACTTGGGTGTGTCACGCACAAAGGCAGCATTAAGGGGTGAGTATTGGTGGCCAGGTTTCGACCGTGAAGTGGATAGGATGTTGCGTGAGTGTGTGGAGTGTAGTCAGTCTGGGAAGGGTTAGGGTGTCAAGGGGCAGTCGTTAGTGAAAGTGGAGAATCCCAACTGTGTGTGGGATGAGTTAGCTATCAATGTTTTGGGTCCTGTCAATTTGGGATCTGGCCGAGGAAAATTTGTCTTGGTGATGGTGGATCAGCTGTCAAAATGGATTAAATATAAGGTGGTCAGAGAGGCAATGGGTGAAGTTGTCAAATTCTTGCAGGACATTTTTTGATGGTTTACCATGCAGTTTGTGGGAGGCATGTGTCAAAAATACTTTGATTTATGAGGGATTCTGCATAAAACGACAGCCTTATATCATCCAGAAAGTAATGGTAGAGTGGAGAGAGTGAATAGATGTATCATGGAAGCGATAAGGCTGGTGGAAGTGTGCAGGAAGGAAAAAAGGGTGGCGGTCGGTGAGAGTATGTATGCGTTACGGATGTCGCCAAATGCAGTGACAGGTATGAGGGCCTTTGAGATGATGTGAGGCCACAAATCCAATACCAGAGTCATTCCTCCTTGGTTGGGAAGAGCTAGGGAGACTGATGGTGTGGTGGATGTGTTAAAGAAATAATTGGACTGTGATAAGGATCAGTGGATGAAAGTGGTGACTGAGAGGAGGTGTGGGGGTGTTGTGAAGGTGATGTGTTGTGATTGGGTGTGGATTAAGAAGGGCTTTGTGAGGAAGAAGGGTGATTCCCTGTATTCAGAGCTGTAAAAGTGGTAAAGGTCATGGATGGTGCTGTGAGGGCGTGTGGAGGTTAGGTTTGGAATAACAATAGGATTGCAGTTGTAAGAAGATGGAAATGCTGAAAGAAAAAGGGAGATGTGTTGTATTGGCTTGCGGAACCTAGGGTGGAATGTGAGGGTTGTCATCTGGGAGCCAGCTATGGAATGTCTGGGTGGAATGTTTGGGGGCAAAGATACTCCTGTGTTGCAGGGAAGTCAGTTGCTTTCCCTGCCCTAGAGGTGTTGGTCCAAGTGGGGGGCTTGTCTCTAGTAGCTTAACAAAGCCTTACTAACGTTCCATTGCTGCATGGTGGCTTTCGTAATAATACCCTAAGCTCTCCACTGGACTCTGACAGATCCTCCTACTTCACAAACCTAACCTCATCTGTTTGCAATCACCCCTGCAAACTTTCATCTACCTTCAACCTTTGCACACACCTCCCAAGTCAATATCCACCGCCTCCTGTCTTTCTCCTAGTGACTTTGCTCACTAGTTTTCCTATAAAATCTCTAAAGATCATAACACTCTCAGAGCCCTCCTATCTCACTCAGTCCCATTTCTCCTTCTGTCCACCACCTCCCCCTCCCTTCCTCTCCCATTGAATTAAGACCCATCCTTTACAGTGCCAACCCATTTTGTGATCCTATCAGCCCTTTTGCTCCCCAAATTGTCAAAGACGTAATCTTAATCATTTCCCTTATTTACCTCTCTGAGCTCTTTAACCTCTCTGCTGGACTCTTCCCTGCCTTCTTCAACTATGCAACGCTCTTACCCCTATTGAAGAAACCCTCTGCTGAGCCACATGTTCCTTCCTTATGGCCTTTGTGCTTACCCCAGCATCCCCTAGCTTGCTCCAAGTGTGCCTGTGTGCTCTACTACTTGCTGGGAGAACTAACAGGAGTCAGGTGTGATTGGTTGTCCAGACCTGCCTTACTCTGCCTGATCTGGTTAACGGGAAAAGATGAAGACTGCCCATAGGAATACATGGTACATTGGTTCCTATGGGTAGTCTTCAAAGCTCCAGTGTGCCTCTTGTTTGTCCTAGTGGTTTTGTGAAAAAACAATGGGGAGTAATTATATGAGTTGTAGTGTTTCCTAGTGGCCTTAGGAAAATTATAAAAATTGCTGTTAGGTGAAGGGGAACAATCTGTAAAACATGGCATGATGTACGCGTTCTCCTTTTCCTGGTTCTCCTGCATCTCCCTTTTGTCTTGGTACATGTTGGAATTGGGGAGGGTGAAACAGTATAGGATTCGAAATTGTGTTTGGTAGAAGATGGAATGTCGGTTAGGGAGGGTTAAGGAAAAGGGGACTCATCTTGGGACTCCTCCTCCCTCTCTGGTCCACTCCACGAAGAGGATACCAAGGAGGTTGATAGGGAAAAGCCTTTGGGTTTTTCACACTAGTAAGACCCCTGCGTCTGACCACCACATCATAACCTTTAATATCCATACCACCAGTTCCCCACCCCACCCCCCTCAACCCCTGCCACCTGCCCTCACAAGAAGCGCCTGCCTACTCACCAAAGAGAGAGTCCTACCATTCCTACAGGGACCTGCCTTCAGACCTCCCTTTTCCAATGGCCCAGAAGCCCTTGCGCAGAACTATAACACTATCCTCTCTGCAGCAATCAACTCCATTGCCCCTCTCAAACCCCGCAAATCTAAACCTACTAGCCATGTTAATACCTGGTTCACCCCAGACCTCCTCAAACTCTGTATGGACAAACGCTCTGCTCTAGCACGCTGGCAGCCCTCCCATGATGACAAAGACAAACTTGACTTGAAATCACGTTCCAAAGAATATAAAAAAGCCATCATCCAAGCCAAAGCCAAATCATTTGAATTCAGAATCATCGAAGCCAAATCCAACACTAAGGAAATGTTTACCATATTTAGAGAGCTGGAGACCCCAACACCCACACCCCAAAACTTTACCAAAGATAAGGCCTGGTGTGATGGCATTCAAACAGCCATGCATAACAAGCTGGACCTGCTTCAAGCTAAAATTAAGAACACCAGACTTACGCTCCCTACCCCCCCCCCTACTCCCACTACCCCCCCGGATGCCTCCCCTACCTTCTCATTCAAAATCATCTAGGAAAAAGACATCATCAACTTAATGAAAGGCATCAAACCCTCCAATTGCAAAGGTGATGTAACGCTCACCTGATTCCCATAGAGGCGCCGGTCTTGACTGGACGTATACCGTATCTGCAAAGGTGATGTGTAACACACGGCTGGCTCTTTGGGCTGGACCTCTGTGCACTGTATGTCTGACTTGAAGGGTAAGATGTCTGCAGATAGAAAATATGGGATTAAGGAACTGGGTTATTGAATGTCTCTCTCTTCTTCCCTTTCTCTTCTCCTGTAGAACCCCAAAGGTTAACGCTCTCACCTTAGGTAAGTGAACGCCGTGCTCTCCATCTGCCTCGGGGCAGGGTGCTGTAACCAGTTTCTTCACTGGATAAGGGGAGCAGGCCTCTTGACTTCAGAGGACTGCTGTCCGTCGTTTACTGCACAAACAGTAAGTTTCGAGTAATTCTAATGTCTTTAAAGTCTTTAGTAATGATGTTTCTTGTTTTGCAGGGTTCCGGCGATGGCGGATGACGGGCTGAAGTGAGTTGAAGATGGAGCCCGTGTGATGAATAGAAGCGCCTGGAAGCACGTAAGTAAGCGCTTGTTGCCTGCTTCACGATGCGCTCTAACTGTCTTTTTATTTTGCAGGTACAAGTTCGGAGCGGCTGCAGGGTGCCGGAATACCCACTGGGTTAGATGTGGAAAGGAGTAATGGCACGTGAGTATTAAAGTTCCCCAATGTCTTTAAACGCACCTTGTTTTGTCTTTCAGATGCGGGATGCAGCGCCGAAGGCCTCCGGAGCGTGCGAAGAGTTGGTAAGCTTTTGTCTTTCAGATGCCGGAATGCAGTGTGAAGACCTCCGGAGCGCACGAAGAGTAGGTAAGCCTTTGTCTTTCAGATGCCGGAATGCAGCGCGAGGCGTTGGCGACAGCCGATGGACCAGGTAAGTGAAGAGCTGTCACTGAAGACCGTAATGCTAACCTGTTCTTTCTTGTCTTTATAGGTGTTGCTGAAGACTGGATTCAGGATGGTAAGCCTTTTTCCTTAGGCCCAGGATCAGATGCAGAAGACACGATGAACGTTCTGCTGCAGAGGATGCAGAATAACGCAAAGCAAGATTCATCCATCGGGTGTGGTTTAAATAGCCTCCTGTAGTGCTTAGGTGTCTCCTTCCACAGCCACGCCTAGGTAAGAAAAGAGTTCCTGCTTTCCAGAAGAGTTCCAGTGTTCTGAATCTAGGGAGTGGCTCCTGCCCCACCCAACAGGAAAAGTAGTTCCAAACAGAAGAGGATCAGAGGCTCAACTGGCAGGCAAGTAAGCAGCATGGTCTGCTGCAGGTAAGTCCACCCAAGCATTATGAGCCCGCCGCTTCCAGCGCTGGGACTGGGCATATTTATGAGCCTGGTGCCACTGGCGCCAGGACTGGGTCCAAAAGGTCCCAATTGGGACTGGTTGGCACTCGGAACCTGGGTTATGGATCTGCTTCCAAGGGAGTTGGGAAAACCCTGACCTTTTGGAAGCAGAGATCATGACAGGTGACCCCTGCCCCGCTGCCATTATCAAAGACTGTGCTGACTCCCTCGCTCAATTTCTGACGGCCTTTGTCAACGCCTCCTTCACCACAGGGGCATTTCCTTCATCCCTCAAGGAAGCATGGGTCAGGCCTCTCATAAAGAAACCCACACATGACCCCACCTGACCCAACAACTACAGGCCCTTTACCACTGTCCCCTTCCTTCTTAAAATTCTGGATAAGGCAGCATACCTGCAAGTTCGGCACTTCCTCTAGGAGAATAAACTCCTAGGACTGAGACAATCCGGTTTTCGCCCCAAGCACGGGACTGAGACGGCCCTACTCGACCTTAAAAACCAGATGGATGACGCAAGAGACCAAGGCAAACCGGTCCTGCTTCTTCTCCTCGATCTCTCCACCACATTTGACGTCGTAGATCACGACGTCCTATGCCATCACCTTACATCCACAGCCAACTTCTCTGCAGAAGCCAGTACTTGGATTACCTCATTCCTACAAGGTAGGACCATGCAGGTCTTCTCTGATCTAGCCACTGCCTCACCTACCATCATGTTATGTGGTGTACCACAAGGTTCCTGCCTCTCTCCCACCCTTTACAACATCTTTACTCGCCCCCTTTTTCTCATCCTTGACGCCATGGGGATCTCCTACATCAACTACGCGGACGACACGCAAATCCTTCTCACTCTTACAGGGAACTATGGCACTGACACCACGACCCTCAACAACATCTACAACACCATCCAAACACGGATGGCTGCCAACAGTCTCTGCCTCAACTCTGACAAAACCGAACTCCTACTTGTAGGTTCCCCTGACACCCTCAAAAAACTTGACTACCAGTTTAGCCCCTTCACCATTGACACCATCAAAATTCCAGTATCCGAGTCAGTAAAAACCCTAGGGATCTACTTAGACTCAAATCTATCCATGACAAGGCAAGTAAGTGCTATTGCCTCCTCGGCTGCCTACCATGCTAAACTCCTCAGTGCAGTCAGGCCCTTACTCTCCAATGACACCTGCAGAAACATAGCTAGATCCATCACTGGATCCCAGCTGGATTACTGCAATGTTCTCCTTGGGACCTCCACAAAAAACCTTGAGAAACTACAAGTAATTCAAACCAAAGCCCTACATGCAGCACAAGGTATCTCCAAAAGAAAGCACATCACTGCGGCCAGAAGAGCATCCCACTGGCTCCCCATAAAGGAGAGGATCATCTTCAACGCCCCGACCCTCACCCACAAATGGTTCCACCTCTCTGCACCAGACTATCTGTCTAAAAAGAATCCACCCTGCCTCCTCCACAAGACCAACTAGGACCCCCTATGCCAACTTGCTCACCATACCCAGGGTAAAAAGATATAGGGCAGGTGGCGCCAGCTTCCCCTACCTGGCCTCCCTACACTGGAACGCCCTCCCCACTGCCCAGTGAGCCGAACCATCACTCACTGCCTTCCGTAAGCCCACGAAAACCACCTTGTTCACCTGATCACCCCCACCTTCTGATGTGACTTGCATTCCTTCCCCAGGGATACTCCGAATTGTGTATGCCTTCTATGCATAATATGTATAAAATCCATGCTATCCAATGCACTGAACGTATACCTACTGTAACTAAGTCTCCTAGAAATTAATAGCACCAGAATGTCCCCCGGCTGTCTGTGCGCTATATAAATGTAAAAATATATAAGTAAATAATAAGACCAGAGGCCTGTTGATGTCCTAGTGCATGCATTCTTTCACACATACATGCATGCACATGACGATGTGGTGATACCGTCATGTTAATCGGGAAGTTCCTAGGGCACTGACGGGCAGAGGATAGAGGAGAAGTCATTTCTTCTGTGTCATATCTTTTAAATAATTGCTTTTATTTTAAGTGTGTTAAAACTATCAAATGTTCACACGTCTTTAAATACAAAAGCGAATAACAGATGCAAAAAATTAAATTAACATATACATATCTCGTTATTAAATTTCACATTCATAGATTTAATGACATTAAAACATTAAAGCATTTGCTATTATTGCATCCTTCAGCATCTTACTGATTTCTTGCCACAGTGATATAACATCAATGACCAGTGACTACTTAGCACCCATTAAACATCGGCCTCAGAACGTATCTAGTTCAAAGAAGGAATAATTTGTGAATTGGTTAAACCAGTAATCTTACATTTCTGTAGAATATCAAAACAAGCATTATTAAAATCAATCACATACAAAGTCAATTTCAAAGAAAGGAAATACATACTGAAACATTGTTTGAAAACATACAGCATATCAGATATAAATCCAGGCTAGAGCAAAAATTACACTTTTATGTTAACCATATTCAATGCAGCTACACGTTTTAAAACAGCAATTGCTAGAGCGGTTTTGTTACCGCTAGAAGCTTGAAGCCAGACATCATAAGTTAGCAGCCAATACATTCTGCTTACATATTTTCCCCAAAATTGCTCTCTTAAAGTGCCTAGTGCCAAGCATTCTACCAATAAATGTTGTAAAGACTGCATTGAATTACTATTACTATTACACAGAGGGCAAGAGTTAGCCAGTTTTCTTTCCTATAAAAAAGTATCTCCCCAGTAGGGATTATGTTCGTTCTAAATCTTCAAAAAAGGCCCCGTAGGTAGGAATTTGGGTTGGGACCTTCTGATGGGCAATGGTACCATCGAGGGGGATATTCTGCCTGCTCCAACATGGCAGAGGGAGGAAAGCTTTTTGATGATTGATTACCTGTTTCTATCACAATCTTTGTTAAAAGGCTGTACTAGTTTTACTATTACTAATGGCTCACCGAGTGACCGTGCCATCATGGAAGCAGGGATTAGTAAAAAAGAACGCGGGTGTTGGACCACGGTTTTTCTCAAGACCTGATCATAAATAATGGGGGGAATAGAGTCTCTAGATTTAAAAGTAATGGGCATGTTCTGACCAATCATATGGGGTGTGTCATTTATCCTATGTCGGAAGTTGATCTGCAAAGGGTGTGTCAGCGTAGCACCTTCGTGGATTTCCTTTGGGACGTTAATCCCCCTGATGTGACCTCCGTGTCGCGGCCTGTTAAACATCCCCATCTTTTTGATGTGCAGACTTGGGAAAAAAAGAAGGAAATGAAAAGATCTTTAAGAAAGCTCAAGATCGGGGTAAAAGATATGCAGGATTATAATAGAGAAGTCAAAACCCTGAAAAACGCCTATAGAAATTGGTCTAGATCCCATTGAACCCAGCGAGCACAACTAGAGGGGGATGTCATGCTCAGGGCCATTGGGCAAAATAGCTCTCGAAACATCTGGTAAATTGTGTGGTGTTTTGACAAGCTGGCTAATAATGCTCAGGATGGAGTAATTCAAGAACAAGTGTGGGTTGAGCATTTCTCTGGGCTGTATGGTAGTGACCCTTTAGTTAAATCAAACATCAAAAAAGACATAGTGTGGTCGTCACAAGAGGAAATAAAAACTCTCATGTTGAAAGGTTCAACATTCAGATCTCCTGGGCCAATGGGCCTTAGTAATGAGATCCTCAAGTCAGATGCTGACACTTGGGCCCGGGTCCTTGCTCCACTATTTAAGGGCATTATAGAATCAAAGCAAATTCCTAGCTCATGGAAAAGGGCTGTTATAATTCCCATTTTCAAGAGCGGAGACCCTTTTGGATCCCTAAAATTACCGCCCGATCTCCCTTTTGGGAATATCTTTGCTGGTTTGGTCCTGAGAGATCTGGAAATATGGGGTATAATCTCAAAACATCAAACAGGCATTCCGAGAGGCTTATCAACATCTTTAAATGGCCTAGTTCTGAATGCTGTGAGCAGCAAATCCCTCTCCAAGTGCGGACAACCTTTGTTTGGGGCATGGAATGACCTGTCCCAGGCATTTGACACCATCAATCGCAATCTCCTTTGGGGAAATTAAGAGATTGGGGCTTGCCAGAAAACTTGTTGGCCATCCTGATCGACTACATGAGAACACACAAATGCAAGTCAGGTTAAATAGGTCTGGGTATCTCTCCAAACCCATTGCTATAAGAAGTGGAGTACGGCAGGGGTGTTTAGTAACCCCCTTTTTTATGTAATCTTTATTTGTCCGACCTAGTGAAATGGATGTTGGAATCAGCGTTAGCCAGCCCAAAATTAGCTACTACTAAAATCAGTTTGCTGGTCCACGCAGACGATGTTGTGCTATTAGATCACACTCAGATTGCCCTTCAGAGATTGCTCACTGCTTTTCAGACATACGCAGAGCTGACTGGCCTGAAGACTAAAACTGAAAAATCAAAAATTCTAATCTTTAAACATCCACTAAGGGCATGTAAGTCCTTTAATTGGCATCTGGATAACCAAACGATCCCTATTGTGAAAGAAATCACCTACTTGGGATCAGTGGTTAGAGCCTTTCCAAATATGGGGCTGGTTACAGTCAGTTTGGATGCAAAGATTCTCCAATCTGTGTCACAAATAAAAAGAATTATAAATAACTGCTGCACATTTTCCATGATTCCAATCACTAAATATCATATCGGCAAGATAATACTTGCCTTATTATATGGTTTCGACACTAATCCACAATCGGACAACATAGATTAGGAGAGACTGGAGGGCAAATTGTGGAGGCGAGTGTTGAGCTTACCTAACTGTGTGCCTATGGCGAGCCTGAGGTATGAGTGGGGATTGATATCATTAAGGGCTTGCTTAGAATGGAAATGGATCTCATGATATAGGCAAATTCTGATTCCCCCTTCACTCTCTTTGTATGAGGATGTCTCAATTGCACTACAGGGGCTATCTAATCATTATTTGAACAACTTCAAAGGGGTATATATTAAAAATTCTAGTGGAATTAAACTGTAAAGAAGAAATGCTGATCCAAAATCCAGTTAAGGCAAAGGAATTTATGAAAAGAATGGACTGGATCAGAACTATTGCTGTAATGAGAACATCCAGGTTCTTTGCTTCCTTGACACCAACAGATAAACCCAGATCTGCCATTCCCATTTATTTGACTACATTTCCTGACCCTTTATTAGAGTAGACATTTTAAGATTCTGTTTAAACCTTTTGCCTACTTTAGAAATCCAACATATCAGAAATGGTGTAGAGATACCAAATCCCGGCTGTCAAAAATGTGATGGGGAAGAGACCCAGTCATTGAGACACTTGATGATTGAGTGTCCTTGGACCAGTGAGTTAAGATCATTAGGTTTGGCTAGATTTGCTACCAACAACTTGTGGTTGGAAACTGATTGTTTTGGAAATAGACTGTCCTCAGGTAGTAAAGTTTTCCTTACAAGTGAAGTGGTAAAATTATTGAAAGATTGGAATTTGCTGAGATCATTTGAATAACTGAGGGAAATATTATTGTTCCATGTACCAAGGACTTGCCTTTTATAAAAAAATTGTTCAATGGAATAGAAACTAATTATCGTTGAACATGTAATGTGCTTTAATGTGGGGATTACTTTCGTTATGTAGGTCTTGAATTCTGTCAAGGTTTTTTCTTCTTTCTTTTCTAAATTTAGATTTTTGCTTTTTATTTTCATAATCAAGAAATTGTTTTAACGATTAATGATTAATATTGAGTATTGTGAAAAGTCAAATTTTAACATTTTTTGTTTAGACTGTATCACAATAGTAAAAAAAAAAGAATTTGGAAATATCACGAGGTAGCGAGGGCAGTCACAAGAGGTTTATCTGATAATCATAAACTAGAGTGGACTCTTAAGCTTTGCATCCGTGTGATAGTATCTATCCAGTATATCAGAAATACGCATTTCTTAACCTTTTCGGGGTTTCCACACAATTCTTTTTCTGATAGTTCTATCTTGGCTAAAACATTTCTAGCTCTAGTTGGGAAATTTCTTTTAGGCTGCACAGCATTTGCTGCCATTTCCATATTTAGATTTTCAAACAGAGATTCCTTTGTTGGGACTGTAAGGAATCAGAAGTAACACTCTGACACAAGGGCATAATGTCGATTGCTATAGGTTGGAAAAAGAGACCAATCTCGCCCTATCACTATGAGGGGTTTCCCTGCCTCAACAAAACTAAGGATGTCAAGGGTTCTATGTCCTGTGTCTGAAATCCTAACCTGACCCTTAAATCTAAACCTCTTAACCTATAACAATGTAACAAGGAGTATAATCTCACAAGTGAGCAATCATGGTTTTCTTCACAGAATCAACAAAAAGATCCAACATGAAATGCTGCAAAAAGAAACAAGTAATTAAAGTTCCAGAAGCCTCAGGAGGGGTCCTCCTTTCCCCTCAGTCTCTGCACACAATTACAGCTCCTTTTAGAGATTTAAAGTACTCCATTCCAGGGAGTATGATTCCCTTCCCTTCTCCTAGATTTCTCACACTCAAGGGCCACTCTGTTGCTCCTCGCCTTCATAGCCCAAACCCAATTTGTGTCCAGGGTGTATTGCTCCCTTCCCCTGGAAGTTCCAGATTCCCAAGATGTTGCTTCCTCTTAATTTTCACAGTTCTCTTATGATTGAGTGTGTGTCCCATATTTGCAGTTGCATTGCCTGGTATACTCTAATTCCCAGGGTTTCAATATTATATAGTTCTCCAGTCCAGGGGGTTTGGTTTCCTTGCCCTGGATTATTCAGCACAAACATTCAAGGGGCACTCTGTTACTCCTTGTCCTCACAAGCGTATACATGCCTACCATCTAGGGGGCATTGTTTCCTTCCCCTAGAGTTTACACTCTATAGAGGTTACTTTTCCTCTTCTTAACTCTTACAGTTACCTTTGATTGGTCAGTATTCCCAGACTCAGAACCACAATTGTCTGGTATGCCTTCCTGCTAGGATGTCTTCTTCATTCCTTCTGAGTTTGCTCTGTATTAGAATCTCAAGAGGTATGGTTCTTCTTGTGATGATTCCTTGCCTTTCACAATCCCCAAACAAAACTCAGGGGGGTGACTATATTCCCCTGATCATTGGATTCTCAACACCTAGAGGTATTCCCTCTTCTTTTGGTCTTTCAGTTGACTTGTTCAATAGTTCACAAAACGCAACAGGAGTACTGGCTTCCTTTCTCGTGGTTATACAATTCTCCACACCAAGAGGGAAGCCCTCTTCTCTTGGTATCCAATGTAGGCTTTGTTTGCTACATTTGTGTGCAGGTCTCAGACTCACAAAAATCTTCTGGCCTGTGTACTCGCCTACCAGGTCTTTTTTTATTGGTTTTTCTTTGCAAATAGGTGCAGGTCCCAGACTGCCCAAAATATGTATTGTTATGTTTTTCTCTCTGTGGTCCATGCCCCTTTTCTGTATCTTCTACTGGTATTCACTATGGATAAATATGTCCCACTTTGGGCCTCATTACGATGTGGGCTGTAAGGGATTACCGGCACCAGTAAGGAGACTGGTGCCGGTAATCCCTTACCGCCCTACTACGAGGTCCCTTAGCGGATCCCTCCAGTAACGCCTGGTCTGACCAGGCGTTATGGTCGGGACCCGTTAAGGGACCTTGAAGCTAATAACAGTACCACAATTTGCGGTACCGTTATTAGCGCCTTCCCAGGGAATGGCTTTTTTGATGGGGATTTACCAGTCCTGCAAAGGTCGGACTACACCGGTAAGTCCCCATTGAATGAGACCGGTGCCGGACACGTTATTGGTGGCAGTCATGGCGCAAATAGCGCCATGACTACCACCAATCTCGTTGTGAGGCCCTTTATCTTTTGGGGATTTTGAACTGCATACGTCTTTGCCTCTCCGGTGTGCAGCAAACACTTGGTGTCTCAGTCTTTCCCCATGGGCTCACCGGCTTTGTCGGGTGGCTTTGGCGTCTTTCGCGAGACCAGTCTCATCCTTGTGCATCTGACCAGTGCCTTCTTGGTTCCCCGGCAACTGTGTCACCTGGGAGGGACTCATCTCTCCTCCTTACGCAGCTAACTGGTGATGCACCTTCTCCATCCATACTTCTTTGGTCAAGGCACACAGCAGTTTCCCAGCTCCTCAGTGCAGCAGTCAGTTGACAGTAGTATTTCCGGCCCGAATTGGAAACAGCAAGTCTCTTTTTTCTTTTGCCTTCTTGGCATCAGTCGTACACTTCAACTACTAGACCGGTTAGTTGGATTCCCAGGGTCTGTGATTTTCATTACTCTCACCGTCCTTGTCGTCTCAGTGTTCCGGGATGGCTTTACCTGGGGATTAGAGACAACATTATTATATTTCCTAGCTGCATGTTCCTTAACCCCACAGTAAGTTGTAGGGCAATGGGAAATTTCATAGATGGCTTTATTATTGTTCAGGGGAGAAGAGGGATGATGGTGATTTTCCTCATACAGGAAGGGTGATACCATGTCTCACCTGGCGAGTCCACCTCCGTCCCATAAGGGTTGTCTCCCATTATGTGGTTCTCCCTTGAACAGCCACTTGCAGGGTCAGTGTCAGATAAGTTCTAACTTTCCCTGGCCACATGAGAAGGGACTCTCCCTGGGAAAGCAGTATTGACATTGCCAGATTGGTCACATGACTAATAGGTTTCTGTAAAAAGCCAAGACTTGCACTGATGTAATCCCAAATTCATATTTTAGCGCATCCATTGGACGTGAGAACAGAAGATTCAGTACCTTTTTCCAAAGGATGTATTTAATTGACTTCCAATCATTGTTCGCCATGGTATTACAAATGTCCAGTCCATACAATAAAGACGGGATAATTTTACACTTAAAGAAGTCAATTAGGGGTTTCACCGTGAAGCAGCAATATGTATTATCTAGCCTTTTCCTCTAGGGAACAACAAGTCACTTTTTCTTTTAGCATAGTAAGACTTCAATTAGCAGAACAATTCATACCCAGAGAGAAACACAGGTTACTAATGCACATGGAATTAATATAACATGTTCAGCTTTTCAGGTATACCCATATAATTTCTTTTTGTGGGGTAAATCTAATAACGATAGTCTTTAAAGGATACATTTCTAACTGATTGTCCTTCGCATATAGACATGCAGCATCTATGAAATATTGAAGATCACGTAGAGAATGATCGAATAAAACCACATCGTCATCATACGACATCCACATGATTGGGTTTTTTCCAATGTTGGGAGTCGCAAAAGCAGGCGGACCTAAACTATGCTCAAGATCAGAGAGGAAACGCAAGGGGCGAGAATGCACCCCTGCCGTATGCCTCTAAAGACTTTCTTTCCGATAGTGTTACCTGTAGATTTAGTCTGACTTGCAGGTGTGCTTCTTCATGGAGATGAATTAGAATTGCTAGTATGTTCTTCAGAGTCCATGATTCCAGTCATACAGCTTGTTCCACAGGTGATTCCTATGGACCAGGTCGAAACCTTTGAAAAATCAATACAGCCCATATAAATAGGGGTAGCACCTGTGGCCCAAGCCGTTTCCTGCAAACAGCCCACCGCAAAACCATAAAGCAGATTAACCACTCCTTTTCAAAGCCCCAATTGCTATTTAGTCAGTCTAACTTCAGCCATTGTCCACGCTTCCAAGTCCTGCAAGACAAATAAAGCAAAAATGTGGCTTTCACTATCTAGCAGGGCAATTGGGTGGTAGTAATAGGGATTTAGGCGATCACCCTTCTTGTAGATTGGAACAATAACATAATGTTTCATGATTGTGGTGTAGACCTGTTGTTTAAGATGCCTGTAAATAGAAAGAATAATATTTTTGCCCACATAGGGGATCCGCCTTAATAATAAGGTTGCTTATTTATTTATTTAATATTCATTTGTAATGCACCTATACACAAGTGTTTCAAGGCGCAGCAAGGGAGGAGGAGGGTGCGGGGGGAAAGGTAAGAGAGAAGTAGCAATCCTAATAAGGCTCATGACATTCCGATTGTGCAAGTGCGGTAACGTGAAGTAGAGGGGTGAAGGGGAGTTGGGGAAGCGCAGGAACTGGGTGGTATGGCCCATGAGAAGGAGAATGCCAGGTAGATCAGATACAGGCCCAGGGGGAAGCAGAGAGTGAAGGGGGGTCAACAACTAAGTGCAAGTTAAGGGGCTGATAGTTTCTAAGGGTGTAAGCCAACTTGCCAAGTGTAGGCAGGGGACCCGGGAGGGCAAGTGCAGGATGAAGGTTGGAGGGAGGGGTCACGGGAGAAGTGTGGAGGTAGACTGGGCAGGGGAGGGCCTGGCCACCTTACATAACTCTAAAAGAACCAGGCCACCAGTCTCAGGCAGAGGGAACATTAGCAGGGAAAGGGGAGGGAGAAGGAAGAAGAAAGATGTCTTGAGGACCTTCCAAAACATATAGAGATCTGGCTCAAGTCTGAGATGGGCAAGAAGGCCATTTCAGAGCGAAGTACCTGCGGAGGAGAGAGATCTACCCCCACTCTCTGCTTGGAAAAACATCTGATTTGTCGAGAGTTAGTGCTAGAGGAACTAGTGCTCTAGTAGGAAGGTATTTAGGGAGAAAGAGTTGGATATAGCGTAGTCCCAGGCCGCAGAAAGTCTTGTGGATAATGCAGAGGGCCTTGAATTTGCTCCTCACAGCAACCAGGAGCCAGTGGAGAGAATTAAGGGCTGGAGAGATGCAGTCCCTGGGCTTGAGGCTAAGGATAAATCTTGCAGCCCTTTTCTGGTTTAGTTGAAGAGGGCGAAAGGGAGGATTTAGGCAGATTGAGGAAGACACTGTTCAAGTAGTCCAGCCTGGAGAGTACCAGCACTCTGGAGACATTGAGTTTCTGGGGGAAGGTGGGGAAAGGGAGAATGCCTCAGAGGAGGTGAAGCTGAAGTGGGCCTTCTTGGCCAGATCCATGATATGAGGAGAGAAGGAAAGAGAGGCCAGAGTGTAGGAGAGAAAGAGACAGAGAAAGAGGGAGCAGGGGTCTCAATGAGAAGTATCTCTGTCTTACTAGCATTAAGGCAGAGATCATTAGTAGTGCACCATGCCTGAATAGCAGACAGGCAGTCGGGAATGAGAGAGGAAGAAGAGGAGCTAGAGTCAAGAAGGATGAGAACAGAAGAAGAGCTGGAATCAAGATTATTGAGCAAGTCTTCATGGGTGTTCAGGAGAGCAGTGTCCATGCCTCTGGCTGCTCGAAAGCCAGGCTGGTGGTCATGGAGGCAACCAACAGATTCAGTGTGGTGGACAAACTGGGAGATGGCCAGCTTCTCCAAGAGTTTGCCCAAGAAGGGGGTAGTGGAGATGGGGCAGTAATTAGCAGGACAGGAAGGAACAGGAAGGAACAGCAGAAGGTTTTTTTTAGGAGAAGTTGCATAAGAGAGTGCTTGAGGAGTGAGGGGAAGGATCCAGTGGCAAAGGAATTATTTCAGAAATCAGCCATGGCTGGAGCAAGGGAGACAATGCTGTCCTTGACAGTTCTGGCGGAGCAGGGGGGGGACCTGTTTGATAGAGACTTCCATAGAGCTGACCTGTCTAGAAACCTCATCCAGTGTTATGCAGGAACAAGAGGGGAATAGAAGGGCAGGATAGAGGGGGGCCAAGGGATGCCTGAAAGAAGGTGAGGGAGAAGGATGTGGGGTAGAGGTGAGTAAGCATAGGGTGTCCTGAGTTTTAGAGATTAAGTGAGAGGTTAGAGAAGTGCAGAGTGCCTGGGAAGGCAGAGGAGAAGTGGAGACTGCGATGGAGTTGGCAAGCTCCCTGCAGACTTTGAAACATTCAGCCATGTTGTTATTGGCCACGGAGATGCAGGCTTGGATAAAGGCCCTCTTCTTAGAGCGGATGGCAAGTCGGTATTGCCTTTGGAGCCAGCAGTAGGCCAGTTTGTCAGAGGATGTGCTTGAAGTCTGCCACATCCCCTCAGCTACTCCGCACTTGTGTTTCAGAGCGGCCAGATTGGAATCCTACCAGGTGTTGCACTTAGCAGCAGGCTTCAAGTGCCTCCTCATGGCAGGGGCAAGGATGTCCATAGTGTTGGAAATGGATAGTTGAAGGTTAGAAAGGGCTGTGTCAGTGTGAGAGTCAATGGCAGGAGTAGGAGGGGGAATGCAGGTGGTGGCAAAAGTGGCAGCTGACACTTGCTTCATTGGTTCAGTGAAGAAGATGGAGGCTGGCAGTGTGGGTAAAGACTTAGCTGGAGGACCGAGGGGGTCCAGGTGAGAGGAAAGGAGGGAATGGTCAGACTAAGAGAGAGGTGTAATGAGAGGGTTGGAGATGGGGTGGTCTAAGGAGATGAGAGTATCCAAGTTATGTCCAACAGAGTGCATTAGACCAGAGGGAAGATTGGAGAGGGAAAGAGAGTTACAGAGGTTGCAGAAAGACGCAGAGGCTGCATTCTGGGAGTTGAGTTGAATATTGAAGTCCCCAAGGAAGAAAATATTGGAGGAGGCGGTCAAGATAGAAGAGGCAAGGCCAGCCCATTCAGAGAGGAAGTGGGATACTGGCGAGGGGGCCTGTAGATAGTGGCGAGAGTCAGAGAGAAGCCAGGCGAGACACCAAGCTTTCAGACAAGGCATTCAAAAGAGGAATAGGTCTGAGTAGGTCTGATAGTAGCAGGGGCCCACTCAGGGAAGATGAGGGCTACTCCACCCCCAGGGCGGTTAAGACTTGTTTTGGAGAGGATCTTGTAGCCCTCACAGAGGACTGTCAAAACGTGTGACAGAGCTGTCCGTGAACTATGTCTTGGTGACAACGAGGACATCTAAGTAAAGGTCCTGAAGGAGATGACAGATGTCAGAGGAGTGTTTGACAGCAGAGTGAGAGTTGAGGGTAGAGAAGTGGAGCAGGTTGCCACGTTTGAAGGTCTTCGGAGGAGGGATACAGGAGCGTGGTACACCCGCCACAGATGGCAGAGGAGCCACAGAGATGAGAGAAGGGGGGGAGAAGGAGAGGGGAGGAGGATGTTGGTGAGAGACAGGAAGTGCCTATCAAGAAGAAGGAGGTTAGGCTGAGAGACAGTGCCTTTCGGACATTAATGAGGACCCATGAGGAATGAAGGATGCCAAGAGTACCTCCCAATGGATGCCTCCATTAATGAGAGAGGAAGAGATAGGGGAGAGTACAGAGACCACTAGGGAAACCCAAATGTCTGGAGCAGGAACAAAGAAGAGGATGTCGCTCGGAGTCTGCCTGGAAGAGACATTGACATAGGTGTCAGCGATGGGCAGGCCAGCGTTGGAGAACATGAAATCCTTCTTAAACGTTTTCATCCCAGTCTTTGACAGAGGGTTAGGATAGGTGATAGAGAAGCGGTTGGAGAAGATGGGGGGGATTGAGAGCACAATGAGGAGATTGGGGGGAAGAATGGGGCGAGGGGGGAAATGCAGACCACAGCCCAGTTAGCCGCACAGCAACGCAACAATCAGGCCATGAGTGAGGTAAAAGGTTACAACATAAAACAGAGGGGCATGAACATTTGGGGGGGGAGCGGAACAGAGAGACAAGAGAGAGGTATGGGGGCGGGGTCATAAAGCTAAGACAGCAGTAATGGCAGAAGTATATCGCTTTGACTTTCACATAGAGGAGGAAAAGCAAACGTTTTAGAACAAAGCCAGTAGTTAACGGGTAGGCAGATTTGAATTTCCTATGGCAAGTAAAAAGCAACTGAATTAAACACTTTTCTAAACACAGCCAGCAGTTAGCAGATAGGCAGATTTGAAACTTCCTATGGCAAGTAAAAAGGCAACTTAATTAAAGCTTAATGCAAATACGTTTTAAACATAGCCAGCAGTTATGGAAGATTTAAAACGTCCTATGGCAAGTAAAAAGCAACTTTTTGGGCACAGCCAATAGTTGGCAGATAGCCAGATTTAAAAACTTCCTATGACAAGTAAAAAGCAACTTATTTAAATAAGCATAGGAATTAAACAGGGTCAGTTCAAAGTAAGTAGAGTAGAGGGAAAACAGCAACATTTAAACACAACAGTAATAGCAAAGCAGATAGATCAGCAGTGTGCAGAAAACAGTTCCAGATTCAGTTATGTGATGAAGTTGAGAGATGCTTTCGGAGAACAGGACAATGAGTCAGATTGGGGTAGAGGGCCAGGCAGCACAATGCAGGAAGGGCCCAGTACAATGGAGTCAAAGAACGGGCCGTAAGCATGTGCACAATGGAGGCCAGACAAAGAATCACAGAGTGGGCCGGTAGTATGAGGCCAATAGAGAAAAAGCTGGATGGAAGCAGGAGTGAAGATAGGCATTCCAAGTGCCGTGGTGAAGCTCCAGATGCGCACAGGAGGAACAGGAGTGCATGCACGGACACTGGGTTCCACAGGAGGCCTCCTCTCACCTCATGTGGTTCCCGAAGTCGTTCCACTCACTGGATCCAGCAATCTGATCTTCAGAATAGCAGCGGCAGAGTGAGGAACCTCTCACCCCATTCTCAAAGTTGCGTGGAGTCGCGCGCCCACCCAACGGATAACTCTTTCCCATGGAAAAGAGTCTTCAGGGTTCACCCCTGCAGGAGCCCGGTCTGCCTCGATGGCCGATGAGCTGTTTTAGGCTGACCACTGCTGCTTACTGCTCCCTGGTTCATGATGGCTCAGAATCTTCGAGCAGCGCCGTCGGCAGGATGCAGTTGTGAGGCATGACCTAGATCCTTAGCAAGGCCCCTGGTGCTTTAACACACCAGCAGCTATTTCAGGGCAGAAATGTTGCTAGAATCTCTTGTTTTGGGGGTTCGAGGGGTCTGTTCTCGCAGAGCTCACAAAGAGCATGTCCCGTCAGTCTGCCATTTTGATTGATCTGATTCCTAGATCCTCAGCAAGGCCCATAGCTTAGTCCATTAGGCCCTGGGGCCCTGGAATTGGATAGTTTTCCTATCTGCTCTTCAATTTGAGTAATATCTATTTCCAAGCACCAATCCATGTTAATACCTGGGATGGGCACTGCAATCTTAGTGGGACCTCCAATCACTCTGCCGAATTGGATTACATTGCCCTTTTGAATTAGACGGAGAAAGATTATTGGTGAGATTCCAAAAATTGTGAGAATTCTTCAGTGTCATTATCTGGAGCATATGCTTGCGATCGTTTTGCTTTAACAAGTAGCAATAGCTGCCTTCCCCTACCTCTTCCTCCTCCTCCCTCATACCTGACTGCCTGACTGCTATTCAGGGATGGTGCTCTGCCAATGATCTCTTCCTTAATTCCAGTAAGACAGAGATCGTTCTCATTGGGACGCCTGCTCCTTGCCCCTCCCCACTCTTTGGCCAGACTCCCTGGGTCCTCCCCCCTCACCCACTTATGAGGCAACAAAAAACCTTGGGGTCATCTTTGACTCATCTCTCTCTTTTTCTCCACACATCATGGACCTTGCCAAAAAGTCACATTTCAGCTGCATCTCCTCAGGGGCATTCACCTCTCCTCACCTTCCCCCAGAAGCGCTACATCTACAGAGCCCCGGTTCTCTCTAGGCGTGACTACTGCAATAGCCTCTTCCTCAACCTGCCTCTCTCCTCCCTTTGCCCCCTTCAACTAATCCAGAACAGGACTGCAATATTTATCCTTGGCCTCAAGTCCAGGGACCGCATGTCTCCATCCCTAAAATCTCTCCACTGGCTCCCGGTGAACGCAAGGATAAAGTTCAAAACCCTTTGCATCATCCATAAGGCTGTCTGGGGCCTGGGACTTCTTTACATCCAGCTTTTCCTCCCTAAATACCTCACGGACAGAGTCCTTCGGTCTTCTGACTTCAACTTTCTACATTCGCTTCTGTTTCCAGCGCGTCTGCTCCTGAGGACCGCCATGGAAAGGGAAAACGGTCTCCGTTTTCCCGTTCCATGGTGGGCATTTTCTTTGACGTCTTTTTTTTTGTTGCAGCGTTTCGGGGCAAAAAAAAAGCTTTTAGTGCCCCGGTCACGCAGTTTTTGCAGGCTGAGGTACTAATAGGCATATGCCCCTCACGGCGGGGGCATTACCGACTCTGGTAATGCCCCGGGGCATTACCTGAGTCGGTAATGCCCCCGCCATGAGAGGCACATTGCTTAAATATAATCAATGCAAGTAGATGACAGTCCATCTTTCCAAGTACAATGTGCAGGTATATCACCAGATACACCTTCATATACAACACATATATTCCAGTCCTGATAACATGGTTGCTACACCCTTTCCGTTTAACAGAATTATATTACTCTCTACAGTCTGAATTAAAGCCACCACGAATGATCAGACGCACACTATTGTCCATCACTATATACCTATTAACAATTTAATTGAATTGGGTCAAAAAGTCATCCACCTTTATCACCGTAGGTTTCCAATACAAATTCAGTAGTCGAATAGAGTCACTCAAAATCTTTTCTTTTAATGTTATTTTGGTTCCATGTGTTAATATCCCTGCAAAAATATTGCCATACAAAAATATCGCCATATTTTTGTAGCGATATTAAGGCATGGAATTTGCGGGGGACACCTCCGCAACCCCTGAATTATTTTTAAACTTGCAGGGGACACCCCTGCAACTCCCGTCCCAAAACCCCCAAAAATGATCCCCCCCAAAAATATTGCCTATGGCCATTCAAAACGACCATATATACGGAAATATTTTTGGTGGGGATAATATGTAATAATGCCATTATTTTTACACTAAGCAAACCATAGTAAATATTAGAATAAACTAAATAGGATCAGATTTTAGAGCTGTAATGAGTCCTCCCGAGGGCCTACCACCCTTAGATGGTACTGGGTCCTGCTGGACGATGATGTAACTATCAATCACATGTGGTGACCTCAGCCATGTTTCCTGTAAATGTACTACATTGTAGGTATTCATCTTTTTTGCCACTTCTGTGTTATTCAATAAGCTATTATAGCCTCTTGAATTCCAACAAAGTAGAGACAAATCTTGAAACTCATTCACAATGTTAAAGACGAGTCCCTACTTCTCCTAATCTCCCGAAGCTTTGTGATACGGTGCCTTTTAACCAACTCCAGTCTTCGCCACCTGAAATCTCACGCAGAGCAGATGTCAACAATTCTATCTGCTTCCCAGTGCGAGAGTTCCGTGCAAGATTAACTTTTATAACTTCTCCCTTTAAGTAGTTATTACATTTGTTTAACAGGTTGTTTGCTAATGCTTTCCTCATGTTCAAGTAATCCTCTTTATATGGTAAGAGGTCATACCCCACTTGTTGAATGGGGTCAAATTCATTCAATATCATAGAAAGTACCATTTTCGACTTAAAAGAAAATCTTACAATATCCACTCGAGTCTCATGAGGAAAGTAAACCCCACTAATATCACCAGATGCAAGCAAGCAGATATGCGGCACTTCATGTAGTAATGCTAACACGTGTGTCCGATTTAATACCAAATGATAGCTTGTATTGAATAAAGGTTCAAATATCAAATGTTGGGTGTCATCAGCCCATGTCTTATCACCAAGAGTGCATAAGACAGAACCATGAACATGTGATTGAGGGTGGGGGGGGGGGGTAGATATAGATGTATGTGCAAATGTCTATATCTGTTGTGAAGATTTCCCAGAGCAGGCCTACAGATCACAGGTTTGCAGCTCTGTTGGAAGGTTATAGGAGCAGTCTGAGTCTCTATTTGAGTTTTAGCTCCGTAGGATTTGTATTCACCAAATGAGCCGAGTTCAACACAGGCAAAAACTAGGCTCCAACGTACCCATAAGGTTTTGCATCTGTGTGCTGTTGTCTGGGATGGATAGGGCTGCACTTTGCGTACTATAGCCTTGAGTCAAATGGAAGGATTTCTAGCTTTCACAAGCTGCCCTAATAGCAGAAGACTCCTCTGCACAAACAACAAATGGCAATTTAGTAACAGAGGATGCAGCGACATCCCCCCTGTCAATACCGTCACTGCTTGGATGCAGAGCAACTGCGGCAGCCTCCTTAATAATATGTAGGTCAGATGCACAGGCACCTTTATAAACAGTGTTGGTGCATTCGACATGCTGTGCTTGTGGATGCCGCTCTGCACGCCAGGTCAGACCCTGCAGGCAGAAAGGCACCCGCGAGCACAACTCGTAGTTTGCCGGTCCGGGAACTACAGTACCGGCAAGCTTACCGGTACCATAGTTCCCAGACCGGCAAACTTATAATGACGCCCAATGTCTGCATTTTGCACAAGTTTAAGCAGGCTACCATCTGCTATGAAATTACGTTCTTTGCGTTCCTTTCTCTAGCCTTTCTCCAAACATTGTAGATTGAACACCAGTACTTGTACCTGCCTTAGGATAGAAATCCATAATCAACCTGGAAGTTTTGTCTGCAATCAGTGGTTTGATTGCAGAGCCCCTAACTGCCTTTGGTTTATATTTTGCAGCGTCCGAAATAGTATCACAAGAGAGTACGGGAGTCTCTGCTAGCATATAGGTTATAGGGTCCACAGGCAGATTTAAGGTTTTATTCGTCAATGGAGGGGCTAAGTCAGAAACAGCGGCAGAGGCAGTTGTAAAAGGTAATGAGTCTTCCAGCACCAGGTCTCTCAATATTTGCTCAGGCGTAAAGGAGCAATCATCCAGGAAAGATTTACTGTACAGATTATAAATTGCAAGCAATTAGAGATTCTATAATGAATGTTTGGCTTACTGAGATCCAGCCTTTGCAGTGCTGTCTATTAATGTAGTATGGCGAAAGTACTCCTTACCTCCAACTGCTGCTAACTGCCCCTTACACTCTGCACACACCTCACCACTCCACTGCAGGTGTTGAAATTTTGAGCGAGGAGTGATTCCCTCCAAAATTGTCCTCCCAGCAACAGCAGCCACTTGTCACTCGTTCCACAATAACCATCGGACAAAGTCAATGTTACGCTCTCCAAACTCCCTTTCTACAAATCGACCCAAAAATACATTGCACTTAAAATGTAATACATTGCACTGGGTAAGAAGGTGCCATAAGGTTTCATGGTTGTTATTTTTTTTTGCACAACCTACAATAGCATTCTACTTTTGGTATTTTTAAGCAGGGCCCTAACAGGGTAGTAAGTTACATTTTAATAACATGAGCTGTCTTTGAATCCATCGGCTAGGGAATTTCACTAAGATTGCATCTCACCCACTACAAAGTTTCTCTCTGTTAGGTCCTGGGTTGACTTGTATTCTTCCAAGTTTGTGATGTTCTTACAATAATCCCATACTTTAGCTTTCACTTGTAGTTGCTTAATCAAGTAAAACTATCGGCCTCCCAATTAATAACCCAATCAATAGTATCAAAGAATTAATTACATCTTGTTCCAAAATGATTTAGTAATCCATTATACTTCTTGTCCAATTCCCTTCCCATCAAATCATACATAGGTATTTCATATTGCTTAATAATGTTGAGGTAGAGCACCCACCTTCTTATTTTCCACATGGTGTGCAGAGACATTGGTTCCAAACAAATTAAACATACCGGCATGCTATTAGGAAGTCTCAATATT
This sequence comes from Ambystoma mexicanum, assembly GCF_040938575.1. Taxonomy (NCBI): domain Eukaryota; kingdom Metazoa; phylum Chordata; class Amphibia; order Caudata; family Ambystomatidae; genus Ambystoma; species Ambystoma mexicanum. Next base: position 827,601,545 of record NC_090924.1, on the reverse strand, counting down.
CATCTTAGTATTACACCTCCACTTTGTGTCATCATCTTCAGATTTAGGTGGTCACAGGCCTCCAAGACATGCATGATAGTAGGCACAATACTTTGTTTATAGACTAATGCTAGTCACTTGATGGAAAAAACCTGCTTGAGATTTAACAATATTTCTAAGAGCACTTTGTTTTCTCAATGCGTTCTTCTTTAAAAATATTCTTCGTCTTCTAAATATTCTTTTAACAGTTCAATTTTACAACTGTAAATGAACATATCATTCTTAATATTCTTTGTCTGGGTCCCCTAAAACACATTATTTATGTTTTTAGATTTAACTGTATAGTTAGATCGTTTAGTCTTGAGAATTAATTTAGTGCTTTGAGGGATCTTTGCAGGCCAATCCTGTTGTAGTCTATTCAGATGAGAACGGCCCCATTTTGGAGGAGAATTGCTCATCGCACAGTGCCCTATTCGTTGTGTAAAGATTGAACAGTAATGGCGCAAGGGTACATCCTTGTTTCAATCCTTCAACTTAAGTGCTTTGCAGTGCTGTGCACAACAGGCAGTGTTTCTCCTGCTGGTTAGCAGGGGATACAGAAATAACTGGCGATAAAGGATGGCCATCGACAATGTAGAGCTATAACTTGATCTTCCAGAATCTCCAAGACTGGTCCCATTTGCCTATGAGCTTGTGCTCACCTCTGCGCAATCGTTTAATGCACAAAATGAATTTAGAATTAATTGGGATGTACTTTACTTTCATAAATGAAGGCACACAAAAGTAATCTCATCATTTCTAGGCTAGTGTGGCAGTGATAGTGCTTTCTGAGTACCCCAGTCCTCTGGTTAATGCTGATAACAAGCCAGATAATCTAATGTTGAGTCAATAGGCCAATAATATGCAAGCCTGAAACATCTGGCATTTTTGTGCATGATAGCTGATGAAATAGGCGAGGCGAAAGCACAATTAATCCAAGGCTGCAATTCTGCAAGACATTGACAACAAATTCTTCTGGACCCTGGCCTATTGTTACAAAGAATATTGCAATTGGGTTGCTTCCACAAGTTGCCAAATTCCAGAGTGGAGCAGATACAAACAGTGCTTAACAAACTGGAATTGGTGGATATCTGGACATTGCATAAAAAGGCAAACTCAAACAGGTCCACGAAGAAGAATTGGAGACTTGGCTGTAGGGTCCTGCAAGAAAGCTATAAAAAAAAAATCATATGGCTACTGTGCAGCAAGTTACCACCGAAAGGTCATTGCCAAGTGAAAAGTGGTGAATGATCCAACTTCAGCCTAATGGACCACTAAGCAAAAGTCTGGAGAGCAACCATAGTGCCATGGGTGCCCCTTTGGGGACTGCACTGACCTGCTAACGGCCAGCGACCAGAAGCAATACGTAGGAAGACAGGGATCACAATGCATCTGGAGTAAGAGACAAAGGGTCCACACACCACACAACATGAGGGAGGCTGTCTGCCCTTCCCACACACCACACAAACACCAGTAAGGTCAGGAGAATTCTTTCTTTCCATCATGAGATCTTAGTTCAAAATCCCAGGACACTATTTAAGGCTCCACCTTCTGGCACCACATGCCAGACGTTCCAAGAAGATTGCCTGGAAGCACCTGTCTTCTTTTTGTGCATTTGAGAAAAGACAGAAGAAAGAAAGCATACAATTGAGAAAAGGTTGAAGAAAGAAATCAATACGAGCAGAGAAGAAGAAAAGGACTCGAACAAGAGGAGAAGAGCAATAAAAGGGAGATAGAGAGAGAAATCTTACTTGATGGTAAGTCTGGCCCATGGCCTCACATATTACCACTGCAATAAGAGCCTGGTTTGATCAGAATACTCTTAACTACAAAGGGGGAAGCTCACCTGTCATTGTGAACATGCATTGCTATTTGCAGACTCCACCCTATGGGGAAAAGGAGAAACAGAGAGGGATTTGTTTTGTGATTTGGACATCACTTGCAAAAGCATGGGGAAGAGGATGGAGGCAGGGCAGATTTATGGACATTACAAAGGTTTCCATACCTTGTATCTACAGCACTGCCCAAGAGACATGACACAGGATCACACGCTTTCATCTTCACAGCATCAACCCATCAAAGATCAGAAACCGACAACCCTAATTGTACACCCACTCACCTGTACCAATGTCAGGTGACTGAGAGTTCTGTAAGAGGGTGTGGGGTGCAAGCACCCATCCAGACATCAGACCTAAGACCTAGAGTGCTCCTGGAAGCCAAGAACCAGGTAGAACATTACACATGGACCATAACCATTGCGATCCAGAACTCAGTGAATGAGGCACAAGAGCCTATTACCACCCCATGGCACTCTAGACTCAGAAGGCTCAGAGAATGATCACAAAATGTTCATTACCTTGGTGCAAGACAAATACACAAAAGGTCAACTCCATAAACCATAGTATTGAATGAAGATATCAGAGATGGAAGTTCCAGCTGTTTTTGACACTGGAGCTTTGGTTAATATGATGAGATAGTCCCAGTGTGTGAGAAATTGCCATCTGGGAAGCGCTGGCATTTTTATTTTTAGTACATAAAATGATGCAGGTGATTCCTTCTCCAGAGTGGTAATCTGCTAACAAGATCCCTCTTTGCTGCAACTCCATGCCAAGCACTTACCCCGCAGCACTTACTCAGCCCCTGGGCACACCTCCCTCCTCCCCCCCGGTCACCATACCTTCCTTGCCCTGTTCCTCCCCCAACCCCTGCACTTCATGCTTGCTGCACTTGCATGATCCGAATGTCACAAGGCCTAATAGGACCGTTTATCGCTGTTATCCTCTTCTTTCCGCCCCCTTCCCCACTTAGTCTTGTGGCACCGGTAATCCCTTTTTGCTGTAAAGGTGTCATACAAATGTTCAATAAAAATGTATAAAACCCAGAGGACCCAGCCTCTCTTTGATTCTCTTTTGGAGGACCGGTAACCTGCTCGCCCGGAGATAGCCACACAGCAGCAACTCTCCTGGGCCCAGGTATCAAAGAGTACACCCTTTTAAGGAGACGTAGCCTCACACCAGGGTGTTCCATATCCAAAAGTCTTTCAAGACAGTGAGATCCATATGTTTATGGACTGGACTGATGCAAGCGCACATGAAGCCAACAGAGATTCATGAAAATCCTTGAAATGGCATTGCAAATCATAATAATATAAAAGGCCAGATGTATGCATATCGGATGCAGTCATGCACAGTAGAGACTGCCTAAATGCACAGAATACTCCGCTAGATGGAGCTGTTGCCTTAGGATATACAGTGGTCTAATCCGCATAGCTTCACCTGTTGTCACCAATAGAGGGAGCTGTTGCCTTACAAGATTGACCGATGCAGTCATGTGCAGTAGAGCCTGCCCGAATGCACAGAATGCTCCAATAGAGGGAGCTGTTGCCTTAGGATGTGCCGTGATCCAATTCACATAGCATCACCTGTTGTCACCGCTAGAGATATATAGTGGTCTTACTGTGTCAATGAAAACCTGCACTTTGGCCTGTGTGCACAGGCTTGTACACTAGTCATCCATAAACAGTCTACAGACCTGGAAATATCTTTATATAAATTCTTGTGTAAACACAGCTTTACATCACATGTCTCCACAATTTTCACCCCTACAACCATTCTAATAGGCCACTACCAAAGGACCCCGTTGGCTATGGACGAGTCAGATGTAATGCACCAACACTCCCACAACAACTACAAAGCTCTTGGAATAAGGCAAAAGAACCTGTCATTATCATAGGAGATTGATTACTGGTAAAGACCGTAACGATCAAAAGCATGTTCAGCATTCTATTTGAACCTACATCACTCAGAGTGGTAGCTATGACCACCGCTCAGAGATGGTAATCCGCTGTGACATGACAGACATCTTACTTCAAGAGGCTGAAGCAGGACATCAGGGAAGAGGCTACTTAGCATTAACCACAAAAGGTGCGTAGAAGTGTGCCAAGCACAACCAGGCTCAACCCATCTGTGACACTGGAGAGTCAAGAAGCACCAATCACTAATACCAAAGAGTTTTCACTGCAGTGATGGGAAGATGTTTGCTACCATCGACTATGATGATCGGTAAAATCACAGTGGCACATGGTAGAATGTTTTTAAAACTATATGATTGACTGATCATGGTTATGAAAAGTTGTGGTGTTGGAGCTTAGCGGAACCGTGGATCTCTGCGCTACCTTATGCCCTTCAGTTTGTCCATGGGCTGGCGGACATTCTTCACCTTATTATTTTTCCTGCTACCTGTGTTTAGGGTTCCCAGGGACAAAGCTCCTGCAGTCCCTGTTTTAGAATTGTTTTGTGTCGGGAGTTGGAACTCTATTGTATTGTACTGCGGTGCTGGATCCGGTATTCGCCTATGTTAATTCAATCCATTAACGTTTCTTTCTTCAATGATCACTGATGCCAGTTTGATTTTTGTAAACACATAGGGCCTCATTACGAGGTATGCCGGTAGCCATGCCGCTATTGGCGGCATGGCTGCCGGCAAAATCGCATCCGTGTCCGTGTCCTTGGAATGAGGACTTACCGGACCATTCCGAGTTCGGATGGCATGGTAATTCCTCACTCGAGGACAAGGACACGGTTCATCCCCATTCCCATTTCAGCCCCCATAGGGCTGAATGGGAATGGGAGAAGGAGTAAACAACGGGCCATTACGAGATGGCCCGTTGTTTGCTCCCTCTTCCCATCGCGGGACCTGGTATGCACGCCTGGTTTTCCCAGGCGTGCTAAACGTGTCCCGCGAGGGGACCTTGTAATGTGGCGGAACGGGTTGAACGGCACGGCAGCCTTTTACGGCACCGTTTAACCTGTTCTGCCAGGGTCATAATGAGGCCCATAGTGTTTATTTTTACCAGTTGGTCAATTGCATGTTTTTTTGGTCAGGTAGTATTTGTCACATTGTGACATACATCTCAGTGTACAGATTATCAGACAGGTTTTAAAGCTCAGTGCTTGTACAGGATTTTAAAGCTGATTGCTTGTACTCTCTGTGCCGACACGTGTTTCAACCAAAGGTTTTTCTCAAGGTTGTGCAATTGGTGATGGCAGTGTAATAGTGAAGTGATAGTGATAGAAAGGTGCAATATTTGTGGTTCAATTCAAATGGTGAGACCAATTACATTAAGTTTACATGCAATACATGTTTAGAATAAATAGCATGAGGCATACCCATTTGAGGTTGGATTACAGTATTTGTTATACAATCGAGGCCACACATCGATATCTGTGAATGCAGTCATATGGGCGTGACATATGGGCATGATGGCCGTTTGTTTGGTAAATGATTTTCATTAGCATATAATATTTATAGTTATTGATATCAAAACAACATATTTATTTCATTCATATTAAAGTATTGATTAATCAGGGGAGAAAAGGAAGGAGAGATAAGCATTTTTAGTATAGGTCCATGGTCATATGCATATCTAATGTTGTTGGACTGGGTTAAGTTGGGAATTGCTTACCAATATTGGTTGGTATGGAGTCCTTCTAGGTTTTATAAAATTGGTTGGCTGAACAGCATCTGTGAAAAAGTTGAGACAAGCTTCGTTGGCATACTGTTTGGGCGGATTAACATGTCAGTTTCTGTTGGCATAATTGTGGTGGAAATCTCAGTGGGTTGTTAGTGTTGGTTATGAATGATTCCAGGGTACAGAACAAGTTGGATGTTTCCTTCAATGTTGAGGAGGGACACAGTAATAGCAGACGTAGTGAGACATGCATCATATTGCATGGCATACATGTTAAACGTGTGAAACTGGGACTGCCCTATCATCTCTAAGGCTAAATGACTAAATGTGTGATCGTGGAATGTACGATATGGGTTATGTTATTGTGGTGTTGCAACGTCCTAAACAATAGAGAAAATAGAGGCTTAGGGACGCCAATTAACATAAGTGTTTTTGGCAGTTTCTTGAATTTGGCCTTATTTCTGCATCACTCTAGAGAGTCCATGGACAGCCAAGTATGCAGCAGAGAGAGCTAGCATTGCCCTTAGAATTAAGGCCTCTGTGGGTGCTCTGCCATTTTATTTCAGTGTCTCTGTCATTTTCAATTAAGTTTCATTTCTGTGACATCCCAGAGAGCCTTTGAGCTGCGGAGTATGTGGCAGGGTGGTTTGGCAGCACAAATACTACCTTTTATTCGAAGAGTTAGACCTCTGTTACACTTTCTCATAACATCTTTCCCAAGGGAGTAGAGTACAGTATGAAATCATAGTTTGGTCCTTGGCATAGGCAGACACGTATGTGATAGTCACAAGGCCAGGCTTTAATGCAGGAGACCTGCAGGTGTAGGGAGTAGCTTGGGATGCCACGATCTGGTTGCATGGAAAAGAGTGGCCTTGAATTTAATTTGTTGCTGAAGAGGGCAGATTTTGCTCTTCTTACTAACTGTGCATGCTTAGGTCATATGCGGGAGGATGCACATTCAAATGTAATCTGTTATTGTACTAGCCAATCAGTATAGGGCAATATATTTACCAATTACAACAGGGAAATGTATGCTGACTTAGATTTTGTATAGGTCTAAGCCAAAAGGATGATTACAACGTAGTTATAACTAATGTTCAGATTGTGCTCAAATGTATTCTAATCGTGTGTTTTTTGGCTTTAAATACTGCTGTCTGATGTAGGTGTGTCAAGAGCTTTCAGTTTGTGGTCTCATGAGACCCGCTGACTTCATGGCAGTCAATTGTATTTGCATTAAAGCTGTGTTTTATACAAGTCAGGCATGTTAGGATTTGTGGTTGCTACAGTGTAGGGAATTAGTTAATTGGTCACCTGTTGCTATTATTTTATTTGGGATCTTTGGCAAGCAACATGTTAGGCTTAGCAATACAGTAGGCACACTAAGTTTTCATGTCGAATATATCGACTATAGTGGATAAAGCCGACTTCACCACATATCACAAAATGAACAAGCTACACAATAATAAAACACACACAGGCTTTCACAATTATAAACCCAGGCACTTGCTATTCATTCCACAAACCAGAATAAAAACAAATGTGCAGTGAAAGACATCAGCATTACATCCTTATTGAACACTTGCAAGAAAAAGGAAAAAAGGCATAAACATAGCGTTGCAAAAACACAGCTTTCAAAATTTGTCAGTGCATATATACATATATACATATCACACGGCCCCAGTAGTGGCCGTGTAGTTATGGTTAAGTTGCTGTTTCCATAGGAAGAGCACTTTTTGGGTGGCTTATAACACCGCTCTCCCTGGACGAATCCACACCAAACTTTGCAAAAAAAAGTGTATGGGCCACTGTGATTATTATTGTGCACATTTTGGTGATGTTTGGTCCAGGGGGGGAAAGATTATAAGGGGGGTCCCAAAACGTCTTTTTTCCCATAGACTGAATGGGGGAAAAACTTTGTGCACGTCTACAGCCCAAAAGGCTGGATGGATTTTCACCAAATTTGCAGCAGGAGCTTGGTCCCGAAAGCGTGCTTTTGTAAATTTGGTGCCAATCTATCCAGTAGCTTTCTTTAAAATGACCAAAAAGTACATCTGGAAAAATAAGTGATATCTATGTCTGCTCCGCGGACACACTTCCCTGTTCGCTCTGCGGACAATATACTGATTGGCTAATCTGTAGCGTCATGTTCGCGGACATGTGGCACGTTCACTGATTGGATGTTGAACGGCGTGAAGTGCGTCAGATTCTGTCGCTGCGCACACCATCTTCCATTCGTGCTTTGGTGTACTTGGACATCACCGCTAACACATATAAAACAACACACCATTGCACTTGTTAACCGAGGCAGGCACCTGCACTGTTTGATGGAAACAGCGGTTCTGCAGGTGTATGGGAGTAGCAGTTCTCATACATGCATTCAGATATGTTGTTGCAAAGTCAGAATGTATTTTCATTCTGAGTGAAGGTCACTTGGTTTGCTTTTTTGGTTGCGAGCTCAGTAGGCCCACGCATCCGACTGAACCCATAAGGGTCAATTTTTTTTTACCTTGAGCGAAAGGGAAAATTCAGTAACAATGCAGGCAGTGCAAGTTTGGAAAAAATACCACTTGATAAGGTTATGTATTCAAAACGTTTGTAAGACACATGTAATATCAGTTGAAGAAGATTCTTTGCTGCAATACATAGCTGTCTGGGTTTAACGAAGACAATGGAGATGGTAAATATTGTGTAAGTTTACTTGTGACGACTCCACACTGGAACTAGTTTTACATTTTTATTACCAGAACAATAATTTTGGCATTGTAACTGAGGTACTATCTTTCTGTGTAGTTGTCATTTTTTTTTTACTTATGGAGAGTGCAGATTCTCGCCGTTTGTAGGCTATCATTAGGTTCACTCATGTTCAACGCTATTATTTCTTTAAAATGTCATGTATGCCCACATTGATTTGTGTATTAGTTTCCACGTTCTTTTTGTCTTTTTTGAAATTGTTTGGTAAAGGTTGGGTATTGATACGTATTTTCTGTTACGTTTCCCGAACAGCTACATTCTGCCGTACTGTGATTGCCATGGATTCCAGATGCCAAGTGGTGGATTCTTTCCACGCCAGATGCACGTACTCGTGACCGCTTGCCTAACAGTGACTGTATTGTGGGACGACCGGCCCGGCCCCATTTGTCCATACGCTGGAGTGGCCATTAGGAGTAACATAACATCTTTTATGGTGGTGTAGGCCAAAGTTCATGCCGACGTCTTGGAAATCACTGTGCGACCGAAGCGGTTGCTTTATCGAAAGCGTATACTTTAACATTTTCGATGATGTCCGAACAAAGTTACTATTTGATTGAAAATGGGAATAGTCCGATGGTCTCGGTCAGTTTATTGTGAAATTAAAGTACTTTACAAATTCTAAAATTGTTAATGTTTTCCTTTAAAAAACAGTTTATTATTTCAAAATGTAACGTGCTACGTTGTACGTCGCTGTGTGTTCATTTGCAGGTTCTGCATCACGTCACGTAGGTGCTTATGAGCGCATTTGGCTATGCTGTAGAGGAACGTCATCCAAAAAAGTGTACAATATCATTAGGGTTGGTTATGTGACGAGATGTGGGAGTGTTTTTGTATTACACAAGCATCGTAATGTAGTTAAAAAATGTAGCAGTATACGTTTATTGACTGAGGGGTAGGCTGCAGCCATGGGGAGTGGCAGAATGTCGGGGTCATGGTATAAGGTTATGATCCGCACAATGTGGCTACTGGCCATGACCAGAAGGGAGAAAAGATAGGATTACAGTGGCCATGTCCACCTGGGACTGGCTTTGTGGTAAAGTTGTTCGACATTACGATACATTTGAAAAGGAGGAAAAAAGTGCTGGTGGTAATATGTTAACAGCATTTACTTTTTGCTTTTTGCAGGCTGCCATGGAAAGCGAAGAGGGGCCATGTATGGAACAACCACCTTCCCTTTCTATGGTGGCCATCTTGGAAAAGGATTTTGTTTTCTAATCCGGGACGCCAGAGGAGTCCCGTGTTAGAACGACAAATCCTCTTTTTCAGTAGCACACGTTACTGCTTTGCAAATCTAGATTGTTAATGGCAAATGTTATTGCGTCTATGTCCTTTATTGAGAAATATAAAGTAGATGGAGTGTATGTGATTTAAAAAATATATATTTTTAAACTGTGAAAGGTGGTTCTTAAAGGAACATTTACTTTGTTTACGGATGGCTTTTTTTTGGGAAGGACAGCTAAGAAGCAAAGAGGCACCAAACAGTAATATGGGGAGGTAGGTGGATGGGGGATAATGTTGTGTGTGTGTTATTTGTAAGGTAGGGGCAGTGTTTCTCATGCTCCTTCATTACAGCAGTGGTGCTGTTTCTTGGGTAGGAGGAATGGCCTTAGCTCATGTCATTTTCAGATAACTAGTACTTTTGCTAAATGTATGTACTGTGTACTACATTGTTAATGGCTGACTCCGAATAAGTGTTCGAGCTGTGCAAGGGAAATGTTGAAGGTGGAAGTTCCTACATCAGTAAAAAATGTATTTTCACACTGTCCACGAGGCATACATCTTATTGTTAAGTGTGTACGGATTCTAGGACACATCACCGTGCTGTGCGCCAGCATATGGTCATGTGGCATTCTCCACAAGGTGTGCAATGAAGTCAGATGTTACTTTACATTATGGTTACGTGCTACTTCTACAAACTGATCAACTTTAGCAAACAAACTTTGTTAAAGGGATGTTATGGTTGAGTTGCCCTACTATAAACCTGTGAAATTCACTAAAAAAACTTTGTTAAAGGGACGTTATGGTTAGGTGGCGCTACTAAAAACCTATGAAATTCACTAAAAAAAACGTTGTTAACGGGACGTTATGGTTCGATCAATGACGTCCTTTTAACAACGTTTTTTTTGTGAATTTTGTAGGTTTTTAGTAGCGCAACTTAACCATAACGTCCCTTTAACAAAGTTTTTCATATTTTTTTTAGTGAATATATATATATATATCTATATATTCACAATTATACTGGCATAATTTCCCTCAACATCCCCTCACCAAGATGATGATTTCTCTTTCGCCTTCAGCAAAAGTAGCTGCTCCAAAATCAAACTTGACAGACAATATGTATACTTTGTATGCAGCATTGAGATTATAGCAAACAACTATAGCACTCTTGCTAACACCCCTTTTCCCAACAAATGATCACTTGCGCACGGGCCAACACATTTGTCCCTCCGTACCTAAGAACAAATATGTGTTTGCCCTTTTGGCCCTATTTTGGCACTTTACTAATTAGACAGTGTGGTGCACTAATTCATTCTTTCTTTTCCTCTTTTTTTTCAACTATATTCAACAATAATTTGGTATCTACGATTCTGCCTGTGCTGGCAAACACTCTCCTTTTCTTTTTGTCTTCTCTCTCTCAATCCCATGGTCTGTCTCCAGGAACACAGTGAGCTCTCATCTAGCACCCATCTCCCTCCTCTGCAGCGAGCACAGCCCGGCCCAATTTAGCTCAGTCAGCACTCGATCCGATCTCCTTAATTTTAATTTTTTACTCCTTCCTCTCTTCTCACTATTGTCGTTCCTTCTGCAGCCCACCCCCTTTTCTGACGCCTTACCCTAGCCTTTAAGCTCTCTTTCCTTCAGCTCCCCTCTGCCTATATAATCGAAAGATCCCTTACTGTTTTCTCCCCATTTTCATGCATTCTGTTGTGATGTCATGAATTAAGCTTCTGGTCAATGACCACCCACCTTTTGGCCAACCTACCAGTATCTTTTCAGTCTTTCCTGGCATTTTCTACAATGAACTTTCTACAGCATTCTTGTTCACCATGCCAACAAGCAAGTCTGGATGAAATGTGAAACATAGTATCCTCCCAGCTCCCTGGTTTTCCTGTTTGAACAAAGAAATTGTTCTTTTCCAGCGCATATTCTGCAGCTTCATTGTGCTCTGAATCTAACATCCACAAAGCACACTGACATTTAGCTTTAAATTTTCGTATTTAATTTTCTAGGCCCATATTGCAGTATGAATTCATGCACCTAGAGCCTGCAGCATGGGCTATGGCCTAAGAAACCCCACTCTGACCCCACCCTTATTACTAATGTCAGTAGGATTATAATGTATTATTGTTAGTAGTGTTAGTAGTAAGTAGTTAAGGTTGTTCATACTCTACATTACACGATGCTATGCTAAACCCCAAAGCAACCACCTCTTTAGTTTACCCTCAATTCCACACATCAGTACTACTAGTCAAACTCACACACATAACCCATGTTGTCATTTTAGCATCATTTTAAACGGATGCACTCCGTATCTGTTGAAATCAGTGAAATGAGTGCACGGTTGAAATGTGTGCACTGCATTATTCCAACATGCCTCCTCATTATTGTTTGGATTTTACTAAGGGCCTACAGTTCTAATCGCTACACCAGCATACGATGAAAAACTGCACCACACAGGTCAAATTACTGTATCTCCCTTTATGTGAAATTATAAACATATATCATACAAAGTATGTATGGTCCGAGTTATATGCCATCTAATAATGCCTCATATATATTATTCTATTCTCTTGATTAGAAGTGAGAAAATCACAGAAATTGTTTGTTCTAAAGGTTGAATTGGTGAGAAATACCTCTTGCCATTCAATTTGTCAGCGTATGTATGCCTGACACGGAAATCCTTTGCTGCATGTGGTTGTTTTCAGGGTCTTTTGTGCATGTGAGATAGTGGGTTCACCTGATTGCCATCTCTTTCCTAGGGAGGGGGTGCTTTACATATCTCGGGAGGAACACTGTTCACCTGGCCTAGTTCATCATATGCAGCAACAAAAGCACAGTCTTGGTTCAAGATGACAGAGACAGCAAGTGTGGCAGAAATCCAGCACCGATTGGATCATGTTTTCACTCACACACTGCACAAAGGGACACACAAAGAATACATTTAACACCTGCTCAATCAGAAAGTAATACAATATCAAAGTGTACACAAGATCATTTGTGCCCTTTTGACAACTCTGAGTGGTAAACAAGCATTGGCAAAGCCAATAAATATCGCTTAGTAAATGTACAGGGTAGGATTTCTTTATGCCCATGCTGCAGCTCAAAGATGGCTTACCGTCTAAATTTGCTAACCCAACATATTAGCCCTGTTGCTGCTTGACAAATTAGATTTGCCAATTAACAATAATTCCCAACGTTTTCACTGCATAATGTCTTACAGATTGGCCAGCTCTTTGTTTTCTCTACAGCCTTATTTGTGTTTTAAATTCACTGGCCAGCGCCTATCAGGCTTGTTCCAGGAATCACCCTCATTGTCATACTCTTTGCATTAGACTCTGCTGCTTTCTTCCTGTAAATCCCATTTTGTTTTCACACCGAATAGATTATAAAGGGCTAAGCACATAGAACGTTGAGTGGGTGTACAGTGATGTGACAATAAACATTCCCACCAAAACATCAACATTATTTTAGGAATAGTGCTCTATATATACACATTTGTGCTACTTTGGAAAGCAGTAAAATACACTGACAAGAAATATCACAAGCTACAGCACACCACAGCCTCCACTTAAAATGCAGTGAACACAATTACGGTATCTTGTAAAAACACTGATCTATAAATGAAAATGTGTTCCTATAATATAATGCAGTGATAAATTCACTGTACCAACCATAATGCATTCCTACATTACACAATGCAGCCCAATGTAGTAACATGCAAGGAAAATGCACACAAGGCAAATGTTCCACATAGTGTGATCCAGAAATTGCATCACTATATTGCATCTTCAAGATGCTGCAAGTAAATGTTGTTGCAACCAAGGAAAATGCAAACAGCAAAAATGTAATCTATTAATATAATTAAGTAAAAAATGCACTATATACATGCTGCTTCCATTTGTCACGAAGAAAAAAACACACAAAGGTAAGTGATAATATTGTCAGGAATTGCCGAACATTTCAATATGGATTTTGAAAAATGTAAAATATAAATTAAGTTTAGTTGAGGAGGGCCAATGGAATATATCCAATAAAAGGAGCTCTACATCACTGTGCAGATTGGGAGCATTGTTATTATTTTCTTCAACCTCATAGAAATGGATCACAAAAGTGGGCATAATGTCAATGCACCAAGCATGATGCGAACAGCAGACAACAACATTTGATGACTACTCTATCCCCAACTAGCTTGTACATAATTGGCAACACTATAACAGAAATGTCACTATGATGCTTTCTTTCTGCATCACTAAGCAGCTAATGGAACCCAGGTCCCCGCTATGAACCACTGCACGAACTCTGGCAGAGTGTCATGACTTCAGCAGTAGGAGGAGCAATTCATAATTAGCAGATTACATTTCCACATTCCATTCAAAACTATCCTCTTGCATATTTCTGACTTTGCATTACCTTCAGAAAACGTTGACATTTAGATATTGGATTGCACAAATCACATGCCCCACATTTCACATGCTGGTGGTTTGGAAAAGGTGACCAGTTCTTCAAAACATCTTGCGAACTTCAATCTCCAGTAGTCCATAGGACCTGCTTTTCTTTTTCTTTCCAAGGTTTAATTAGCCCTTTCAGTAGCATTTAATCCAACTGCATTTTCTTGGAAGGAGAGTATTTAATTAGCTTCCACATAACCACCTTTTCTTACTTTGAGCATTTACAAGACACTTTTGTACTGAACCCTGGTTTTCCTTCTTGCCCTGCTGTTTCTGTCTAATGTTGGCTTCATCGCCCCCTGTTCCAAGTGCCCTTGTTTCTTCCTGAAGCTTCTTCTCCTCCTATCATGAGATTCCTTTGCTCCTGCTCTTAGATTTCACTGATTCGGGGTCGGCGCCCTGGTTTCTTGTGCTGTATCATCTAATCCCTGTTTCCCTGTGTATGCTCTCGTCCTGTAATGCGGTCATCCTGCAGCCGGTATTCCTCTTGCGCTGTAGTCCGTCGTTTAGCCCAAAGTCTTATCCTGTGTCTTCAACCAACAGTTTCTTAACCATTAATTGAGAAATGCAATTTGGTACCATGCTCTTAGTCCTGCTCTGCATTTTTCAAGTAGTTTACCACATTGGGTGATTAATTTATTAATGAAAAACACAGCAACATTGGCCACAAACGAAGCAGTCACTGTTTGCTGTTGGTGAGTGATAATTCACTCTGGGCAAGCATGCATAGAATTGACATACACAAACAAGGGCAATTGTACCTGAACATTTGTAAACGTGTGTATCTTTCCAGCATGGGCATACTTTTAGTGCGAGACAAGAGTGTTTGTCCTCCCTCCAACATTTGTGGCACACCATTTTGTCCCACTCGTTTGGCAGCTGTCCCTTTTATCTAGATGTCATGTCCCCCAACATTTTCAACCAAGTTACTGCACTGCTTTACAGTATTATTTATGCAGGAAGCTACAGTGGCTGAAGGAGAAAAATGCTCTCGCTACATGGTGGAAACAGCATGCGCAAACTCAGATTCAAGATGAGAAGGAACAATAGTGGCTGTTAATCATGGGTGGAATGCAGCTGTCGCCCAGAGCATAAGACTACTACGGATGCAATGTGGAGGGCACACCTCAAGAAAGCAAAACGGCCTTTTGATGATGCATGCCATTCATGATAGAATCTTTTAGCGACACAGGCAGTCTAGTGGTCTTTGTTCTTCCTACTAGAGAAAATGCGCTGGAGGCAGAGTAGGTGAGAAGTGTGCATCCAGATTGATAGTTATGGGAACAGTATGAAAATAAATAAAAAAATAAACATGGCTCACTAACTCTGTTGGTGAGCTTGGATGTCAAATCCGTAGGGTACTTAAAAATCCCGGAAAAGAAACAAGTCAAGATGAGCATTCTTCTCTGGGATGGGTTCTTTGGTCATCTCATGTGGTCATACAAAAAAGAGCAGCACATTTTGCTGCATAAAAGAAGGGTGCACCATAAAAACAACACTTGCCTTTTCAACGCAGAGACAGTTTTAGAAGTAAGGATGTGTCGAACCATTCTGCAGTTGAATGCTGGAATGCAAGTGAAAGTTTATAAAGAAACATGCTGTGTATTCCGAACCACATAAAAAAAATGGCAAATATGAACGCTCTTTCACCGACCTGCCATTACATGCAGATGTTCGAAGTAGATCTTGGAAGAGTATTGCAGACTGACCACAGCTGTGCTGAAATTATTGAGCACAATGCTTCCATGATGAAGGCAAGATTGGTTTGCAATATCTTGCAAACTGAATTAAAACTGTATTAATAGATGTATACACCACCTTCAGTAAAAAAACCAATAAATATTTGTATCCGAGCATGTATTGAAAAGGAGGCGATATCTTTCATATTTTACCTGGTCCTTGTTAAGTTGTCTGGCACTGCAGTAGAAATGATTTTGCATGAGTTATTGGCATGCTTCCGAAGCATGATTTTACAGAGGACTATTTGAGAATGTGTGTGTTTCATCCAGTGGCTAATTGACCTTCTAACATGGGAGAGGCAACCTCTGGTGTACAAACCCTACTGCAAGGGTGAGAGGAAGTCTGGTGTAAGAACCCGATTTACGCTAATGTTTCCATAGTTTACTATATGGCACTGTGCAAACTGCAAATTAGAGCTTGCCACCTGATCATTTTCAAAATAAAATACAGGAATTAATCAACGTGAAGTTTTTTTGACATGCTTCATGCAGCTAACCGTGCCTTCTCACAACATCCGCAAGGAGAATGCGCAGTAAAGGTAGATGTAAGCAGAGATGTCATTTAGGTGTTGCCAGGGGCTGCAAATGTGACCACTGTGGTCTCCCTTGCTACCCCTGTGGTCTCCCTTGCTACGCCTAAAACAAAAACTTTAAAAGAAAACTTTTTAAATTTTTTTATTTTTAAATGGACGCTCCTGGGCTGTGGCCAGCCTCATGTGGCTCTTTGCTTCTGGAGTGGCTGAATTTCTTGTTCAGGCCTCTTAAAAGAAAAGACAAAAAAGAACAGGGGTTCCACAAGTCTAACACTTTCAGCAGTGACCCTAAATAAGAAAGAATAGGAATACCAAATAATTTGTCTTTCTGGAATTCTATACAATAATTGCTATTAATGGTTTATTTCAGGCACACTTCAGGGGGTGAGTCACTGATTTAGTCTGTTCTTAAACACCTCAACTCAGCCTTTCATCCTTCTGAGGTCGATAAATGAGTACCAACACAGGTTGGGTGATACTGTATGTCAGAGGTCTTCAAACTGTGGGGCACGCCACCCCAGGGGGGCGCAGCCGGCTCCTAGGGTGGGCGCCAGAGCCCAGCATGAAATGTGTGTAAAAAAAAAATATATATATATTATTTTTTTTTTTTTTTAGATTGGAGGAAATGGGAGGGGGCAGCTCACATGGACCATAAAACGGTCTTAGGCACCAATGAAAACATGGCCAGCAGTTGCAAATGGATATTCAGTCCTTTAGTCACAGACTGTTTGAATAGTACCCAAGGGGTTGTTTTTTATTCAAATGTAAACAAATTGAGATATTTAAAGAATATTTATTCAGCAACAATGGTCAAAACTACTAGCTGCATAGTGAAGCAACTCCTCAAACTGGCCCACATTGGCCAAAAAAGTGGCCCATTTTGATTGGCCTACACTAGCATTTTGCATTTTTGGTACAGTCATCGAACTATTGCCCTATAGGCCAGTCCAAGCCTGCCGACTCATCCATAATGGGTGAGGAGGCGTCCACCCACTGGCCACCTCACCCATTATGGAGGAGCCGAGGAGCCAGCGCAGTGAAACACTGAGCACTCCCTCAGCTTCTTCATCCAGCTGAGGGAGTGCTCCTGGGCCGGCTGAACTGTCAAAGGGAAACACTGTTTGCCTTTGACAGTTCATTTCCCCAGCCGCACATGACCACCGAGCCATGCAACATTGGGTTTTTTTTTGCTTCGCCAGCCTTGCATAGCTCATTGGAAATGCTGGCTGGGGCACTGCATGTATGTATGTGCGAGGGGGTGCTCCTGCGCCTCCTCGCACATACGGGCAGAGCAACCTGGAGTGGGGCATTTTAGCAACCATGCGCAGGCCCCTGCAGAAGGTAAGTTTATGGCGATTTATTTTTTATTTAAATGTGTATGTGTGTGTTTATGTTTGTGTTATGGGACTGTGGTGGGAGCAGGAAGGGTGGCAGCACTGGGAAAGTGGTGAGAGTGGGGTGGGGAGAGCTCAGGGTCTGTACTGGGAGTAGGGTGCAGTGACGGCACGCAAAAGTTCATAGCGATTTCTACATACTGTCCATCTGGCACTTTTAGGGAGGCCCGGCCTGTCCAAACTTGGCTCAGGGGGGGGCCCGAGCCAAAAAAGTTTGAAGACCACTGCTGTATATATATCTGTTCTATATAAAGTGCTTAAGAGTAAGTGCTATATAATAACGGTATGAAGTCTTTCCATCGAAATAATTTCCATCGAATCATTATCCATCGAAATTCATTAATTGAAATGCTTTTCCGTCGAAAAGCATATTCATTGAATTAATTTCAATGGATATCAAACTCAAACATACCTTTAAAATAGATGTATGTTTGTGTTGGAAATTCAATGGGTTGAGGAGAGGATGAATTTTTCAAAATGTGGGTTGGGGAGGTGGGGGGTACCCCTGGGGGTTGAGGGAAGTTTGGGTGGGTGACCCCCAATAAACCAGAAGTGAGAGGGAGCTGTCCAGTGCTGAAATACATTAAATATGTCAGCACTGGACAAGGGTTACATTTTGAAAATGGGGTTTGGTTGGGGGACTAGGGCGAAGGACCCCTGGGTGTTGAGGGGGGTTTGGGGAGGGAGAACAATAAACACCACAAGTTAGAGGAAGCTGGCCAGTGCTGAAATACTTTATAGATTTCAGCATTGGACAGCTCCCTGTAACATTATAAAGTTATGCATGTTTCATAGACTTTCCATGAAAAAAATGTAAAGTGTTTATATAACGAAACCCTATCGATGAAAGGGTTTTGATACATACATACTTTGCACTTTATGTATGGGAATTTGATCCAACAATTTTCAATGGAAAAGATGTGATGGTATTAATCTTCGATGGAATAGATTCGATGGAAAGACATGTAACCATAAATAAATTATCATTTGGCCATGAGCGTCTGCTTGCATTTACAGTAATTTGGTAATATGGGTCTATACACACTGATCTTAATGATACATATAGCGATCCATTCTTATGAAATGTATATCACATTATAGTGATATCATAACCATATTTGTTTGTACTGTACTTAGGAACAATGCTATGTGATGCCACTTCCTGTTTTGTCAAGGGGTGAAAGATTATGTTCCTTTCTTCTCCGGCTGTCCCCTCCTCTCATTCCTTGGCTACCTTGCCCATTCTTCCCTCCTCTGCCCCTCTTCTGGCTACCTCCACAACTCCGCAGAGCGTACCTTGAATTTCCACCTCTCCCCGGAAGGTCTTCAAGGCCGGCAACCTTCTCCATCTTGCCACTCACAACTCTTGCTCTGCTGTCAAACACTCCTCTGACATCTGCCACTTCCTTGAAGAACTTGACCTTGATGTCCTTGCTTCTACAGAGACAGGGTTCACGGCCAGCTCTGTCACAAGCTTTGACACTCTCCTCCCTGATGGCTACAAGATCCTCTCCGCACCCAGGTCCACTCGGCCCGGAGGGGGTGTAGCCTTGATCTTTCCAGAGTGGATTTCTACCACTATCATTCCCACTCAAATCTACACCACTTTCGAATGCCTCACCTGCAGGCTCTCAATCTCTCCCAGCCACTCACTTACTGTTGCTACTCTCTACCGGCCCCCTGGTCAGATCACCTCTTTTCTCTCTGAGTGGGCTGACCTCTTTTCCTCTCTTCTGGCCTCAACCACTTAACTCCTCCTCCATGGTGACCTCAACATTCACCTTGATTCTCCCTGTCCCATAATTTTGCTCTTTCGCAACCTCTGCGATTCCCTCTCCCTCTCTATCCTCCCCTCTGGCCCAACGTACTCTGCAGGGTAGACATTTGATGTCTTGATCTCCGCTAGCCTCCCGTTCTCTATCCCTCTCTCCACTCCCCTCTCTTGGAGGGACCACTACCTTCTCTCCTCTTATCTCTCTCTCTCTCTTCCCCCCAAGCCAGGCCTATCCCAACACTGCCACCTACCTTCCTGGATATCCGGCCCATGAAGCGTGTGTCAGTAGAGGCTTTTCCTGCCACCTAATCTCCCCCCACATCCTCTGGCTGACTCACACCCTGACACAGCCCTGTCTTTTCTCTATTCTTCTATTTCTGATACTCTTGATGTTCTTGCCCCCGTCATGAGGATCTGCCTGAAGTCCATGACTCCAACCTAGCTACACTAAAAGTAAGTTTAGGGCGGCTGAGAGAAAATGGAGGGATTCCTGTTCATCCTCTGACAAACTGGCCTGTCGCCTACTCCAAAGGCAATACCGTCTCTCTGTCCGTACCAAGAAGAGAGTCCACATTCAAGCCTGTGTCTCTGCGGCATCTAACAGCTCAGCCGAACTCTTTAAAATCTGCAAGGAGCTGGCCAACCCTGCTGCAGTCTCTACCCCTCCCCTTGCCTCTCAGGCTCTTTGCAATGCCCTGGCCTGTCACTTTACCTCTAAAACCCAGGACATCTTGTCCACCCTCTCCTCCACTCCCTCCCCTCTCCCCTCTCTGTCTGTACTCACTGACCCTCCTCCAGCCATCCCCCCTCCCTCCTTCTCTTCCTTTCCTCTTTTCTCCCCTGATGAGGTCGCTAGACAAGTCCGATCTATGAAAGCCTTGTCAAAACAGGTTCATCCATATTGATACCCTTGCTCCGGCCCTTGCCGATTTCTGCAGCCACTCCTTTGCCTCAGGATCCTTCCCCTCCCCTGTTAAGCACTCCCTTATGCATCCTCTCCTCAGGAAACCCACAGCTGATCCCTCTTTTCTGGCCAACTATCGCCCAATTTCCATTACCCCCTTCTTGGGCAAACTCCTTGAAAAGCTGGCCTTCTCTCAGCTAATCGTTCATTCTGACTCTGTTGGCTGTCTCCATGACCATCAGTCTGGCATTAGATCCGACAGAAGCATGAAACTGCTCTCCTGAACATCCGTGAAGATCTGCTTTCCAACCTTGACTCTAGCATTCCCTCTGTCCTCATCCTACTCGATCTCTCCTCTGCCTTCGACGCGGTCAACCATACCATCCTGCTCAACCGTGTCCATGATAACCTGGGCATCACCGATCAGGCCCTGGCCTGGCTGACCTCTTTCCTTTCTGATCCACCCTCCCAGGTCCAACTTGGGTCCTTCCTATCATCTATCTTCTTCTCCACCTGTGGTGTTCCCCAGGGGTCTAACCTCTCGCCGTGGCTTTTCAACCAATACCTAGCAACTCTCGCCCGCTGTATTGCCTTTTTCTGCTCAAACTTCCAGTGCTACGCAGATGACACATTTTCAGGCTGCCCTCGGCCACCTCCTCCACCTCTCTCATCACTGATTGCCTAACCGCCATTCAAGATTGGTGTGTCGCCAACGATCTCTGTCTGAATGCCAGCAAGACTGAGATCCTCCTCATCGGCACACCCTCACCTTCCTGTCCCCTCACTCTCTGGCGGGCCACCCTTGGCCCTCCTCCTATCCCCACCTGTGAGGCCAAGAACCTTGGTGTCACCTTTGATTCCACACTCTCCTTCTCCGCCCACATCGATGATGTATCAAAAAAGTAAAACTTCCTACTGCACCTCGTCAGAGGTACTCTTCCTTTCCTCTCATTCCCCCAGAAGCTCACTCTCTCCCAAGCTCTGGTTCTCTCTAAGTTGGACTATTGCAACAGCCTCTTTCTTAATCTACCTACCTCTACTCTCCGCCCTTTGCAACTTATCCAGAACAGGACTGGGAGACTTGTCCTTGGCCTCAAGCCCTGGAATCGTATCTCTCCAGCTCTGAAATCTCTCCATTGGCTCCCAGTGGATGCAAGGATTAAATTTAAAACCCTCTGCATTGTCCACAAGGCTTTCTGGGGCCTGGGTCCAACATGCCTTCAGCTATTCCTCCGCAAATACCTCCCATCTCGAGCACTCCGCTCCTCTACCTCTAACTCCCTCAGGGTCAGTCGTTTCTCAAAGAAACGAGCTGGGGGTAGATCTCTGTCTTCGGCTGGGGCCTCCCTCTGAAACAGCCTCCCTGCCACTCTAAAACTTGAGGAGAACCATCTCTGGTTCCGGAAGCACCTCAAGACCTTCCTCTTTGCTTCTGCCTTTGCCCCCCCTCTCCCCTGCTGATTCTACTCTCCCTCTGCACCATGCACCTGGCACCCTCTTTCCTGCGGGCCCAGGTACCTGCTCCTCTTGCCACCCGCACACACTGCCTCCGGGCCACCCCTTGTACTGGGGTCTGTATCTGTACCAATACAGCCCCCACCCCTTTGTTTTGTTCTTCCTGCACTTATCAGACCTACCCAGCCTGCTGCCTTAAACCCAGCACTGCCACTTGCTGGCTGCACTCCCTCTGTTTGTTGCCTTTTTATTTATTAATTTATTTATTATTATTTATGTTTTTTTTTCTCCCTGCTCCGCACTCTCCTTTTGTTCCCCCTTCCATGCACTTCTCCCTCTCCCCCTCTACCATGCACTTGCGTGTTCTCAATGTCACTGGGCCTAGTAAGATCGTTGTTTTTGTTTCTCCTCTGTTCCCCTTCCCTTGCCTTGTCACGCTCTGAAACACTTGTGTATGAGCGCAATAGAAATAAAATATCAATATCAATATCAATATCAATCTAAATCCGATTATAAGCCAGTGCTTGTGGATATCATATATGGCAAAACAGAATTACATGCATTATGTGATAAGTTAGATGTCTTTAAGGGAGCAGAAACAAAGAAACGATTTCATAATACCAAAAGAACTAAAGCAATAGCACAAATTGTTGAAACATTTTGAACATCCACTCCCAACTGTAAACGTGGATTTAGCGTGATGAATGGTGTGCTCACCACATTGTGCAATAAGCTGTTGCTTAGTTAGGTGTCCTCTGTAATGTTCTTGTTGGACCTCTTGTTACAGAGTTTAAGCCAGAATTGCATGTTAACAAATGGTTACAAAAGATCAGAGAACTGCTGATGCCACAAACTGCGTGGCTCCCAGACAAGGTGTTCATGAATCAGCTAAGAAGCCAATTTGCCATGTTCTGGCCAGTGACGAATAGTTGTAGTTGCCATTTTGTTTCTAGCCATTTACACACAAGGTTCAACATTACATGATGTAAGTCACTTGCCATGCACCTTTTTACCTCACAATAAACCATTTGTGAATAAAGGTCCCTTAGCATCAGAATACAGAGAATACAATATTAATAATAAATATTGCACTCTGTATAAATGCTTACATGAATATTCAAATGGACGTTACATTGACAGTAAAGCAACAGTTTGTATTCTTCTGTAATTGTTTATGATACGACTACTGTTTGCAACCATTTGTTTTTTCAGTAGAAGGAGCAAAAACACATTTGTAGGTTTCATGTAAAAATGGAAAAGGAATATATTTTATTGTTGAATTATAAGATTTACAATAAAACCGTGACATATTTAAGTTATTTTTTTTGTCTTTTTAGTATAGTTAAAAGTTACTTTGGTTTCACAAATCCTTTTTTTACTTAAGCCATCCTCTTATATCAGAGCCTCCAAATGGGCAAAGATGGTGCATTAACTAATGCTCCTTAATCAAATGCTCTTAATTCTGAAATAGTTCATTAATCAATTATTCATGATTCCGGTCCTCAAAACTTCAATTATATAATAGTTAATTAATGCCATTTTCAAAAATAATAGTGGAGGCCAGATTCGACCCACTTTGCACATTGTGTGTATTTTCTGACTTAACATTAACTTTAACAGAAATTTTAAAAAATAACAGCGATGTGATCATCAAAACCTTAGAAGAAAAGCAATGACTTACGTCAGTTATTTCATAACTGGGTGTACAACGCTCAAAAAGGCATTAATCTTTTAACAATTTCCCTTGTCTATCCATTAGAATATTATGACCCCCCCCAACTTTTCTCCATGTTAACAACCAGTTCCCAAAATAACAGAACTAAAGCATATTGTAATCGAATTTGCAAACCATTAAAGAAACCCTATTTTATGCCTTTGCTGAGTAATATGACATTTAATTTAGAAGTTGCATTGCAAGAAATGGAAGCAGCGTCAGCATAATCACTACGCACTCACACCTGCCAGCCGAACAACATCTACCCACTCTTCCAAGAAGCCGAGCCGCAACAGCATCCAGTAAAAAGGTACCAAGTCCAAAGGGAATTACACGACCTCATGTTCTCTAAAAATATGTACTGTCTGTACACGGAAAGTACTCCTGGACCATTACATGAGCCTGTCTGCAAAGCAATATTGATTCGACATCTTTGAGAAAGCTGTTCATGACCTTATTACCATATTCAGTAATTAACAATCAAATAACCTTCTCATGCCCTTCCCAAAAGCAACTGTGTGGAAAACTATGCTACACACTTCCTATCACCTTATAGGTCATTACCAAAACACACTAGGACGATTCTCACAAAGATATGTCCAACTTTCCAAAGCAAACTGCTCATGGAAGCTAGAAAAATGATGTGATATTTGAAGGGAATAAGGGATTGATTCTGAGAAGGCTAGTGGCATCTACAATTTGTGTTGTGTGAATGTAAATGTTGCTGCACCAGCGCTGTGCTGAAGATGTAAATTGTTTCTGTGAGGCATTACAACGCAATGTGTCAAGCATAGTTACTTGTCCTTCAGTGATTCTTGGAGGTGAATAGGGAAGGGGACACGCACCCCCTCACCCCTTCCCTATAACATACATGACACGGAAGAAGGACAGGAGATACCGTGATCTCCCATACTATTTAGGACAAATTCCCAGTGCCCCGATGATAGATAAGTATGTCGAGAGGTACCCACTCAGCCAGCTCTACAGACCAGGTGCGTTACAAGTATACCCCAGAGTGGACGAAGAGCCCCAGGATGCAACTAAAGAGACCTCAATTGACAGTATTGACTAAAGCGCCAAGAAGCCATGTTGCTGATGTCGATAGAGACACCACGACTTAGAAGTGTTAGACAGGAAGCACACGTGCCATCCGTACATCAGGACACAAACCCACACTCAAATGCATGAAGAGCATGAGCATACAGTTCTATAGTTAGAAGACAGATACATATACATACTGTCATTGCTTTGATTATTTTCTCATTAGCTGAACGTTGCAATGCAGAAACTTCAAGAAGCAAGAGAGCCTGAGTAAAGCTTGCAGATGCTTTTATGCAAGTAACCTTATGGGACTGCAGGAGCACCTATGGGACCTGACAGAGCCAAGTGTAACTAACATATGGAGAATATAGAATAGCATGGACAATGGAAGAACCACATAATGGTTTAGGAAAATTACAGCAGGCCACAAGCCCCTCAGCAAGCAATGAGCTAAATTCAGGCTGAACAGAGAGCAAACGGGTGAGACAGGACCCGCTGCCAAGGCCACCAGATACTGGTGACATTCCATTCCCTGAATGACAGTAACACCAGCTGCAGTAATTACAAATAATTCTTCATAATTCAGAGCTACAGAGCTCCAAATAATGGTCTCCGAACACGTGACCCGGCCGACTCAGACAATGGACAGCAACCATCGCTGGGAAAGGAAGCTAATATCACGCCGCCAGACAGATGCTTGCAACACAGATGTTACAATGTGGAATCAGTGTTGCAAGAGATGAACAAGCACTCTCATTGTCTAAGGTGGTACACACAAGTTACAATGTAGACACATAGTTATTTTTATTACCTTGAGAAGGTACACCAACAGCTGAGAACCTTTGCGGATCCCAGGCCTGGAGAGGTCAGCTCTAGCCAATCACAGTTCAGGCTCCTAGAGCCGGGTAGCAACTGGAAAGAACCAATAATAAGACCCTCACACTGCAACTTTGTTATAGATAGTGATTTGCGGATGGACCAGGCCAGCCAACTGGCACGCGAGATCCAGTAGATTAACATCTATAGTGTCCACTATAAGTGGACTATTATTCAGAACTCAATCCAGTAGTTCTATAGGCTTTCTGGAGAGGGGCCCAGGTTATAACATCAATATGACGCAACTTTATGACAAGACTGGCCTGCGAGCCAGGAGATGTTGAGTGGTCCACGGATTTCTTCTATCCTTGTTCTGATCCCTGTTGGTTCTGCTGTAATAAACCACAGTTTGAACTTGCTGTTTGACTGAGTCTTACATTCCTTTTGGGGGAAGGTGTTGGGCCTTCCAAGAGTCTGCAAATTCCTAGTGGCCCTCTTGCTAACCTGGGAGTTTGTCCCAACAGAGATATGCACTCACAACTGCTATGTGCTTCTGACAGCCTCCCCCCGTGCCCCCTGTGCAGGCCATTAACAGGAGAAAGCACAAGTCTGACAGGGGTCTTCAGTGTCAGACAAGAAATGGGTATTGGAAGCACTTCTGTTTAGTATATATTTCCCTTTAAGGTCTGTCACCTGAAACATCTTCTTATCCCCTGCACGGCATGTGAGTCGTAGGTTGGTTAATGTAACAATGTCTGTGTTGTGTGCTGGTCAAATTAGCTTGGTTTTCACTGGAAATGAGAGGCTGTGTTAGGTAATACCCTTGTGACTGCAACTCTTGGACAGCATCCTGAATTCTGTGTTGGTCTATTTTATTTTGGGTGCACATCTGTGTTCAAGCTGCCATAACAACTGCCAAAAAGGTAGCTCACTTGCTGCGTGCCTGAATGAGGGTTTCATCATATGTGTTTTGCTCCAGGTGCCAGTTGAGAGTAGGCCTCTCTACAACACCTCAACTATGCCCCCACAAAGGTCGCTCTACTCCTCCTCTTAACCTGTGCCCACCCAGGTTTGTAGTTTAACACTGCAGTTCCAGAGGTGTTAAAGTGGCACATAAGAGTGCCTCAGTGTATATAAGTATGAAAAATAATGGGATCACATTTCCTCAGCGTAAAGCAAAATTTACATAGAAAGAATGTGAATAGATGTCAGTTACTCAATGAGAAGGTTTAAAGAATATAAGCTCCTCACCTGACACGCTTGTGGCCCTAATTGGAGGTTTAATGTGTTGCCTAACTATGCCTCTTTGCCTGAGCAATGACAAAGAGCAATCTATCGTCAGATGACAAATAAAATGGCTTTCCCTCATCCACATCAACAGAGAGGTCTGCTACTCTCACCACTGCCTGCCAGGATGGGGATCTTCAACATTTCAAGGCACACCAATCCCAGAATCTGACACCACAAGGAACACATCAGCCCAAGGCCCAACATGGGACATGTCAAATGTGTGTGTAAGGTGTTTGTGCCCTATTCCCCTCATGAAAGAGTGCACAGCAACATGTATGGAACCTGAGTCAGAGCAGTTACACCTTACTGCACACATATGCAATTGAAAACCAAGGGGATAAAATGTGACCATCTCGTACAGGTGTCTAGTATTGACCGGGTACTTGATGTGGGCGTGGGCCCTGATCCATGGCCAGTCAGCCCTGATGACTGACGGCTGACTCTAAGAACCTGGATAAATCAACAGACATAGCCTTATTTATTTGGAAATGCTTGAACAGCCTTTTTATATGAATGAGTATAACGGAGTCTCTTTAATACATGAGTAATTTTCAACACCTCCGTGCCCCTGAGAGTGGGGTGCTCGCATTTCATACATTAAATAAATAAATAATTAAATGGCATCAACTCATTACATCTGATAATAAATAATTGAATATCATCAATTCAGCAACCTTGGAGGAGGGGAGGTTTGCGCGTATATTTCATATATGATGTAAATAACTAGCTAGGTAGCATAAATTCATTAGCATCTGATAACAAATACTCAAATAGCATCAAGTCAACGACCTTGGAGGAGGGGTGGTTGGGAGCGTATATTTCATACATGAAGTAAATAAGTAGCATAAGTTCATCAGCATCTGATAATAAACAATTAAATAGCATCAACTCATTAGCCTTTACTGATGGGTGGTTTGGCACGTATATTTCATACATGGAAGAAATAAACAGTTACATGCATTGCATACCTGAGATTGATGCCTGGCCGAAATGGGTCTCTAGGTAATAATAGCAGACAAGTCTAATGCATTATATCAACCTTTCAGCTTACAGAGTACTGGCCTCCCTTCACATTGGACTAACCAGAGACAGCACTAGAATCCCTACACCACTGGTAGCTGCAGACTACCACATAGATGCACAATCCTTTGGACACAGACCACACAAACACGATTAGACCAAAACGGTATAATTAACCACCCACCACTCCTCGACCAGAGAAATCAAAATATATCCTAAAAGGAACTTCCAATTCCCCCACCCAGTCCCCGTATCTGCTTAAATCAGAAAAGGCTAGGCTAAGGAAACTTGGCCTGATGTAACGCAATACTGAACAGCAGGGTTCTGTTTCGTCCAGAACCCCAGCTGAAACTGGCAAATCGTTCTTCTTCCACACACAAGCAGCTTCCCCCCTCCTACCACTTCAATATTCAGACAACAGAAGCGGAACCGCCTCACAGAGCAGAGTCGTACTGCTTGGGTAAGTGCTGTTATTACAGCGCCCCCAGTGGGCAGTCAGTCTTAACACCTTTCGTATTCGTCCGAGCTCGCCCTCTGCCAATTTTTTCTCTCGAAAGGGGAGAGGAAGTTAAGAGACCCAAATAAAAGCCTGGGAAAAGAAAAACAAACACTGATGGCCAAACTGGGCCTCTGGAGAATTGAAGTGGTCGAGGTAAGCAAGGAGACAGCTGGGGTAAGATAAGTGTATATTTATTTGACCGGCAAGTTAGTGTATGCGGACAGGCCCCACAGCTGAGGCAGTAACGGACTCACTCTGTTTGAAGCTCCGTTACGCATGCCGTCATTGCATTCCATTCACCCTTTCATCACGAGAGGCTCGCGCGGAGTCCCGTGATGAAAGGATGACTCAATGCTACACATCTCCCCTCCTTAACCATTCGTCAATTAAAACAGTCTGATGAGAGTTCTTCTGTATCCTTAAATAAAGTCTTCCAAGTGATCTGGTCTGCGGATTATCCTTCCTGTTCTTGACACTCGTGATAGATCTGATTTTATTCCTGGCAAGGAAAATTTTGACATTGCATTCCTATTAGACGTATTTCTTACACGTTCCCCAATGCAATCCGACATAGATCTCACATGCCTATCATTCTCTTCCACATTCTCATTCCCACTACAACTTGTTTGTCCTCCGTGTATCGGCTCATTAGTTATCACATTTTTACATGGTTTCATCACACATACCCTCTCCATATTCCAGACTCTTCCATCTCATACTCTCACCGCATGTTTGTAAACTTCAATCACACTCACTGGCTTGGACCATTTGCAAGGTCCATCCCTCATCACTGGGGGTAGTTTAATTCTCACCTGACTTCCTACTTTAGGGCCTTCATTACCTTTATCTTTTTTTACATGACTGTCATGAGCTGTTTTGTTCTTTATCTGTCTGTTCCTAATGTTCTCCTCTACCTCTCCAAAGTCTTTCCTAACAACAGTCTCCCTCCCCAACCAGGATGGAGTCAATTTGGTGTTTGCTCTACGTCCTCTACTCAACTCAAAAGGTGATAAACCAGTAGTACTATGAGGTGTGAAGCGATGAGCAATTATCTTTCTTTTTACCGCTTCTTCCCAGTTAAGATTATTAGCCCAGGCCCAACGAATGGCGTCCTTGAGTATTTTGTTGAATCTCTCAACTACTCCATTCGTTTGCGGGTGGTATATAGCACTCCTTTTATGCACAATAGAATTCTCAGTACAGAACTTTTCCATTTCTTTCGATCTAAATTGGACACCATTGTCCGTTAATATGCTTCTCGGGAAACCTTCTCTAGCACATATTTCTGACATGAAATCTATAATCATCCTTGCATTCATGTTAGGTTTAATTGAAACTTCTACCCATCTGGTCAACAGATCAATGACCACTAAACAAAATTTCTGCTTTCCATCACAATAAATAGGCCCTAGTATATCCATGCCTACTTCATCCCAGACTTTTCCTGGAATGCTCGTTATCACCATTGGGTATTTTGCACCCACACACACTCTGTCACTCTCATTGCAAAGGATACATTCTCTGATGGTTCTCTCGATCTGCAGATCGCATCCTGGCCACCAATAATCATCACGTATTCTCTGTTTGGTCTTCACTATTCCTTGATGTCCTTCGTGACCCAATTCAATTATCTTTTGTCGTAGATTCACAGGTGGAATTATTCGATCTCCTCTCATAACTCTGTCATTCATCACATTGAGTTCATCAGCAACTCTCCAATATTCCATGAGATTACATTCTTCAAACTTAGTCTTCCTAAGGTTCTCACTGCTTTGAATAATTTGTCTCAATCGACCCATATCTTCATCTTGATTCTCTGCTTCTTCCCATTCTGTTTTTGATATGGACAGCGTTTCTATATTCAAAATGACTTCTGAATTCACTTCGCTTTCATCGTCTGTCTCAGAGTTGTTAGTGAGACGTGACAGACAGTCAGCAGCACGATTTTTCACTCCTGGCACATATCGTACATTACAGTTATATTCTTGTAAAAGTATGACCCATCTCTTGATTCTGTTTGACACATTATCCAATCCTTTATTCATAATAACATGTATTAACGGTTTATGGTCAGTGCGAATTTCCACCTCCACTCCCCAGATAAAATTCCTGAATTTCTCTGTTGCCCATTTGATTGCCAAAATTTCCTTCTCTATTGCAGCGTATGACTTTTCTGCACCCTTTAACAACCTTGATGCAAAAGCAATTAAGACCTCTTTCCCATCAACTTCCTGGGTGACAACAGCGCCTAAGCCCAAGTTGCTAGCATCTGTTGTAATTATAGTCTTATTACCACTCTTTAAATTCTTTAACGATGGTGCCTTGTTCAATTCCGACTTGATATTTTCAAATTCTTCTTCACATTCTATATCCCATTCAAATGTCTTCTTTTTTAACAGTTCACGGAGTGGAACTGTATGCAAAGCAAAACCCTTTATAAATTTCGAATAGTACTCTGCCATCCCAATGAATGTACGCACCTCTTCTTTTGTTTTGGGTCTCGGCATGTTCACTATGGCATCAGCTAATTGTTTCTTCGGTCTTATGCCTCCAGCAGAAATGGTATGTCCTAGATACTCAATCTCACTGCGATTGATGTTACATTTGTCTCTACTGAGAGTCATTCCTGCTTCATATAATTTTTTATAAACACGGTGTAACCTTTCATTATGTACTTTTTGATCAATAGCATGCACCAAAATGTCATCTTGGAAACAAATGATTCCTTCATCATCTTCAAACAGATTATGCATAATCCTTTGGAATACTGAAGCAGCTGACACCAGCCCAAAAGGCATTCTTCTGTATTGGTATAACCCATCTGGTGTCATGAATGCTGTCATCTTTTTAGATTTTTTATGCAATTTAACTTGATGGTAAGCTGATGTTAGATCAAGGGTAGAAAAATATTTCGAAGGCCCGATGGTGGATACTATCTCTTGTATATTAGGGAGAGGATGTCTGTCTGGAATTACACTTTTATTTAATTCTCTCATGTCCACACATATTCTCAGTTTTCCAGATTTTTTTCTTAACACTACCAAAGGTGAAACCCATTCACTGGCGTCTATTCTTTCAATGATCTTCTGATCCTCCAATAATTTGATCTCCTTCCTTACCTCTTCTCTCATAGAAAGTGGAATGTTGCGCAACTTCTGCGCCACCGGAGTATGTCCTGGCTTCATATTGATTTTATGGACAAATCCACGCAGGCATCCAATCTCTTTCCTGAAAACTTCCTTTATCATGTCAACATTACTAGTGGTCTCTTTGATTTCTTGGATTCTCCCAAAACCACTTTCAACTGAGTATACTGACTCATCAGAAGCAGCATCTAATTTTACCTTGAGTTTGCTCTGGTGAGTCCAGCTCAACAAAGGTGTTCTTCCCCCTTTGGTTATGTATATTTTTCCATTGGCCTTCCTCTCCTTGAATTTGAGTGCTCCCCAGAACCATCCAATGACATCTATCTTAACTCCTCCATATGCTCTGGGTTTTATGTCTGGTTCATGCAAGTATTTGTGTTTCTTCTTGTCCCACAGACTCTGTGGTAATAAGGTATACTTGGCCCCTGAATCAATCATCATTTGCATGTCGGTTCCATCAACACACACTGTAGCTCTGGGGCTTTCCATTTCTTGCTCATTTTCTTCATCTGTTATAACAAAAACGCATTCTTCTCCATCTTCATCACTACACCCATCATCTCCTATCCAATTAGTAGAGATGTTCTGCATCCTGCAACATCTGGCATAATGTCCCTTACCCTTACATTTTCCACATATGATCTTCAGAGCAGGACATTCTGGGTTATCCGCCCAATGGTCTGTGCTATCACATCTGAAACATCTCCCGGTATTCTTCCTTCTAGAGTCATCTCCTCTTCTGCGTGGACTCTTCCTTTTTACATCACCATTATTGACTTTAAGGCTTGATTTTTTTCTTTTATCATCATTGTAAGGCAATCTGCTATTTCTTTCAGACTTGTATCTTCTATTGACATTTTCTGTCACCTGAGCTATACACTCAGTATTCTTGGATGTCGTGGGCATATTGACTTTATCTTTCGAAGTTTCATGTTTAATTTCAGTAAGTTGCATCCTGCTCTCTAATTCCTTGACACATTTCTCAGTGTGCTCTACTTCCTTGGCTACACGCAAAACTGTGTCTAAATTGGGA
Organism: Ambystoma mexicanum; assembly: GCF_040938575.1. Taxonomy (NCBI): domain Eukaryota; kingdom Metazoa; phylum Chordata; class Amphibia; order Caudata; family Ambystomatidae; genus Ambystoma; species Ambystoma mexicanum. Next base: position 827,569,279 of record NC_090924.1, on the reverse strand, counting down.
TTATCTTCAGCCCATAATCTCTATCTTACTTTACTACTCCTACATTCCAACATGAATTGGTCTCTTAATCTCTCATCCAATTGGGTATTGAAATTGCATGTTTTAGCTAATTTCCTCAAATTTGTAATATATTGTTCTACACTCTCACTTTCTCCTTGAGTCCTTTTGCCAAACTTGTACCGTTCCAAAATGGTACTCAATTTTTTTTCATAGTGTTTTCCCATTTTCTTCACTGAACGTTCATACTCATTGAGGTCAATATCTTCATCAGAAGGCAGATCTGGCAGATCTTCAAATTTCTCCTGCCCTGCTGGGCCCAGACAGTGCATCAACAGAGATTTCCTTTTTTCTACGCTGCAATTTTGACCACATACAACACCGGCATAATGTTCAAATGATTTTATCCACCTTTTCCATGGAATGACTGGGTCACCGACATCTGACAAAAAAAACATCGGTGGTGGCACACTGTTGAAAGACATGGCGAAAGTGGAGATATGCTAATAAAATGTAGATGATGACAGATTTCTTCCTCTTATTTTTCACACAATATTAGTGTCCATACATCACAGGGTGCCAAAATAAGTCCAACAAGTGTTTTGTACTGCCCTAAGATTATATAAAAAAAAATTCTTTGGCTTAATGCAGTGTAAGTATGATTATTGTACTTTCTGCTTGCTCCTCTGTCTGTATAACACTGTATATAATACTGCACTTGTACACCATGTAATACGGTAAAATCAGATGCAGGAAATGGGCGTATCCATGGGATCTCCACACGGAAAGAAAACAACACGCAACATGCGCAGGGGACACAGACAGAGGCAGACAGCACTCACTTGAGAATTAACGCTCCGGCGCTGGAAAATGCAGAGGCAGGATCAGTTGGAGCGGAGTGGCCACAGCTTGTGATACAGCTGCACGGCCTGCTACACGCTCATGTGAGCAGCTGATCATTGGAGCGGAGCGGCCCAACCACAGCCTCTGAAACGGCTGCGGGGCCTGCTCCACGCTCGTAGAGATACTTTGAAGTTCCATGGGGAAACGCAGATTAAACAGCTGGCAGCAGCGCTGGCGTGAAATGGGCGGTGGGGCCTGGCTTGATCCTCGTCGCCACTTGAAGTGGTCGAGGTAAGCAAGGAGACAGCTGGGGTAAGATAAGTGTATATTTATTTGACCGGCAAGTTAGTGTATGCGGACAGGCCCCACAGCTGAGGCAGTAACGGACTCACTCTGTTTGAAGCTCCGTTCCGCATGCCGTCATTGCATTCCATTCACCCTTTCATCACGAGAGGCTCGCGCGGAGTCCCGTGATGAAAGGATGACTCAATGCTACACAAATGGTGGAAACCTCCAAAAGGGTATGTGACAACTCTTCCCCTTTTCCTTCCTGGACCTTACAACCCCATAATCCCTGAGGGGTGCCCTAAACTTGTCTGAGGAGTGATCCCCTCAGCAACACATACAAGAGGCTCACTGGAATGTAATTTTGCTCTGTGTCCCCTACGGACAGGACTTGCCCGAAAACTGCAAAGCCAATCTGTAAAACAATGTGTCTTCACAAATTATAGCATACCGCCGTATGAAATGCCCTCAACCTACACTTTCCCACTCCTACCTCGCAGCCGAAGTCAGGAAAGGGAACAAGGTGGCTACAAACTGCCATTCACAGAGCTGAGGCCGTGCTGGTAGGCAAGCACCAGCCAACGTTCTATTCCTTCTGCTCCAGGCACGGCTCGCTTACTGAACCCTGGGAAGGGGAGAGCAAAATACAGGCCAGAAAAAGTCTGCCCTTGTGGGACGTCCCTACACGGTGACGGCTTGGACGCCCTCTGTGTTCCTCGAAGTTCCCCCTTCCCACTCAGCGAGGATTCCTTTTATTTCCTCCTGGTAAATCCCACCTGCGTTTCCCTGCAGGGGAGCTCCAGTCAACATTGAGGTGAAATGACCTCAACAGCACCCCGCTCACCCTGCTGGTGGAATGTACCATCACCCACCATTATACAAACCCCCTGCTGGTTGAACCGCAATATAGCGGGAAACAAATGCACGCCAAGTGACAAATATGCAGACACATATTATTTATTACACAGAGCTACGACACTGAACAGAAACACAAAAGGACACACACAAAATTATACGAATATCTAAGTTGACCTGGTCCATAACATAACCCAGCAACGAGACATTCCTAAAACAAGCTGGTCTTTGACAGACTCTGAATTAACTATGGGGTTACATTTGTCTTCAAATGTTTTTCACTGCAACGCAAGCGGATGGAGATATTGCCAGAAAGTAAGTGATCCTAGTCTATTCAGGTGTGGTGGTTCATAACATGTTCAAAACTCTGAAGCCGGGTGAAGGGTCTAATGAAGTGACCAAAACAGCTCTCGTGACTTAATTTACACCCGTTGTTAATGATTACGATAGACTTCAATGGCGTAACGCATGCCAAGATGCACACGAGTCACTGGTCAACTTTCATGTGCGTTTCAGACCTGTGGCTTTGATATGTAGATTACTAGATGCATAGGATTAAATGAGTGCACAGTTAATTCAAAATAGTTTCGCCACAAGGTTGAGGCACGAAATCCTCAGACAGCCAAGGATTTCTCTTTCCCTTTGAGCAGAAGAAGTAAAAGCTTTGTGCACCCTCCCCCCCCCATGGTACTGAAAGGGATGGATAATACTTCAAATCCCAGCAGGTGAAAATGGACAGAAAGGACCCATGCAAGTTCATTGCGCCACACTGGCAATTGTCTGGCATCAGGTCAGCCATGTGGTAGTTTCCAGAAACCAAACCACTTTGCTAGGGTCTGCAAAGCAAGCCTCCCCGTGCTAGGACCGCCAGAGTCATCAGCGTTGCAGCTAAAATTGTCAAAGCTCGAGGCTCTCACTTCCAGCCTCATTCACATGATATTGAAGACAATGAAAAAGAAGTCTTCTTCACCTCAATGGTGTGTTGTTTAAGTGCCAACACATCTTGCAAGGTAAGTTACCATGTTCATATTCAGTCATCAAACTTGTCTCATTAGCAGGGGTGCATCAGTAAATGTGAAGGCCAAATCCCAGTTTAAAACACTCAATCCACACCTCACACTCACCCAACCATGGGGCAAATTCATTACACAGGTTCAACATGAACTGCCATGCATCAGAGCCACATTCTACATAACAAGCGAAGTGAAGGAAACACTGCTTAGTGGTAGCATGGCTGGAGCATTAGACCTTGTGCACTTTACTGGGCACATATAGCAACCGGTTTTATGGGATTGGAGGCTTTTGCAATCAAGAGGTGTGGTTGCATATAGTTTGTACAGTTTAACCAGTCACACTCTGTCACAGGTGCATCCAGTTTCACCTCAGATAGAAAGTGGCAATGGAACCAGAGAAATGCTGTATAAACATGTTCCCTTTGCACATTTTCCTCATAAAGTACTATTCACTCAGCTTCAGTGTCTCTTCAGCAGCAGGTGTTCCAGCACACAATATGTATTGTATTGGAGAGCTTGTCAGAAGTGATCAAAGTAAGTGATAGCATTTGAATTGATAATTTTACAGTACATGAATATTTTGAACAGCTTAGGGTGGTACGCTCCTCCAGGAAAATGGGTTGAGCCTGAGCAAAGGAAAATGTGTGTTCTATCACCCACAAATCTAAATATTTGCTTATATATATATAGCAGTAAAATAGCTTGAGAGGAGAGCAGAACCCCTTCTAACAATTTAATAAGAAATATATCAAAAACTCACAATATGATATGTGGACAAAGCAGCTCACATAGACTCAAGGTTAGAAAAAAGGAAATAAAAATAAACCACTGGTAACAGCAATGTAGTATTCTTACATTGCATGATTTCTGTCCATGAAGCATATTGATTTCATTTTTGCCGCACATCTGTATAATTAAAAGACCAACAATTGTCACATCATGACACAGGTGTACGTCAATCTGAAGCCTATGATCAAAGGAAGCCGTGAGGTACTGGGCCCGGAGTGTGTATAGAAAGATAATACAAATAATAGTAAGACAAGTGTGAAGTCATAGCAGTGCAGACCAACTGATATTGCGTAATAGCACACATAAGTGTAATCCGGACCTCTTATTCAGTATCAAACAACACAAGACATAGAGTGGAACAAATAGGCGAGAAGACTGATACATGTGCCCAAACATACAGTTTAAATTGGGCGACTAAATTGAGAACCTAAAACAGTTGACAAATAAATCAGCACAACATTTCTAAATTATGGTGTACCTGATTCAATGTGAACCAAAATGGGCACATGAGTAAACGTGAAAAATAAGAACCTCGAGTGAAGCGTAACATACATTTTGACCTAATCAACAGGAACGTGCTCATTGCATAATCATGTCTTTCTTCATACTTGCTCATGTATATACAAGATTGTCCAAACACAGAACTTGCCACTTGATTTCTCTAGGTAAATAAAAACTCATATAAAACAAACAAGATCCTATTCCTCGTTCATTCCTCCTGGGTACAGGGACTCCTATAAATCAATCCGAAAGCTCTCTTTCTGTCTCACCTTTGTTTCAACATTGAAGCCTGGATTCTTATCCAAAAATCGGTCCACTATTTGGAATCACAGCTGTGAGACATTGTGCCTAGCTTCATTAAAATGTCGGGCTACCGATGATCATGCATTATTGGTCTGAATTATGGAGCGATGCTCTTTCCACCTGACCCTAGCCTTCCTGGTTGAATATCCAACATAAAATTTCCTGCAGGGACATTATGCAACATTAGTTTGGTCACAATAAGAATCACATCTAATGAATAATTTGTTGCCAGATTGTGGATAGAACATGCTATTCCCGCTGGTTAAATTATAACATTTAATGCAGTTATGACAAGGTACTGTGCCGATTACTGGCCTCACATTCCGAACTTTATCTGAACTGCAGTCCCGCCATCCTCTCAAAAATACACAGTTTTTAAGGAATGATCAATTTATGTGCCCATTTTATTCTAAACTTATCAATGATCTTTGAACTTTTGCAGAGACTCACACAAAGAAACTGCGCATGGGAGTGGTCCAGCTAGGACAACTAGAGTTTGGTCAGGCCAGCCAGGCAATGATGCTGGACACTAATATTGTTTTCCTCATTCCGCACTAAACATCTGAAGCTTTCATCAAATTCAGCCCCTTCAGCCTAGGATGGTACTTGTTCATGTGAATGACAAAGGAGAAATACTCCTCATTGCATTTGCCAGAAGGGCATGTAGCCCACCTAACAATGTTATTCTAAAATTGAAAGTGATTACCCAGCTGTCCTGTGGGGCTGTAATCAGTTCAACCTAAACCCCTGTGGACATCAAGTCATTGGGCCTCATTACAAGTAGGGCTGTAAGGGATACCGGGCACTGGTAAAGAGACCGGTGCCGGTAATCCCCTACCGCCCTATTCCGAGGTCCCTTAGCGGGGACCGTAAGGAACATGTGGTCAGACCACACGTCCTTTACGGGTCCCGCTTGGTGGTTGTCATGGCGCTAATAACGGGCTTGCACGTCGCGAGCCCTTTATTAGCTTCCTCCCCATTCCCATTGAGCCCTATGGGGGCTCAAATGGGAATTGGGAATGGCATGTTCAATGGGGACTTACTGGTCCCGCCAGGGTCGGACTAGACCAGTAAGTCCCCATTGAACTACACCGGTGCCGGAACCGTTATTGGTGGCAGTAATGGTGCAAATAGCGCCATGACTACCACCAATCTCCGAATGAAGCCCATTGTATTCCTGTATCACAAACTTTATTACCCATCATGATTGGCAATGTCCCATCCCCTCCTGCAAAGAATCAAAAGGTGGCTGCTCCTGTTGCAGGAAGATGGGGTGATGTGCGTATGCTGCCTGGAGCTGACAACCCCACAGATTATCTGTCCATACACCCATCAAAGAGCCAAGTGTTTCCAAGGGTTGAAGAAGTGAGGGCAGAAATACACATCTGTTTCATTGAACGTTCCCACAGAAGGCAATGGAATATGAAGATGTTTCATTGCGACACACAGACATGATACACTGTTTCAGATGTCTAGCATATTGAAAATGGAAAGACCTCTTAGGCAGCCTCGTGGAGCTTATGAATCAAGTAAAGGAGGTGATGAAATGCCTATTTAGAGTTTGCTCTGAGCTCTGCAGGACAGATGATGGAATCTTTAATTAAGGGTCTACGTATGTCATAAAACCAGCACTTGTTGACCAAATGGCATGCCTGACAATATTAAGACCTCAGGGAGCTGTGAAAACCACGTCAAGACAAAGGGAAAAGGTATTTCCTTGTCAGGAAAATTCAGCAGATTATCTAGTACAGGGTTGTCAATGTTGCCAAGAGACAGTGGCTAAAAACAGACAGGCACCCATAGGATCACGTCATAGGATCACACCCATAGGATCATATCATAGGATCACACAGTGCTGTGTCAAGAAATATTAAATTAATCATCAAAAATGTTTATTTCGGCATCGTAATAAACAGTACATACAAAACAACAACCACAATAAATACATAAATACCTGAGCACATCCTTAATACACCAATCTTAAAAGGATTCCATCAAAGCATTGACCAGTATAGATTGTTGTACCATGGCAAGTAGATGCATTTAAACAAACCATCACCAATCCCCTGCAGTTAAAAATAATCCAATCATTATTGTGTCAGTGCTCATTCTGTCTGGTTGGTTTTAAGAAACTTCTTTCTAAGCAACCAAGCATGGTAAATGTAGGTTGCAAACGTAAAGATCGCCAACATGATCAAATGTGCTTTTAGATAATAACAATGCTTCATATAGGTATCCAACATTCTAACATTATATTTCAATAGAACAGCCTTCAGTAGTTAATTTTTTAGGACGCAAGTAGTAAGGACATAAGAACAAAAAGGCACATTATCTTCCCTGCCAGAAACACATACTTTGCAAAGATCAGAATCATTTACCCACCACTTGAGGAGTAGCATGTTTAATGGCAACATTACTTTGGCCTTATTATGAATGACAACACTTCTCAGTGGTACCAGATAACTACTCTTGAAATCCAGAGTGGACTTTGTTTCCAACATCACCACTTATGCCAACCATACCCGTTCTCAATGAAATCTTGAATCCCATGGGATACCAGACTCCCTAAAATCTCATTCCAAGGCTCTGAATTGCAGACATCTGCAAAGGAACATTGGGTACACCACATGCGCGTCACATTATGTTGCCCTTGAGCAAACAGGGCAGCAGAGAGATTCATGCAGACCTTAAAAAATCGCATAAGAATAAAGAACATATCTATAAGATAAGTTCTTGATAGCCGATCCGACCAGCCCTCACTCCTCCACAAAGGTTTACATTGTGGAGGCGCAACGTGATATGAGCTATTCCCCATCATCCATCTAGAATAGTATCCCTAGTGGCAATAAGAAGGTCAGAGTGAAGCAGATAACATGTTACCAGAGAGAAATTGCTAGAAAGTGAGCGGATGATCAAGGCGTTGAAGCAGAGGGCAGCGTCCTAAGACAAAATAGACGCTGATTACAGAAGCTGTGTCTGCTCTATGAAGATAGACCAATGAAGGAAAAAAATATGAAATATGCAATGCTCATTGCCAGCAATGTACCACAAAGGCACTGTGCCTGTCTGTAGCCTGAACGTCTGCAGAGCCTGGAGGAGCAGGAGCTCCCTCCATCTACTGCTGGAGCAGTAGCCAGCCCAGCATTGACACCCCCGAGCCCTGCCTGACCCCAGGTATGCCACAAGCCTCCCTCAGATGCATTTAGGAAAACGGCAGCGCGAGTGTTCTTTTCTCGGCAACTCGCGGTGGATTATTTATTAATACCCGTGCCGCACCTGCTTTGCCCAGTGGCCCTATTTTACCTAGGATTGCCCCCTCTTTGCACTTGGAGTGCATTCATCCACCATCAGGACCCACGAGGTCTGCACCATTCCAAGATGGCCGACCGTCACCTCATCAACACTCTACTCGGCCCCACAGCACTGCAAGCATCGTGATTGGCTCCTCTCCCCTACTTGTGAGCCAACCACAAGCCGGCAGGCTTGGAGCCGGCCCACCACCAAGGCACACACAAAGGCACTGTGCCTGTCTCTAGCCTGTCTACGCCGTCAAGCCCAGGGCCACGACCCCTGCCCTCCATCTTATAGGGTAAGCATACTGCCCTCCTTCACAACTCTACCTAACCCTGCAGCCAGTGACTTGAACTGTTCCCCAGCCATCACGGACCTGGTGCACATGCACCTCCTAACATTGCCACGTCCGAGGTCCCCCTTGCACCGCTGTGCTCACGAACTGCCACAAAATGCTTAACCTGTATCTACTTAACCACCTACCAACCACTACTCCTGCACAACCCTTATTAATATCCATTGCATCAGGTTCTCGCACTGTGCTAGCATAAGTATCCAGCCCACTCTTGCCTCATATTAGCAACATGTTTTTTACCTGTTTTGCTGTAGCCTGATTGAAAGTTCCCATTTCTGCACTTTATTAGCAAATTCGAAACTAACCTATGCCTCTTTTGCTGTAGCCTGATTTAAAGTGCCCATTTCTGCACTCTATTAGCAAATTCGAATCTAGCCTATGACTGTTTTGCTGTAGCCTGATTGAAAGTGCCCATTTCTGCACTTTATTAGCAAATTCGAATCTAGCCTATGTCTGTCTTGCTGTAGCCTGACTGAAAGTGCCCATTTCTGCACTTTATTAGCAAATTCGAATCTAGCCTATGCCTGTTTTGCTGTAGCTTGATTGAAAATTGCCCATTTCTGCACTTTATTAGCAAATCCGAATCCAGCCTATGCCTGTCTTGCTGTGGCCTGATTGAAAATTGCCCATTTCTGCACTTTATTAGCAAATCCAAATCCAGCCTATGCCTGTTTTGCTGTTGCCTGATAAGTACCGAGACTTTGCCACATTAACTGCAACTCCTCACCTGCCACCACACCTCAAGATACTTGAGAACCAACTAGTCACGACATGCAGTCGATGTCCTCTACCAGCCTCTACCTCACCCACATAGTCATCTTAGAATATCTATCCTTCACTGCAAGCATCTACCCTGCCAGCATCCCTAAGACACACCACGACCGCCAACTCACTCATCCCTCCATCATGATCCACTGCTCGGACCCTCCATGGAATCCCTACATTAACGACCCAGCCCTGTGGCTCAATCACTTTGCAAACAAACCTACAGCAAACCGCCCATGTACACTACAACATAGGAATATCAGACTTAGATCTAGACTGCCCAGACCACCCTGTATTCAGCGCAATCACACCGCTCCTACACAACACAACCTACCCACAGCACCCAGCCCCCCCACGTCCACCCCACCTACCTCAGTGCTAAAGGGAGCCCTTATTAATGCAAGATCCCTCACGGCCCATGCCCTTGATATCGCAGACCTCATCACTGCCCATAACCTTGACGCCTTAGCCAGTACCGAAACCTGGCTACATGATGCCTCTGGCCCACTCCTCGCCTTATCCCTACCCAAGGGCTATCCCATTATTAGAAATAACCGTCACTCCAACCTGTCTAAAGGAGGAGGAGTCGCTTTCATACATAGGGACAAGATGACTATGAGAGCTGCAGACAACACACAATTCAGCTCTGCAGAATCACTATCAGTGAAACTTTCTCTCTCTCCCACCAACACAGCAACACTCCATCTTGTATACAGACCTCCAGGTCCACTGGGCTCGTTTATTGATGATGTTGCATCCACCATGTCGGCTAAATCCAAACCTAACTCCCAGATACTGCTATCAGGCGACTTCAACCTCGGCCTTTCCGATCCCAAGGACCACATGGCCTCTGAAGTTGACACTACCCTTTCCAACCTAGGCTTCCAGCAGCGCATTCGTGATCCTACACATAACAAGGGCAGAACGCTCCACTGGTTAGCTAACCTAAATTGTAATACCAATGTCATCTCCAACGCTGTTTGCGCTTGGTCTAACCATCATGTTATTACCTTCCTCCTGCCAGCCACCAACCCCCAGCCCACACCTACCATAGCCCCCGCTATACCCACCAGAAATAAAAAGGATATCACCAGGGAGAAACTGCTTCCTCTCAACCTCCCTTGCTTGAACACCTTCGCTTTGCAGCATAAGGACAAGGACTCCACTGTTTTAGTAGACGCCTTCAACAGCCTGATGATCAAAGCCATTGAGAGCATAGCCCCACTAAAAATTCGCAAAACCAAACAACAGTCCTACCTAAATTCCTGGTTCACTCCACAGCTTAACGCTCTGCGCAAAGAAAAGCGCAAGACCGAAGCCCTCTGGAAAAGTCATCCCAGCTCAGCTAATAATGCCTCCTTACTGATCACCTCTCTCAAATATAAGGAAGCCATCCTTCAAGCCAAAAAAGAGACCTATAATTCACGCATATCCCAAGCAGAATCCAACACAAGAGAATTATTTAAAATTCTCAAAGAATTAGAATCCCCCTCACCTGGCCCTGACGTGTGCACCAAAGACAGCACTTGGTGTAATAATATACAAAACGCACTTCTCAACAAAATAACCACTTTGCAATCCAAAATCAACGCCAAACAAAACTCCCTCCACACTCCTATTTCTAGCAATACCCTGCCACCTAAAATAACCACCCCAGACTCCCCGGTGCCATTCAGCTTCACTCCGCTCACCGCTCTGGAGGTTGAAAAAATCATCTGCAACTTAAAACCATCCAATTGCCAAGGAGACACGTGTCCAGCCCAGATCATTAAGGAATCGGCTCATGACCTCGCACCTTTTATTACCACGTTTATCAATGTCTCCTTTCAATCGGGAGTGGTCCCTAACAACTTGAAGGATGCATGGGTCATCCCCCTCCTACAAAAACCTACCTTAGATCCGGAGGTCCCAACCAACTACAGGCCCATCACGACGGTCCCTTTTCTGCTAAAAATCTTAGATAGAGCAGCGTATCTTCAGATACAGAACTACCTGGAAACAAACAATCTACTGGGCACAAGACAATCCAATCCGGCTTCAGACCTAAGCACAGTACGGAGACAGCCCTCCTAGATCTCAAAACCCAAATTGAGGACTTTAAAGACAAAGGCAAACTAGCCTTGCTATTACTATTAGACTTATCTGCAGCCTTAGATTTGGTCAACCACCAAATCGTCTGTCACCACCTGAAAACGGCCGCCCACTCCTCCGAGAAGGCCACTAACTGGATTCAATCCTTCCTGGATAACAGACAGATGAGGGTATTCTCCCCTACCGCCTCTGCCGACCCTGCGCCAGTCCCTTGCGTGGTCCCCCAAGGATCGTGCGTATCCCCTACCCTCTACAATGTTTTCACTAAACCCCTGTTTGATGTGCTTGACTATCTGGGTGTCACTTACTCTAACTATGCCGATGACACCCAGATACTCATCCCCATCACGGGCGATTACACGGTAGACCCGAAATCCTTAAATGACATATACCTCATCATCCAAACCTGGATGGCTCAACACGAGCTCTGTCTCAATGACGACAAGACAGAGCTCCTCATCCTAGGCACACAGCAAAGACCTAACAAGCTGAACCCATTGTTCAACTCCTTTAATATCCACGGAAACTCCATAAAAGTTTCCAAAGACACCAAAACGCTCGGAATCTACCTCGATTCCACTCTCTCCCTCCACAGACAAACAAATGCAGTTGTGGCCGCCGCTGCTTACACCTGCAAGCTTATCACAGCATGCTGCCCTTTTCCACTCATAACTGTACTATCCTTGCCAGGACTTTGGTCATGTCCAAACTGGACTACTGCAATGCACTGTACCAAGGCACTAATCAAGGAAACTTAGACAAACTCCAGGTCATACAAAACAACGCCATCAGAGCAGCCCTTAATATCCCGAGATCAGCCCACATCTCGGAAACCAGGAAGAACCTTCACTGGCTGTCAGTCACCCAAAGGATCTCTCTAAAATCACTTGCCCTGACCTACAAATGCATGAATAACCTGGCCCCCATCTACCTCTCCTCACGGTTCACGCAGTATACCCCATCTCGATCTCTAAGATCTACCCTCAACCAGAACCTAATGATCCCTAGATACAAGCTCCAAACAGCCGGTGGATCCAGCTTCCCAGTTTTAGCAGCCAAATTGTGGAACTCTGTCCCCCCTACCATCAGAAACCTTCCTTCTCTGAATCTTTTCAAACACAAAGCCAAACATTGGCTAGTCACATCTGATGACCAAGCTGCACTCTGAATACTTGATTACATATGCATCTCTGTACAAACTACCAATGTGTTTGATTACTATGTCAATTTAAATGTAACCTGAAATGTCATAATATTATGTAACCACTGTTGCTAAAATATGCGCCCGGTATCCTCCGGGCATGGTCTGCGCTATACAAATAAAACAAATACAAATACAAATATCATGAGGAACTCTAGCTGATTCAGAAAGGTCAAAATAACCCCAGAGAGGGAACAAACAAGCCTAGAGGATCCCAAATCAGGAACAAGTGATCTGAACTAGAACCATGAACTCAGAAGTTGTCCAGCAGGAGAATCTAACAAGTTAACACATGGTGAAGGAGGTGCTGATCAAAGACACTGTCGTGGGGAGAACCTCAAATCCCCAGGGGTACTCAATTTCCACCTGCATAATACTTCCCACAAGACTGCGGGGATATTTGTTAGATGGATGACTCTTCACATGTCATGTGAAAATGGTGGTGTTGTTTTAATGATCACTATATTTTGGGAGAGATGTTGTGTTCGAATGCATGTCACTGGAATGAAAGAGGCATTAGTTGTGCCCCTCTTGACAGGGAGTAACTAAAAGACAGAACACCAGCATAGGCACAGATCTTGGATGGAGGTCACAAACATTGCATGGATCCCTTTCGTTTCAGGTGCACAGATGCAGGTTACATCCCTCCAACCCTGCATACCCACATATGCAGGTGGGGGAAGGGAGGACGAATATGGGGCTCTGTATGTGGAGGCTTCTGAATGAAGGATGTGATGAGTGCCTTGCATGAATCTGAGCACTTGCATATTGAGCCTGTATAGATAAGCTGCAAGTTATTAAGAAACAAAGGGAAACATTTAAGATGTGGTAGAGGATCATAATTTACTGTGACATTAACTAAATCACATGCTTGTTAAGGTGGTCCTAATTGATAATCAATAATCAATAACAAAACAAACTCAAGAAAATCGAGTAACCACAAGCGCACGAGAACACCCAGCTTTATTCAAACATGAACAGCCAGGAACACACAAAAAGCATTCGCAATGATTTGAATACAAAACACAAGCTTTTAAATGGAAAACACGTCATGAATGGTGTCATGGTTAGTGATAAAAAAATACTTTTATTGACTCACCTTATTGGTTTTTGAAGTATAATACTCATACATTAGATAGGCAAAGGCTACTACTATTGGATATTCTTTAACTGATAACTCCTCCTAAGTTCAACCGACTACACATTGTTGCATTTTATACTAGTTTTTCATTGGTTGGCTATATACTAAGGTAGCCAACCTTGCAGACAAGACAGAGGGCCTCATTAGAAGTTTGGAGGTAGCCTTGCTGGTAAAAGCGGCAGGCTGCCGCCAAACTTCCGGAAACTTCTGGTGCCCGCGAATGGGCAATTACCAGGTCATTAGGGCCCTGCTGGACCCGGCAATTGCCCATTTGCGGGTGCCGGAATGAAATGCTCCCCATTCCCATTGAACCCCATAGGGCTGATCCGCCAGCACTGTTATAAACGGTGCCGGTGCATCCAACATGCTGTGCTCGCGAGCACAACTCGTAGTTTGCCGGTCCGGGAACTACGGTACTGGCAAGCTTACCGGTACCAGACCGGCAAACTTATAATGAGGCCCTGTGATTGGTTCAGAATGTGCTCATACAACCGTGGGTGGGGAAGGAGATATGAACAGACCACCATGATTCAATTTGAAGAAGTTACTCCTATCTCATTCCCAAGCCTGAGACCTTATCTGCCAATTTGTATGTGGCGTTGGTGGGCCGTCCCTGTTTCTGAAAGTACCAACGGGGTGGGAGGTGCGCTGTCTAGTTGATCCTGGAACACTGTTCTGATCACGTGGCATAGGACCACTGTTCAGAGAAAACGTTCATATATTTCATATATTTATTGTGATTCCTGCTATTCTAACCTCTGTTTGATGTGATGTGTATATTTATTAGGAGGCTGCTTGTCACAGAGGGTGTCTGCCCCTGAGATCAAGGCAGAACAATAGCAGCTGATTAACTGTATAGTTGCATGCTGTGCGCTTCTGGAGAATGTTATCTAGTGTGGTTTTGATTCCCTGTTCTGCCACCCGTGCTTTCTGGGCTTGACATCTGAGCATCTGTCTGAACATTGTGAAGCTTGGGACTGTGTGCAAAATAGTTTGGCGGTACTCTGGTTCAATCTCCATCATGTTAATGATCTTCATGTCTCATGCATTGCATTTCACCATATGTTATTCCCTACCATATGTATGCTGCAACTCATGCCTTCCTACGCCCATCTCTGTGCTACTTGTGTAACTCTACCTGTGTATGCTGAAACCTTTCCCTAAACTTGTGAGTGCACTTTACTTCTCATCCTACTTGTTTGGCTCAACCTATTCTACTCTTTATTGTGGTTGCATTATAACTAATTTTTTAACTAGCTGTTTACAGGTCACTTGTCAACTTCTATGTACGTTCACCTCTGTGAACATCTGGGGGCGGGACAGACCTTGTGTTGATTATATCTACATCATCACAAACTCTTTGATTCTCCACAGTTTATTGTACAGAGCTGGGGGCAGAGCGAAAACACTGCTACTGCCTGCACATGCTTCTTTGTGAAACAAAGCCAAAGGAATCTGGGTGTTATTTACAGTGTAATATTTGAAAGAGCTTAATGCAATGATTGTGCAGACTATATTGCCACTTATAGCACCAGATGTTCAACTGAAAGTAAAGAGTGCCAGGTACACAGCACGAAAGTGTAATATTACATATAAAGATCTATGTTTATCAGTTTAATGGATAAGTAAGGGACTTAAATTTGCCTCTGGATTATGGGGAATGCTTTTCCCTGCTCCGATTCGCTGTTTTGAAGGACAGGTTTATGAGGCCTGAAGCACCAGTGGACAGCAGTTGGAGACGATGCATTTCCTGTCATCAAAGTGGGATCGCGCAATGACGCGCAGCGCTGCATTTTGACTGCAAACAAAATTTCTCCACAACACAGGCTGTTACAGGAATAACAGTCTTTTCTACATCAATTCAGCACCTTGGGTACTTTTAATTCATGAACAAGGATTTTCCAGCTTTTAATTCATAAACAAGGATTTTCCAGCTTATCTGGAAATATCACCCCTCAAAACTGGCATCAGACACTTTCAAACATCAAAATAAGTGACATTTTCTTGCTTAATCATTATATCTAGGAACTGTTATGGCACAATTGATTTTAACCAGATAAATGAATATCCAATGAAACTCTCCCAGTGTTATCATGTAAAGGAGGAAGTCTTCCCGGATGAATGCAGCACAGTGCACCTTGTTTGTGCCTTGTACATCCTCTATTGAAGTGGAGTGCTGGAGACAAATAATCTTTGACATTTCTGGTGCAGTTTTAAGAACCCCTTACTACCCTCAACTGCATCTCAAGATGTCATCACAAAAAAGTCAAATAAAGGCTCTGATAATAAAGAAAAAGCAGCTGCTACCTTGAAAAGGCCCAAAAGTGACTCCCCTCCTCCTGCGCAAACAATTCTGGAATTAAATAGGCAAACCATCTTGTGCTCTCAAGCCCTTCACGGAAACCACTAAAACTAAACTCCAACAATCAGATGAAAGATGGGTAAGCTCTGAGAGCAGAATTAGAGAAATAAAAAAAAGAGTAAGCGTAGCGGAAGATGTTACTACTAGAATTACTAGAACAATCCATCCGTACCATTCAAAAACAAAATGAAGACTTGGAGAAAAGAAATCAAAGGAATAACCTGCGTGTTTTTGGATTTTCAGAAGGAGTGCAAGGGGAAGATGTAGCTCTCTTCCTTAAAAAAACCTTCCAAACATTTTGAACTTACAACCACCCATTTCTCTTAATATTCAAAGGGCACATTGGATTGTACCGAAAAGGACAGCATCATACAAGTAAAACTCACCAAGACCAATAGTTTTCTTGCTCCTTGAATACACTCGACTCCAATTGATTCTGCAACATGCTAAAAGGATGGATCATCTAATCTGGAATAGCCACAGGATCTTCATTCCACAAGATGTGTCCAAAATCACAGCACAGCTGAGAAAATAACTACTCTTTTATCGACTTGCACTTAAGCAGTTAAATGCTAGTTATGGTCTGATCCACCCATGCACTTTCAAGGTTACCATTAATGGTAAAACGTCTTCATTCTATGATCCATCCGATTTAAAGAACTATGTGAGACTGCAAAAGATGGAAACGATGGCTGCAGGAAACACCAGTCATAATTCTCCTTCCTTCTTCACCATTCTCTGTCTGATCACTTTCTTGAAGAGGAATTCAGTGGAACAAGTATCCCTCTGGAACTGTCATTTTAAAGATCTTCTGAAGCTGACTTTTTGTTTGCTGGTTTTTGTTTGCTGTTCTGCCCTTTGTGGGATGCACCTACACCCCCTTATGGCATTTGGTATTGCAACTCTGATTTTTTCTGCCTTTTATTTTAGGTCTTTCTCACTCTTTCATGTTTACTTGCTGGAAATATATTGATAACCACCAAGTTACAAGTTCCTACTTGATGACATCCTACTGTCAGACGTTGCAATGTTGGTCTTTTTCTTGTTCTTTAGTTTTTTACATCGATTTTATCACTTTCTAACAATTTTTGGAACCCTCCTTTTGCTCTAAACTTTGTAAATCTCTGGATAAGCAGAAGGCAATTTTACTATGGACAAGTTTTTTATGTTTACCTTGTATTAATATTACTATTATTATCCTTCCCTACACTATGGCATTGAGATGTATGACATGGAATGTTAAATGTCTTAACAACCCAATTAATAGACAAAGGGTATTAGCTCACATCAATAGATTTAAAGCATGGTGATGAAATTTTAGTTCAAGGTATATCAATCATCAAATACAACTGGTAAAGCTTTGGCTTTGTATCTTAAGATCAAAAAGGAAAGATCCAGGATATCTGCTTTTAAAAATGACCCCAGAAAAATGCTGCAGATATCCTGGTGTCTTCACAAAATTCTATGAAAATCTATATACTTCTGATCATATTAATTCTAATATTAATTTGAATGAATTGTTTGATCACTTGAAACACAATTACCCTATTAATATGGATTTAAGTAGCATAGACGGCCCTATTCATATCAATGAAATCACTAAGACCATAAAAGATCTTAAACAAGTCAAAGCCCCTGGGCCTGAGGGGTTTGCTATGGATTTTTTAGCACATATCTCTTCACCCTCTCCCTTAAATTAGAATTGCTTTATACATTTTTCTCTAGGGCAGATAAGTCACTGGGCTCCTTTACAGAAGCCCTTCTAATCCTATTTCCCAAACACAATAAAGACAGTGAATTACCCAAGAACTATACACCAAGTTCATCAATTGACTCTGATTGTAAGATCTTTGCAAAGATTTTAGCCAATAGACTGGAATCCTCTATGTATACATTAATTAATGCCGACCTAGTAGGATTTGTCAAAAGCAGAATTATTTCAGCCAATTCCAGACTATTTATGAATTTTTTGCATTACATACAAAAGAAGAATCACCCCATAAAACCATATATGGCAATTGCACTAGATGCCGAAAAAAGCTTTTGACCACGTTGAATGCGGTTTTTTATATTAAGCCTTAAAATGGCATGGTATTAGGGAAGGGTATATTAAATTAGTTAAACTTTTATACTCAGACACAAAAACCTCTATTTTTATTAAAAACCAATGTTCTCCTAGATTTTCCCTGTATAGGGCTACTAGACAAGGATGTCCCCTTTCACCTATTCTAGTTGTACTAGCCCTGGAACCGCTATTAGAATTGATATGAACCAATACAGATATTGCTGGTATTACATGTGGGAAATTTGAATTTAAATTAGCTGCTTATGCAGATGACGTAGTAATCTTTCTTGATAATCCAACCACATCATTTCCTCACTTATAAGATTCGATTAATATTTGTATCTCAATTATCTGGGTACAGGTTGAACATGGAAAAGTCATAAATGCTTCCACTTAATGCTTATTGTTTTAAAGAGGATTTTATCAATTTCGGTCTTTGCTGGAATCCTATCTCTATTGATTACCTCAGCCTTTCAATTGCATCTTCACTCCATCGCATGATTAAAATTAACCTACAAAGACTACAATCCAAGCGCAATGAGTTTGTAACCACATGGCCCCCCTTATATCTGTCTTGGTACGGAAGATTAAAGTCCATTAAAATGATGTTCATACCTGTGATTTCTTTTACTACTTACAAATGCTTCACATTCCTTTGCCAACTTCCTTTTTAAATCTATTGATAAAATACTTAAACAATTCTTATGGGGGTCTAAGAAAAAGATAAGAATTGCTGCTAGCAAACTAAGATATCCATTTCTCAATGGTGGTGTAAATTTTAAAAAATATCATAGAGCCAGCATATTTGAAAGGATACACGTAGGGTCTATTCTAAAGGATACACATAGAGTCTTCCTGAGATGACTCGATGTAAGCATAATCCGTCTAATTCAGACCTTGCAACTGATGTCACTCTCTGACTATTAAAGGTGACAGTCAAAGGGAGGAATCAGTGGAAACGGCGTATAATGAATAGGAACCACCAGCCTGTTGAAGGTAACACAAAGGAGTTTTAAGAGCTGACTCAAAATAAAAGAAACCAATATAGTTCTGCCTGAAAATCACTAACCTGCTAACTAGGATTGCCACTTTGGAAACTCCACAGGAATGCAACACGAACCAACAAAAAGGAAAGGGAAGTTAGTAAGGAAACTAACCCGAGCGGAACGAGGGCCACACTAGATATGGGGTGGTGCACAGAGGGTAGCGTCCATGTGGTCTATTACACTGAATCCTGTAGCTTTAGAGTGAGAGAGAGAGGAGGTGGAGAACAGTGATATCCTGTAGTAGTCCGTGGGTCAAGGAGTGCAGAACAAAACAGAGGCTGGTAAGTCCTATAGATGGAATTGGGATATGACTTGGGTTGAAGACAAGATGTAGACAAAATGAAGCAGGATCCGCCCTCACCTTAGTATGAGGGATGCAATCCCCTCTGTAGTTACAGCTGGACAGGAGCGGGTGCTGTGAGATGAAATGGAGTTGCAATCCCCTCCGTGGGTACAGCTGGTCAGGAGCGGTCTAGTGAGAGGAATGGATGCAATCCTCTCCGTGGGTACAGCTGGCCAGGAGCGGGGTAGTGAGAGGAATGGCGGATACTCCTATACTTTACTGCGGGAAGGCGGAACAGGAGCAGTTGCAGGCAGGCTAACGGCACCGCCGGGTAGCTCAGCAGTCATCAACAAAGGAGAAAGATCCGGAAGTTCGGTGAGCCGCTTTCCAATGGAGTAGATGCCGCAGAGTAATGTGGTAGGGAGACAGTGGCTCTGAAGGAGAATGAGCAGCCAGATATACGCTCTGTTAATGAACGCGGAATGAAAATCGGAAGAACAGCAAACTCCAGAACGTAGAGTAACAACCAACGATCTAAAGCGCTGATCCCAGAAGCTTCAGGTTTAAATACATGTCAGCTGATGATTGTGTGTAATGCAAACTGACGTTACATCAGCTGACAATCGCGTATGCCGGTTCAGATCCCTGACAGGCACTATGCGCATGCAAGGTGGACGTAGAAATGAATAAACACAGTAAAAGAAAACGCTTAATAGCGTTAACGTAATCTTTCGCGAGGAAGTTTCCCCAAGAGCCGCCAGCGAGTAAAAAACGGCCTGGCTTTCCTCTGGGCTGTGCGATAAGACGTCGGGGAGAGGCCAGGATTGACAGGCATGACAATATCAAAGATACAATATATCTTTTCAATGGGTCCAAATTCGGCTTCTCTAAAATGATCTGTCTCACTAGTTTTTACTTGAAGGAATTTCTGTTTTATCAAATCAACAAGCCGGCTAAGGCCCCCTCTCCCTTTATTTGGTGCAATAAGTCTAGAATCATAAATGATAGACCTATTTTCTGCAAAGTCTGGATTAGCAGGGGAATTATATTTATGGATCAAATAATTGTGGATGACAATATTCTATCTGCAGAAGAATTTAGGTACACATTCTTATTGCCAACATTTCCTTTGAGTCAATATTTTAACTTAATAAATGCATGTTTAGAAGCTAGCAATAAAAATATTTCCCAGCAATTACTTGTAGATCCTCCTTGAATGCGTATCATAGAATCCCCTGATGCAATCAAAGCATCCAACCTCTATAAGGTTATAAGGTCAGAAAGAAACCCAATATTGTATGGTCATCTGAATTGCAATGGGAAGAGGACTGTGGAACTCACTTTGGGGATGAATTGTGCTCCATGATTTGGTCCAAGGCAAAAATGTTATCCACATCGGCAAACCTAACCCAGACCCTTTTACTTTTTCATGCACAGAGCATTTATCACTCCCAAGAAATTATTTTTATCTAGATTGTCAGATAATGATGTATGCTGGTCATGTCATTTAACCTTTGTGTCCTTTAGACCTATGTTCTTTGAATGCTCTTTGGTAAATACATTTTGGAACCAAGCTTGGAATTTCCTTTGACAGATCTTCAAAATCTCTTTTCTCTTAAATTTAACTAATATCCAACTTGATAGCCTAACTCTCAAAGACGGCAAGATTATGTCATCCTTTGTTTTTCTTGACCTGTTATACTTCTGGCAATACGTTTAATTCCATTAAACTGGAAGAATGTCACTAAAATCTCCATAAAAGGTTGGTGGAATAATATATATGATGTCCACAGACTGGAGAAGTGTATCGCTAAGTTACCCTCTCTCTCTTCTAGACATGAGAGAAGATAGCATCTTTTTGTTGATTATTTAAATTATACAAATGTTTTACCTCAACTGTATTGCGAATTCTATCGATAGTTGTATGAATCTTTTTGCTTTATCCTATCACCTATGTGAGATAAAAACTCCTTTCGTGTTCCTTCCTTTTTCTCTCCTCCTCCCTATTATCCCCTTTCTCCTCAAAATCAATTTGAGTAATTTACATATATGTCAATGATTTCATGATAATTCTGTTCTTAGTTATTACGCTACAAATACCTTCAAAGTTAGTGAATTTTTGTGCCATATTTGTTCTTAATTATTACATTACAGAATGTTTTAGTGATCCAAAATGTTATGACATGTAATTGATAGCTCATATATACTCAGACTCTAAAGGTTTATTGTAGTACTAAATAAAATAGAAACTTGCATTTTCCCCGCTTATTATGGTCCCTGCCTGTTTGTGCATGTTTATCTGGCGTGCCGTCTATTCAGGGCTAGTTATTCCACCCATCTGCGATCGCTTCTGTTTTACGCATGTCCTGCACAAGCGAACAGAAACAGACTTCCATTTACGAGATGCCTCAATTTTTGTCAGCAAGTTCATCTCACATTACATGGCCATGTAGTTATGGTTAAGTTGCTCATCTCATCGGAAGAGCACTTTTTGGGTGGCTTATAACTTCGCTTCCCCTGGATGAATCCTCAAATATGCAAATAAAGTATATGGGCCACTCTGAATTTTTTTACAAAGTTTGGTGAGGTTTGGTCCAGGGGGGACAAAGTTATAGGGGGGTCCCAAAATTAATTTTTTTCCCATAGACATAATGGGAAAAAACTTTGCTCATGCCTACAGCCCAAACCGCTGGCAGGAGCTGCGGCTTGGTCCCGAAAGCATGCTTTTGTTAATTTGGTGTAAATCCGTCAAGTAGTTTTGTTTTAAATGACCAAAACTTAAGGCAAAAAAATGAGTGATATCTATGTATGATCTGCGGACACATTTCCCTGTTCAAACCGCGGACAGGACACCGATTGGCTAATAGACTTGCGTCATGTCCGCGGACACACAACGTGTCCGCTGATTGCTTGGCGTGAAGTGTGAGGTGCGTCAGATTTTTGGAAGCGCCCGCCATCTTGGATTCGCGGTCATCGACCGGTGTCCACAGACATTGCAGTAAAAACAGATTAAAGAACACAACATTGCACTTGTCAAACTTATCAAATAATCTCTGGGGAGGTAAAGGATGATGAGGATGGTATGGAATACGGTTGCAAGAAGCAAAAAAACGGGTGATTTTTGCCACAAAATTCCACGAACAGTCCGGATATTCGCGAACAGTCGTGAGAAGTATGGGGACACTTCAGATGTTTGGGGGCAGTTTTTGGCTGACATATAACTTTGGCACCACTCAATGAAACCACAAGTAATTTTGCAATTATATTCCCATCTTGATTCCGAATGTGTTTGCAAAGTTTGGTGGGATTCTGTCAAGAGGGGGCAAAATTAGAGGGGGGTCTCAAAATAATGTGAAGGCTTATAAATGAGGTGCCCATTTGACGAATGTACACTTAATTTGACAAACTGATAATAGAACTAGATATTAATGTTTTTGCAAAGTTAAGTGGGATTTTGTCAAGGGGGACAAAATTAGAGGGGGGGTTCCAATATAATATAAATGTTTATAAATGAGGTGCAATTTGATGAATCGACACTTATTTTGGCAAACTCATAATAGATCTAGATATAAATGTTTTTGCAAAGTTTGATGGGATTTTGTCAAGAGGGGGGTCCCAAAATATTATAAAGGCTTATAAATGTGGTGCCATTTGACAAATCTACACAAAGGTTTGGAAAAAGATTATAGATCTAGATATAAATGTTTTCGTAAAGTCTGAATGGATTTTGTTTTTTGACAAGTGTCATAATGTAGGTACAAAAAATAGTGGTTTACCTTTGGTGACTGAGGTGTAGCCTGTGGCCATGGGCAGTGGCCAGATTGTCCAGGTCATGGAATAAGGTCATGATCCGGACAATCAGGCTACTGGCCATGACCACGAGGGACAACACATGGGGTTAAAGTGGCCATGTCCACATGGAACTGGCTTTGTGGTAAAGTTATTCGAAATTGGGATAGGTTTGAAAGAGAAGAAAAATGTGCTTGTGGTAATATGGTCATAGGGTTCTCTTTTCGCCTTCTTCCGGCTGCCATGGAAAGCGAAGAGGGGCCCAGTACGGAACCCATCTTGGAAAAGGATTTTCCTTCCTACACCGGGATGCCGCAGGCGTCCTGGTGTAGGAAGAGAAATCCTTTTTTTAGCACTTTGGAAACCACGGGTGCTAATGGCCTTCATTCCCCATTACAGGGGCTGGAATGGGGGGATAGTGGTCCGGAGACCTTGCTATCCACCCTTGCTTTGCTTGGACTGATAACTTGGGCTGCCACGTTGGTATCCACTGTTCCATCCCTGGCCAATATCGCCATTAGCATAAAACAAAATGCAAATGGAAATGTTGAAAAATCTTATTGAGTCTACGTACTTTACTGAGAAATATAAAGTAGATGGAGTCTATACGTTTTTCTTTTTTTAGTTCTATTTTTTAACTGTGAAAGATGGTTCCTAAAAGAACATTTCTTTTATTCTTTTTGGATGCATTTTTTTTTTTTGCCAGGAGATCTTATAATGAAAGGTGGGGAGGGAAATGAGGGAAGAGGCACCAAACACTAATATGGAGGGTCAGGTGGACATGGACAGGGGAAAATATTGCGCGTGTGTTATTTCTAAGGTAGGGGGCAGTGTTTCTAATGCTCCTTGATTACAGCGGTGGTGGTGTCTCTGGGGGAGGAGGGACGGCATTAGCTGATTCCATTTTCAGATAAATAGCAGTTTTGGTGTGGACGGGTTCTCGGACATGTCATCATGCCGTGTGCCAGCATATGGTCATGTGGCACTCTCCGGAAGGTCCACAATGAAGTCAGATGTTCATTGACATTATGGTTAAGTTGCACTAATAAAAAAAAACTTTGTTAAGGGGATGTTATGGTTAAGTTGCAGTAATAAAAACCTATGAAATTCAATGAAAAAACTTTGTTAAGGGGACGTTACGGTTTAGTTGCACTAATGAAAACCTATGAAATTCACTGAAAAAACGTTGTTAAGGGGGCGACGTTGTTAAGGGGACGGTATGGTTAAGTTGCACTAATAAAAACCTATGAAATTCAATGAAAAACCTTGTTAAGGGGACGTTATGGTTAAGTTGCACTAATAAAAACCTATGAAATTCCATGTTACGGTTAAGTTGCGCTACTAAAAACCTATCAAATTCATTGAAAAAAACTTTGTTAAAGGGACGTTAGTGTTACAAGTAAAACCAAAAAAACCCTGAATTTCGCCAGTTATGGTAAGCTAAGCCACCATAACTCACGCCACCCCCGTGCACTGCTATGCATAACATCCATGACATCAAAGATGACATCAGAAATATGATTGATGACATCAATGATGACATCACATGTGCATTTAATTTTCATAGGAAGTCCCTACAAGGGGTTGTGAATGTAATGTTGGCAAAAATGTGTCAGGGGTCATCTGGAGATGTGTGATGAACTACATACTTGATTATGCAATGTATTGCTCCAAAGAACATTCCATTGCAGTGTTGTTTCTAGAACAGGAACCTACTCATACAGAAACATAGGCATTGGCTGCAGCATACACCATAGAGATGTAATATTTCTAATTTTCCCATGTTGGATAGTAAAACGCTGAATGCTTCTGTATCATACTTTTGCATACTGTGAAATATATACTAAGTAGGTAATAATGCATCACTTACTACATACTTCTACTAATACACACAAAACATTAAGAGACCACAATGTATACAAATATGGGGCTTATAGAGGGAGAGTAAAGTAAGTAAACAAGAGGCAGCATCATGAGCTACTGTGTATAGCCAACATGATTATCTTTACACATAGAAATGATTGCTGTGTTTCAGGCCTGCTTCTTCCCCTCTGTATGTGCATCATAAGATGCGAATGAATTCTAAAGAAAGTACTCTAAGAACATGTGAGAATAGCAACGTCTACAATTGTAATACTTTTTGAATTAAGTTTTTGACTGTCAGTGAATAAACTCATCTGGCCTAGATATGTCAGTGAACAAAAAAAGAAGGGGCTAGACATGTGATGTCATCAGTGATGTCATCAATCATATTTGTGATGTCATCTTTGATGTCATGGGTGTTATTCGTAGCAGTGCACAGTGGTGGCGCGAGTTATGGTTGCTTAGCTTACCATAACTGGCGGTTTTACTTGTAACCATAACATCCCTTTAACAAAGTTTTTTCACTGAATTTGATAGGTTTTTAGTAGTGCAACTTAACCATACGTTTTTTCATTGAATATTTTATATATATACCATGTATACATGTATAGGAGTGTGCCTTGTATACCCACTTCATTCTACTCTCATAACAATAATAATGAAAATAACAATATTAGCAATAATAATGGCACCATCAGTAACACCAAAATCATTAACAACTATAGCATTTCTAAATGTGAACTACAAGGCCTTTGCTTCCTAGAGGAAAATGCCCGGGGTGTCCACGCCTCAGCAGATAGATTTCTCATCAGCCCAGAGACCACAAGAGGACATGGAAAATGTCAAACATTGAGCTTATTAAATGATGCCTATCAGAGAATAATTTAATTATTTGTTACACCCAAAAGAAACAGTAAATTATAATCACCTTATGTACTGGATGGTAGCATGGACCAAATTGGAGAAAGTGAAGATCCTCCCATATTTGGGATTTACTCTATCCAACACTATACCTAAAATAACCTTAAATTGAAGAAAAACTAAGAAATACAGTGTTGTATCTTGGATGTGCCTGCCCTCCTGTTGCCAGTTTGGAATGTTATGAATGCCTGGATACTGAGTGCTGAAAGAGTGTTGTGTGCAGTGTGTTCCAGTAGTGGGGCTGGACTGTGAGAGAGGGTGCCGGAGGATTCTCCTTATGTATGCATCCTACCTGTGTCCCTATGTCCCCCATGTACCTACGGCTAACAAGTTGTAACCAGTAACTTAGTAAAAAGTATCTTCACTCACCTGAGACCCCAATGTCATCTGTGTAACATAAAGCAAGACCTCTTATTGCCCAACTAAACATGGTTTATTAAAGATTAGCCAAATATTCCTTTTTACCAGTAATTAGGTTTAACTGTTGTAATATAGTACCCTGTGTTATGTATGGGTCAGAAACTATGGATAACCTTTCATTTTCCTCTAGCCTTCCATTGCGTTTGCTATGCCATGAGTTTAGATTTGTTTAATTTGAAACCTTCGTCTGGTGGAAAAAACTAAGCCTGTATGAAAGAATCATGAATCTTCCAGTTTAGTTTATTTTTGCTGATTTAAAAACTATGGTACCCGCTAAAAACATCCTGTGGGTAGCCAGCTTTGCAGAATCTAATGTGATATGCCATCTAATCTGGGTCTGGATATTGAAGAGCTAATCCATAATTCTTTAAACGTAAAGAAAATGTATATGAATGGGATTGGATTAAAATGGCACAACAAATTTAATCTTACAAATAATATAAAGAGTATAATATGTTTCCAGGGCCTACCAACCTATTAACAAGATATGGGACTTGTTTGCCATCATGTAAATTAAGAACAACGTGCATCAGATTTAGATTTAATCTACTTCCCAATCTTGAAGTTTTAGGACCCAGAATGGGGATAGAAAGGTCACATAGAACGTGTAGATGGTTGTGCAGAAATTTGATTATTGTTTGTCCTGCTACTTTAGAAATGAGGAGGACTCATTTTTTAAATTTGTAAATAATTGCACTGACCATGCAAAGGACAACCTTTGGTATAAAATGATGTAAGGCAATTATCTCGGGTGCTACATTTGACAAGATTTTTTAACTTTTCTATATGAAATAGTATAGGGTATGAATTAACTTATACTTAGTTGTGTGATGTCATCATTTTATTAAACACAAACAAAAAGAATGCTTAAAATATTGATATATGTATACATGGGTTGTTCTTTTTGGTTTCACTTGTACATTCTGTGATAGGTTTATTTATATTAACCAAATCACAATAAAACAAACACAAATAATAACCGTTCCAAAATTAGATCATATAAGAGTAAATATGGCTGATATATAGCATAGCAGAAAGTACAATAACCAGTCATACTCTCCCTCCAGATGACGAGGGAGAAGGCAGGAGGAGCTCTATATACAGCAAGCAGGTGAAGTTTAAAACAAGCTCTGGAGAGATCCACAATCAGGCTGGCTTTGATTTCGAAGGACAGAGTGTTTCAATGGAGCAGGAAGAGTAGGGAGAAAGATCAGGCATGAGAGGAGGCACAGGGGTCGTGTAACAGTGAGTTCAGTGCAGTGAATTTTCTGAATATTAATAGATATATAATAAAAGCAGCAGAGGTAGTTTTAGTGATGAATTGTTGCTGTCGGAGGTCACTATCAAAGTGGACCTCAAGAATGCAAGCCTTCAGAGGGGGGGTAAGAAGGTCAGGGGGAAGGAGGTATGAGAAGCAGGGTAGAGATGGTGTTGAAAGTTGGCAGAAAAGATGACATCGCTTTTGAAAGCATTTGACCAACCAGAGTAATCCAGCAACTGCAAATTGAACATCAAGCAATCCTGCAGACTAAGCATGATAAACCTGCAGTTTTAGTATGTATAATCTGAATTTTTATTAACATTGATTTTAATTGTCTGGCACACATATGGCTATTATCTGTGTGCGAGCTTTATGAAGCAAAACATTGTTTGCATATTCTGCTGAGTGATGCTTCAGTGATGTGTGTGGGCCCATTGCTGGCCTACATTTCATCGATTGTTAAACATTTGGATTAGCTCTATCAAGGCCACTGAGTTATACATGGCACCAATATTTGGAAATTGAACACAAGGTAGTAACTGGATTTATTCTGGGTGATATTTAAACAGTTCTGCTGGGTGAGAAGGTCAATTCTTGTTGGGGTTTGCTTAAAGCAGACGGATGCTGCACCACAAAAACACCTCACTGATAATGCCCAGCAAGGTAGAATCATGTGTCTGTGGTTGCTGCTGTTGTTCTTGTTCGCAAAAGAATTGCCTTCAACCTGGGTGATGTGCATGACCTGCCTTACATGCAAATTAACATTTTTCCTCTAGTCATGCACAATGATGGAAAATGAGCTTGTAGTCCCTCCCGAGTGAGCTCCATCACATTGAACAGGCGAGGTGACCTTAATCCGGGTATCTCCTACTCATAGGCTGTGACATGGACATAGTTCTCCCATGCAGCAAATTTGAGTTGTTGTGTATGGTGTGAGGCTTTTTGGAAACCTCTGGGCGTGTTGTCATTGATAGTTGTTTCATTTTGTGTTTTTTTTTTTTTCTTGTTTGTAAGTCTTGGAAGTAGAACTGTGGTAGCAGATCACTGCACTATGCATTTGACTGGTAGGGCAGAAAACGCTGCACGAGCATTGCCTCGCAAGGGATACTATATTCAATTGTATGTGCATTTGTATGTGAAGGCAGATCCCTGCAGAAGACATTAGACTGAGTGGGTGAATCTGAAAACCATGCGACTTCTTCATGCTGTCTTTAAACCATAACTGAAGCTGAGTGATGGGTCTCACTGAATGAGGTCACAGAGGGGCATTGTCTGCTGGGCTAGCATGTGCGGTACACAGGACAACAGTAACCTTCTTGAAGTTTTAAAGCTGGTGTGGGCCAGACAAGATTAATGCATGTGTTAAATGCCACTGGCAGATGTCGGGCACAACCAACAACAATGAATCACTGTTGCTGCAGACAGTCAAATAACACTCAGCTGGGCAATAGGTATGGGTAAGGCAGATCAAGTCAATGGCCAGCCCACGCGCGTTTCAGACTAATGCAGAAAACAAATTTCAGGAATGTTCAAGGGTCACAGGCAAAACTTCAAAGCAGAAAGGAGGTGCACGTGAGAGGAAATATATTTCAAGAACCGGCTATGCTTAAACCCTGAGCGGTCATAAAAAGCATTTCGAGGAGAAAAGCAGGCGAGAGCGAGCAGTACAGCAGTTTTAAGCTTGAGTGCTCATGAATGCTGATGAAGGGCAAACAGCAAAAACAGCACACTTTCAATGTGCACGCAATGGGCTATCATATTCAGCTGCAGGTGGCCCACAGACCCTGCACCTTGTGAGACTTTGTCTACAAAAAATCCATTAGCACAATTGCCAACTGATGATTTTGTTTCTTCAGCCTGCTGCGTACCTCGTCTCTGTTATGCTAATGTTCTTTTAAATTACGCCAGATAACCACTGTCGTAGTTTCAGAGCTAGACCTCTCCGTGGGTGGCGTCGTGTGGCCCCCATCAGGCGTAGAGAGGCATACGTTTGCAGGAGAAAAATGAGCTTGTGAAGCTGGTAGAAAAGGAGGGGCATCGGTGCTACACAGATGGCGGGAAGGGATGGGATGCAGAGGGGGAATAATATTTTGTGGTAGCTGAGGTGCCTGTCAATGCTGTTAGCTGGCTCTTAGTTTTGAAGGAAGCGTATGTTCTAGGGTTGTGATCATTGTGGTTCCAATGCAGATTTGGACAAGGAGGAGCTTACTGCACAATGTAAACAAGAAGCAAAATCATGATGGCTCTCATCCACCGAGGACAACCTTTCATGTATAATATTGCTCCAAAATTAATTGGAAAGTACGTGTGCACAAATTCCATATATTCCCAGCAAAGTGGGCATTTGATAGGTCCGCATATTCATCAGGCTGAAGAAACGTTTTTACCATTCGTGTTGGCAACAACCAAAAAACAAAAGAGGGGTTTCCACTGGAGATCAACTGATTTGAATGGCTCATGCATTTCCTTTACTCGACGTGAGTCACTTCCGTAATTAGACAACTAGACTCATGGGTACTATTTAATAATCACCAATTTCTCACTTGTATCCAAACGAACAAAGCATTCATTATATTTAACAGCATATCATAAACATATATTAACATGATACATATACATAGAAACTGCCCATTATGTGGCAAAGTCACTGATTTCATGTGGTATAAGTGAAGAAAAGCGTAGGTAAAAAAGACAAGTGAAAGAAGAACCGCGAAAGGAAACCTCTTGAAATGCAGAGTACGGTTATTTGTTTTTTTTAAAAAAAAACACTAGTAATGCATAAAGAACGTTATGTTGAAGAACAGGCCCCCTGGATATGGGTCTCTCTTCATTAGGCAATGGAGTATCTGCCTTCCTAAGCATTTCATATTATATGCCTTCAGTGGATCTATATTTATTTCCCTATTGTGACATATATCACAGATACAACACTATGTATTGAATTCATCCATAGTTATTTGTGTTGAAAACAATGCCTTAGCTTTCAAACAGTTGGTAGCTTGTGGCCATAACATTTGTGACCATCGTTTTTCACGATAAGGTCGGCATCAGAGCTTGATGGGTCTTCTAACATCAAAAACAATAGATCAGGGCAAATCCGGACAGAACCACATGCATGAAAAAATTAATCTGCTCAGTTAATTTTGCAAACGCAATTTCTGTGCATTTGTTTAAGAATGTGATGAACATAACATACATGACATACCATGCCATCATGGTGTAGAGAGCCTAATACATTCCCCATAAAGCAAAACGTTTCAACACATAATACATTATACAAGCATCTGGTGATTTAAAACATACACAACCTTGTTTTTACTAAAGGGTGTTCAGTAATACAAAATACAAAAAACATACACTGTATTTTAGCCACTTTAACATGCTAAAACAGAAAAGAAAGTTGACACAGAAGTGTTTTGGCCTAATCTATTATATCAGCTTTGAATATAATGGCCTTCATCAGCACGGGAATAGTGGAGCGATTCCTCACTACCTGTGGTATGAATCTATAAAGTGTTAAAAATAGATGAAATGAGTGTTCTGTATCTGGAAAATTTCTTCAAGAAGGTCAATATTAGCTATAAAACTGATCACGCTTGAGACCGAAAATGGCTTACCGTGCTACATGAATGGGGCACGGAAAGATTAGGATGCCGCCAGGATGTTCGCCATAAGTGTGTTGTGCCAGGGCAAACAAAATGAGAGTGCTCCCCTGTGAAAGAGAATTTACATAATATAACCTCTACTGGGGTTTATATGTCACATATTTGGTTTTGATATCGATTCTCGATTTTCATTGATTACAGTGCCACCACTTGTCTTATATAAGCAAGTGGCAGATATTCTGTGTTTAAATGGGTGTCTTACCTTGTAAAACACTGGTGAATAATCCAAAAGATGTAGTTAGCCCCACATGTCGTCATCAAGCCTGTATAATAGGGAGGAGAACAAGCAAAATTATTGTGTTGCTTTAGCGCATTCACAGTTCCATATGGTATGAGACCTGAGGTATCTTACCTCTATGATACTGTCATCATGCTCCTCACATCTGATGTGTCAAAGAGAAATGGCGCTTGAGCATTACTTGTCCTTGCACTTTCTTCTACTGATCGGCTCGCCTGTGAAATCAGTATGCAGTGTTAGTGGCCACCGTCTCAGAGCACTCACCGGTCGATACGTTTCACTACTAAATCTACATTCTTACCGGCTCAAAAGTCATGTCCTTGTCTCTACTCGATCATGCAGCAGCGCTCCGCCGAGCGTGTCGGCGGACGCTCATAGTTTCATGTTGTTGTCATGGCATCTACTGCCATGGCAACCCTGTGTACAGTTATAGGGATCTTACCAAGAAACAGGGGCCGCCATGTTGGACTAGTGTCAGTTCTTCTCTGGCGGATGGTATACATCTTAAATACATCTAAAGTACTGCATGCCCGTGATATTTTATGCATATGTGCTTTTTCATAGTTTAACGTGGTACCTCCACCGTTCTTATTCCAAAACTGGAAAAAAACAGGAATGAATATCTGCTAACACAGCATTAATGTAATAGAACATGTTTTGAATGATGCCATCCTTTTTTGAAAGGACAACACAAAAAACGGCATGCTTCTCATGATGCAAATGATGATTTGGAACATTTTCATACATATACACACTTTTCACGGTCTGATGTACCAATACAAACCGTTCTTATTCACACACCGGGATAGATCCAGTAAGGAATATCTGTTGTTGATGTGTGTAATATAATTTGTGTTTTAACTCAGCATGTATTGAGTCATGTCATCCTTATTTGGAGAATCCCTAGAAAGGAGGTGGCATCTACTAGTGCCGACCATGAGGGTAGATGTCTATATGGCATATGGTCTGGGACTATTGAGTACATCCTAAAAAAACGATGTATGTGTACATATTGCGATGCAGACAATCTGAACATGAAGTACTTTTAAAACATACAATCTGTATATACATGTGGTCTCAAATTGTATTGTGGCACCTCCAATGCCTGTACACTGGACATGTACTGTGTTCTCCAAGGATATTGCCTCTAATTATTCTCCTATAGGCGGAGAGTCCTATTTCCTCTGTTTAACAAGCCACTCCATTCAGTGGCGACATTTAAAAACCAGCGGATACTGTCTAGCCTGTAGATCCATTTTTGTTCAAGACACCTCAAAAGTTTCTTTGGGTCACCTCCTCTTTGGATGAGGCTAATTCCTTGCAACAAAAACTAAAAGATGTTCTGTCTGTGTGTGTCTTGTGTTTGTAATGGTCTACCAGTGCTTTATCTGCCACAAGTTTCCTGATGCAGGATCGATGTTCTGAAATCCTTGTATTACTGGAAACCCTTGACAAAAACAAGGTTGTGTATGTTATAAATCACCAGATGCTTGTATAATGTGTTATATGTTGGAACTTTTTGCTTTATGGGGAATGTGTTAGGCTCACTACACCCTGATGGTATGGTATGTCATATATGTTATGTCCATCACAAATACACAGCAATGGCATTTGCAAAATTGATTGAGTAGATTAATCATTTCACGCGGTTCTGTCCGGATTCACCCTGATCTATTGTTTTTGATATTATAGAGTACCTGGAATGGTCAGGGAAAAGCCAGGAACCCCTCATTTCGTTACATATGGGTCTTCTAACAGCCATTCATCAGATCTCCAGATGTCAGGGCCAGTACTGCTCATAACATTACACAATGTAATATTTGGAAGGACGAGGGTGTGAAGAGTGTGCTTGGCCAATCCTTAAGGTTTGCTTGCATTGCTTGCCCAGGCTGTACATTCAGATTTTACTGCAGGCAAGCAAATAAATATATATATCTTTAAGGAAAAACCTAAAACTTTAGTTGTAGGGATGTCAAGGTGGGAACTTAATGCAACAAAACCCCCGAAAT
Source organism: Ambystoma mexicanum (assembly GCF_040938575.1). Lineage (NCBI taxonomy): Eukaryota > Metazoa > Chordata > Amphibia > Caudata > Ambystomatidae > Ambystoma > Ambystoma mexicanum. The sequence goes on along the minus strand of NC_090924.1, from coordinate 827,535,927 downwards.
TCAGCTGAAGCCACCTTAACTTTCTGCCCCTTGTTGTACAGTCAATGACCACAATGATGACATCAGAGATCACATTGCATTTATATATACATACCACAGGCAGTCGTCAGGAATCACTTCCACTATTCCCGTCCTGATGAAGGCCATTTTATTCAAAGCTGATATAATAGATTAGGCTGAAACCCTTCTGTGTCGACTTTCTTTTCTGCTTTAGCAAGCCAAACTGGCTAAAAGCCATTGTATGTTTTTTGTATTTTGTATTACTGAAAACCCTTTCATATATAAACAGTGGGCAACATTCAAAGCTGTAGTCAGTGGCCATGGCTAAAGGCCATATCGAGTGCCCATTAATATGTTAGAATACACCATCCACATGGCTTAAAACTGTTGCCACAGGCTAGTATTGTTCACCATGGCTAGTGGCTGGTTAGTGTATATAATATACAGTGAGCACAGCTGAAGGCCATAGCTAGTGGCTGGTTAGTATTGTATAATACACAGTGTGCACGGCCGTAGGCCATCGCTTATTACATTTTATTATTTAAAAATATACAGTGGACATGGCCAAAAGATGTACAAACTGCTCAAGGTCAATGGCCATGGCTAGTGGCCCATTTATATGTTAGAATATATAGTGGGCACAGCCAAAGATAGTGGCCACTGCCCTGTATTGTGCTAATGTCCATGGCTAGTGCCTGACTAGTTTATATAATATACAGTGGACACGGTTGAAAGTTGTACCACTGGTAAAGGCCAAAATCTATGGTTGGTAGACTGTATGGGCCTCATCACGAGTTGGGCGGTATCCCTACAGGGATACCGGCCAACAGTATATGCTTTAATGCCCAACTGCCCAGCAGTTTTACCGCCGGCTCACAGGCTTGACGGTAACTATAAATCCCCATTCCCCATTGGGTCCATTGGACCCAATGGGGAATGTTCGGTGCAAATACTGCCGGCGGTATTATCATACAGTAATTGCACTGAAAATCTGCATTTTCCCAGTGCATTTACCCCCAGCTTAAAGTTGGGGGTAAATGCTGAAGACTCATGTTTGGGTGGACCCTTAAATGCAACGGTAATAGCATTACCGCCGCATTTAAGGGCTTCTGCCCAACTCGTGATGAGGCCCTTAGTGTTTTAAAATATTCAGTGCACATGAGTGAAGGTTGTCACCACTGTCAATAACTGAAGGCTATGACCAGTACCCATTCATGTGTTAAAATGTGTTAAAATATATTTGGCCATGATCACTGACCATGGCTGAAGGCCAATGCGTAAGGCCAGTTATTGTTGTAATGTAATTAGTGTTGTCACCAGTGATGGCATCAGTGATGTGATTTGTAATGTCATCAGTATTCTCATAAAACATGTAATCAGTGATATGATCTGTGATGTCATCATGGTGGTCATAGACTGTGCAACAGGGGGGGCGAAGTTAAGGTGGCTTTAGCTGAATTTCATGGGTTTTGTTGCATTAAGTTCTCACCTTAACGTCCCTGCAACTAAAGTTTTTTTCTTGAATTTCAAAAGTTTTGATACAATGTATTGCTAACCTTATAGTCCCTGCAACTAAAATCTTTCCTTGAATTTCAAAGGTTTTGTTACAGTGTATTGCTCACCTTAACGTCCCTGCAACTCAAGTTTTTTCCTTGAATTTCAAGGGTTTTATTATTCCATACATAATTAACATTAACAATACAGACCTACTCCTTAGACGAAAGAGCGTAAGACAAAATAGCATTGGACTTTAAAAAAAAGTAATGAACACCTGAAAAATAACCTGAAAGAGGAAATGTTCCAAAAAATATGCTGACAAAGTAGAAAAGGTGCTCACCTCTAAAACACAGCAATCTGTCATGAAATATTCCTTGGAAAATTATTTTATTGATTTAATTGTTTTTTTTTATTTTGGTTGGCTGAGTAAATCAACCTTTCAAAACAGAGTATTTTACAAACTCATTAATAAACAAAAAATGAAAATTAAAAGGTATAAACATTTAAAATTCTTTTTACATAATATAAAGATTTGTGCCCCTAAAATGAAAGAAAAGAGGAAAGCAATTTGTATAACACTAATCACAAGGCAGCAAGTTGTTTCATTGCAGTGGAATTACAGTTTTAACAAATTGAACTAAAGCAATTTGAATTGAGGTTTTAGAGTTGGTGAGCAAGTAGTTCCATATTTCTTCTCTAGTACGTAAAGAGAGAAAATTGCAACATTTGTTAAACAGTTTCTGCCTCATAAAGTTTAAGGCTGGACATTCAACCACCAAATGACATAACGTTTTAATTTGCTGCTGGTCATTACAATAACGACAGAATGCTTGATCTTTGGGAACTCTGGCATCTGTGATCTTACAAAGTTGGAGGGGCATTTAACCAAATACGGTTCCATACAATGCATTTTTTAATGAAATGTCATCATGGGGCCACAATCCACATATTCCAGACATTGTTTGTGTGTACATATCCAATCGAAATGAAACAGTTTCAGTTTAGCCTTTGTGGGGTTCTTCAGCAAAAGTTCAAGAGTGATATCAGCATTTATTAAAGTGTCCAACACACAATTAACCCATTCCTTGGGAAGTTTTGCATTGGAAGTAAACAGGTAGTTTGCAAGAACACCTAAAACATTTGGAGAAGTTGCACCAATTAAACATTTCCTGTATAACAAGCAACATTTCCACAAGACTTGGCTATATATCGAGATAATACCCAGTTCATGGCGCACTAACGGTAACGGGGTGCATTTCGGGAGGCTCAAAACATCCTTCCAACCTTTGGCCTCGTAGCGATCCCAAAAAGCTCTTGGTTTGGACACCCCCGTTTCAGCACCATAAGTGAGTATAGGTACCACTTTCTGTTGAAAGAAGGTAATGATATGGGTTAATGTGAATTTACCAAATCTGTACAGCAAGATTCTTGCTTGTGATGTTAATGATCTATTTTTCACATCTAAAGTAGCTAAGAGTATGTTGTCCTTCAGTGACTCAGTGAATGGAAAACCCAAGTATTTGTATTGCTGGACAAAAGAAAGCTTTTGATTATGAAGAAACCAGTTGACTTTAGGTGGATTTTGCCTTACAGCTTTGTGACATGTTACTATTTGCGTTTTGTCAAGATTAATTGTCAATTTGTTTTCAGTGACATATTCTTGAAGCTTGTTCAAGAGATTTTGAAGCCCACTCGGAGAACACGATAGTAACACGAGATCATCAGCGTATAACAGCCAAATTATCTTCTGGGTACCCAATGTGGGCGCATCAGCAGTTGCTTCCTCAAATTTAATACCTATTTCCAACAGAAAAAGGTTGAAGAAGGTGGAGGCCAAAATACACCCCTGCTTCAAACCTCGCTCTGTAGGAATTACGGCAGTCAACAGTCCGTCTAAATGAAGTCTTACTTGCAATGATGTATTAGAGTGCAGTAGTTTGATAAGAGTGAAAATTGTTGAGGGGCAACCATACTGTTGAAGTTTCAAAAAAAGAAGATTACGGTCAATTGAGTCAAACGCTATACTAAAATCAACAAAAGCTATGTACAAATGTTGGTTTTGTTTGACGTATTTGTGCTTAATTAGATTAAGGATGAGCATGTTAGGAGCCGTGCCCAATCCACTAACAAATTCAGATTGGAAAGGATCTCTTTTATTTTCACGCTTAGACCATTCATTCAGCTCCTGGAGTGTAATACGTCTATACAGTTTACTGGGTGCGTCTAGTATGGCAATTGGTCTGTAGCTTTGTGGAATGTGACAGTCACCTTTTTTAAACAATGGAATAATGATAGCATGTTTCCAAGACAGTGGAATGCTTTCAGTAAAGTTGATGTTTTGGTAAATTTGGAATAACATTTCTGCCAACAAAGCTGGATTAAGTTTAAAGGTCTTATTCGATAGTTCATCTGGCCCCAGGGCTTTAGACTGACTTATTGAGGAGATATAATACAATATGTCAGCTTTAGAGAAGTTGAGATGGAAATAGAGCTTCTCTTCCCCTTCCTCGGGTGTAAAGGACTTTACAGGGTTCGCATAGATTTTAGTAAAGTGTTCAATCCATGTTTTTTCAGGAACATTGTGGGATTGTATCCTTGTTTGTGAGATAGATGTTGTTTCATTCAGGGTTAACCACAGTTGAGCTGTAACGCTCAACTGATTCCCACGGAGGCGCGGGTCTTGGCAGGAACCTGTCTGTGATTCGAAAAGTGATGTGCAGGACTCGATTGGCTTCTGGGGTCGAACTTCTTCGCACTGTGTGTCGGACTCGAAGAGTGAGGTTTCTGCAGGTGAAAGAATATGGGGGTTAATGGTCTGGGTAGTTGTATGTCCCTCTCTCCCTCTCTCTTCCCAGCTTTTTCGTAGAGCACCCAGGTCAACGTGCTCACCTTATATAGGTGAATGCTGGGCTCTCCATCTGCGTCTGGTGCAGGGTGCCGTTGCCAGTTCCTTCACTGGTGAATCATAGGCCTCTTGAATTCAGAGGATGGTTACCGTCGTTGTCTGCACGAGCAGTGAGTTTCTGGACACCTTTTGTCTTTATAGTCTTTAAATGTGTGGCACGTTTATATGCAGACTCTATATAATGTTTTCCCTTATGTATTATAGGGCTCTTGAGATGGAAGATGAAGTAAAGCGCCTGGAAGTTTGTAAGTATGGCAAGCGCTCTAATTGTCTCTTTCCTTGCAGCTTAGTTCGTGTTAAAGAGACGCCGGAGTATTTGCAGGCCTTTTATTGTGACGAGTGGGATGGACGTAAGTAAATACCTGCTTAATGTCTTTTCTTTTGCCTTTCAGATGTTGGTTTGCAGCGCCGGAGTCCGCGGAATGCCAGTAAATTGTTAACGATGCTTTGTCTTTACAGGCGGCGATGCAGAACGAAGAAATCCGGAATCCACAGAGTGCCGGTAAGTATGGCAATGCTTTTGCCTTTGCAGGTGGAGATGCGGCGTGACGAAGCGGCCGCAGCCGATGGATCAGGTGAGTAAGTACTGCGTGTAAAGTTCGCCTTGCTAACCTGTTGTTTCTGTTCTTTGCAGGTGCTGATGATGTCTGGATACTGAAATGGTAAGTAGGATTCTTGCAGGTCCAGGATCAGAAGAAGAAAAGCCGGAGCAGACTCGGTGAGCGTTCTGCTGCAGATGCAGAATAACGCGAAGCACGCTTCATCTATCGGGTGTGGTTTAAATAGCCTTGGAGTGATGAGGCGTCTTCTTCCACGGCCCCGCCTGGGTAATAAAAAGAGTTCCAGTTTCCAGAAGAGTTCCAGTGCTGTCGGCCGGGCCGTCCGCAGACCTCCGGGCAGGGAGGCCCCAACTCCTCCCGTGTATATCTCGGATCGAGACAGAGTATGAGGCACACACAAGGAGCAAGGCAACTTCTGCTGTTTATTATGCAAACGGCAGGGATGGGTCAAGGAGCGTACGCGTTCGTCCTGACACACACACTCGTGGGGCTCGCAGGCCCTTTTTATTGTAATATGACGCGCTACTTGCGTCACTTCAAAAAGTTAACAAAAAACCTATCGCCATTCTTAATTGGTTGCTCGAGTGGTAGGGTTAGTATAGTACACATATAGAGAATGATATTAGTGGTCAAGGTGTAGTCAGGTGGTATATCTGGGTTGTCCCTATAATTAGATACATAAGAATTGTTACATGAAGACTCCTGAGGATTGGCTAATGTTACTGACGTCTGAGATAAGAGCCCCATGTTCTGATTGGTGCATCCGTGAGCTCCCCAGCCTGGGACCACCGTTGTTCCCAGCTCTCGGTGTACCTGTGTTTGCAACAATGTTTCAATAAGGGTACGTGCAGACAATGTGAGGATTTATTCATAGGTGGAAGGCTGACCGCTCCCACTGTAGCAGATGTCCATTGAGCCTTTCAAGTATATCGGCCTATGTCTCGTAGCGAGGGACCCAGACGCCTTTCTTTCTCCTGAGCTTTGGCATCTCGTCAGGTTCGGCTTGGTCACGTGAGGCGGGACCGTGTTTGAGGCAGAATTCTGCACAATTAATATTGCTTTTCCACTGTGTGTCTGGTTTAATTTGTAGATATGATTCTAACGTTGGTACGCGGAGTGCAAGGTTGCAACATCATGCCTTTGATGATTTGTTCTTGGATGTGGGTTTGCAACATTGGGACCTTGGCTGGTTGCTCCACCAGGCTCATTCTGCGGGATCAGCAACCTGACTTTTGCTTTGTTAATGTCCACGGGAACTCTTGCCTGAGGCCTACTTGGGCCTGGTGTATAAGTGATCCATTTCGGGCATGGGTGCTTTAGGTTATAGTGGGGCATATTTCCATGACCAGTATCGTGTTTCTAATTTACCTCTCATGGTGGTAACGGGTTTCAAGAGAAGCGTGAGCAAGCGGCGTTATAGATGAATTCATGATGCATCTTGCGTTTCTGCATTCTGAAAGCCTATGTAAAAATAATAAAGATGCACGTCCGTGAATATGCCTGTCGCCTACGTCAGAGCACTGAGTATGTTCTTCGTGTAGATTGTTGTGGGAATGTTAGGTGTGTATATTTGTACAGATGTGCTTCCAGTTGTCTAGGTCGTCATGGCATCTCTAACGACGTGTGGTTTTTTAGTCTAGCTGATCCGAGCCGCAGGTGTCGACATGGCCAGTGCGGGCTGCTGGGCAAACAGGTGGACACATCCGTATGTTCCTGTACCATGGTACCTGGTCGTCTGGTAACTGGACAAACTCTTCTCGTGGCGGGTGTCTGGGCCGTGACCCTCTAGGCCAAGCGCGAGAGGTGAAGGACGGGAGCCTGGTCTTCCATTCTCCCACTTCAGTCCCCCCTCTGGTCGACTTGTCGACCACAAACATATCCTTCTCGTTATCTCCTCTTACCCTCCATATCTTAGTTATCCCTCCGAGATGTCCATAATGGTTTACATGATCTTCAAACGACCAATACATGTATTCACATGTTCCTCCAGGAGTACAGTATACCCATCTTCCTATGTAGCTCCTGGGGTTCCTTGGGTTCTCGATCTTCACTGATGGTGGATCTAGATGGTTGGTGATGATTTGTGTGCGCAGCTTCTCCCTCTCTTTTATTATCACCCCTGTATGCTGACCATCATCTGCTGGCATCAAGGGGTGCATTCCCACCATTTCCAGCAACTCGTCAGCCGTGCGTGCCTTTTGGGCTTTCCAAAATTTAATTATGATCAGAGTAGCTCCAGCCAAAATAGTACACCCCACTATTATTTTCAGTCCATCCGACAGCCAAGATGGCATCCATGACCATAATAGTGAGAACCAGCTCTTATCCTTGTTTACACCGTTACTCTCGTCCATCATTTTAGAGTGCATCTGGGCCAATTGTGAAACTGCTTCTGTCAGTGTACCATTGTCAGCATCGTTGGCAGGTATGAACGTGCAGCAAGATTGTCCTATCTTTGCACAAACTCCTCCTTCCATTGCTGTGAGAAGGTCCAGTACATATCTGTTCTGTAGTGCTACCATCCTTACAGCTCGCAGCTCCTCTTTAATTGCGTTGAACCCATTTACTGTTGAATTGATGGTCATCATTAGTTCCCATCTTGTTATTTGGAGCCATTTTGCGTTTGCGTATGCCTGCAGTCCCGGATGTATTATTGAGGAGAAAAACATTGCTGCTCTGCTGAATAGTCTGTGTTCTGGCGGTATTGACGTTAGTTCCGTTTCCGACCTTCCCCACAGGTAATTTCCTGTCAGTGGCTCTCCTTGTCGTTTTCTCCTATTTAGGACAGTATCCTCGCTGTTGGTCTTGTTCTCTTGCTCCTTCTGGAGTGGTGCAGATCTCTTTCGTCTCTTATCCCCTTCATCCATTTTAGGAAATTTCGCCACATTGACATGCTTCTTAGGTACCACTAGTGATGGTACATTGACGTGTACCATTGTGCACACACCATTCCACAGGGGAGGCAGTGTATGATATGCCTTTTCTCCGCAGGCCCAATAATGGTCCATTATTACTGCTGTTCCCGCACCCCCCTCAGGTAACTCCATCACACTTGCACAATTGGTGTTATATCCTACATCCACCTCTCCTTTATGCTGGTAGCATACTTTGGGCGCAGTCAATGGTAATATTGTTATTGGGTCTTCATCTTCTTCTACCCACGTGAGCATAGGTACGTACTTGATCCACGTCGTCCAACATCGATGATTGTGTGTCTCGATGGTTGAGATAGTTTCTTTTGTTACCATGTTGCTGCCAATTACTCCTATCTCCCAGCTGTTGTCCAGATACACCTTTCCTGTTATCGTCAGTAGCGGCCTTTCCCAGCATCCTTGTTTACCCGGAACTTCAGTGGCGTACCAATCACATGGTAGATACTGCAGTGTTACCTTCTTTGTTTCTCCTTTTGCAGGGCCACTTGTTATGTACCTGAATGCTTCGGCATGTAAACTGGTCTTGTGATAACTCAGATAGGTCTTGAGGAAGTTGTTTTCATATGGGTATGAGTCTCGCGTTTTCCATGTCATGTGCACCACTGTTCCTTGAAATCTTCCTTTCGTTTGGAACAGGGCCAAATATATTATGCACTGTGCTGTTTTTTCATCTATTTCTGTGGCAACAAATGTTCGTGAGGCGCTCATGGCGTATGGTATTAATGAGCAAACGTAACAGCTATCCTCAGTTGTCTGCTTACCAATGCGGGTCATGTGCTGGTACCATATGTTGTTTGTGACATGTGCTGAATCTTGTACATAATCATCAATACCTTTATTGTCTGAGTATGTGCTGCGTTTAACTCTATTTTGCTTGGGTGCAATGTTACTATTACCACCTGACGTAACACCTGTTGCAGCAGAGGGCGGGGGTATATTAAGTTTGTGCGCAGCAATAAAATCGATAGCATAGCTGTACTGCCAGACAGAGGCAGCCAAGAACCCGGTGATCATAAAAATCCCTATTATTTTTATTACATGTGCTAATTTCACCGGCATTTTGCTCTTACCTTGCTGCAGTCCTGGCAGCTTATTCTTGCGACGTTACAGTTGCCCGCCTAAAAATTCTCAAAAGTGCTTGTTATTAAATGTTAGTTTTAAGCTCTCCCTATCAAGTAGTCATTCAGTGCCCAGGCGAAGAGCTGCTCCCACGCTACTCTAAGTGATGGGTCTCTTAAAACCGGCAAGTATGGGTGGAGGTGGGGCATGTGATATTCTATGGCCAGGAGGAAGGCTGTGTAGTAGACACGTACCCTTCTCCTTTTTAAGTATGTTGGCCTCTTTATTTCGTATACGAACTGGTGTGACAATTCTTCTGGGTAGTTATCGTCTGGCAGCACCATCTACACCTGCACACTGAATTTGTTAATTAGCTTTCTTAACAATACAATATTACGCAGTTCCTGTATGTGCGAGAGAAAAAAAAAGAGAACATTCACGTGTTTACATGTGTATTAGTGCAAGCATGTCCTTCAGTTTTAGTTACAACTGTACTTAGCAGTCAATGGGGGGGTTTGTGCTCAAATGGCGGAAGTATTTTTACTCTTTGAGCGAGTGATCATGGGGTGGGCAGTATGGGGATCACTCCCTTCTTCGTTAGTTATTGTCTCCGAGGGAACAATTGGGTCGTTGTCTGTGGTTAAACTTTCTTCCGCTGTAGGGGATGTGGTTGCTGTTCTTCCAATGGATCTGTCGTTGGCGCTGGGGCGGGTCTGCAGTTTGTAGATCTTTACGTCATGTAGGTGGTTCCAGGCACGCTTATCCTTTAGTTTTACTGCTCTTGTTGATACGTCCTCTACCAGATGGGGGCCAGTGAAACTCTTCTGGTTCCACTTCCTATTGAAATTGCGAAGTAGTACGTGGTCACCTTTGGCAAGTTTGCACAAGTTCTCCTTTCCCAATTCTGTATTTTCGTCTTTTTCTTGGTTGCTGGTAGACCCGCCCCGTGTGCGCTCGAGCTGTTGAGACACAAACACGACACTAGTAATCAAAGAAGACACATATTGATACATTTCATCACCTAACACATTCGCTGAACTTTCGTGGTCGGTGAATGCCCTTGACGTTGGTGTTAGGGGAAGGCGCATTTGGCGTCCAGTAACCACTTCGTGTGGGGTGAGGTGGTGTTCGGACCCTGGCCTGTTTCTAAGTTCAAACAATGCTAACGGAAGGCAATACAACCAACTTTTCTTTGTTGTTTGTTGTATTTTAGCAATTGCCTCCTTCAATAAGCCATTCAGGCGTTCACATACACCATTAGCCTGTGGGTGGTATGCACATGCAAATTTGTGTTTAATGTTCAGCAGGGATGTGATATGCTGGAACATTTCGTTTGCGAAATGGGGCCCGTTGTCTGATCTTAACACCTCGCACACTCCCCACCTGGGGAAGACCTCCCTTACTATGAATTTGGCTGCTCTAAACGCATCAGGGTGTGAACAGGGCCCTGCTTCAATCCACCTAGAAAATGGGCATACTACTACAATCATATACCTATTACCTTGACATATGTTGATCATATCAACATAGTCAATGTGAAGGTGCCGAAAAGGTCCTTCTGGCCGGGGTATGATACCTCTTATCACTTTTAAAGTATGACCGGCCGTAAACTGTTGACATGTGAGGCAATTGCTGATAAAATTTGACACATGAGAGGTTAACTCGGGACAAAACCAATCTTCTCTAATTCGTGCTGCAATTATTTCCTTGCCTGTATGGGCAGGGTGATGTAATTGGCTCAGGGCGGTATTTAACAGTGCCAACGGTATTACAACTTTCCCAGTGCCACCCTGGCGCCATAGTGCGTCAGTTGGTGACATTGTGCATCCTCTTTTCACCCATACTTCTTTTTCGGCCATTGGTGCAGCCGCTTGTAGTTCCATAATCTGTGTGGCTGGGAGATGGGTGTACCCTTCTCTTATTAACATCTCCCTAGCTATTCCCCTCCCTCTCCCTCTCTGTGAGTCTGTGGGGTTCCATATCTCACCAAAATATGCAGCATATTTCGCATGTGCGTCTGCTGCTGCATTACCTTTTGATACGTAGTCTTCTCCATTTGTGTGTGCGGTGCATTTTACCAGGGCTAGTTCTTGGGGGTCGTTTATTACTTCAATTAGTTCAGCCAACAAGAGGGCATGTTGTACTGGAGTGCCATCAGCTCTCCTAAACCCTCTTCTTCTCCATTTTGATAGCCCTGAGTGGACAGTTGATGTAACATATGCACTGTCAGAATATATAGTTACTCTTTTATTAAAACTTTCCTTTAATGCCAATATTAGTGCAACGAGTTCCGCGGCTTGAGCAGAGTAATGCTGTGGTAATTGTACACACTTCATAGCCACACACACCGGCGCCTCCATCATTTTTACTACTGCTGCCCCAGTCCTTCGTATCCCATCTCCTTGATCAATAGTTGATGAACCATCAATAAACAAAAGCTCACCTCCCTCTAGTGCATTTTCTTCAACTTTCCTAGTACATGAGTACATTTCAGTTACTTGGGTGCAGTCGTAGGCGTAATCTCCCTCTTCAATTACTTCTGCTAGGAACCTTGCAGGGTTAACCGTGCTACATCTAACAATTGCTAGTTCAGCTTTAGACAAAATAATCTCATAACCTGATGCCCTCTGTGTTGTTAGTGTGGACTTAGGTTTATTCAATATCGCAAATAATGCATGTTCCACAAATAGTGTAGTTGGACACCCCATAGTTATTGCTGATGCTTTTTCTACTGCAAAAGCAGCTGCAGCGAGACCTTGTTCACAAGAGAAGTGGCCTAACATTATAGGGTCTAAGTGACCGCTGTAAAATGCTACTGGTTTATAGCCCATGCTAGTTTTTTGGGCCAACACTGCTTTCATCACTGCTGAGTCGCAATGTGAAAATATAAAGAAGCGCCGCTCATAGTCTGGGGATGCCAGTACTGGAGCAGTTGATATCGCGTCCTTTAATTCGTCAAATGCCTCCCTCATTTCCATAGTCCATCCCAACTTTTTCTCCCCTTTATTTGCTTCCTTCAAACCCTCAAGCAGGGGTCCTATGTATGAGCTATAATCAAATACCCATGCTCTACAGTAGTTGCACAGCCCCAGAAATTGCTGCAGTTCTCTCACAGTCTGTGGCACGGGAGTGCTTGAGATGGCCTGTGCTCTTTGTGGTGCAATCCTTCTTCCATGTTGAGATATCAGTTGGCCAATGTAAAGTACCTGTTCCTGACAGTATTGTATCTTTTCCATGTCTACCTTATACCCCTTTTCAGCCAATATTGTCAACATTTTTAAGGAGTCCTCTCTACATTTGCTTTCGTTTGTACTGCAAATTATTAAGTCATCCACATACTGCAACACTGTGCTTTCCACCTCAACGTTACCCAAATCCATCTGTATTACTCTATTGAAAATTGAGGGTGATTCACAATACCCCTGTGGTAATCTGGTATGTTTCCACTTTGTATTTCGGTAAGTAAAGCTTGTCAAATCTTGTGAGTCTGGGTGTAATGGTATTGAGAAAAAAGCATTTTTAAGGTCAATCACTGTAAATCGTGATGCTTCTGCTGGAATGCCACACAATATTGTGGCCGGGTTTGCTGTTACTGGATACTCTGCTTCTACTATGTTGTTCAAGGGTCTGAGGTCCTGTATGAAGCGCCAAGACCCCCCTTTAGCCTTGCGCACCGGGTACACAGCTGTGTTACATGGTGATTCTGAGGGGACCAATATGCCATTGTTTATAAGGGCCGTTATGGTTTCATATATGCCCTCATCTGCCTCTTTTGACAATGGGTACTGTTTCACTCTTGGTAATATGGCACCTTTTTTCAATTTTATCCTTACACCCCCTATGCTTTTTATGCATCCCACGTCATAAGGGCTAATAGTCCATAATGATTTGGGCACCTTTGACATATCCTCCTTAAAAAATGGGACTGGGGTGCCTGCGGGTGCCTCAAGTGCCATTGCAATTTTCTGTGCTACTTGTTTGTGAGCCACTCTTAGCCATATTTCTACACTCATCATGAACACCATTTCATTTTCTTCCTTTTCTTCTGAGAACAGCTCTTCATCTGACACCTGGGTCAGCCTACACCCTTCTGCTAGTGCTATCACCGCCCTCCAGGCTCTCCCTTCTTTATCTTGGGCGTGCACAGCAACATAATCAGCTGTTGCAATAATGCTCTCAATGTCCACTGCAAACACCTTCCCTTCCAGTTCATTAGCTGGTGTTTCTGGTCGGAATAGATAGGCTGCTGGCCTCCTCCATATTTTCCCTTCTATCCCTGGCATCCATGCAAATGCCATGTCTGTGCCATATTGGAATATCTCGCCATCCAGTGGCTCCGCCCTAATCGCTGTCTGTCCACAGTATGCTTGCAAAATCTGTCGTGCTGCGAGCATGTTAATCCCTGGAGTAGAGCAAATTATGCCATCCTCTGTAAAGGAGATCGTCATATTCAACCTGTTCATTATGTCTCTCCCCAGTATATTTACTGGCGAGGCACTATAATACAAAAGTGGGACTGACAGATCATAATCTCCAATAGATAAGGGAACGTTATCAGTAAATGGAACCAACCCTTTAGCCCCAGAAAATCCTTGGGTGTTCATGGCTTCGCCTGACATCTTAAATTTACCTTCCCTTATGCAAGACCGGGTTGCCCCGGTGTCAACAAGAAATGATAATTTTTTGTCACCTATCGTTACCTCTATGCGTGGCTCCTCCGCACTATTAGGTGTTACTGACAGGATGGGACACACCAAGGCCGTCTGTGGGCTGGCCTATTGGGGGTACAATGATTGGCCATTCCCTGTATAAGGGTTGTGTCCCAACACCGACACCCCACCCAATTGTGTTCGTTCATTTTGGGGTGGTGGTTGTATTAACGCCACTTGTTGTTGTGGCGGCGTCAGTTGCTGTGTTATTTGTTGTTGTGGCAGTGAATAGGTTTGTTGCTGTCGTGTTTGTTGTGGTTGGTCACTCCCTTGTTGTGACATCTGCTGTTGTTGCATGCCCTGCTGTTCTTGTGAGGTCCTAGGTTGTGCTTGTTCATTCCATGCTGGTGTTCCTGGCCTGACCCTACATGTACGTGACATGTGTCCTAATAGTCCGCAGCTCCAACACACGGGTGGTTCCCTGTTTTGCCATGGGAAGCTCCCTGTGTTGTCCTGGTATACGGGTTGCCCTGTGGGGTAGTAATTTCTGAGTCCCCCCCCCTGTTGCTGGGTATTATATCCATATCCTCTCCCCCTCATAACCCCTCCTCTTCCTCTGTTATAACTATAATACCCAGTTCCTTGCATTGGGTACCCTCCTCCCATGTTCGGTGTGTGTAATTGCAGAGGCGGCACTTGCTGTATTACACCTTGTGGGGGCGCTATTTGAGCTGGATCTTGTGCAGCCACTACTTGCGTTGGGCTTTGGGCCATTGGTGTGGGCGTAGTTATTAGTGCCCCTTCCATTGTATATTTAGTAAGTTTTTTCTGTACTAATTTGGCCTCTTCTGTTTTCCTGTCCTCCTCCTTTTGTTTCATCTTTCCTTGCCATGTCCTGCAGTGATGTACTATAGTCAGTTGTATTTCTGGCCATGGTTTTGCTTCCATTCCTACTACTTTCTTTAGCTGTTTCTGAACTCCTTCTGGGAGCCCTTGTACTAGTATATGATAAAATATGGCTGGTGTTTTGTCCCATTGTTCTCTAGTTTCCATGCGCCACTTCTCTTGAATGTCCTGGATATAATCAACAGGATCCTCATTTTCACCCATCTTACGGGAAGTAATGGCTCCTATGTCTGAGGTGTCTGGGTATTGCACTCTCAGTGCCTGCCATAGCGCATGTCTGCAGTTTGCAAATGGTGCCCCATCATGCGATGTGTTTGTTATTGTTACCCCATGGAATCCCGCTCTTTTCCAAATGTCATCCGCTCTATCCCCTAATATTGATATTAACAGGCCCTTCACATCTCCTACTGCTAGTTTCTGTCCTGCGGTGTGTTTTTCCATTTCATATATCCACTTACCCGCACCTCCACTTAGTGATGGGAGCCTACATTTTATATTTTCCTTATCCGTATGTTTCCAAGGTACATACTGTGGTCTAACCCCTCCTCTCTCCAACAGTGGCATTAAATTCTGTCTTTTGTCACCCTTTACGCTCCATGATATTGAGTCTTCACACCCCTCCTCTTCCCCCATTTCTTTTACTACTTCAAATTCTTCCTTACTACCTCTGCCCCTACCTCCCTCTTCTTCCTTTCCCCTTCTTTCATCATTTCCTGTGTTCAATATGGGTATGTTTATTTGTCTGTCTTGCCTGCGACTAGGGAGGTCCCTAAGCCGACATGCATACGGTGTAAGTTCGTTCATGAAGGGCGCGAGCTTTATTCTGTGCAGAGAGCGTGCAGTGGTTGAACATGTAGGTAGTGACGTGGGAGGGCGGCGTGATGGAGATGTGGGTGGCGTGGTTTCATTGGTTTGTGTTTCCCCTATTCTTTTCGTTTCCTCCTTACTTCTCTCCAGCTCCTCCCCTCTTCTACTTATCCAGGGCGAATCTATGTTTGTTCTAGTGAGGTACAGTTTATCTAAGCTTTCCCTTTCACTCTCTCTTCCATCCTTCTCCACTCCTTCTTCCTCCTCACTGCAAAAATCATTTATAAATGACACCCCCCACTCTGCCTTTTTTCCTTTTATTGTTACTGTTTTTAAATCTATTAGGTCTCTTTCTCCCCTTTCGTTGTTACCAACTGTCCCCCCTAGTGCTGATGTCGTTGCTACCTCCCTACTTTTATATACATCTCCCCATCTTTCACTCTCCCTACCCCTCCCTTCTCTTCCTTCTTCCCTTCTCTCCTCCATTTCCCTACTATTTTCCTCTCTTTTCCTTTTTAATTCCTCCATTACTTCGTTGCTCATCTGTTCCAATATCCTTTCATCCTCCCTCTTCCTTTCCCATTTCACCCTTTCTCTTTCTACTATACTCTCTATTACCTTCCCCTCTTCATATTTTTTAGCTGTCTCAGATATTATCCTCCTCCTCCATATTTCCATTTCTTTTTCCTTTTCTTCTTCTTCCTTCTTCTTCTCTCTCAGCACTACTCTTGATACCCTATCTGCTGCTGCTTTTACCCTTTCAGCTTCTCTCTTTTGTTCCTCGCTTCGTTCCCTTAATCTTTCCAATTCGTCCTTACCTTCTTTCCTTTTCCTCACTCTCTCTCTTTCCTCCCTCTCAAGTTGTTTGATCAGTTCATTCTGCTCATCCCTTAGTTTTGCTAATCTTTCCTCCAAAATCTCTTCCTTCTGCCGTAGTAGCTCCTCTCCCCTCATTTCACTCTCTCTGGCACTATCCTCGTTTGTTCTCCTTACCGCCTCCCTTTCTTCTCCAGTTAGTGAGCCTCGTAATTTCAACAATATCTGTGCAGCTACCCACTCATCGTCTCCTATCTCTACAGTCTGCTCTTCTCTAATCCTCCCTTCCCCCATTGGTATCTTCCCATGAGCCACATATGGTGGAGGGCTGTATGCCGGGTTTGAGTATCCTTCAGCCGCCCTTAACTGCCCTTCTATTTCTCCTAATTCTCTTAAAGGGTACAACCCTCCTCCCTCTGTTTTCACTCCCGGTGTTATGGGTATCTCATTGCTCGGTTCCTTTTTTATGTCGTCTGATTTATCAACCTTTTCTCCTCCCTTTCTTTCGTTCCCCGTATTTTTTGTGCTTTCGCTCTCCTTTTCCCCACCCGTTCCTTCTTTCTTAATCTCCTTTTCTTCCGGTGTTTCCCCCATAGTGAACATTCCATTTGGTCCTGGTCGAGACCCCTGGAACATCCTCCATAAGTTAAACACCTCCACGTGGTTTGCCAACTTCTTCCCCTTGTATGTATTGTGCAGATGGTTCAGTAGTGAGTGTTGGGCATATGGATCGAAACTACCATTAGGCGGCCATGGTGTTAACATTTTGTTGTCTGTCCCCTGGGTCCACTCTATGCTGTACTTAATTAACTTCTCCCTGTGTGGTGGCAGTGTGGTGCATATGTGCTGTAGTGGGGTAGTGAGGGTGTTCCCCCACCCTCCCGACCCTCTCCCGTATGACATGGTTGTACTCCCCTTGTTACCCTTCCCCTTACTACCAATTTACAATATACAACCTTGTATTGCTTACCTCGCCCCGCAAGTGTGGGGACTTACGACAATCCTTTGACAAATTATGCAATAGTAATAAATGTGATGTTATATTATATTCCTTCCCCTACTGCCCCCTGCGGCCGAAGCGCACGCAGCCCCCTGCGGCTGCGTACCCCTTACGACGATCTTATACAGTTGTCCTGTTTCTCCGTTCTCCTCCCCCTTTTACACTTGCCGTGGCCGGCGTTCTCCGTGCGCAGCCACGCCCCTTTCCCCTTCTTCTTTCGATCCACTGGTTTATAGTTTATCTCCGTATCAGCTCCTTTATCATGCTTCTCCTCCCCACCACTCTCAACCCAATGTTCCTTGTGCTCGCGATATCCTATTAAATCCCTACTGGTGACGTCACCGATTTCTTCGAGCTACTGGTATATTCGTGTTATGTTCTTTAAATTCAAAATACACTTGTAATCTACCCCGCTAACCCTACAGCTGTCTTCCTGTCTCTCCTGGAACAAGGTAATCTCATCAATACTATAACCGGACTGCGCACGCTGCGTCGCCTCGCGTGTGATACGCCCCTCAACAGGAGGGCTTAACCAGCCAATTATCTTCCGTTTTGGGCAACTACGTAACTAGCCACCGCCCACAGGGAAACGTCATCTACCTATCGAGTTTCTTGCTCGAACAATAGGGAACCTCATCTACTCATTCAATAATAAATATCAAACTGTAGGAAACCACACACCCACCCTCACACGTAGTCGCGATTTAGGCCAATCAGTGTCTTACGAGCGGCTGCACGTGATGTTTTCGTGCCCCGCCCCCCTCTTTCGCGTAACGTTAGCTCACTGTTACGAGCGGCTGCACGTGATATTTTCGTGCCCCGCCCCCCTCTTTCGCGTAACGTTAGCCGCCTGCTCTCGCACTCGTTTCGCTACCATTCATTCCATTAGCAACACTCAATTAAACCCTCGCCGCTTTACAATACCTCCCTCCTCCCTTATTTACTTCCTCCCCCTCCCTCACAATTTCGCATTGCTTGTTGTGCGTGTCATGCTCACCAAGTTCTCTCGATGCAGGGCCGCTCGACTGCGTGCACCCCTCCAAGCGGCTCGCCACCTCCCCTCGTCTGGACCACGTCTGGACACTCGCCGACCGCGGGCGGGATACTTCTCAACCGGCTCCCGAGGGCCAATATCCGGATTGCGCTGTCCGGTCCTCTCGCAGCTCCGCGATGGTCCTGTAGTCCTCAGAAGGGGGCAACGGCAGAGGGGGCCGCGCCGCCGGGCCTCCTCGCAACGGGAGTGCCTGGAAAAATTAAAAATAAAAGTCGATCTTAAACAGATCTCAGCAGTGCCTCCAACTTGTCGGGGGGAAATTCTGCCGGGGTCGGCCGGGCCGTCCGCAGACCTCCGGGCAGGGAGGCCCCAACTCCTCCCGTGTATATCTCGGATCGAGACAGTGGGCCTCATTACGACCCTGGCGGTAAGTTACCGCCAGGGCCGTGACTTTACCGCCATGGTGCTAACTACGTTAACGCCATGGCGGTAAGGGGATTTACCGCCCCATTCCGACCTTGGCGGGGCGGTAAATCCCCAATCCCCATTTACCCTTCCCCATTCCCATTTTTGCCCCATAGGGCATAATGGGAGTGGGGAAGGCGTTAATTACGCCACCGTAAATTACGGTGGCGTAATTAACACCAAGTTCCCTTACCGCCATGGTTTTTTACACCCGCTAAAAGCAGGTGTAGAAACCGCCATGGCGGAAAGGGAACTCGTAATTGGCGGTAAGGGGTCGGCGCAGCTAACGCTGGCGCTAACCCCTTACCGCCAGGGTCGTAATGAGGCCCAGTGTATGAGGCACACACAAGGAGCAAGGCAACTTCTGCTGTTTATTATGCAAACGGCAGGGATGGGTCAAGGAGCGTACGCGTTCGTCCTGACACACACACTCGTGGGGCTCGCAGGCCCTTTTTATTGTAATATGACGCGCTACTTGCGTCACTTCAAAAAGTTAACAAAAAACCTATCGCCATTCTTAATTGGTTGCTCGAGTGGTAGGGTTAGTATAGTACACATATAGAGAATGATATTAGTGGTCAAGGTGTAGTCAGGTGGTATATCTGGGTTGTCCCTATAATTAGATACATAAGAATTGTTACATGAAGACTCCTGAGGATTGGCTAATGTTACTGACGTCTGAGATAAGAGCCCCATGTTCTGATTGGTGCATCCGTGAGCTCCCCAGCCTGGGACCACCGTTGTTCCCAGCTCTCGGTGTACCTGTGTTTGCAACAATGTTTCAATAAGGGTACGTGCAGACAATGTGAGGATTTATTCATAGGTGGAAGGCTGACCGCTCCCACTGTAGCAGATGTCCATTGAGCCTTTCAAGTGTATCGGCCTATGTCTCGTAGCGAGGGACCCAGACGCCTTTCTTTCTCCTGGGCTTTGGCATCTCGTCAGGTTCGGCTTGGTCACGTGAGGCGGGACCGTGTTTGAGGCAGAATTCTGCACAATTAATATTGCTTTTCCACTGTGTGTCTGGTTTAATTTGTAGATATGATTCTAACGTTGGTACGCGGAGTGCAAGGTTGCAACATCATGCCTTTGATGATTTGTTCTTGGATGTGGGTTTGCAACATTGCGACCTTGGCTGGTTGCTCCACCAGGCTCATTCTGCGGGATCAGCAACCTGACTTTTGCTTTGTTAATGTCCACGGGAACTCTTGCCTGAGGCCTACTTGGGCCTGGTGTATAAGTGATCCATTTCGGGCATGGGTGCTTTAGGTTATAGTGGCGTATATTTCCATGACCAGTATCGTGTTTCTATTATACCTCTCATGGTGGTAACGGGTTTCAAGAGAAGCGTGAGCAAGCGGCGTTATAGATGAATTCATGATGCATCTTGCGTTTCTGCATTCTGAAAGCCTATGTAAAAATAATAAAGATGCACGTCCGTGAATATGCCTGTCGCCTACGTCAGAGCACTGAGTATGTTCTTCGTGTAGATTGTTGTGGGAATGTTAGGTGTGTATATTTGTACAGATGTGCTTCCAGTTGTCTAGGTCGTCATGGCATCTCTAACGACGTGTGGTTTTTTAGTCTAGCTGATCCGAGCCGCAGGTGTCGACATGGCCAGTGCGGGCTGCTGGGCAAACAGGTGGACACATCCGTATGTTCCTGTACCATGGTACCTGGTCGTCTGGTAACTGGACAAACTCTTCTCGCGGCGGGTGTCTGGGCCGTGACCCTCTAGGCCAAGCGCGAGAGGTGAAGGACGGGAGCCTGGTCTTCCATTCTCCCACTTCAGGGTTCTTCAGCAAAAGTTCAAGAGTGATATCAGCATTTATTAAAGTGTCCAACACACAATTAACCCATTCCTTGGGAAGTTTTGCATTGGAAGTAAACATGTAGTTTGCAAGAACACCTAAAACATTTGGAGAAGTTGCACCAATTAAACATTTCCTGTATAACAAGCAACATTTCCACAAGACTTGGCTATATATCGAGATAATACCCAGTTCATGGCGCACTAACGGTAACGGGGTGCATTTCGGGAGGCTCAAAACATCCTTCCAACCTTTGGCCTCGTAGCGATCCCAAAAAGCTCTTGGTTTGGACACCCCCGTTTCAGCACCATAAGTGAGTATAGGTACCACTTTCTGTTGAAAGAAGGTAATGATATGGGTTAATGTGAATTTACCAAATCTGTACAGCAAGATTCTTGCTTGTGATGTTAATGATCTATTTTTCACATCTAAAGTAGCTAAGAGTATGTTGTCCTTCAGTGACTCAGTGAATGGAAAACCCAAGTATTTGTATTGCTGGACAAAAGAAAGCTTTTGATTATGAAGAAACCAGTTGACTTTAGGTGGATTTTGCCTTACAGCTTTGTGACATGTTACTATTTGCGTTTTGTCAAGATTAATTGTCAATTTGTTTTCAGTGACATATTCTTGAAGCTTGTTCAAGAGATTTTGAAGCCCACTCGGAGAACACGATAGTAACACGAGATCATCAGCGTATAACAGCCAAATTATCTTCTGGGTACCCAATGTGGGCGCATCAGCAGTTGCTTCCTCAAATTTAATACCTATTTCCAACAGAAAAAGGTTGAAGAAGGTGGAGGCCAAAATACACCCCTGCTTCAAACCTCGCTCTGTAGGAATTACGGCAGACAACAGTCCGTCTAAATGAAGTCTTACTTGCAATGATGTATTAGAGTGCAGTAGTTTGATAAGAGTGAAAATTGTTGAGGGGCAACCATACTGTTGAAGTTTCAAAAAAAGAAGATTACGGTCAATTGAGTCAAACGCTATACTAAAATCAACAAAAGCTATGTACAAATGTTGGTTTTGTTTGACGTATTTGTGCTTAATTAGATTAAGGATGAGCATGTTAGGAGCCGTGCCCAATCCACTAACAAATTCAGATTGGAAAGGATCTCTTTTATTTTCACGCTTAGACCATTCATTCAGCTCCTGGAGTGTAATACGTCTATACAGTTTACTGGGTGCGTCTAGTATGGCAATTGGTCTGTAGCTTTGTGGAATGTGACAGTCACCTTTTTTAAACAATGGAATAATGATAGCATGTTTCCAAGACAGTGGAATGCTTTCAGTAAAGTTGATGTTTTGGTAAATTTGGAATAACATTTCTGCCAACAAAGCTGGATTAAGTTTAAAGGTCTTATTCGATAGTTCATCTGGCCCCAGGGCTTTAGACTGACTTATTGAGGAGATATAATACAATATGTCAGCTTTAGAGAAGTTGAGATGGAAATAGAGCTTCTCTTCCCCTTCCTCGGGTGTAAAGGACTTTACAGGGTTCGCATAGATTTTAGTAAAGTGTTCAATCCATGTTTTTTCAGGAACATTGTGGGATTGTATCCTTGTTTGTGAGATAGATGTTGTTTCATTCAGGGTTAACCACAGTTGAGCTGTAACGCTCAACTGATTCCCACGGAGGCGCGGGTCTTGGCAGGAACCTGTCTGTGATTCGAAAAGTGATGTGCAGGACTCGATTGGCTTCTGGGGTCGAACTTCTTCGCACTGTGTGTCGGACTCGAAGAGTGAGGTTTCTGCAGGTGAAAGAATATGGGGGTTAATGGTCTGGGTAGTTGTATGTCCCTCTCTCCCTCTCTCTTCCCAGCTTTTTCGTAGAGCCCCCAGGTCAACGTGCTCACCTTATATAGGTGAATGCTGGGCTCTCCATCTGCGTCTGGTGCAGGGTGCCGTTGCCAGTTCCTTCACTGGTGAATCATAGGCCTCTTGAATTCAGAGGATGGTTACCGTCGTTGTCTGCACGAGCAGTGAGTTTCTGGACACCTTTTGTCTTTATAGTCTTTAAATGTGTGGCACGTTTATATGCAGACTCTATATAATGTTTTCCCTTATGTATTATAGGGCTCTTGAGATGGAAGATGAAGTAAAGCGCCTGGAAGTTTGTAAGTATGGCAAGCGCTCTAATTGTCTCTTTCCTTGCAGCTTAGTTCGTGTTAAAGAGACGCCGGAGTATTTGCAGGCCTTTTATTGTGACGAGTGGGATGGACGTAAGTAAATACCTGCTTAATGTCTTTTCTTTTGCCTTTCAGATGTTGGTTTGCAGCGCCGGAGTCCGCGGAATGCCAGTAAATTGTTAACGATGCTTTGTCTTTACAGGCGGCGATGCAGAACGAAGAAATCCGGAATCCACAGAGTGCCGGTAAGTATGGCAATGCTTTTGCCTTTGCAGGTGGAGATGCGGCGTGAAGAAGCGGCCGCAGCCGATGGATCAGGTGAGTAAGTACTGCGTGTAAAGTTCGCCTTGCTAACCTGTTGTTTCTGTTCTTTGCAGGTGCTGATGATGTCTGGATACTGAAATGGTAAGTAGGATTCTTGCAGGTCCAGGATCAGAAGAAGAAAAGCCGGAGCAGACTCGGTGAGCGTTCTGCTGCAGATGCAGAATAACGCGAAGCACGCTTCATCTATCGGGTGTGGTTTAAATAGCCTTGGAGTGATGAGGCGTCTTCTTCCACGGCCCCGCCTGGGTAATAAAAAGAGTTCCAGTTTCCAGAAGAGTTCCAGTGCTGTATCCAGGGAGTGGAGCTGCCCCACCCAGGTAAGAAAGTAGTTCCTGTTCTTAGATAGCTTCTAAGTGGCTGGTAAGTAAGCAGCATGGTCTGCTGCAGGTAAGTCCACCCAAGCATCCTCACACCTATTATGAGCCCGGCGCTTCCAGTGCCGGGACCAATGGTTTTGATGAGCCTGGTGCCACCGGCGCCAGGACAAGGTCCAAAAGGTCCCAGTGGGGACCGGCTGGTGCCTAGGATTAGGGTTAGGGGCCTGCTTCCAAGGACGTTGGGCTGGTCCTGGCTCCTTGGAAGCAGTGATCATGACATGAGCAGTGTTTTGATTGCGAGTTAGAGACAACATAAGTTCCCCATCGTTTTGGAATAAAGTTAGACGATGGAAAGTGGCCAATTTCTATAAGCCGTTTTAAGTTTGGACAAAGCTACTGCTCTTTGGTTAACTGGGAGCAAAAGGGCTTTGCGTCTCTGAGCACAAAGTTCAGTTCTTTTCTTTTCAACTTGTATGTCGAAAGCATGAGTTCTCGGCTTTAATAGTTTTTTGTTTTTCTGCACGGTTGGGGCATGTCTCTGCATAAGGTCGTAATAGCAGACATTAATGCGCTCATTATTTGTCTGTGAATGAGAGAAGGGCGAGTTGAGGGAATCTGCATATTGACGTATAGTTCCCTCAGTCCACTTAATTCGATTTAGTTGGGAGTTAGCTCTGATAACGCCAGCATAAAAGGCTGGAGAGTTTGGTTCTACAGCTTTGGGCAAAGGCCATCAGCTTTGTAGTATACAATGGTCACTATTCGTTGCAGCGGTTGCCCTGAAAGATACCACATTCGCAAACAATTTGTGATCCACATAAATGTAGTCAATGGTCGCCTTTAAGGGACCGCGTTGCCAGGTCAAACCTGGTGGAATGTCCCCAGGGCATGCTCCATTGAGCAAACACAGGCCTCGCGAAGACATCATGTGTTCCCATTGGATTAACGTAGCATTTTCCTGAGGTTTTCGCTCTGAAAAGAGATGCAAATTAAGATCTCCGGCTAAAACGATGTGAGCAATGTCTGGTGTCAAGACAATGTAATCCAACATACTTGCAATGTCCTGAAGAAATTTTGAATCCTCAATCCCTTTGGAGTTCCAATAGACATTAATCAGAGCATACAGAACTGAACAGACCGATACTACTGACAATTGAGCAAAAGGGTTGGGGGAATAAGAATGGATCATTTTTAGGTTTAACTGATTTTATTGCCAGTGATTAATCCAGACATGGGACGGCCCTTCTCGCCTTGCAACGCAGGCGTAAAATGCAAGATGTGATCATGCAAAACAGGAGAATTGATAGCCATGTTTCCTGGAACATGATTATGTCAAATTGCTTAATATTATTTAATTGGTTATTAAAAAGGTGGGAGTATCCACAAGTGTTCCAACAGGCAAATAGTAAAAGTCTGTCTTCATGCTGATGCTCTAGTTAACCACTAGGCACACAGTTGCAAACACATTTCGGTTGCATAGAACATTCAGACTGGACAGGTTTTGCCAAAGTGCAAACTGTGTTGAAAGGCTGTGGCAAGCCCTTAACTGGGTCTACGATAAGAGAAGGGCCCAGTAGGAGCAAGAAACCCATGTCAAACAGTTGGTTTTTGGCTGACCAAATGATGTTATGAACCAGTCGGGAGAGAAGCTTCAAGCAGCTCGTGGTCAAGATGTTTTTATTGATAAAGTCGACCTGTTCAATGTCAGCCGTGCCCATATCCTCCAGTTGTTTTATATCAGAGAAGACCTCAAGAATACTCTGCCTATTTAGAAGGCACTGAGGATGGGGAGCAGGGCGACAACCAATAATTAAAGTGTTGGAACTCATATCAGGGTTTGCACCATTCGCTTGTTTTCTTGCGCCTTGACTTTGGGGTTGGAGAGCTGTTGTAGCTTGCATTACATTGTTGGACTGAACTTTCGACAGGCGGGCCTGTAGCATTTTAGCAATTTCCGCACCCTGCCCTTCAAGTGTGGCTGTGTCCCTTTCACACATGACATTGGAACCTCCAACCAAAGCCGATTTGCTTGAATTGGCCATTTCATTAAGAGATCCTTTGTCAGTTTGGTTAGAAGGTCCAGTCATGGATGATCTGTGGTCGGAGTTGGGACAGCCCTTTCCTGATGGATGAAAGGGCGGCACTAGGCTTCCTTCAGGGAGCATTTGGCCACCGGGGTTGATGTGCAGTGCCCCTACAGTGCTGGGCTGAGCAAATCTGATCATATAGGCTTCAACTTCTTTTCTAATTTCTTCCCGCCTCAGAAATTGGTCACTCTGTTTGGGGTTATTTCCAGGGGTATTGGAGGGATCCGTAGATATTGGTTTGGGGTCCAACACTATTTTGGTTAGCAGTTTAGACTGATTCTGAATTTCTTCAACAAGGTATCTAAAGGGGCATATGGGGTGATGTTAAGGCTTTTTAACTTTTGCATTCCCAATTTAGCTTTTCGCGTTCGCTCAAGATCACGTATTTTCTTATTATAGCGGCAAATGCTAAGGTTGAGGTTTTTCTTGGCGTGGTAAGCTCATTAATAAAATGTTTTGCCGAGCCCGATGTGGCTTGTTTCTTAGTTTTTATGTTCTTGTTTGTTTTCTCCTGGGCAGCTATTGTGTTTTTCTTAGTTTTGCAGACATTCACTCTTTTTGAGTTTGGCAAAAAAGTGTTGCCTTTGGGTGTTTTGGCAAAAATAGTGTATATTTGTTTGTCTTCTACCTCAGCAGAAGGAGACAAAGAAACAGGTTCCTTGTTACTAGAGACCACAGGGTCAGTAATGGTGTTAAGAAAATGTGCTAATGCACCTGCGGTGACATTTGAGACTGGTGTAAGCACAGGCTGTTCTCCAAAGTTATCAACATTAATTGGAGAAGAGGCTTTAATACGCTCAGTTCTCATTGGCGACAGAGCCTTTGTTTCCATAACGCATCTAACTTTTACTTACAATATTTTGACTGTGGATTGCAATGCTTGAATGGAGGCAATTTGAATGCTCTGAGCGTTTAGTTTGTCATTTAAGGAGTCAAATAGCTTCACCAAGGTGTTCATGGTTGTGTTCATTGCTTCCAAAGCAAGCCCTACTACTTCCACTCTGCGAGGAGTGCGTATCTCTATTTGTCATTTCTCTGGAGTAGTTTTCCCTGTTGGTCATTTGTCTAGGTGTAGGTGCCAGAAAAGATGAGGTTGGGTTTGATTTTTCAGAACTGGCAGAGGAAAACATTTTAGGCCAAAAAGACAGTTTCTCAGATATTGTTTGGGCAGAGTAGCTAGTGTGCATTGAGTCGAGGTTGATTACCACCGCATCGCCCCACTCTTTAACAGCATGCTCCCTCACTTTGCTTCTTAGAACCACACTTTCTGTTATAGATTGTTCACAGGCGACAGTGTGTATGTTGTGATTTGTTTGCGCTTGACCAAGGTCCCCACTCTTTTCTTCAGTGGGAGAGAGCTTCTTCAGCTGAGTCAAGGAGGAAACGTTGCTAACTACCTCGATCGGGGGCACTGGAAAAAAGCTGCGAATATCAGAGGTTACTAGGTCCTTTGATTTTTTTAAAGTCGTTTTTTTTTATCATGTTATAACAGCGCTTTGGGGTGGAACAAGTCTGGGACTCAAAAAAGCTTTTAAAAGATGTGGCACGCTGTTTAGTTACCACTGGATTATTTGTGTTCACTCCCGGCAGCAAAGGCATGCCTGTACGTAATGTGTACATTGTTTGTTTTATCTTTTCTTAATCATGCAACGAAGACTTGACTGAGTAACAATAGCTAACCAACCTTTGAATCCTGCTTTCTTCTACAAACACAACTGTGAACATAAAAAAATAAAACCAAAAAGAGAAAACAAATGCACCAGTGAAGCTCCTCGCGACACCGCAGCGAAGCGGCAAAGCAGGACTTTCAGGGGCTTCCACGGGTGCGTGCGCGAGCACAATTATATAGGCACACCCACTGGCCGTGGGTTGCAAAGCCTAAACAAAGTAAGAAAGAATATACACATCAATGACTGCAGTAAAAGGTGAGTAGCAGTGTATTTGCTTCTTTGATGACCTTCACCTTATGGTACTTGCAGTCTTTCTTGGTAAAATGCACAAAAGTTTGTGAATTAAACAGTCCAAGGAGCCTGAAGATAGTGCAGCGGCAAAGCAGAACTTTCAGGGGCTTCCATGGGTGCGCGCCACGGTTCCTTGGAAAATGAAATGCCAATACGAAACAAGTACTTGTGGTCTTGTGTGTAAGCACCAGCACTGGGAACATGACAACCTGAGTAAAATTCTGGTAGCCAAATACTTCAGCTAGCTTGCCAACCTATAAAAAAACGTTAAGCTCTTCACCCACATGTAACCTTTACTTGTGCCCTGAGAAGCAACCACAATCAGGGGAAAATAACTGCACCAGTGTCTAGGATTGTAAACTCTCTTGCCACATCATGGGCAAATACTTATGACTTACTTGCCCTCTCATAATTTCCCCTCCTCACCCCCATGTGTGGCTATCAGCAATACTCTGCTTTATAAAGCTAACTTGAAAAGTACACATACCATAGTGTCAATTGTAGCATTATTCCCCCCATCTTGACTGTGACAGTACAAATACCAAAATGCAATTTAGCAAAAGGCAACAAAATTGTCTCAGAGTGCAAAACTTTAATGGACTGACAGTAGCACAGTTTAAAAAAAAATGTGGATGCCATGTGTTATGAGATATTTAATCTTTGCGGCCTTTTCGGCATGAAAGCCATTTCGGTGCCGTTATTTTGGCACAAGCAATGTTTCGACGTGGCTGTCATTGCAGCTACGTCTACATGTCCTCATGCTAAATAAGATCACATTACTGTACTGCAACAAACCTCGCCCTTCCCACATGCATTGCTTTTCTTTTACTTAAATTAGATAAATATTAAAAAATCCTACAGCCTTCAACCCTGGTCTGCCAGAGCTCAAGGCTGAGCATTTAACCACTAGGCCACAATGGCTCGGTTCCTTATGTAGCATGCATGTCATACTTAGCCTATAATTTCATATGTTCAATGATAAAAGGCTAGGTATGAAACTTGTGAAAATCCAAACAATAACATCATTGTTGCATAATGGTTAAGTGCTGCATCTCAAACTCCTTATGACCAGGGTTCTCTGAAAGCAGTGTTCAGCATAAAAGTGTTTTTAATTGATTTTTTTCTGTTTTATAAAAATGCGGATGCCATGTAATATGAGATATTTAAAAACTAAGAAAACACACAGCATTCAGGACCCTCGACTGTCTGCCATCCAAGCAGTAACCGTGACCGGCCCTGCTTCGTTTGAAAGCGAGGAATGATCCAGCCCCCTTAGGCCATGTTTCTGTAAGTTTTCTTCTCAGGGGCCCCCCTATATAAGGAGGCAACATAGCATTAGTGAGCAGACCCTTTCCTCACTTTGATGCTAAGCAGGGTTTGTTCCAGTTACTGCAGGGATGGGAAACCTACTGTTACTGTAAAAATACCTATTTATTTTTTATTATTGACTGAGAGACTACAAATACCAGAATGCAATCCAGCAAAAGGCAGAAAATTGTCTCTGAGTGCAAAACTTTCAAGGACTGACAAAAGTAAATAATTCAGATGTTCATTCGGTCACCCATCCATGCAGTAAACAGGACTGACCCTGCTTAGCTTCAAAGCTGGTCTGACCCTGCTTAGCTTCATTGCAAGAAAGAAGCTAAGCAGAGTTTGTCCTGGTTACTGCATGAATGGGAGACCTGGATGACAAATGGCACGTGATTTCCCCCACATCAATATATTCAAAGAAATGTAACCATGGGTACCAAACTACACATACCTGAGGTTATCTGTAGTCCTTTGCAACCTCGGATATAGCTGTGAATATCGGCAAAACAGCTGGAATAAAAAATGCTTCCCAGGCCATCACCAAGTACCTTCCTCATCTTTGCCAGCTGCCCCCACTGCCCAGACGGCCTCCTCTCCCTTTCACCCCAGAGCACACACTGCTTCTGTGAGGCAGTTTGCTTTCAGATGTGGGCTATAGCCGAGGTTACTGAAAGCTTTGTGTTGCAAACTCGGTCCCTGGACCCCCTCCAACTCCCAAATTTCACTCAGTGCTTTCTAGCCATCCCCCACCTGATGGCATTTGCATGTTTTTTTGACCTGCAAATAGCTTTTTACTGTGTTTCATTTTCCCATAACCTTGGCTATAGCCTCAAATATCTCTCGTATTGAGAGAAAAACAAGATGGCGTTCGTTTCAGTTCTGAAAACCATGATCCTGCAATGCACCATGGGAGATATAACTATAACTTTTGGGGATCAGGGCAGCCCTTCTCCATCAAATTTTAAAATAACCATGTCACGGAATAACTCCAAACCATGCATGGATCGCGAGTCAACGCTTCGTGCCCAAGTTGTTTCTGGAACTGGTCCAAAACTATCCAGCAGTGTAGGCTCTTCTCTTTGGCAGAAATGTACCCTTTTGTCTATGGGAAAATGAATGGGAAGTAGGCCACACTTTTAGAGGAAAAAAAATATTTGACGCTTAATACCTTTTTTATTTCTCAATGAATCTTTATGAAACTTTGCAGTCTGGGGGGGCCTGCAGACTTTTAACGACTTTCTGGATTTGGGCCAAATCCGTTACTCGAATCAAATGTTATTAACAATAGAATTTTGAGGGGTTCCTTTGTGTCTCCGACTCACCTTAAGAATAGTTTGGATATCGCCACCCTATAATAACTTTAGCTAAAACAGAATTAAGATGAAACTGCTCAATACAACAAAACCATTGCAATGCAGAGAAACAACCTAAGTTGAAGCTACTATTTAGTGCTGGATTCATGGAACAGAAGCCTTGAAATTTGGCAGGTGTTTGAAGCTATGCCAGTTTAACTCTGAACTCCGCTGTTGTGCAGCTCAAGAGCACAATGGTGGCATCACAGATGACATCACCAAGATCACTTATTACATCATTTATGACATTGCCTATATCAATCATGACATCACTGGAAACTAGTGTGAACTGATAATATCACAAATGACATTACTTACAATGTCACATATGACATCACTTTTGACACCATACTGAACATCAATGATGTTGACAGTGGAATCATCAAAAAGGTCAAGCATGACATCACTTGTAACATTTGTAATAACTCATATGTCATCACTACTGAGATTTCATATTAAATTACTGAAAAGTATTTGACTAATTGAAAAAGTCACTTGCTCTCTTGCAAGACGAAAGAGAAACATAATCTATAGATGCAGATACACAGGAAGTGGACACAAATGGGATAAACCAGGATATCATGCATATGAAATAGGAACGATAAATGTATTTCACCTTAAGCTATTTCACCTTAACCCTGACTTAATGAAAGTAATTTTCACTAAATGTCTACGGTTTTGTGATAAGCATTAGTAGTCACACCCTTGTAAAAAGGGTTCAATGCAAGTGCCTGTAAAATATTCATCTTCTTGTTGAGCTACGCAATATCAGGTACTGCCTGCCTGCTTCTACTCTCCGCCCTCTGCAACTCATTCAGAAAAGGACTGAGAGACTTGCCTTGGCCTCAAGCCCAGGGTTCGTATCTCTCCAGGACTGAAATCTCTGCACTGGCTCCCAGTGGCTGTGAGGATTAAGTTCAAACATCTCACCTCCCTTGCCAGCTGCAGACCTGCATTGCCTCCCGGGCAACCCCTGCACTTGGGGATGTTTCTGTATCCCTACAGTCCCCACCAGCTCTTGACACTTGATGTCTGCACGTATCCCTGCAGTTGCCACTAGCTGGCCGCACTTTTACCTGTTCTTATTTCTTCCATTTATTGTTTACTGTTGATCCTATGTATTGCACTGCCCCCTCTCCCTACCCGCACTTTCCCTTTCCCCCCTCCCCTGCACTTGCACGATCTCAATATCACCTGGCCTAGTAAGATTGTTGCCTCTGTCTTCCCTCTGTTCCCCCTCCCTTGCCTACTCGCGCTTTGAAACACTTGTGTATAGGCGCGTTATAAATGCCACATCATATCATACTAAGCCGATATTACTAATAAAGAACCGACACATTTATTTTTTCCCTCTACCCAGGTCATACCCAGGTCAATACCTTTTGTTCCTCATCACCTGCAAGTTGTAATTTTAAAATGTAAACTTGCCAGTATCAACATTTTCTAATGTTAACGCAGAATGCAATTACTTTTCAGTCAAGTGTCAGGCAGCTACTACACTTTCCTAAAGTGTTCACTTGTTCATTCTCCTTCATTCTGAACACGTTTATAATGAACCACACAACACACCATCATCATTTACCACAAACCCAATTTTTTTGTTAAACGTTAAAATTAACAGGTCAGTGTTTATTAAACTTTGCAATGTTTAGGAACATACACCTCTTAACATTCTCGCTATTCCAATTTAAAACGGATGATTCTTCTTTATTTCGTCCTCCTCCTCACATGGTCTATTCCTGCCCCAATACTCGAAAACGAAATTCTTATGTACACATTATATGCATGCATTGTGTTTCTCCACCGAAAAATCTCGATGTTCGCTCAAATAGTCAGATATTATCTCTGCACAGACACTACCAATGTCACCAAACCTTTTCAATTAAGATCCTTGGTTTTCGGCCCTTCTTCCCAATTAAGTCTAAAATAACTTTAATGTGTTTTTTTCTGTATTGGCATATATGTAAACTCATTCATGCCACTTGACATGCTTAAACCCCCTTGGTCATTAAGATGTTTTCTTAATCTGACGCAAAACATAACCCGACACCCAACATCCATTTCAAATTACACATATGGAATACACATGGCAGAGGTGATTGTACCTTTGCGGCATACGTTTGAACCCATATGACTTCTGTTTTCCTCTCTTGGCCACATTTCGGAGCCCCAGTTCTCCTTAATCCCTTGCAGAAACCAAACATATTATTTTAAATTATATTTACAAAACAAACCCACAGTTTTTCAAAGCGCATTCGTACTTTCTAAATGTACTTAAAACATTCCTAAAATATATTTATCCACAAAGCTCTCCCTTTATTATAATCTTTCATTCTTTATCTCTTTTGCAGTGCTATCTCTATCACCCTTTTAAAACATGGTGATGTCAAAACATCATTTAGAAAAAAGGCCACTTTATTGGGCATCCACAAACTCTAAATGTTCACTAATTCACACCACGAGCTCTCCCCATAGACACATTACCTTTAGACAAACCTCCATAACCCACAAATAACATCTTCAGTAAGTGTATATAAAACATTACAATTATTTCTCTCACATCAAGGTCAGCCATCTTGATATTTGAATGGTAAATTTTGAAACTGAAAAGCCTCAAATCCAGTGATGCATCATGGGAAACATCTTGATCTTGTTCTTGATTCTGAAATTATCTGGGCAAAGACACTACAAATATACAACAAAACGTTGCTATTATTAGCCTGCAAATTCTTCCCTTCTGTCCAATTAAATCTAAGATAGCACTTACTATATGTGTTTTTATTACATCATATATGTATATATATATATATATATATGTATATATATATATATATACCACAATATCACTTCGAGATATTTTCACCACAGAGGACATTGAGAAGATTTCTCAAACCACTGCAAAACATGCAGCCATTTCAAGTGACCTATAACAAAAACACATGCTGTATGCGATTGTGCTTTTGTGGCCCATGTATAAATTCAAACGACTCATGTTTTCCTCATTTTGGCCTTATTTGTGGGCTCTAATTCTTCTCAATCCCTTGCAAATCTTAAACACATTTTTTTAAACATTGAAATACTTCCTAAATGTAATTGATATAATCATTACTCAGTCAATAAGCTCCCTCTTTATTTCCTTTATTACTAGTTCTCATTTTTGTATGCTTTATTTATCATGGTTGTACCATGGCAATGTCAAAAAATCACTCTAGGTCTAAGAAGGAGAGATGAAGAATTCAGTTTAATGGTGAGCCTAGTGGAAGAGGTATAAAGAAGGCCAAGGTATTTAAGTGAGTTGTCACAGCATTTGAAGCCAAACAAATCAATTTCATGCATGAGGCAGAAAGGGATAAAGATAAATCAGAGATCTTGATCTGTTATTTATCTTTATTTAATTTACATCCGGAGGCTAAAGAAAATGTAGGATTGCCAGTAAATTTGGAATATGATCTTTTTTTTTAAAGAATAAGAATGTCAGCAGCGTATGCCGTTATTTTGAATTTTTGTTGACCACAAGTTACTCCTGGGATCCTCCCCTTATCCTTCTGTTCCCTGTTCGTCCTTGTATGTCCTCCCCTTGTGCGTCCATTGATAATGATTACATGCTGAATACATCATCCGTCTCGCTTAACAATATAGTTATTTTTACATTGTTGTCATACCATCATTATTGGTAATTTCATCTACTCATGTTAAACCTATCAACAAATGTATCTAATCATTTGTTTCACTGTTACAATTATCAAATGATCAATAAAAATCATTATTAAACAGAAAAAGTAAATCACTCTAGAAATGAAAGTATTTCCTTAACTATTCCACCTCACTAGCATCCCCCATACTCACTCAGCATTTATACATAAGTCAGGAACCCACCATATACATTTGTAAGCAAGCTGTTAGAAATAAATGTTGCAATGGTATTTCTCTTGCATCAAGGAGCGTAACTGTGATTTTTAATTGGTGCAATGTCAAAACTGAAAAGCCTTCACTCCAGCTATGCATTATGGGAGGTATAGCTGTGAATGGGTGTTCTGGACACCCAATTCATCACACATATTTTTTTTTAAAGTGCTGGAAACATTTTTACCAAAGCACAAGGAAATGCACTCTCTCATTTTCTGCCAAATTTGAAACAAACCTGCTGAAAATCCATCCAGCAATTTAGGCTGGGCAACCGTCTCAAAAGAGCACATTTTCCATAAGGGAAACCCTTGCAAAAGGTTAATATATATCACCATATTCTCATGCTATATCTTCTGAGATATTTGATGGGTTTTCATTAAACTTACATATGTAGGGAGAACGAGACATAATTAGTTTTTGGTCATTTTCATGCTGTTGTGTCCAACATATCAATATAATTTTGGAAAAGGCAATTGCGCATAGATTTCACTTTCACTGTAGAGCATTGACCATCGACCTATGTATAGATTATGCTTCTGCACTAGCGCAAGGCATAGTTAAGGTTAAGAAAAAGTCTGCTTCATAGTTTATGAATGTTTTACTTTGATTGTGCTACAAACAGCTTCTTTCTCACGAGAAAAATAAATGCTGACTCAAGTTTCTCAAAAATCGGCAGGATCGATTTTCACTTTTCTTTTGCAGGCGCCTCAATTTCATTTGGAATTGGTACACTGAAAATTAAATTTCAAAATTGTCTCATCCAGTTTTGAGATATTATCATTGTAAATGTATCTATATATGATGCATGTGCAGCATTTCAAACAAACTATACAGAGTGTGAGTTTTAAAGTTCCTAAATTACACAATTAACTACTTTTGTACATTACAACATTAACATCTCCTAAAAACTCACATCAAAGGCAAGTTGTAGCTGACTATGATGTCAGCTTTAATGTGATGGAATACATATACACTTTACACATAAACTGTACCAGGAGTAGTATGAGTTTCACCGTTCGTACATTACACAGCTTACATCTGTAAACTCACATTAAATTCAGTGCTGATTTTAAACATGTGCCTACTACATTTAAGATGTGGACAAACAACTTGTGCTCTCACAGGCACCTACCACACATGCAACTACACCACATGCTCCTAAGGCACATTTTTATTTTTATTTTCATTTAATTTATTTATTGTCTTTTTATAATGTGCAAGGAACAGGCTGTACATGCTCAGGGGGTGCAAGCCCAGCAAGGATAGTGCAGGGGAATGGAGCCCAGAAAGGGAAATGCAGGTTGGGGGGTGGGAGGTCAGAGGAGACCAAGTGTGGCAGAAGACTGGTAGAGGATGCCCTGCTGCTCTGTAAGAATCTGAATGAACCATGCAGCCATTCAAGAGGCAGAGGGGGTACATTAGCAGGGGAGGGAGAGCGGTAAGGAGGAAGAAAAAAGGGGGTCTTGAGAGAAGCTTCCAGAACTTAAGGCGATCCGGATCAAGTCTGAGAGGGGCACGGAGGCCATTCCAGAGGAAGGCGCCTGTGGAGGAGAGAGATCTACCCCCCACTCTCTGTTTGGAGAAGCGTCTGATCTGCAGAGAGGTGGAGCTAGAAAAGGGTTCTAGCAGAGATATATTTAGGGAGAGAGAGTTGGATGTAGCGGGATCCCAGGCCCCCGAAAGCCTTGTGGATGATGCACAGGGTTTTCATCTTGATGCCCGCAGCTATGGGGAGACAGTGTAGAGATTTTAGGGCTAGAAAGATGTGGTCCCTGGGCTTGAGACCAGGGATATGTCTCGCAGTCCTATTCTGGATTAGCTGAACGGGGCAAAGGGAGGAGTTAGGTAGGTTGAGGAAGAGGCTGTTTCAGTGGTCCTGCCTGGGGAGGACCAGAGTTCTGGAGACATTGATTTTCTGGACGAAGGTGAGAAGGAGAGAGAGGAGTCAAAGATGTCACCAAGGTTTTTTGCACCACTCATGACTGAGGGGAAGGGGCCCATGGAGAGGGGCCAGAGTGTAAACGGGAAAGAGGGAGCTGAAGTCCCAATGAGAAGGGTCTCAGTCTTACTGGCATTAAGATAGAGATTGTTAGCAGAACCCCATGCCTGCATAGCAAATAGACAGTCAGGAAGAAGAGAGGAAGAGGAGGGAAGCTTGAAGGAGAGTTGCGTGTAGTCCGCGTAACACTGGAAGTTAGAAGAGAAGGCAGAGATCAAGTGGGCTAGGGGGGCAAGGTAGATGTTGAAAAGCCAAGGTGAGAGAATAGGGCACCCAGGGACACCAGAGGTGGAGAGTGAGATGGAGGAGAGAAAAGGGCCCAGTTGTACCTGGGAAGGATGCTCAGAGAGGAAGCAGGGCAGTCATTTTAGAGACAGTTCTGGGATGCCTAAAGGGTATTATGGAGCTTATTTATGAGTGTGGCATGATTGACCATATCAAAGGCAGAGGAAAGGTCAGGCAAGATTAGAATGGAAGGATAGTTGGCATTGAGATTAGATAGCAGGTCTTCACGGGTGTTCAGGAGAGAGGTTTCCGTGCCTCTGGCAGCTCTGAAGCCAAACTAGTGGTGGTGGAGACAACCAACAGATTCAGTGTGGTGGATAAACTAGAAAATGGCCAGGTTCTCCAAGAGTTTTCCCAGGAAGCGGGTAATGGTGATAGGGTGTTAGTTAGACAGACAGGAATGGTAGGCAGAAGGCTTTTTAAGGAGGGGGTGCACACGGGAGTGCTTGAGGAGTGAGGGGAAGGATTCGGTAGCGAAGCAGTGATTGCAGAAATCAGCCAAGACTGGATCAAGGGAGACAATGTTGTCCTTGATAGTTCTGGAGGAGCAGGGGAGCACCAGTTTGGATGAGACTTTCATAGAGCAGACTTGTCTAGAACCTCATCAGGTGTTATGGGAGAGAAGGAGGAGTATGAGGGTGGAGAGGGAGGGCCAAGGGAGGCCTGAGAGTGGGTGAGGGAGAAGGATGTGGAGTAGACAATAGTAAGGAAATGAGATGTAAGAGAAGTACAGAGAGCCAGGGCTGGAGAGTTCCTTGTTAGAGGCTTGGATGTGGCCTGGGTGCATATTTCATATTGTTTCTAACCCAGAAGCAAACAGGGGATTTCAGTCCACTTATGAATTTGTAGCCTGTCAACAGATTTCACCTTTTTAACAGCATCAAATGGCTACCCTTGCTAACATTAATTCCATTACCCTTGCTGAGAGACTCACTGACATCCATAGACTAATGGAATGCTTATCTGCATGTTCAATATTGCATCAGAACCAGTCTTTTCACTGGCTCTCATACGACAAGAGACATTTCCAGTTCACAGTGTTCCCTTTTGGTCTGGCCTCAGCACCCCAGATCTTCACCAAGGTCTTGGCATCTGCGGTTGGTCTGTTGCATGAACCTCATGAAAGAATGGCTAGGCTTCAGTTCAAGCACCAGGATCTTATAGCAAAAGCTTGTCTATCAGCCAGGGATTGTCTAACGGTGCAGGGAGACTTGACAGCCGGGCCATCTTAAGGAACTTTGGGGTGCGGGGACAGACACCTCTGGGCCCTCTGAGCCGAACAAATTAAGGGATCCTGAATCTCTGGTCACATGCTCCTCATCACTATCAAACCCCATAGTTTGATATGCTGCCCCATAGCAATCAAGATATGCATGGGTAATTTCTTCCAGACCCTTATGCCCGCTTCAGATCTGCTAGAATCTGTGCCATTTCAAGGGCAATATTATCAGTCCACGGCAAGGGTACTTTCCTTCAAGCTTAGATGCAGGACAAATTTTATAGCAGCCATGAGGAAGGTGTAGTATAAAGGCATGGCATAGATGAGTAGCCTTATGAAAAAGGTACATATAGACCAGCACATGCAGAGGACTCAGATTGGCAGCCTCACAGAATGCAAAAGTGCTAAAGCATAGCAATAGAATGGACACAAAAAAGGTGCACATACCATTGCACGGGTTATGTAAATAAATTAGAAGCTACCAGGTGCAAGAATCCTGATGGACTGAAGTAAGAAAAGAGCCAGGGTGTTCAAGTGGTATTTCTATTTGTCAACAAAGAAATTAAATACTTTTTTATTTTTCGGTTTTTTTGGCATTCAAAATGTACATATTCAACCAGTAAACAAAACAGAAAAGTAAACAAAACCCGCCCACCTGAACCCCACAACCCCATGACTTGCCGAAAATAGGTTCATCCTTGATATGAATATGTCCACATAACTGACAAACTTCCCGTCCTCTACTATATGTCCAATATTTTCAAGTTCTGGGGGCACCATTGCAACATATAATCTACCCTTAGATATTTAATTCATATTTACCAATCCGTCCCAAATGCAGTAGTCCCCCCTTGTATTCTATAAGTAACCCACTCCATCGCCAATATTCTCCACACCTTATGCAGCCATTCTAAGATCATAGGCAGTGATTTCTGTTTTCATATGTTAGCTATTACTAACCAGGCTGCTATTACCAACACCATGAATGCTTTGCGTTTTGTTCTCAGAGGGAATTGTTTTTCTGGATCAAACATTCCACACATCCATTTCCTAGGAGTACATCCTGTAGAACCCGGCAACATCAGTTGTACCTGCCTTACTTTTTCACACCAAAATATCTTCATTTCTGGGCAGTCCCACCAAACATGCCTCCAATCCTCCCCCCGCCCCCGGAACATCCTCTCCAGCATTCTTGTGCCATATACTATGAAGCCTTTCCGGCATATAGTGCCTTTGCACCATTATTCTATATCAGGCTTCCCTTAACTGGACAGACCTCATCAATTTTGGTATATTAACCCAAAGATGTCCCCAATATAATTCAGGAATCTCCTCTACCAGGGTCTTTTCCAACTCTGAATATTGAGTCATTTACATTCCAGCTGCAGGTCCACTAAAATGGAGTAAAGTTTGGACACCAATTGTTTGTCTCCTTTATGGGTGGTAATAAGAAGTTTGAATAGCGTTAGAACCCTCTGGTAGGCTTTTCTGACATCTGGCTGCTTCAGCCAATGGCATAACTGGTAATATTCCATCCTATCCCTTTCTGTCAAACCTATACATTCTTTACAGTCTTCAAAAGATCTTGCTTCCCCTACTATTATCATATCCCCTACTTGCTACATTTCATTTCCTTCCATTTCTTGAATGAACCCTGCACCATCCCAGGGGGAAACTGGGGCTTTTTAAAGAGCATATTAAATAGAGAGGGGCGCGCTGAAAGATATCCTTGCTGCAAATAGGCGATCCCAAACGTCACTTGTTACCGCAAGTACATTGCTCAAAGTTGCAGTTCATGGCCTATCCTGTTTATCTAGCCACAACAGCCCTACAGCGAAGTCACCGCTAATGCACTATCCACGATTGCCCAAGATTTCATCCTATCTGTAGACAGCCTCTCCCTCATTGCCCAGTTGTGCTGCTTCGTAGTATTTTGAAATATAAGTGAGTCGCAATCCCCCCATCTGTTTAGGTGCCATCATCATTTCCATAGCAACCCTCAGTCCCTTATTCTGCCAGATAAAGCGCAATTTTAGCCTGTTGACAGTCTTAAAAAATGATCGTGGTAGCCATACCGAATGTGTCTGGAAATAATATGGTAGTCTAGGTAGCATGACCATTGCTATCGTTGCTATCCTACCCAGCAATGACATGCGTAAGGGGGTACATTTATCAAAATCTATTTTTAATCTGCTAAATAACAATAGAAAATTAGCCGCATACAAAGTGGTTATAGAATTAGTTATCCGAACTCCCAGCTAACCTATAGAATCCCCAGCCATTCAAAAGGGTGAAATCCTTGCCCACTCTTGTCTCTGAATCTCTGTCATCCCTATGCCCATTATTTCTGACTTGGACACATTTATCCTCAGTCCCGCCACCCCACTGTGATGGCCTCGGGCTGTTGTGTGCTTTAAAAATGCAAATAAATAAATAAATACCTTCTCCACCCTTGTTAGTTCCTCACACAAAGCCGGAATAAAATCTTCTGGATCTGTCAGGGACATCATCATATCATCGGCAAATGCCGTTATTTTGTATTCTTCCACCCCAAACCATATGCCCCCTATCTTTTGATTGCAGCTTATAGTTGTTAATAGGAGTTCTAGGTAAATGGCATATAAAAGTGGGGAAAGCGGACATCCCTGGCGCGTCCCTCTCGTGATGCAAATGTGTTCTGATATGTGGGAATTACTAGAGAGCTAATTCGAGAGATTTGCATAATTAGCTTGTATCATCAGAATGAACCCAGGGCCAAAACCCATATCTACCAGGGCAGAAAATAGGAACCACCACTCAACCCGGTCAAATGCTTTTTCCGCATCAAGCCAGATCAGAACCGCTGGGATCTGTCGGGAGTTCGTTTTCTCTACCAAATAGTCTAATTTCGTTTTATTATCCCCCGTTTGTCTCCCTTTTCTAATGCCTGACTGGTCCAAAGCAATAATGTCCAGAAGAAGTGGAGTGACCCTGGCTGCCAAAATGGCTGTGTAGATATTTGCATCTAGATTTAATAGGGCTTTGGGCCTATACAACACACATAAAGTTCCATCTTTATTAGGGTTTGCGAACACCACCACTTTCGCCTCTGCCATGGTGGGGGTCGCTTGATCATTCCTCCCAATAGAATTGAAAAGGCGCACCAGACTGGGACTCCACTGTTTACAAAATGTCTGGTAAGAACTTTCAGTGAATCCATCTGAAACCAGAGCTTTATTTTTGGGTCACCTTTGAATAGTGGCCACAACTTCCTCCTCTGTAATCTCTCTTTCCAGTCTATCCCTTTCCTGTTTCTTTATTTTCTGCAGCGGGAGGCCACTCAAATATTGATCCATTTCCCTCTGATCCCGTTCAACTGACCTATAGAGAGCCTCATAATACACTTCAAACTCTTGTAGTATTGTTTCTGAATCCAGCTCTTGTGTACCATCCACTTATTTAATTCCCATAATTGTATGTTTTGCCATGTCCATTCTAATCTGTCTGGCTAGTAGCCTATCCACCTTATTGGTGTTTACATAATACCACAGTCTAACATTCAGCAAGACCATCTCTGCATATTGTGTATGTAGCAATTCCAATTGTGTTGTTAATCCTTTCAATTCATTATATGCTTCTTTATTCCTACCCTCCGCTAGTTTACACTGAGCCTCCTTTAATTGGGCCTCTAATTTCATGTCCATTGCCACCCTCTTTTTCTTTTTTTGCCCTTGGATTGCTAAAATCTTGCCTCTAATGACCACTTTAAATGCCTCCCAGACACCCTCTGCTGTCATTCCTTCACCTTCATTATGCGTGAAATATTTGTCTATCTTATTATTCATTGCTTTAACCGATACTGGGTCGAGAAGTATTTCCTGGGCGCATATGCAGGCCCATAACCTCTTCCGATTCCCATCCCTTTCAATTCTACCACCATCGGGGCGTGATCTGAAGTCGAAATAGCCCCTATATTAAGCATGTTCACCTCCCCCACAAGTGATGTCATTATCCATACATAATCTATTCTGGAATATGTTTAATATATGTGGGAAAAACATGTATACCCACTCTCATTCCCTTATTTTATCGCCAAACATCTACGAGAGTTAAATGGGCACATTTCTCTTTTAAGGCCTTCAAAGGGGTACTCCTGCTGTGTTTATTGCATGCACTTATATCTAGAACTGGGTCCCAGGCCATATTGAAGTCTTCAGTAAGCATATCTCCCCAATTGCAAATCTTTCCAGTTTTAAGAGAGACAACCTAACAAATGCCTCCTGCCCCACATTTACCCTAGTATATCCCAAAAGAATCACTAGGCACAGGTCTCTGCCTTGCTTGGCTCTCTCTATTTGTTCAACTTTTGCCTGTAAAGCATCTTTAAAGCCTATCAGCACCCCTGCCATTTTCAAACGGAGAAGTGGCTTAATGTAATTGCGTAAATTGTTGAATGACCTTTCCTTAAGTAGGTCTCTTGCAGCATTATTATGTCTGCCTGGAGTCGTCTAATCTGCGCCTCTACCTTCTTACGCTTCACTGGGTTTTCATACCTCTTACATTATATAAGTACATTTTTATGGCCATATCTTGTCATTAAAATAATATATTTTACTGACCTCATAATCCAATGATTAATCAGGTTTATTCCCTGATTTCTGGCTAAGTCATGCCCTCACCCCCTTGCCCAACTATCCCCAACTCCACCCTTCTCCCGCCTAACTTCCATTAAGCACACTCATACCATTTCCCTACCCGATCCCTGTCCCTACCACCCAACATTACCCCCCTAAATCCTTCCCGGGCAAAGCAAGAGTTCCTATGGAAACCCCCAGATTCCTCCCTGTGGCTCTGTTCCTGAGTCAACCCCAGGAGCACCCCTAGTAGGGGAGAATTACACCCCTCAAGTGATCCTCAATGCCATCACCTCAACCCTCCCTCCAGGCAGGTCGATACACATGCCCCATATACCTTTTGCACCATCTTCGCACTCCTCACACCCATTTCTGCTATCTTGTCTAAGCAACCTTATATGACTAAACAACAGGACTGACCCCAATACAATATTCGAACCAACTTCTCAAACGCCTCCTGGTGGTTCGGGCTTGTCCATGTTACCCCGGGGTCCTCGCAGTTTTGCATATCGACTGTCTCACCTGCCAGGTGCTGCAAACCAATTCCACGGACGATGACCTTCTTCAGATTAAGATCCTTGCAATTGTCTATTCAATCACCTGCCCTCGTGTATATTCATAATAGACAATCCATCCTCACAGGACATTATCTTGTATTGCTTGCCTTCCCATGTAAACAGAATGCCAAATGGAAAAGTCCATTTATATTGGATATGTGTAGCTATTAGTTTTTAGTGACCAGAAGCATGTCCCTCCTTTTCTGCAATGTTGTCAATGCCAGTCATGAAAGAGATATATATGGACTCCATTAATGGTTAAGCCAGATTGACTCCTCGACAAGAACCTCCTCTTTCATCTTGAATGAGGACATGGTCACCAGCACATCTCTTTGTCTTGTACCTAGACTAGATCTCCTGGGTCCCCCACAGTGTACCCTATCAATGCCCCCATCTCCAGGTGTTATATCTGTAAGTAGACTTTCGAAACACTGCTGGATCGTTGATCTCAAGTCAATATCCTTTATGTCCTCCGGTAAACTCTTCAAGCGTATATTTGACCTCTGGGAAAGATTTTTTAGATCTTCCATCTGTATTTCCAAATCATGGGGGGCTCTAGCCAGTTGATCTAGAAGCTCACTGTTGTGGCCTACTTCTTCTGTCATTTCCGACACATCCCGTTCAGGTGTATCCACCCTCACACCAATTTCACTGATCTCCTTCTTCACTTCCATCATTGAACCCAGTAAGTCATCCTTCATTTTATCTAACTGCGACTGGAAGGCATTCATCATCCTTTCTTCCATTCCTTTTAAACAATCCAGGAGATCATGCTTGTTTAAAGCCTTTCTCCTAAAGACTGCTGTGTTACTTCCTTCCCCAAAGAAATGTCTCCTGTGCAAGGCCTCCAACAGCATTTCAACTGGCCCACTGGAGAAGTGACAGGCATTTTGGACTTTCGAATACAGGCTTTTTCCTTTAGCCCCTGACATCTGCAATTGCAAGTATCCTCTGGGTCGGGGATGCACCATCCGTGAACGACTGGTAATGTAAAAATAGTCCACTAGTCCACTGCAACAGTACTAATATGAATCTTTGACGCAGCCCCCTCTCCTTCCAGACTGCTCTTTTGCTTTTCTGTTACTGTGCCACCACCCTTACTTGTCCAAATGGTGAGTAATTGAATGAGGGTATAAATTGGAGCCAACTAAATTGCCACATCTCACATCTTTTTGGCACCTGCCGCTACAACTTTCCTCCGTGGTTTACCTTGACCAAAGTAAATTCCCTATCATGGTTCATATTGATAAATGAGAGGTCACTGTGTGAGTTCAAATGGTGAACCCCTACTTGTCTCTTCTTCTACTTGTTTCACTCCTTAGAGATGTTTGTCTCTTTTCCCCCAATATTGTATCACGTCTATTTTAAGTCTGTTTCTTTTGCATGTTCCGCCTTTATCATCAGATGAATGCTGCCCTGTATTCAGTGTATCTTTGCTCCCCCACTTCCAGCCCCTGAGAGCACCACTTATGATATCCTTGGATGGGGTGCACCAACCCTCTTTTACTGAAAAAAAGATGTTGCACTTTTAGTCACAGCGGGATAGCTCCCTAAGCATTAAACAGGCTAGTGTTCTCTACATATGCACCTGTCCTTTTGCAACCACAGCTGTACACCTATACGGTCACTCACCGGCTCTCAGCCCCACCCCATTTTCCTTTTCCCAAAATCTTCTTTAGCGTGAAGTTTCGGGTTTTG
Organism: Ambystoma mexicanum; assembly: GCF_040938575.1. Taxonomy (NCBI): domain Eukaryota; kingdom Metazoa; phylum Chordata; class Amphibia; order Caudata; family Ambystomatidae; genus Ambystoma; species Ambystoma mexicanum. The sequence goes on along the minus strand of NC_090924.1, from coordinate 827,491,767 downwards.
CTGCTGTACCTGCCTCATTAATTTATAGTTTCATCTTGGCTGGGAAACCGGACAAATCCACAAAGGCGCACTGATCCTTTTATGTCACCAGATCGAATCTTCTCGTGCCCGGGCCACGCCCTACCCAATGTTCTGAAATATTCTGCTGCTTCTTGTGCTGTATCAGTCTTTGCCTTCATCACAGGGTCTTCACAGCAGCATCTACTCATTTTAAATTGCCAGCCCACGTGCTCGCTGAAAGTCGGCCTGCTGGAGCTGCTGGAGATTCGGAGGAACACCCTCATACCATGGAGGCCATTTTGGAATGTGTGGTGTGCAATGTATTAATTGTCACTATTATTAAACATGAAGCAACATTAGTTAAACCATGAGTGAGAGTTTTTTGAAGAGTATATCATGAGAACTAAACTGCTTTTAGAGGGTGACACTTTTGAAATATTTAGAGGTTTGCAATTTTGACTGGTTAGGCACTACAAGATCGAATCAGTTTCCCTGGATCAGATACCTTGGTGAAGCGGCATGGCGACCCCCTTACCGGGTACCGGGTTCCTCAAGTGAGAAATTACCGGGCCATTCCAACCTTGGAGGGCCCGGTAATTCCTCATTTGAGGAACCCGGACCCGGTATAACCCCATTCCCATTCGAGCCCCCATAGGGCTCAATGGGAATGAGGAGCATGCAAACAACATGTTAGCATGCTGGGCTGCTCGCGGGACCCGCTAAGGCCGCCTGGTTAGCGGGTCCCCTGAGCAGACCTCGTAATAGGGTTGTAAGGGGTTAACAGCTCCGGCACCTTTACCGGAGCCGTTAACCCCTTACCGCCCTCCTCATAATGAGGCCCAATCTCAGATATTTTGGAGAAAATATAAATAGAACAAACACAAACAATGGCATATTAGAGCACTATTAGAATAACTGGATTTTTTGTATTACTGAAATCAGCCAATGTGATTCTCAAGTGGGACCTTCAAACAAAAATGTTCCTATAGAACACATAGAATCTTGAAGGCAGATGGGTACAACATTGTTTACGTGTTTACCTTACGTCTAGGGCTTTCTTTACATCCATGTATGTTTCAATAATGTTACTGCACAGAGCGCTTGCAAAACCATAAAATACTCATCAACCTTGACATTGCAGCTCCCCCTTTTCCAATTGAATAATTATCCTCAGTGGATGTCCCAGATCAGAATCGGTGGCTAAGGAATGTGTGGGTCCTGTTCCAATAAAACGAGAAGGGCAATCAGGTTGATCAAAAATAGCCAACAAACCTTTACATATATTCCTCCATTTCCCATGATTGAGCAGTTTCATGTGGATAATTATTTATGTGTAGCTGTTACTGAACCTTCCCTATGAGTCTGCATGTTATCTATTAGATTTAACATGTATTTCTCAAGTGACCTCGTAGATGACTGAATGTGAAACAGCATTCACTTAGTAGATCCATGTGCTGTAGAACCTCAACCATTCTTCCTCATCCTTTTGCATGTTTAGCAATAGAGTCATTTCCTAACCTTGCCTGTAAGTAATATGCTTCAGCTCCTCTAATACCAATACCATAATGATCCTTCTTCTGTTCTCCCTAGGGTATGGCAATATTTCTGCAATTGATTATGTCAGTTCCCAGCTCCACCCTCCTACTTTGTTGTTCTATGTCTCGCCTGGTCTGTTCCTTTTTTCTAGCTACATGCTCCTGCATCCTTACAGTCAAGCCATCCAATCCGGAACACCTACTCTGAGTTCACTCCTAAGATCTTCCTTGTTATTGTAATCTTATTCAAAAACATTGTTATGCCACTTCTTTTTCCCTCCATTGAGCTGCTACTCCCCCTTAGGATCACAGTGCAGTTTGTCTGTGTCTCAAAAACTTCAACGTGCTATCAGGGCAAAGTCACTGTGGACTCGAAAGAAGGAGGCAAGCACATGCTTTTACGCAGGCATTGGCACCAATTTTCCCTGTTAGGTTTTGTCCATCCAGTATTATCATTCCCAAATGTTCCAGCCAGACTCTGCACTCAGCCCTGCGTGGTTCTACACTTATCATTCTGTGTAGTGTGGAATGAGCCCAGAGGTCATTTCATTTAGGAGATGATCAATCATTAAAAATGTGGTGTGTCGTAGGCCTTGTGCGAACTTCTCCAAAACTGTCCTGAAATAGTGGAGAAATAATTTGGAAAAGATTCCTCCATACTGTAGAAATGGGACAGGTTTTTGGGTGACGACGAATCTCAGACGAACTTGAGGTGTGTTTCCTGGTCATGCACACGATTCATCCTTCAATCCAAAAAAGCAGATCTTGTGACGAATAATTCGTTTTTTTCATCAGGTTTGTTTAGCCAATAAGGGCTCTCTCAGGTGATTTGCTATGTTTTAAGATTTCCTGGGTTTGTGCAGCCAATCAGAGGATAAAGGAAGCGTGTCCACTATGTAAGGCTCTGCTCACATCCTGTTCCTATGTGGCTATGTACTAGTATGTTAGAGAAGGGGTAACACAGTGCAGACTTACAATTATAGACTGTTTGGAGGGTTTTCAACAGTTGTTAAGACTTTTGGAGAATTTTGGGTGTGTGTTTTGTTTTCTTGTTGGTCCTTTTGGAATATTTTATGTCATGTTTTTAATTCATTCTTGTGTTTGTTCAGTGAGTGTTGGTGGCTTCAGTTAATTTCCCTTTATAAAAACAAATGTTTGCCTTTTCCTCTTGTGCCTTTCTCCTTTTGTGTCCTTTTATAAAATATAAAAAATGTTTCCCCAAAAATACAACACAAAAAATACACTTCCCCTCTCAGTGTTTGCGATGTATTGTATTATTTAGTTGTATTGTATTGTTTTATATTGTGTTGTTTTGCATCACTTTTTTACTAGTGGTAGATTGTAGGTAAGTATTGTTCTGTTTGTTCCTTTGTTTGTCCACTTGGAGTGGCGCTGATGGTCCTCGGGGTTCTGGTGTTCACTTGATTCACATTTCCCAGCTTTATTTCTTTATTTATGTATGTTTTACATTTCTGACAACGCCCAGACCAGGGGGTCTCACAGTGTCAATACATCATAATAGTGCAAAAGACAGATACAGAATGGTCCTAACAGCAGAAATGCATAGCATGGTATTTGTATTTGTTATTTGTATTTGGTGTCTGGTATTTGTCAAACATCCAGATCTTGCTATGTTTTTTAAAGGTAGGGAATGAGTGCTCATTTCGAATGTGCGCTGGCAGAGCATTCCAGAGCGTGGGCACAGTTAAACAGAAGCTAACGGCTCTGTGTCTACTTTAACAGCTCCCCAGAGGTCATTTCGGGAGGGCAAGAAGAAGGAGGCTAGTATGATGGAGCAGACCAAGGAGATTCAGTTCTCCTTGCAGAGGAACGTGATTCCCCTTTGATAAATAAGGAGGTGGCAGGGTCGGACTGGGACAAGAAATAGGCCCAGGTACCCAAGAAAAAGTGGCCCACCCTTGCCTCAAAAAAGTGGCCCACCCCTCATCTCACGACCCTTGACCTCTGATGACATCCCCAGAAGTGATGTAATTTGACCCCAATCGAAAGTGACATCCTTGGAAGTGACAAAACACAACCTTTCACCCCTTGACAAAACAGGAAGTGGCATCAAATAGCATTGTTCCTAAGTACACCACGAAAAATATAGTTATCATTTCACTAATGAGGTATACATTTCAAACAAGAATGGATCACCAAATGTATCATTAATATCTGTGTGTATAGATCCATATTGTCAAATTATTGTGAATGCAAGCAGACGTCCAAGGCCAAATGATAATATGTTATTGTATAGCACTCACGCTTACGCTCTTTTTTATAGAAAAGATATGCACACAATATCACCCAACTTGTGTTGGTACCCATTTATCGACCTCAGAAGGATGAAAGGCTGAGATGGCCTTGCTGGGATTCAAACCTGCAACCTGCAGATCACACACACATTGCAGCAGTGAGCGCTCAACCTACTGAGCTAGCATATCAGCTACAGTAAAATGAGCAATTACTCTGTAGTGGATACCATTAAACTGGTAACTGAGATTTAACAGCAGACCAGTTAAGTTCATCTGCAGGTCTGGTGCAAAGTTAGCTGCAGCTACAGCAGCATGTGAATGATGCAGGCATCATAATTTGTGATGCACACATCATGCATGCAAATCAATCATCAAAGCAAGGTAACATGTGTTACCTTGCTTTGATGAATGATGCCGTTGCAGGTGCTTTTTGTTTGTTAAAAAAAAAACATTTCACCTTTTTTCTTTTATTTTCAAAACCGGCCCAGGCATGTGCAGGAACCGGCCCACATGGACTACACATGATTTCAGCCCGGCCACGGGCCGAGTGACATATAGGCCAATCCGACCCTGGAAGGGGGGACATTGTGCTCTTTGTGCGGTGCTGGTTCATGGTCCCAAGCCACAGAGCAACACTAATCCTTCAAGTCATTCGCTGAGGCCTTAAGAGTGGGCGAGGAGGTAGGCCATTAGAGGAGGCCTGGGCAACAGTAAGCACAGAGGCAGAAGCGCAAGGGCCTCACGTAGATGCCCTAAATGAGGAAGTGGAGGAGCAGGCAAGCACAGTGGTCAAAGTGTACAAAAAAAAGAAGAGGAAATGTGTTTCCTGCTGGCCTGCCTCCTGCTCCCCACAAACCCTATCTCCACGCCCCCTACCACGAGCAATACAAACCACCAAACAAACACACCTGCTTTTTAAGGGAATGTTCAGTGCACTGCACTGAAGTGCAAGTTTCAACATCGTCTTACACTTTTATTTTAAAATGAAACCATACCGGAATGGTTTCTTTAAAAATAAAAGTATGGGAACAGTAACACTCAATTAAAAAAATTAGAGGCGTACCGCTCCCAACCGCTCCCACCCACTTCGACAACTGGGCAAGCATGTCCACCATGTGCAAGTAGGGCGTGGTCTCAGCAAGCACCCAGGAGAAGATGTTTTAGATTGGGTCCTGAGTGCATTGGGGCATACAGATGGAGGCAGTCTTCACTCAGCAGGGTGAAAGTGTAGCTGTGGACAGCGGCTGGACTTTCAGGCAAGAAGCATCTTTGTAGCTATTGGTCCATTGACTGTTCCTAATGATCTATCTGTGATTAATATGCTTGATTCAGTGAGGAGGGAGTCCCACAGACCCTTCTCCCTGTCATAAGATGTACCCACACTACTCTCAAAATCTGGCCTTGTTGATGTCCTTGCTGCTGCCTGCGTTGGTACACCAATTGATGTAGCAATGGCTGCAGCAAATCATTGTTTTTTCCTGACGCTTGTTAGAAGATCCCATCCTCCGAGAAATGCAGATAAAAAGTGGCTACTCTAACTTGGAAATGTGTGTCCACAAAGGAAACCAGCAGGTACTCAACATAACATTTCAATCCAACTACTTGTGGATCACCATGCAAGGTTGAAAGCAGGACCCTTACAAGCTGTGCTGCATAGGAATCATCTGACAAGACATGGGCTCTTGCAATGTTGGTCAGGTTTAGCACAAGCAGGTAGACGAGAGGGAGGTCTTCACTCAGGGATGTGTTGTGATAGCTAACATGCTCGGTGGCCTCCTCAAACGGTTGTAGCACAAAGCAGACGTTAGACAGCAGCCATCACTGACATACATTTAAAAGTTATTCACATACAGAGCTTTGCTATGGGTGTTGCATTAACTGGTGAAAGGGATGCACCGCTCAGGTAGCCTGTCTCACATGTGGAAAATAGAGTTTCAAGGGGTTGCCACCCAAGTCTTGAGGTTGGGCAGTGCCATCTTGTGTCACACTTGAAGTTAGCATACTTGATTGTTGACATGGTAAGGCCAGATGAAATTGGTGCTGATCTTCTGAGCTACAGCAACCATTTCTCTGGCAGGCTGACCATTTCTGATAAAGGACATGCACAAAGCATGGTAGGTAAAATGAAATGTGTGACCGCAAGGAAATTAGCAAAGCAGGGGGCATGCATTGGCTTGCCAATTTATAAGGCCACCAGGACATGTGATCCATTCTCTGCTGCAACAAAGCCCAAATGCAAAATGCAATCCCTCAGCAACTGTGCTTTCACCTTCACCCAAATATCAGCACCCCTGTGACTGTTGCCATGATACCTTTTCATGCACATCGATGTCTGATGTTATATTGCACACACTTGCTGCCCTCTTGAATTACTCCAGACCCATCTTGGTTGTTGAAAGAGAAAAAAGACCATCTACTGTTCGGTAACAGTCATGTAGCTCTTGCTCTGAGAATTAGCACACATATCCATGGTCAGGTGGACCTTTTACCCCATGTACTTCTGTGGTGTCTGCCCCATTGTAGTCAAAAACCTTGCTGTACAATTCTGGTACAGCAGTGCAAAAGAAAATTTATCAGCAGGGAGCATCCTAGTGGTGATCAACCTCTCCCGTAAGGTGCCGTAATCCAGTATTTTCTACAAATGAGTAGAGCAAGAGAGCTATTGCCAACATTATGGACAAGTTAGCTTTGAAACGGCACTGTGTGTCATGGGACTTGTGATATTCCTGGGTAGATGCAAACAGTTTCATAACACTGCCCTGAAGCAATGTGGGTCCCTCTGATGTGCTTCTGGGGCATAGGGAGAAGAGGTTGGTGTGCTGCTACTGGTGCAGCTGAAGTATTTTGAGGGCTAATAGTGCAAAGTGGTAGAGGTATGGTACATGTGTGACGGCATGGGGAGGCATGACCTCCGATATGTGTACTTCTTCCCATGTCTGTGCATGGTGATGCTACAAATGACAATGCATAGATTTGCCAACCAGGTTTGGCCCTGCCTTCCCTCAGAATACTGTTTTTTTTGGCACAGTGTGCATGCAATCAGATTCAGTTGCTATATACTTGCGGTGAAGTACTGCCACACGTTGGAACTTTCATAGTAGGCTAGCAGCACTCAGGCTAAATTCATGTGGGCAAGATGGTTCTAGTAGAAGTGGTAGAGCAGGCGGAGGTCAGGATGAAAAGCAATGGTGTGAGGTATACAGCAGGAGGTTTGTTTCTCAAAGAGACTGTATACAGGTTGGGGGCAAGCTTCAATTCCCAGTACAGCCTCTGCATCTGTAGTGGTGTCATGCCCTCCTTCCACCTCAGTTGCAAAGCTTTCCAACAGCAATAATTGTTCCCACCCAGGTTCTGGTGGAGCGTAATCTTTGTCTAGATCATCATGATCAATCGCCTTATCATTACTGTCTGACCTAGTTGATGGGGGCGGAAGAGATAGAGACCTGGGATTTTCAGCCTCCTTCCGCTGTTCCAGTTCTCTGTCTGTTATTCTTCCCTGATTTTCATTAGATGAGATCTGTACACCTCTCTGTTCTGTCTCTTGGATGGTGGAAGGAATTGAAAGTGCGCCCTCCTGTGCCAACCTTGGTGGATGTTCATTGTCATGGTGCAATACCTGCACATGTTCTTGTATTGATGCATGTATCCTTGAGTCACTTGTGACGGGGTGTGGAACTGAGTTGGCTGACATTATCAATTGATCACATTCTGGCCTCTGTAGAGCACATTGCAAGTGCTGCTGCAGGAGTGAAGAGAGCAAGAACAGACTGTCTCACACTGTCTCTTGTTCCTTGGGTGCGGACACGATATTACACATATGTCCCCTCAATGAGACATACTTTGCCCACTGCCGGCAAGAGATGGACCCTGACTGGATGTGTAAAGGACCTCCTTGAATCTTTTCTGCTCGCTCTCAACAAAATCAGGAATGCATCACTCTTCTGCAGCAGTCCCCCCCCCCGCCCCGAAGGGTTCCATGATCCTGCCACTCCTTCTACCAGGTGTCACCCAATAGCACATTTGTCAACCACTGGCATCAAGAGACGGACACTGGTTGGCATGTCACCCATCTCCCCAATTGTCTGGTAATGGCACATGTGTTGTTTGCTCACCCCAGTTCAAAAACGTGTCACAATCCAACCCCAAATCGTATTCTCTGGCTTGGTCCCAGTCACTCACTACCTCTCCCTACCTTTCTTTCTACAACTCTAAATGCCCCCTGAACTTTCTTTAAAAAAACACGTTTGCCTCCATCCCTGACTTACTTACTCTCTGCCTGAGAATAAATGGTAACTTTAGCCACATGTCCCCCTTTAAACTATGTATATGAACTTAAGACAAACGTTTCCAAAAAGTTCACCCTAGACCAATCACCCAAAATTCAGGTGACATCAGATATCTGCCAAATTCTGTTAATTTCATCAGATCACCTTACAGCCATGTGGACACAAGAACTTCTTGGAAAGGATTATGTAGGATGTGTGCACTGGTAGCCAAATTCTGTTAATTTCATCAGATCACCTTACAGCCATGTGGACACAAGAACTTCTTGGAAAGGATTATGTAGGATGTGTGCAATGGTAGGAGGCAGTAGCGTGTTAATTGAAATTCTTGCTGGCACCTTCAATGTACCTTTTTTAATGAATGTACAGCTTGTTGTTGGATATCATACAATGTGGAAAATCTAAATAGCTGACCAATCACATGTAAAGGATTCAGCGTGCAGCTGTACAATGACTGTCTGGAGAGGCACGATAGATTTTTTCAGAAACTCTAGGTTTCTGCATCCATGTACAAGCTAGGATGCATTCATTGTCCTGTGTTTGATACTGAAAGTGTGGGGAAACGAGTCCTCAGGTGCCAAATTACATCTCATGTACTGTCAGGACACAGAACATGTCATTTCTCATCTCATTGATTTTATTAGAAAGCTATTGCCAAACAGTTCTCTTTCTGTTAAGGTCTTGTACATCTGGGACATCTGGTGACAGTAGAGAAAATGACCGGGAATATTGTTTCCTCGCTGTATTAAGGGATATGTACAGGGAAAGGTAATCACTTCCAATTTTGTATTAACTGCCCAAAGTATTTATGGCAGGCAGCATATCCACAGAAATAAAGAATAGCCGTGTGTGCTTTGTCTAGAAACAGTGCATCTAGTGGCAAGGACAACTGTGGGTCTGCATCTTGTCGGTTGAAATGCGGCCATTTGGAACAATTTACCAAATTGAAGCCATATGCATGTTCAAGCAATTTTCCTTTTGAGTTAACATTTATTCTGTGAACACTCCAAGCCACATCCTGGAATTCGCCTTCATTATGTCCATTCCTCAGCTCCCCAGTCTATGGCTGCTAAAATACTCATATGATGAAGGATCTAGGGCAGTCTAACAACGGTTTAGGACACCACAGGGAGCTGGGGTGGAAACACCATTGTCCATGGCCTGACTGTGACAGAATAGGAAGAACTACAGTTTCCAAAGTGGGGACTTGCAAGTACCAGCCTGTAAATGTGGCGTCCCTGGCCAGAATGGAAGTAGTATGTGTACATGATGCAAAGGTGGGACTCAGAAATGAGATTTTCTAAAAAGAAAACAAGGTGACATCATTCTTACCAAAATAATAAATGGATGCAGTCTGAAGACTGGGCAATAATTCTAGGGTTGCCCGAAAAAGCAGGCTATCAAAGCATAATCAAAGTCAGGGTTTCATTTGAGTGTGGCCAAAGTAATGATAAACTCCAAAACGTGCAGGAAGAACTGATTTGAAAGTGTAGGTGAGAGTTCGACAGGATAACACCTGTAGGATTCCAATGGGAGAAGAGATGTGTAGTTAATAAAGTCAGAGATATACCGTTGCTACCCCAAGAATTAAAAAATGCATGGTCCATGCAAACAGTGTTGCCTTTGTTAAAGTGAACTTCATCAGCTGCCCATAGGTGCTCCCATGCCCCTTGCACATAAACTGCAGATGTGGCTTCCAAAGCAGAAGGAGCACTGCCGCACGAGAGAGCAGTGCAGTGCCCGTGCACTCCCCCAGCACCAACTGCCCACCTTCCTGCTGACTTTCATTGGCACTGTGTGTTGCATATCTATACCAAACAGGCGTGACTCACTCTGTTTGGTGCTAAAACGCCATCCAGGAGCCAAAACGGGAACACCACCACATATATGAGATAAAAGCACTATAATCTGGTGTCAAAAAGTGGTGTAAAATGCTACATTTGAGCCACATATATCTAGCCTACTTATGTTACACTAAGGCATCAACCGTTTCTATTTACTCGATTTTCTGAAGGAACGCTTCTCACAATGAGGCCTCAAGACATCTGTCACAATGGAACCAAAGTTAAAGAACTCAGCGAGGGGAGTTCATCCAATCAGATGGCTGCAAATGCAGCCATGAACTTCCAGTGTACTGCCCATGTTTTACCAGCCACCCGGGTGCCACCATTATTTTAGGTGCATTGGCACCTTGCCCCCGAGTCCCTTACCAGCTCCCATCCCCACAATCTCCCCAGCCCCCTGGGCTGCACATCGTCCAACAACCGGCCCCCACCCCACTTATCTGCTGGGTCTCCCATCTCCGCTGTGCCTTCCCATCTGATGCCACCGCCATAGAAATGATGGCGGCCATCTTCTTTTATTTCCATGGGAGATTGAGCTTGCGGAATATGCACAGAGCCTGTCTCCCTTGGAAAAATGAATAACTTAAACTATTTGCACCCCAGATGGAGCCACAGGGTACAAAGGGCTTTTTCGCTTTTGTTGAGGGGTGAACCACTCAACTAATGTCCCTGATACCTTGCAGTGTCCTTCGCTTCTGTCAGGTCTTTCAAGCACAGGCTGGCAGCCCATTACTGGCCCGGTATGCACCACATGTGGGGATAATTGGGATATTAATAGAATGTCAAATTGACAAGCCAGCTCTGCAAGTAGCAACGTTGGTTGACTGTAATAGTGTCCCAAAGACCCTTGATAGCACATTGTCTGCTTCTAAAAGAGAATGATTTGAAGGGGGTTCAGCAAGTTCTGTTGGAAGAGTGAAGGAGTCTGAGAGGTTTGAATTTAGACGTACACGTGGACAGGTAATCTACTGCCATACCATGAAGAGCTTTGTGGACTGATACTAGAATCGTATATTAACCTCATTATCTGAAAGACAGCCAATGTAGTGATAGGGGAATTTAGATGATTGTATTTATGATGATTTTTGGGATGATTGTCGTGGGCAGTTAGTGTGACAGCTACATTTTAGAAGATTTGGAGCTTGTCTATTAATGTTTAATTATTATAACTATAACGTGCATTTATTATTTTTATCTAATGATGATACCAAATCGCCACATGTAATTGAAAACTTTATAGCCTTCCCAAGTAGTACTAAAGTGCCACCTTCAAGCAAAAACTAATGGTGGTGCGAAAGTGCCACCTATTATGTAACCTAATGACATCTTGCAATACAGGCAAAGGGAAGAAGAAGTCTTATTATAGAGAGTTCAGCAGAGGTGCAGCTGCTGACCACAGGAACACTAAACTAGACAAGTCTTGAACTCTACCAGCTGATTTCCATTGTAAGTTCCAGAAGAAGCCTCATAAGGCAAACAGAGACTGTAGGATATAACACCACTCTCCCTTTACACAAACAGGTTGGCACATGTCACAAGAACCATAACAGAGATCTCAGTGTCTGATAGAACCAAAGACAATGTCAATCTAACCACTTCTTCTATTCCTTCAGAACCCCTGAATTAATTTCACATGGATGAAGATGGGGTTTGGGGCTTGCAGAAGGCAAGGTAATTTTTCACCATTAATAGGATTGGGAATCCTGAACTGAGAGGGCATTTAGGGTGACTCTCTCCACCACTGATAAATTAACTGGAACTACGGAACCCAAGCCTGGGACTGAAGTCTCGGGGATAGGGCCTTCATGATCAAACTGGGAACTGCAATTTTGGAACTCTCACGTGGAATGGGGTTAGAACTAACTGCATGTTAATGCATGATAATGGTATTATTGAAAGCATTATGCGTCGCTCTCTTAGAAACTAGGACCAGGCCAATTATCAGACATTATGGTGACTTTGTACACTTGATGATAGTCAAGGGGTGACTGTACTTTGATCACCCTTTTAGCCAAGTTCTGGTATCTTGATTTTCAATATGTCCCAAATTGGGTAGCATAGTTTATGCAAAAAACTCCCAGTTAGGCACTAAACATTCTTGCACATCCTACACAGAAAAAGGGCGACCATATACATTTTGCAGTGGTTCACTAACCACCAAAAAGTGCATGCTGAGGCAGTGTAATACAGTGATCCTATACATGGAAAACGTGAGTCCTTTTGAATCCTGGATATCCTTCACCATTAAAGTAGGTAGTACAGTGTCCTTGAGAAAACTATGAAAATGCTCCACAGTGTGATAGTGTGATGCTCCATGCTTGTCCCATTGGGGAAGGTGGTCATTTTGTCAGACATGAACTGCACATCATTATCTGAGATCAGTGTCACTGGGCGCCCTTCCCTCCAGATGAGACACGTGAGAAACTAAATTATGGAGTAAGCATTGAGTGAACTAATGCTTGGCCCCTTCAATAACTTGTCATTACTCTTCCACCCATGCATAGTATGCTACCTTTTGATCAGTCTCCAAAGTGGCCCCACCTACTTGCCAAAATCCAAAGCAAACTTTGGATAAAACTTGCATAGGCTAAGGAAGGAAGGAAAGCAGCTCCTACTTGGCGGAGGGAGAAGGGTTGGCTTTAATGATGAGTTCTAGGCCGATTCTTTGCCTAACAATATGGGCATACAGGGTATGGCCCAGCAAATCCACCTCTTTGACTAAGGATTCATTCTTGCTTTTTTAGAGTGCTGAGTCCTTGTTGTGCATTATCGCTAAAACTTGTTTGACAATTCCTTCATGCCTGAAGATGGTGTGTGAGAAAATTAAGATTGTGTCTTGAAATTAAAACTTCTTTTAACGTCCATCAGGTGTTGAACTGCAGTGGTAAGTGATGCCAGCCCAAATGGTATCTGGTGGAACCAAAGCAAGTAATGAATGCAGTGAGCTCTTTGGAGGATTCTGTCAGCTTGATCTGGTGGTAGGATCACCTACAATTGAGCATGTAGAAGATTGTGGCATGCCTGAGGTGGCTCAGCCTTTCTTCTATGTTTGGCAAGGGTTGTGATTCATCATTCCTGATGTTACAGTTGAGGCTGCGGAAGTTGGCACGCATCCTTATGTCTCTCCAATCTTCTTTGCATGCCAGAATTATGGGCGCCAGCTAGTCATTGGCCTCAACGTTTTCTATGATGCCCTCCATGAACATTTAATGCAGCATGGACTCCAGTTTGTCCTGTAGGCATAACAGACTCACCACTTGATTTTTTAACATGTGCTATTGATGGCTTCAGAATGATGAATTGTGTAAATCCTTTCAGTTTACCCAATGCTGTTCACAATGACCTCTTCAACCTGTTTAGCCTGTGCCTGTAGTTTGCCATGGGGATCTGTACCTGGTTCCTTTGGCTCTACATGGTGGGGATACTCACACCTGTTCATGAGCACTTGCTGCGTAGACCGCAGGAGCAGTATGATGTGGAAATTACCCTGGTGTTTGAATCTGATGATGGGCAGTCCCTTTGAGGTTAGATACACATTATTCGGGGGGGGTGGGTCCAGTCTTTAGTCTCCATTTCTACTTGTTAATGCCTGATTATCTCAATAGTGTATGCAATTGGAGTAATTCCCATTGAAGTCAGGTTCCAGATTCATGTCTACAGTTTCTGACATACATATGAGACATACATATGAGGCTTAGAACAGAAGCATGCCCCCAGCCAATTTTGCAGCTCTTTCTTTCCTCTACTTAATGTTTGACTCACTAGCTAGCACGTAGCAATTTATAAAAAAAACACTAAAAATGTTGTGTGCAATAGGCGTTTGCTCCTTGAAATCACTGCTGCTCATGTTAGGTACCTAAAGGAAGTCCACATGCTTTCACTCATCATGTCTGCTTCAGGGTTTTCCCGCTACACGGTGCAGCCCCTCCAGATCATCCTGCGTTTGCTGGTTTGAGGCCAGGTAATTTACCTTTCCCAGACAGTGCGTCAATTCATTTTTTAGAGCTTTTTCTTTTTTTCGAGTTTCGAGCTGGGAGGTTCATATCTTCTTCTTCTGCCGCAATGTTTGTTTTCTTTGTTTTCTTTGACGCTCCATTGGACGTTGTCTGTTCAGTGTCCGTTGGTAATTGGCCTTTTTGGCTCCCCACTATTTCAACTATGTCATCCGCAGCATGAGTGCTATCCGCTGCCCAGTGAACCCTAATCTTGTTGAAATGGCACTCAACAAGTGGTGAGAAACTATCAGCCATATCTCTCCCCCCACCCCAAAATACACTCCAGTTGCTCCCCCTGTGCGTTGTCTTTGGCATCAAGGCCTATAACCTTTGCCTGGGTGAATGAGATGTTGTGACATCCAGTCCTTTGGAGGTGTGAGAATAGTGGCGTGCCGGTTGTTCAGCAAGTTTGACCAGTAGGAGCTTAACATTTGAGTCTACAATAGTCAGTTTGTTTACATTTTCTTGAATCGCTTCTTTGATGTTGTCATATAATCTGAGCAATGATTCCAAGACGAGATGGAGGGCAGATATAGAAGCCGGCCCCAACGCATCCACTTGCAGCAGTGTATTGGAATCAGAGCGCATGTTGATGTTTCTTGTGGTGAAGTAGTCTTCATTAATGGGTCATTTCAGAATTGGCCTGGGCCTGCTGAGAGATTTGTAAAAGTTAGTTGTCTTTGGGCTTGAAGTGTGGTTATCTAGTGCCGTGCCAGGGACAGTGGATGCCATTCCATGATTTGACCCTGTTTTATTCAGCGGGTAATACCGATTTGTGATTCCCTCCATGTCATGGCAGAGACGTTCGAATGAATAGATAAGCACCATTGAGTCTTCAAGCTGGACATACTGTCCCCCTTATTTCTCTTTGCCCCCACCTCAACTGTCACCCCAACAACCACCGCCCTCGAAGTTGGGGCTTGGTCCTGTGCCTGTTCTGGAGATTTGTCCACAACCAAAGACCTTGTAATTGAGTTGAACAAGTCTTTGGGTTTAGCAGTGTTGAACCCACTTTTTTGGGCGTGCCAAGGACCCCACGATTTGAGGCAATTTGATTATCAATGGTGGATTGTACACTGACCACAACGGGAACGTTTGCTGCCAGGAAGCTGGTATTCGTCATCACTTCAGTATCTAGTGGCAGTATTGTATCTTGTCCTGTGCCCTCAGATGGATGCTGAGCTGTATCGTTCCCCCCTCCCACAGAGTTCCCACATAGTCCTGTAATTTGTGTGATTTTGGTAGTTGCATCGCTGGATTCTGCAATGGGATTGTTGCCTGTGTTCAACGTCGTGTTGATAAGTGTTTCCCTCTCCGACAAAGAGGTCTGAGTCAATAAATTCACTACACTCTCTTCTTGAGCTATGAGGGTGGCCAGACCTTTTTTGCGATCACCAGTCTGCCGCTCCTTAGCTTTGACATGATGTGCAACTGAATGCCTATGGGGGCTGCACCTCCCAGCAGTGACAAACAGTGCAGAAAGACACACATAAAGCAGCCACAAGCAGTCCACAAGACCACTTTGCAGTCTGTGCAGCACTCCGTGCCAGACTGCCGTATTTGTAGAATGAGCTGTTAGCAGAAGGCTCCTCCCAGCAGCGATAAACAATGCATCAAGACACACAGAAAGCAGCCACAAGCATCCCACAAGACAACTTCCCAGTCCACTTCGCAGTCCGCCATCATGTTTAATCTACATGCAGGCATTAAGGTTCGCTTGTATACCTGCTATGCATGCAATAGAATCTTGATTGACTCTGGGCCCCAACTCTGGAGAGCCAGTGTCAAGCACTGTAGCAAATAGACAGAGTATTGCAGAATAGATCCCCACTCTTGTATTTGTATTTGTGTTTTATATAACTAGGAAGCAAAAGCGTGTTGTACATTGAAACTTATGTGTGTTACAGTGTGTAGCACAGAATGTTTTTGCTCGGGAAATTGGTTGTGGTGCGGGAAGGTAACAAACCTAAGTGGCACCCAGGGATTAACTGAAGTGTAATGTATTGAGTTCCTTCCCAAACTGTAACAGTGTTGGCACAGTCCTGATGGGTGGGTTGGTGTTCCAGTAGGCAGGGGCATAGCAAGAGTAGGCCCGTTTTCAATTTTTGTTCCTCCTGTGCCAGTTTTGTCTTGATCCTGGTAAAGGCCTGGCTCCTGGAGGAGCGCAACCTAGCTAAATTGTGGCGTTTTGCAGCTTGGTAGGCAGGTATGTGAGCAGTGGAAACTTCACAGCTCATGCACGCAGTCCTCAAGAGTATTCTGGCTGGGATGGGAAGTCAGTACAGCTCTCTTAGGATGAGAGAAATGTGGTTACATTCCTTGTTCACAAAGGATTTGTAAGGGACGCACACCTAAGTAATGGATGTGTTCTGAAGAAATGTTGAAATCTTAATGAAGATTAACAGGTGCAGGTGAGAAAGGTGTGACTCTGGCACAAAAAGTCGCTAATATTTATTCAGACAGAATAAAGTGTCCTGAAATAGTGGACACTCACCTACACAGCTCATATACTGACAAAAGGGTCAGTCAACAGTTCCTTGGAGTTCAAGGTATTGAGTGTTGTTACTTGTATTATATTGACTGTAGATCACATATAATACATCTTAACATATGCTAATTGTCGTAAAAATAAGTGATACAATATTCATTCTTAATTCTCATCAAAAAAGGATTCAACAAAAGAATACAAATATAGTAAAAAAAAAGAGCTTGACACTTTTCGGGAGACAAGTTCCCTTCATCAGGAGCAAAATTCATCAAGTTCAGATACTTGGATCAGTCTTCTAGATTCAACCTTCCTATTGTATCTAGAAGGTAAATTAGACACTATTGTCAGTTTTCGTCTACCTCTCAGAATTATCAAATCGATATCAGAATGTGACAGTCAGTTTATAAGCAGGCAACTAGTCTTCTCAGTTTGCTGTCTTTATTTATGTCTAATACTCTGTCCTCAAATCCACAACAATCTGCAAAAAGCGCCAGACAAAATGATATCTACTTTCACTGTTAATCACAAGTCTATGATGTATAATGTATACGTTCCAAAATGCCTACCTCAAATTTCATAAACTCCTACAGAGTAAGATAGTATAGAGCAGACTGCATGTAATTTGCTAAGTGCACAGTAGTGCTATCCTTTCCTTTATTCTGTTGTCAATAGTCTAGGGAGAACATTGATTGATTGATTGATTGATTGATTGATATTTTATTTCTATCGTGCTCGTACACAAGTGTTTCAGAGCGCGACAAGGCAAGGGAGGGGAACAGGGGTGAATAAAACAGCGATTTTACTAGGCCCAGTGACATTGAGAACGCGCAAGTGCATGGGAGAGGGGGAGGGGAAAAGTGCATGGAAGGGGGGAGAGGTGGAAAGTGCAAAGCAGAGGAGAAACAGATAAATAACAATAAATAAATAATAAAAGCAACAAACAGCGGTAATGCAGCCAGCAATTTGCAAGTGCTAGGTTTAAGGCAGCAGACAGGGTAGGTCTGATAAGTGCAGGAAGAAAAAGGGGGGCTGTATGGGTACAGATACAGACCCCAGTGCAATGGGTGACCCGGAGGCAGTGTGGGAGGGTGGCAGGATGAGCAGGTACCTGGGCCCAAAAGACAGAGGGTGGCCAGGTGCACGGTGCCAAGAGAGAACAGATCAGCAGGGGAGAGGGGGAGTGAAGCCAGAAGAAAAGAGGCAGGTCTTGAGGTGCTTCCGGAACCGGAGATGGTTCTCCTCAAGTTTTAGAGTGGCAGGGAGGCTGTTCAAGAGGGAGGCCCCAGCCGAAGACAGAGATCTACCCCCAGCTTGTTTCTTAGAAAAAGACTGACCCTGAGTGAGTTGGAGGTAGAGGAGCGAAGAGCTTGAGAGGGGAGGTATTTGCGGAGGGATAGCTGAAGGTATTTTGGACCCAGGCCCCAGAAAGCCTTGTGGACAATGCAGAGGGTTTTGAATTTAATCCCTGCATCCACTGGGAGCCAGTGGAGAGATTTCAGAGCTGGAGAGATACGATCCCAGGGCTTGCGGCCAAGGACAAGTCTTGCAGTCCTGTTCTGGATTAGTTGCAGAGGGCGGAGAGTAGAGGCAGGATGATTTAGAAATAGTCCAAGCTAGAGAGAACCAGAGCTTGAGATACCATGAGCTTCTGGGGGAAGGAGAGGAAAGGCAGAGTACCTCTGAGGAGGTGCAGTCGGAAATTTGACTTTTTAGAGACCTCAGAGATGTGGGCCAAGAAGGAAAGGGTGGAGTCAAAGATGACCCCGAGGTTCTTAGCCTCACAGGTGGGGTTAGGAGGAGGGCCAAGGGAGGCCAGCCAGAGAGTGAGGGGAAAGGATGGTGAAGGTGTGCCGATGAGGAGGATTTCCGTCTTGCTGGCATTCAGACAAAGATTATTAGCGGCACACCAATCTTGAATGGCAGTTAGGCAATCAGAGATGAGAGAGGGAGAGGAGGTGGCAGAGGGCAGCTTGAAAATGAGTTGTGTCATCAGTGTAGCACTGGAAATCTGAGCAGAAAATGGCAATGCAGTGGGCGAGAGTTGCCAGGTATTGGTTGAAAAGCCAGGGCGAGAGGTTAGACCCCCTGGGGAATACCACAGGTAGAGAGGAAGATATATGAAAGGAAGGACCCAAGTTGGACCTGGGAGGGTCGATCTGAGAGGAAAGAGGTCAGCCAGGCCAGAGCCTGATCAGTGATACCCAGGTTTTCACAGAGACGGTTGAGCAGGATGATATGGTTGACCATGTTGAAGGCAGAAGAGAGATCGAGGAGGATGAGGACAGATGGATAACTTGGTAAGCTATATTGTGAATATTGCAGATGGCATATGAAATATGCTATGGTATGATCATCTGCTTACCTCGCAGTGCATGTAGAGGTTTTAAAAGATGCAAGAATAAAATGGTGAGTGTGGTTCTGTTCCACTTTTCTTGATCTAAGAGAACATAATTCTAGGTTTTAGGTCTCTGTAATGTTCATTCAGGGTACTGTTACTAGCATCTAATCCAGGTAAGTATTATAATTATATGAGGTGTGCAGAGGACAGGAGTATCCACAAATTGAGGACACTTTATTCCTTGTACATTTCTTGTTTCTGTTGTGATGTTACATACATTCATAATCTGTATTTAGTTCTTTAATCCATTAGATGCATGCGCCCTGTAACCCTGACAAGGACTTTGTGTATCGTTCCAGAATGTTGATGGAACTATACACAAAGATGTTGCATTGAAGATGGTTGGCCGCCTGGGGGCTCCTCCTAATAAACTCATATGTGATAAGTTACTATCTTGATATGAATAATGCATACCATGTGCACTTCCTAACAGTTTCCCATTATGAGTTGTGCCACATTGTGTCGGGTTGCCCTAAGTAGGACAAGGTTCATCGCTGAGCCACCGATGAGGAGGGTGTTCCTCCATCAGTGTGTGAAATGACTAGCGCCTGTGCCATGTTTGTGAAATCCTTGGGTGAAACAATGGGTATGATCTTCTACAGGAGACTTAGCTGTTATCAGGTGGTGAGGGCTATATTGTTGATGTGTTGTCGGACAGAGAGAATCTTGTTTATAGTGAACCAGAGTAGCAGTCAGGGCCAGGTAAGGTATGAATCTGTTAAGGTGCATGTCATTTAGCCACCCTTGAGTGGTATCCTGCTTAGATGAGGGACTGAGTACAACAAATTGTGAGGTTGTGGAATTGAGCTTAAAGTATGTGATTGTTGTCAATGCGTGGATGAGGTGAGGTAAGTCCTGTGGGAGTATGAGGTAGTATCCCGTCATGTTGTACCGGGATGCTAATAGTTGAGAAATTACATCTTTGCCGTTTACCAACTTCAAAAAGAATCACAAATCAAGATGGCTGCCATGGTTGAGGGAGAAGGGAACTACACGTAGTCCCTTCTGCCTTTCCATGGTGGCCACTGCAGAATCAGGGATGCACTGGGAACACTACTGTTCCCAGCGCCGGCAAGGTACAAGAGAACGCCAGGTAACTGGGGCTGGTGTGGGGAGGTGTTAAATATGTGGAAAAGCTTGGTGAGGGGAGGGGGAATGGGATGCAGGGGGCGCACTTGCCTCGATCACAGCGGGGAAGATGGCAGCCTCCAGCTGCAAAGAGGCTCAGAGCGGGGGTTTTACCATGAGGTAAAACCTCCATTCTGAGCCTCCTGATTGGATGGGAGGCCTCAACCATCCCCCCGCCGTGTACTAAGAGAGTTTATCCTCTGTTTCCTTCTGCATGAATGTTTGAATGCTTCCCCTATGTTCTGGCAAATTTCTTGGTCGGTAGTTCAATACAAAAACAGTTTAATAGCACCCTGAATGGCACCCATGGATGTTGATATATGTTATAGAAACACCTATTGAGTTGTTTGTGGTACTGAATTTGGAAGACAGTTGAAAAACACACACAGAAAGATGTAACATTCAGGTATTAATCATTAGTAGAATAAAAACTAAGGGAGTCATTTAGAGCTGGGTGGAGTTTTTAAAATAGAATACAGCCAGAGAAAGTTACCAGCGCTGCCGGAACTATTTCAGAAAATCTGCCCAATTTAGAATTTACCAACTGTGGAAGTTGTATTTCAGAAATACCACCTCCACCGGCTGTAATGTAACAAGGTGTTTTCTTAACAGTTCTTTTGGGCCATTTTCACCTTCAATGTGATGGGGAAATAGATGTTGTACCGTAATACTCATACCACTACTGTACATGTTCTTGTGCACAAAAGGGTGAATTCTGAGTCTTGTTTGCATTACATGGGTAATGTGGTGGGAGGGAGGGCATTAGAGATGCCCACCTTTTCATCTCTTTACCATGTCCCTTTTCTAAAACGTTTTCACTGTGTTGAAAGGAAGCAGCTGCTTGCTTGGGGCAAATTTTGATTTTACTGTTCAGTGGAGCTATTAATGGGCGGACTTTAGGTAGAAAATCGGCCTAAAATACTGCCACCATTGTTGCTATTAAATACTGCCAGTGGAATTTGATCAAACCCTGAATTCGATGGATGTATTTGCCAAATACTGCTCCAAATGATCCCATTAATCTGTGATAATGTTTCATTATCATGCCCAGACCACCCATAGGTGACCAATAAAAGACACACATGCAAATCAACAACAGATTCACAAATATAGATCCAAAGTCGCATGGACACATATACATCCTTCCTAGGGACATCATTTTGAAGTCACCAGGGGTCGCTAGTGCGACCCCTGAAGTCTCCCTTGCTACTCTTGTGGCCTCCCTTGCAACCCCTAAAAAAATGTTCACTTTTTTTTTCTCTCATTAAGGCTCATTGGCTGTGGACAGCAGCATGTGGCTCTTTGTTTATGGAGTGGCTGGTTTTCTGGTAGCTATAGCTGGTAAGATAGCTCAGCGGTAGAGCGCCTGCTGCTGCAATGTGTGTGGGATCTGCAGATTGCAGGTTCGACTCCCGGCAAGGTCAACTCAGCCTTTCTTCCTGCGGAGGTTGATAAATGAGTACCAACACAGGTTGTGTGATATTGTATGTGTATTTGTTCTATATGAAGTGCTTAAGCGTAAGTGATATACAATAACACATCATTATCGTTTAGCCTTGGATGTTTGTTGCATTCACAGTAATTTTGTAATGTGGGCCTATACACACTGATATTAACGATACACATGGTGATCCATTCTTGTAGGCAATGTGTATAACTTTACAGTGATACCGTAACTATATTTTTCATTGTGTACTTGGAAACAATGCTATATGATGCCACTTTCTGTTTTGTCAAGGGGTAAAAGATTGTTCTATTGCTTCCTGTGATGTCACTTCAAGGTGGGGTCAGATGACATCACTTCCTGTGATGTCATCAGAGTTCAAGGGTTGTGTGATGTCACTTCTGGTATCCCTGGCATTTTGGTGAAATGACGTCCCTGATCCTTCCAGATATACTTTACAAAGTAGCAAATACACTCAAACATGTAACCACAGTCACAGAAGTCAAAAACATAAACACAGACACACACACACACACACATGTAGACACATAAAAACACACTACTTCCTTGAAAACATAAATAAATATAATAGGTCGCTCTTACTCCCTCCCCCTCACCAGATCCTCTCACAGTTCCTTCTTCCCTGAATTGAAATATGCACCCCTCTATCCAAGAAAGTGCAACTTGGGAGCCTAATAAAAGCCAAGTCCCCTCTGGGCCTTTCGCTCTGTGTTTTTCAAATGCAGACCCTATAGCCATAATTACCAGCAAGACCATGGGCACTGATTCCTGCTGTGTCTGGCAGATGCTGACTGGCAAATGAAGGTGATCTACTGTCTACATGTAAGCCAGGTCAATGGAATGGGGGAGCAGCAAGGGGCAATTGGGCAAGGGAAAGGTATGAATGCAAGGTAAGGAAAGGGGATGGGGATAAGGGTAAACGGATTGAGCAAAAGGAGAACTGAGGTCTGGAAGTTTATTGTTAGGAGATGGGGTAAGTGGCATCAATAATGTGGTGCAAGGGAAGTACACCGAAGGACATTGAAGGTTGCTGGGTAAGGAAAATCGGGTAAATGAGGTAGGGGTACAATCTTGAAAGGCAGGTCAGCTGGTTGTGTGATTGTTGCTGAGATCTGTGCCTGACCTGCATGCCACAGCACCTAATTGTGGGACTTGGTTGAGCCCCTTCTTTTTTCTGACAAAGTGTTGCATGTTTGCTTATTGGACATAAGTGTCAGGTTTCTTTATTCTATGATTTGGTGCTTTGAGCATATACACAAGCTTGTAGAGACTTAGATTTTAATTTTAGTGTGATTTCATGATAATGATAATGTTAATTATTGCACCTGGATGGGGGCAATGCACTCCTAAAAGGACTCCCATTGTCCTCCCTTGTGCCCCTGAGAAGTATCCAGCATGCAGCTGCACACCTCATCAAGGGTCTAAGCAGTTACAACCACATCACCCTGGCCACCATCAACCTTCAATGGCTCCCACTGCACACAGAAATCACCTTCAAATCTTGCTGCATTTTCTATAAAGCAGTCATCCTCAAGTCACCCATCTACCTCACGCAGAAACTCAGCATCTCCAGCAGACAGTGCACCACCAGTAGTCCAAACATCTGCAGACATGAAATCTGCTGCTGCATAAATGGAAGGACCAGAAAACAAGCCATCTCTACCTACGCCCGAAGACTATTGAACCTCCTCACAACAGCGTCAGACTCACTCCCACAATTCAGAAAAAGAGCTCAAGACCCACCTCTTCAAGGACTCTCTTCTCCTCAACACCTAGTCCATCACGTTGCCCCTCATGTCACCTAACACGCTGCATGCCGCCTGCCCCTTTCCTCCCCGCCATCCGGTACAGCTATACCCCTCATCTGCGCCCCTCTGTATCTTATCCCCTGCTGTATACCTGTTCTTTTATTACCTCTGAAAAGCTCTCCGTTATGCATCTGTACTGTTGTGTACCTCTATAAAAGCACCCCATTGCTTCTCGAAGTTAGGTCCACGCTCTATAAATACCATAATAATGTTAGTCCATGAGTGAAAGATAGTTCACACTTGGATTGGCAATATCTCTTTATTTGTGTATCCTTAAAGCCTCATCAGCTCACAGTTCTTGTCCTGTGCTAATCACCTTTACTAAAGAGCTCTCATCCCTATACATCCCACATTCTAACATGACACATGAATCAGAATGCTACACACTTCCTTCCCTTGTATCAAATACTCATAACAACAGAGAATGTGAATAACCTTTCTGAAATTCTAACAACACTTGATATAAACATAACATTAGATTTGTAACACATTTAAAAGCTCTACCATGTAAAAACTATTAACAATGTACCATCATTAGCACTGGCTCAACTTACATACTCACTAAGATAATGTGGCAAGGGACATTCTCTTTTGGGTCTGTCTTTTACCATCTCACCATTCTTACTCTCTTCTCGCAACTTCATCATGCCCTCTTGATTCTCACTTTTCACACTGGAACTCTTACTCGCCTTATTTATATTCCAGACGCTGCCATGAGATGTCTTGACCACTCCATGCAAACCTTTTGTTTCTCGGACAAGTTTGGACTAGCTTTGTCCTGCTTTCTTCTTCCATGACGGAAGCTTAATATGCACCCACTCTCCTTCCTCAAATTCGTTTTTTCTTGTATCTTTGCTTATATCAAACCTGGGTATGTTACTTTCCTGTCTCGATCTAATTCTCTCAAGCATCACATCCTTATCTAATCCACGTATTCCAGCTCTACCAAACCAAAGCAGACATGGGCTGGTGTTGGGTTTTCTCCCCTGAGCATTTCAAAAGGTGACACACCAGGAGTGGAATAAGGCGTAAAACTTTGCTCCACTATCGTGTTTACAACAGACTTCTTCCAGTCTCTCCCTTCCTATATTGCTCTATATATACTGTCTTAGATGACACAGTTGAACCTCCACTGTACCATTTGTTTTTGTGTGATATTTGGAACTAGTGTGGTGCTCTATACCATTCCTCTTCACAGAACACTACATCTCTTTAGACAGTAACTGCACTCCATTCATCTCTTATATTTAAAGATGGATACCCCCCTTCTAAAGATAGCCTATAAAAATGGAATCAAGTCTTTAGTACATATATTCTGAACACAAGCTGTTTCCACCCACTTGGACAACATATCCATCAACCACACTAAGCCAGTGTGAGTTGCAGTTGTAACCCCATATGTGTTGCCAGCACAGGGAGCAGTCGCTGGTGGTGGCAACAGTGAGTGGGGAGCTGCCCATCCTGACGTGTCAGGAGCGTGTTAGAAAATATTTGAGCCCCAGCACTTATTTCTTTTACAAATTAAGTACTGGTCTAGTCTGACAAGATGCTTTTTATTAGACATGCCTTGATGGGCCTCATGTGCCAGCTTCAATATTTTACTCCTCACAAGAGGAACAATCTTATCCCCTCTTAACGCTATTTCTCCTTGTACATGAAGCTCATCACAAACCATCGTAAACACTTCACATAGTCTTTCTCTCAGAAGCTCTTCACTACTCTTCCCAATGTCCAATCTTTCCTTCAATCCGATTAATATGCCGTCAGACAACATGGCTGTACCCATTCCTCCTTGGACACTAAATCCTGACTCACGCTCAGCACTTTTTCAAAATCGTCATTCCACTCCGCAATCAAAATAGTCATATGTGAAAGAAAATCAGCTGCTCTATTTCTAACTCCAGGTATGTACTCTAGCCCCGTAACCCACTTTCCTATCCTGAACAACACTTTGTCCAATACCTTCATTGTCAATGTCTTATGATCTGATCGAACTGGCTTATGATCTGATCGAACTGTGAATCTTATTCCCCACACAAATGGCTTGAATTTGTCAATTGCTCACTTTACTGCTAACAATTCTTTCTCTTTGGTGGAGTAGTTATGTTCCACTTCTTTAAGCACCCTGGAAGTAAAAGCTAAAGTACATCCCTTCCCATTATCATCAACCTGTGATAACACAGCCCCTGACTCATGGTTACTGGCATTTGGGTTTACAATTTAGTAGTATCAAAGTTATTCAAGGCAGGAGCCCCAATTAATGCCAGCTTGATCTCTTGAAGCTGAGCTTCACATTCTGAATCCCAGTGAAAACTCACCCCCTTCTTTATCAATTTTCTGATGTTATGGTTGTTACTAGAAAGCCTGAAACAAACTTGGAGTAATAGTCCGCAATACCAAAGAATGATGCCACTTGCTCCTTGTTTTCCAGGCTGGCAATACTACCAATACTGTTCACCAAGTCTTCCTTAGGTCACATTCCTTCTTTTGAGATCTCGTGTTCTAGGTATTGTATATGCTCTTTGTGAACTTATATATTTTTTTTACTAAGAGTCATCCCAGTAGATTTCAATATCTTTCAAACTCTATTGAGCCTCTTACTGTTTTATTCTTATAAGCACATTGTCCTGGTAACACAATTACACCTGCCTTATTATGAAACTGTTGATACATAATAAATTGTAACACTGCAGCTGCAGAAACTAAACCAAATGGCATCCTAACACACGTGAAACAGTTGATACATAATAAATTGTAACACTGCAGCTGCAGAAACTAATCCAAATGGCATCCTAACACACTGAGATAATCCTTCAGGTGTTATGAATGCTGTATGGCTCTTTGAGAAAGGGTGTAGCTTGATCAGGTGATAAGCAGAAATTAAGTCTAAATTGGAGAACACTACAGCCCCACTTATAGTTCCCAGCATCTCAGTGATGATAGGCAAGGGATGCCTATCTGGTACTTATATATCTGTTCAACAACCTCAGACCAATGAATAGTATAAACCTCCCATTAGGTCTGTGCACATTTACAAGGGGTGACACCCATTCTGATGATTCCATTCTGTGACCATCTGAGCAGTGCATCATTTCCTTTCTTTTACATATTAACCTTTCCTTTCACACTCCTATCCTTAAACTGCATCATGGTCCAAAACCATCCTATCAACTCTATTATTTTTCCTCTGTAGGCAATCTTATTGATGTCTATCTCATTTAGTACCACCTTCCCACAAAGTTGAGTCTCCAAAAACGTGTGGGGCATCAATGTATATTTGGCTCCTGAATCTATCACCATATCAATCTCCATTCCATCAATGTTAATCACAGTCATCATTTTTTCCGTATCAGCATCCTCATCGTCTAAGGTTGTGACTGATTCTGACATGTCTTCTACTACATACGTACACTCGTCCATATCCTCACAAAGTTCATCAACTAACTCTGTGTTGTCTGTCTTGGTTCAACAGAAATTAGTGAAATGTCTCCTCCTGTTGCACTTGTTGTACACAACTTTCAGCCTTGGGCGCTTGTCACTGTTAGTAAAAAGAAAATAGCTGTCACATTGGAAAAATGTCCATTCATCTCCTTGCGTGTTGGTTTTTTTCTTTATACATTGTTCTTTTCTTTTCTAATTTCTTGCCTTGCACAGCTAACACTTCTAATGGAGGATTGAATCCATCTTCTTGAGGTGAGGGTCAGACCTCTTCTCAAATACGTGTGGTCTACTTCTTTCGCAAACCTAATCTCTTCCTCCAAAGAAGGATGTTCTTTGCTAATAATGCCTCTCTCACCTAAGTATAATGGCATTCTAACATGAATTAATCATGTATTGTTTCTTCTTGATTATTCCCAAATTCACATGATGAGGCCAAACCCCTGAGAGCTGTCACATATTACTCTTCTGATTCATTTAGTTCCTGCTTGATCTTAACAACATGATACTCTCTAGGATGATGCTGACCTTTCTTTCATTGTGATTGTCCAACATAATGATGCACTTCTCATATTCTGTCATATTGCCAGATTCTTCCTCAGACAGACTCAGTAAATTCTCAAATTGGTCTTGCCCATAATTTCCAAGAGACATGTCTTCCTGCCACTTGAATAGTTCGCCCAACGAACTGCCTGCAAGTACAGATCACATTGTTATTTCCGTCTCTTCTATGGAATCTGTGGTTCACCTTGTGTTTCCAAAATGTTATTTGGGGGAGGTACGACTTGCACGTCTTCACACCCCTTCTTTTAAATGAATGAGAGTTACTCACTTATACTCATTTCACCTGGCAGTGAAATTATACATGTATTATTTTGTGGTGTGTGTTTACTGTAAACTGCACACCTGAGAATTAAATTGTGGCACAATGTGCATGTATGGTGTGAATTCAAAGTATGTGTACGCTCAAAAGGTTACATAGCTCTCAAACATGTGTGTTGCAAAGGCGGGTGAAATCACCCGATTTTGTTTTTGGCGGGTGAGACGCCCATTGGAATGAATGGGCGTGCAGGAGACTTGGGTGAGTCAGCCTTTTACAAGGCGGGTGACACCCGCCAAAAGCGTGTAAGTTGAGAGCTATGAAAGTTATCAACAGATACACAATGCAGGGAATACATGGCTTCACAGGGGAGCTTCTCCCTTTTATTCTTGTTGAAAGCACACTTGCTAGCGTTTCGCAGCAGCAAAAAACACTAGGCCTACATCACAGAGGTAATGCTGCTCTTCAGAGTGTTCCTCCCTTATTCCCATTGACGCTCATGTCACCAAGCAACCAACAATGTTAACTCATGTGGCGCAGGGTCCTTTTTTCAGATATCACATCCAACAGTGAACGTGTCACAATGGTGGGCGGAGCTGTCTAAGCATGTGGCTGTGCAAACGGCTAGCAATGGCAACAGGTTTAAAGATAAACTTGCAGATATCTCTCAGGGAAAAGCGTAGAATTGCTTACTTTTTTCATCAGTAGCCTCCACGCTCTTCACAAATGCATTGTTCCATCAAATATCCATGACAGACAACTGCACTTAACGCTTACAGCTTAATTTCACCAACTGATTAAATGTAGATTGTACTGCCTGCTAATCAGTGGGGCCATTGGTAGGATACTTTTACCGCTCCACACTTGGATTGTCAATATATCTGTAATATTGTTGTTTCTCTTCATAGACATGGAGTGGAATGTACAGTGATATCACGAGGGGAACAATCTATGTGGAATGTTTATGTGTTAATCTAATGCCTAAGGCAGTCGTTGTTTGTTCTATGATGAAGATGGACTGCTGGGGGTCTGCACATGTAATTTAACTTGAATAAAAACCTGTAAAAAGAAGTTACTGTGTGAATAGCCTTCTGCACAAATGGCGACAAGGATTAAAACAAGGATGCAGACCCACAGCAGCAAAGGTTCAGGATTCGTAGCGGCCACTGTGACTGCCGCTCCTCCTGCCAAGCACCATTGAGGCCAACGAGGGGTGCAACAAAGAAGGAAAGCACCCAACGAGGTACTCAGAGGACCTGCAGATGGAGGAGGAGTAGGTGCATATGACTTGGAAGCGCATCCTTCTATCTCAAGCACTGTACCCGCGTGTGCTCAAATAAGATAACCGCA
This sequence comes from Ambystoma mexicanum, assembly GCF_040938575.1. Taxonomy (NCBI): domain Eukaryota; kingdom Metazoa; phylum Chordata; class Amphibia; order Caudata; family Ambystomatidae; genus Ambystoma; species Ambystoma mexicanum. The sequence goes on along the minus strand of NC_090924.1, from coordinate 827,462,960 downwards.
GAAAAGATTACAGAATTTCTGCAAACAGCAATGGTAAGCAGACCGTATAATACGGTCAACGCTGATAGAGGTTGCCCCAAATGAACGCATGCGCAGCAGCGAAAATGACTTAACCAACAAGTCAGTCAAAGTCTTATGCATGCACGTATGACCATTAAACTCGCATGCGCAATAGCAGTTTGTACGACCGAAGGGAATAAGATGCAATGAAGAACTGCCAATCACGCATTACAAGGCTAAAGAAAGAACACAAGAGGTTCTGCTCTCCAACCTTGATTCCAACAGCCCCTGTGTCCTCATCTTGCTTGATCTCTCTTCTGCCTTTGACACGGTCAACCATGCCATCCTGCTCAACAGTCTCAGTGATAACCTGGGTATCACCGATCAGGCCATGGCTTGGCTGACCTCCTTCCTCTCCAATCGACCCTCCCAGGTCCAACTTGGGTCCTTCCTCTCCTCTATCTCTATCTTTACCTGTGGTGTTCCCCAGGGGTCTAACATCTCTCCCTGGCTGTTCAACCAATACCTGGCACTTCTTGCCCACCGCATTGCCACTCTCTGCCCCAACTTTCAGTGCTATGTGGATGACACTCAACTCATTTTCAGGCTCCCATCTGCCACCTCTTCTCCTTCTCTCATCTCCGACTGTCTGTCCACCATCCAAGAGAAGTGTGCCACTAATGATCTCTGCCTTAATGCCAGTAAGACCGAGATTCTCCTCATCGGCACACCTGCTCCCTCCTTTCCTGTCACTCTCTGGCCAGCCTCTCTTGGCCCTCTTCCTGCTCCCATCTGTGAGGCTAAAAACCTCAGGGTCATCTTCGACTCCACCCTTTCCTTCTCTCCTCAAATCTCTGACGACTCTAAGAAGTCACACTACCAGCTGCACCTCCTCAGAGGTATTCTTCCTTTCCTCTCCTTCCACCGGAAGCTCACTGTCTCCAGAGCTCTGGTTATCTCTAGGTTGGACTACTGCAACACCCTCTGTGGCCTGGAGCCTCCATAGCTTCAACTCTTGCTTCCTAAATATCTTCCTTCTAGAGCTCCATGCTCATTCGCCTCCAACTCCCTCCTGGTCAGTCGCTTTTCCAAGTAACAAGTTGGTGGTAGATCTCTTTCTTCAGCTGGGGCCTCCCTCTGGTACAGCCTCCCTGCCTCACTAAAATGTGAGGAGAACCATCTCTGGTTCCGGAAGCACCTTAACACCTTCCTCTTTGTTTCTGCTTTCTCTCCTCCTCTCCCCTGCTGATCTCCTGGCTGAAACCAAAACTGCACTGGTTAACTGGCTACCCTCTGATCTCGGGCCCAAGTCCCCACCCGCCGGTTTCACACCTGCACTGCCACCCTGGCAACCCTTGCACATGGGGACTGTTTCTGTATCCTGCAGCGCCTACTAGCACTTGATGCCTGATGTCTGCACTTACCCCTGCACTTGCCACCAGCTGGCCGCACTTTTATCTATTATTTTTTGTCTTATTTATTTTTTACTGTTATCCCATGTACTGCACTGCCCCCTCCCCTTTCCCCCTGCACTTTTCCCCTTCCCCCTTCCCCTGCACTTGCGCGATCTCAATGTCACCTAGTAGGATCGCTATCTCTGTTTTCCCTCTGTGTCCCTCCCTTGCCTCGTCGCGCCTTGAAACATTTGTGTATAGACGCGTTATGAATGCCATATCATATTATATCATAAGTATTCAAAAGAGTGCGCAAGTATAAATTACTCAATGCAATCACAGCACTATAAAGCGGAAGAAAGAATACAGGCACTTAGAGTATTGCAGCAGTGAAAATGGCAATGGCGAGCCTATCCGGGCCACCAGTGTTTATGGCATTCCCTGGACCACCTAAAGTGAAGTGGTCCCAATGGAAGAAGGGCTTAGCCGCATGTGGTAACTCATACTCCGTAGATACAAATGTATCAATATTAATGCACTTCTTAGGCTACGAAGGACAATGCGTATATTACACTGTACCACCATTGCCAGAACATGGAGATGGCGATAGTATAAACGAGTTAGACAACGCCCTGAGAAAATTTGATTGACACTTCAACCCGAAGACCAGTACAATTTTAGAAAGGCATAACTTTGGCATACTCACTCAACAACAAGGAGAGAGTGTGGAGGAATATATCACTGCTTTGAGACATTTGGCATTGTCATGCAAGTTCAGGGATACTTTCGATGAGCATGTTCGGGACCAATTTATGGTCCACTGTAGCAGCAATACAATTAGGGAAGAGTTATGGCTGAAGGATGAGCCGTCACTAGAAGAAGTGCTCAACATAGCAAAAAGAGTCAAACACTCTTTGGCTTGTGTCATGAAGAACACAGAGAAGGAGCATAATGACTGTAGAGTGGAGGTTATGAATGTGACAGACGAGAAAATCACTAAGAAAGGAAGAGATAAACCCAGAGTGAAGGAAAGATACAATGATAAAACTATCAAAGGGAGAAGAGAACGGAAAGATTATATGATATGATTGGTTATTTATAATGCACTTAATACCCAGAGGTTTCTAAGCGCGGACCCGGGATCGAACCTGTGTTGCTCTGTGTCGTCTTGCTTCCAATGCAAGCACGTTGCCACTGAGCTATCCTCCCAACAGCTGTTATGTTTTAGATCTGGAAGCAATACACATTTTGCCAGGTCATGGTCATGTCCGGGAAGAAAGACCATGGGCCTCATTACGAGTCCGGCGGTAACCGAGCCGGAAAAACCGGCAGGTTACTGCCGGACTCGTATTACCATTCCGCCTCCGTGATTCCTGGAATTACCGGGCATTATGACCCCGGTGACCCGGGAATTCTGGAGGCGGAATTGTGTAAGTCCCCATTCCCATGGAGTCCCATAGGACTCCATGGGGATGGGGACAATGGAAACACTGGTTCTGTCTGTGACGGAGCTGGTGTTTCCATTTCCGCCTGCAAGCGGGTGGTGTTAAACCCGCCAGGTCTGACCTGGCGGGAGTGACACCTCCCGCCTGCAGGACTCTGAATCAGCCGGTCCAGAAAGTACAGTGGTGGCGGTAATACCACCACTGTTCTTTCCGGACCTGCTGACTCATAATGAGTTCCCATGTGTGCTAAATTTAAAAGAAATGGTCACTTTACGAATTGTTGCACAAACTTTCAATTTGGCCAAAGAAAAGTATTTTATGTCAATGATGACAATGAAATAGGTCATCTGACGATGACGTTAAAAAGTGCAGTGAAAAACATAACAGTGAATGTGATACGAGATGATGTTGTAGAGCAATGTGAACATCGATTTGCAAATGTGTGTGTGAACGGTAGAGTGCTGTTGATGATAGCAGACTATTTCAAAGATTTCCTTAATGTCTAAGCATGTATTTGAACAAGAGATGGGAGGCGATGTGAGAAACCTACTGGAACCAGATATTAATACTGGGGGATATAACCAGGACAAAATTGAGTTATTTGGATATTTTGATGCAGATATTGAACTCAAAGGTAGACATGCCCGGGTAAAGAATGTATATTACAAAAAAGGGCATGACATTAATTGGGTGAAAAAACTGTGGGTCAGATTGGATCCCAATAAGGAAGACCAGGTTTTACAAGTGAATACCAATATGGTGAACAGATGTAGGAATGTGTTTAAAAGAGGTGTGGGTAAAGTGAAAGGAGTACAGCACCAAATTGTTAAAGAAATAACCGGCAAATTGATTGTGGATTTCTTGCAAGATATTCATGAGAGAAGGTTTTCTTATTGGATAATGGTACCCAATTTACTGGTGAGTGTTTCAGAAAGTATGTAAAAAAGTGTGGTATAAGACATAAGAAGTCAACTTTGTATCATCCAGAGGAAAACGATTTGGTAGAGAGGATGAACAGGTGCATAACGGAGGCCATTAGAATAGCGGGAGCATGTGGTATGGACAGAAAGGAGGCATTTCAAGAGAGGCTGTATGCATTGAGGATGTTGCTCCACTGCCATCTTAGTCCAATCTGTGTCAAATGTACCATTCCATTCGAAAATATAATTTATCTCTTTGATTTGCTCCTATCCTTTCCACCAACTCTTTCCCCTCATCCTTCAAATGGTCTTCCTCATTCCTCCTCATCTCTTCTTTTTCATTTCTCCACTCCTCTGCATTACTCTTGTTTTCACATCTGCTGGTTCTCCTTCTCTTCTACTGTCCCCTGTGTTCACCTTTCTTCTCCCATCTAGCATATCTCCCCTCCTCTCCTTTCCTGTCACCCTTCTCCTGTCATCTTTGCTCAGCTTCCACCTCTTCTCCTCTCTCCCTACTCCTCTCTTCTGTTGGTATTCCTCCGTTCCTTTACACTCCTTCACCCTCCTCCTCTCTACAACTCCTGATTTATCTCCTCTCCACTGCTATCATCTCACCATCCTCCTCTTTCTCTCTGTACCTCCTGGAATCCTGCTCATGCTTCCTCTACAATCTCCTCCAGCCTCCTCCAAATGAACTACTTATCCAAACAAGCACATACTTCTGCTCAAGCCCCAGCCTTTTATAAGGCCCTGATCCCACCTCTATGGCTGTCCCAAATGTAATGTGCCGTTAAGCCCCATTCCAAGGGATGGAATGGGGGTGGAACTGCCCGGCAGCACAAGGTAACAGCAGGGGGCTTAAGGCGATTAGCAACCCGGGCTACCAAAGCGGTAACACAGGGTGCATTTCAGTCATTGAATGTGACGCCTCGCCGGTCCCGTTCAATGACTGAAAAAACGGTCTAAAGATGGCTGCCATGGAAAGGGAAGGCGGGCTCCGTAGGTAGCCCTTCTTCCCTTTCCATGGCGGCGTGCAGAAGCCAAGGGGAGTGAAATAAGGTAAGGAGGAGGTGGGAAATTAAAAAAAAGGGGACAGAGGGTGGAGGAAGATGGCGGCAGGGGAGCCAGCCATCAGGCGGCAAGCTGCACAGGCTTTCATCACTGGTTCAAGCCTGCATTCCGAATCACCTGATTGGCTGGCTCCCCCTGCCAGGGTGCTAATAGGCTATAGGTGAGCTTTCTCAGGATATTTGCAACCTATGTGGTCAGATGTGTTTGCTTCGAGCCCCATCCCCTTTCTTTAGATCATTCTGGTGTGAGCTGATGAAGTCTCTAGCCACCCATTTGGTGTAATTACTTGTGCATGCATATTGAGAGCTGAGGCCATCCAGGCCACGCACTCCACATACCCAATCACTCTCCATGTTTGCCAAGCAAGCAAAAGGAATGTATAAGTGTATAAAGTCTCCTCTCCCTGGATCTGCTGAACGGACTGTAACAAACATTTCTAAAACCCTTATTTGATTGTCTCCCTCTGACTTAGTCCCTGAAGATACATGCAAGTTATATGCAGACAGAGCCTGATCCCTGGGTTGAAAACTAGAACTCTCTGGTGTGCGGTATGGTGTGCATTATACTAGTCAACTGTGCTTGCCACTAATGTTTTCATCATACATGAGTTATATCAACAGATATGTCTGTACATTCAAAAATTGGATTTATTAGGTAATGATTTCCTTCTGATAACTGGCGACACGTGTTTCAACACAGGGTCTTTTTCAAGGCCATGTAGCAATTTGAACTTCCTCGTTGTACTGTGGGTAAGGCTTTGAGTGATGCTTGATATTTACTTGAGCTGGTATACGAGATTCATTTATGATAGCTGAAAAACTCAACTGTTCGCTAAATGAAGTATTGGTCATAGGCGTTGTATTTTGTGTTCTTAACATATAATCATATTTATGGAAGGGGTGTCCTGTTAGGAATGTTCCTCATCTAGCCCACGTGTATGGTGCCATTATAGTTTCAAATATACCTAGATCCCTTAATAAGACATTAGCACCTGGTGATATTTTGTACATTTTGTGGCAATCCTTTGTCTCCTGCTCTAGCCATGGTTGTCTTGAGAGGGGATCCTACTAACACCCGTCGTACCCAGTCATACGAGTGGCAGCATCTGGCCTCATTGCCACCCTGACCACCAGCTCATGGGACAGGCAGGGGACTTTATCCGAGTACACATGCACTAAAAAGCTTTCCTAAATAAAGTTTGGGTTAACTTTCTTTAAATTAAAGGGATTTTACGGTCACAATACAAAACCAATTACATTTTCCAGTTATTTTTAGCACAGAAACCATAACTCACGCCTGCCATATATTGCTTATAATTTCCTGCATACACTGGGCACAGTGAGCCTCACTGCAGTGCCTGCTGAATTCAGGGCATGGCCTTGGATGTGACCCGGGCACATTGCCCCTATCTGCAGGCTCTCTCTGCATTACCCGCAGTCATGCCTTGAGAACAAGGATCCAACCTACAGGGCCAGTTAGGCATGGTCAACATGGTCTCTGAGTGGAAGGCATGACTTTGATGGGCTGGGCACAGTGACGAATGACCATTGGGCCCAAAAGATGGCTTTCAGTTTTGTCCCAGGCACCGTGACCCTATCTATAGTGCCGGCTCAGCATGGCCAAGTATTCACTTTGACTAGGATCTGGCCAGCAGCCATGGTGTGAGCACAGTGAATCTACAAACTACTTATCACTGGCGGTTCATACCATACAGATTGCAGGATGCCCCAGTGACCATGTTATATATGGGATCAGCAAAAAGTAGGGGAGACGAGCGTCAAAGAAGGGCTTTACTATAGCAAACCAAAATGTCCCGACACGCCATGAATTCCCTAACTGACTTACGGTTTGAGAAGGGAAGTTAAAGGAGAATTGTCTTGGCAACTAGCTCTGCTTCTATCTTCAGTCTCCCTCTTCTGCCAGTCTGCAGATCTTGCCTAATTTACTGGGGCCACAATTTGTCCCTCTGTAGGACTGAAGAGATATGTAGGGGCTGCCCCTTCTCTGTCTCATGCAAGCGGTGCTGTCGTTTTCAATACTTACCCCTGGCACTGTTGTAAGACCGGGTGGTCTGACTGAATAAATGTATAAAAATACTGTAGAGTTGAAGTTAAGGTTAACATGTCAGTCAAGGTATTTGGCGCTGGTTTCTGTTTAAGTCATGTTTCATGCAACTTTTAAGAAATGGCTAATGCATAGTGGAACACATTTTCTTCCATCCCGACATTCTCTGGGTCACACACCTCATTGATGGAAACAATATATAAAGAAGGCGGGAAGCATCTGTGTCGGTTTCAGTCAAACTCACGAAAATAGAATAGCACGAACATAATGTGCAACTCTCTAAAATGAACATGTTTATTGTAGCAAGAAAAAAGCACTGATAAACAAGGTCTTTAAGAAACAGTTAATGCATGAAATAACAAAAAGAAAATAAGTAATGAATAGAAATCAGGCTACTCTAAACATAATACAGAATAGTTTAAAATATGCAGTGGAAGAAAACAAAGAAAACAAAGACTAGAAAAGAAATGGCTTGATTGCTTTCAAGAGTTGGAAAATAAAGGATTCATGGAAAATAATGGTTTCAGTTTTAAACGAGCACTATTTTTTTAACTGGCTGCCTATATTGTTTTACAATGAACGAAAGTGTCAGTTTTCAGCATGTGAGGCACTGAGGCATTTGTTTACAACTTTGACTCCTGAATCAAAATTAAATGAGCATGGCTTGTTATGAACAGCCCAACAGACATTCTTGGGGTCTGATTCCTGATTCACCCGGATATTCACTGCATTCCGAACTTGCCCAACTTTTTAGAGATTCAGCTAAACGAGTTAGGCGAGGCAGATCCGTCTGACTATATACATAGCATGGCCTCCTGGAGCTCTTCAGCAGTCGCTGGGAATCTTTCAGAGAGGAGGAGTGTATTGTGAACTGCTGTTTTGCAGTTTGAGTGCTGGAACTTTTTGCTTTCTTTTCTTGGCAGGGCTTTTTGGGCTTGTAAACATCATTGCAGGTTGTGCATTTCATATATGTACAGGGAGAGACAGAATGAAGGAAATGTAAACGAAAAGGAAGCTTTAGGTCTCTGTTGATGTTTGAGAGCTGGAGAACCTTGCTTTTGTTTCTAGTAGGGGTTTTGAGAGTTTAAAACATTGCACGCTGTGCACTGAATGTATTCACAGATAGAAACAGAAAGAAGGAATATTTAGAAAGAAATAAAACTTTATGTTATAGGGGAGAACTAGGATTAAGTGATATTAGACAGTGATCAAGAGAATATAATTGATGTATTTTTTATTTTTGCAAACACCATTTAGAGGCGATGCAGATTTCAGGGAAAGACAGGCACGCCTTTGCAGGTTTGTTTGAGTGATTTACTTTGTCTGCCAGACTCAACAATCTGCTTTGCATATTTGGACTGGGGCAACTTGACTGTACATGTTCTCACATACAAGCAGTTAATTGGAATTTATTTGCCACAACTTTAGGGGGAACAGATAAAATATGGAGGGTGGAAAAATTGTTGTAGGTGCTGATCAGAGGCAGTGAGCATAGGTGGTAGGTTGCTTGGCGCAACACGCCACAGGGGTAGGATGGAGTTGTGATTTGTGCTCAGACAACTTTATTTAACTAGCGTACTCACACAAGTAGTTGGATTGCTTTGGAGGAATAGAAAATAATGGGAATGTGCTTATAGGTAATGGACATTAGTGGCACGTTGACTGTCTGTGTGATGCCCCCCAACCACTGGTTGAGCAGTAGGTTAGAGAATTAATTTGTGCTCAGCCAACTTCATTGAGTCCGGGCACTCACACACACAGAGTTGAATTGCTTTGTGGGAACAGAACATAATTTGGGGGTACTGAAATAAAAGGGTGAGATAGCAATCAGAGGCAGTTGGCATTAGTGTGAAGAGGAGGGATTTGTGCTAGAACTGCTTGATTGAACGGGCATACTCATATACAGGTAGTTCGCAGGAAAGAAAAATAATTTGAGTGGTGTCGGAAAAATTGTTGGAGGTGCTGATCACAAGTAGTTGAGTAAGTGGTAGGGTGATTGGCTCTTTGACAAACCGACTACTAAAGCAGTAGGGTGGAGTAGGTATGTTCTCTTAGGCAGCTTTTTCAAACGGGCGCACTCACACACATGCAGTCAAATTGCTTTGGGATAACAGAAAATAATTTCGGGGTTCAGAACAAAATTGTTGGAAGTAGTAATCATAGGTGGTGGGCATTAGTAGATTGTTTATGTGATGCAACCCAAAACCTGCTGGACCAGTATGACAGATGAGGAATTTGAGCTAGAATACCCTGATTGAACGGGTTTACTCAAACACAAGCAGCTGATTTGCTTTGGAGAGCAGAAAAACATATGAGGGAGTTGCAAAAATATTTTGAAGTGGTGATCACAGACATTGGTCATTAGTTGCTGGTTGATTGGCCGTGTGATGCATGACACCACCTACTTGAGAAATAGGATGGATGAGGAATTTGTACTGGGCCTCAATTGAACATGCACCTTCAGACAAAAGCAATTGAATTGCTTTGTGATTATGGAATAATTGTTGGAGTTGGCAAACACCGGTGTCAACATTAGTGACAGGTTGATTCGCTGTGTGATGTAACATACTGTTAAGCGGAAAACCTGTGCAGTTCTCTCTGGGACCACTGCAAAAGATTTAGGCTTACAGGTGTTGGCAGTAAACCCACTTGGTAGCTGTCTGTAACACAGATTCACCTGGTAGCTGTGGCTGAGCAGTCAGACCTCTCTCAAGAAAAGTTAGGCAGTATGTGGAGTATACAAAATAGGGCAATTTACACAGTAGAACAAGCAAACACGGTACAGAGCTTGGGTGTAAAGATATCTAGGTATTTATTTATAACAACACATCTATGAAAACACTCTGGCACTAATACGGCAAACAACTTCAATTACAATTACTATAAGTAAATCAATCCTCCTAACAATAGTTCGACAAGTCTAGGTTCAACGGCACCACTTATTTGCAGACAGAGGTGAATGCTTTAACCTAGATGGCACTCTAATATTCGTTAGGATGGGAGAGAAAAGGCAGGGTATGAAATCAACTCGGTACCAACACTTTTACGAACAAATGCAAGGCAAGTAAGGCAGGGTCTTCTGTAGATTGCAAAGTTCAGAGGCCAGGCCCACTCGGAGAGAGGCAAGGCGATATGTCCCAAAAAGTATCACAGTGGAAATGCACTTCTAGTCTTTGGCGCAAATTGTCACAGAAAGATTGGACCAGTTCAGAACAGAAAGTTAAGAAAGCTTGGAGGCGACCCAATGGAGAGGCGAGGATTAAGACACCTCACGCTAACTGTCACGAGGGAAGCCAGGCGGACACGGTACCTTGTATGTGGAGAGACAGCTCCGGCGGGGACAGTTGTTCCTGGTGGTGGATCCAAGTCGGGGCTTTGCCAAGAGAAGAGATGCTCTCGACGTCGAAGGAAAGTTGAAGATCGTTGCACCACTAGGGAAGAGACCAGCTGCGGAGTGCTCCGTCACAAGGCACCACCTTTTGGTAGCGGTATGGGCTAGTGGCTATCTGGTTGCCGGGGTGCTCAGCCCGGGCAATTCGACCACTACGCCCTGGAAGCGAAGAAAAAGCCAAGGGGACTGGTTGTGCCCACCAGTCAGGGGAAGAAGACTCTCCGGCGGGGAGATCTCCTCTGTCGTCGGGAAGTGGTGAGTCGGTTCAGCAGGGCTCCACCGGAGGTGTCGTCGTTGCAGGTCGGCTCAGCTTTACCCTCGTCGGATTCTTAGGTCCTGTGGTGACTTCTGAAGATCCAGTCCCAAAAGCCCTGCTTTTATGCAGAAAACCCCCACTCATTCAGCCTAGCTGTCAATCACAACACGCTAAGTGGTGAGCGGGGTGGCTCACCACTTGGGCCAATCACACCAGAGTGCGACTTGAGTTGGCAAGACAACTCAGTCCAGGGTGCCTAAACCCACTCCCACACCCCCTGTGGTACCCAGACAGAATGGCACCACTTTGGAGGGCTTCTGTGCAGAAACCCACCAAAAGTGGAACAAAGGGCTGAACCTTTGGTTTAGGAGTCACAGAGACGAACACAGACGCCATTTTAAAAACCGAGTTCTGGCAGAAAATACCAACCAATAGATTTGTTTAAGACAAATAAACCGGTGGTATGTTAGAGAATAACGAGAAAAAGTGTTAACCTCCAACAATGGGACGAATCCCATAGAGTCATATTCGGGGTCGAATATAACAAGTAGTTTCCACTGCCACCAGCCAAAACTCGACGAGGGGCGACGGGACAGTGCCCCCTCGAATAACAGACCCAGGGGTAATCAAATTACCCCTACCAGTACGTCCACAATAGGATGGTTTGTACTAGTTCTGTTAGTAAATTTAGGTTTTAGTAAAGCCAATGGTGACTTTACATGCCCAAGGAGACAGTAGTCAGTCCCCGGGTATGGAGTCTATGGTGGGGGTCCTCTAGGACGCCCAGTTGTTATGGCATGGAGGGTGCATTGTAACACACATAGCAAAACATATGAGACCCTATGGAGTAAAAGACCCCATAGCCCATAGAAAACATTGACATTCACAGGAATTAACCACATTCATGTCCCAGAGTGGGCGAAAAGCGTCTCACTCTTGGCAGGATGGAAAAGAAAAAACTTGAGAAATCCAGCAAAGCTGCTGGGGGACTCACTAGGTTAGGAAATTCAGCCTAAACAGAGAATTCTCCCTAACACTCGCCCCCCCTCCCCCAGACTAAGGGACAGGAGGATTTAATCCACTCCTGGTTGAATCTCATACCTCTAGTCGATGACATACATCCTAGAGAGACCATCAGCATTTTGGTGGTGACACCCTGAGCTGTGCTCAATGGTGAAATCAAACCCTTGCAGGCAGATCGACCATCTCAGTAGTTTGGGGTTTTCCCCTTTCATTTGCATTAACCATCTCAAGGGTTGGTGGTCAGTCTGAATGACAAAAGTAGAACCATACAAGTATGGCCTAAACTTCTTCAGAGCCCACACAATAGCAAAGCATTCTCTTTCGATAGTTGCCCACCTTGTTTCAGGATCCTTCAGCTTGCGGCTGATGAAGCAAACGGGGTGCTCCCTACCTTTCCCATCCAGTTGACTGAGTACGGCACCTATTCCTACATTTGAAGCATCTGTCTGCACAATGAAAGTTTGGCGGTAATCAGGAGCTCTGAGTACTGGGGCTTGGCAAAGAGCCTTTTTCAGATTTTCAAAAGCCTGATTGCACTCCTCGTTCCATCTAACCTTTTTAGGAAATTTGGGTGAGGAGATGACATTCAGTGGAGAAGCTATGGTCCCATAGTTCTCGATGAAATTCCTTTAATACCCAGTGAGGCCTAAGAAGGCTCTCACCTGGGTCTGAGTAGTAGGTGTTGTCCAATTTTGCACAGCTTCAATCTTACTGAGGCCTTATTTCTCCACCTCCTACCTCATGTCCAAGATAGACTACCTTACTTTGTCCAATTTGGCATTTACTCACCTTTATGGTCAGATTGGCTCGTCCAAGAGCCTGCAAAATATCTCTCAGGTGGGTTACATGTTCTTCCCAGGAATTGCTGAACACTGCTATGTCATCCAAGTATGCCATGCAGAAGTCCTCCATCCCATTCAGAACCTGGTTTACCATCCGTTGAAATGTAGCAGGTGCATTCTTCAATCCAAAAGGCATTACCTTAAACTGGTATAAGCCAACGGGGGTAGAAAATGCAGTTTTCTCCTTGGCATGGTCTGTCAGGGCTATTTGCCAGTAGCCTGATGTCAAGTCAAATGTGCTGAGGAACTTGGCTGTGCCAAGTTTATCCACCAACTCATCTGTTCTTGGAAAAGAGTGGGCATCAGTTTTGGTGACTGCATTAAGAGCTCTATAATCCACGCAGAATCTAAGTTCTTTAGATCCGGCCTTTGGTACTAACACAACTGGGCTAGACCATGGACTAGTAGAGGGCTCTATTACCCCGAGATCAAGCATCTTGCTGACCTCACCTTTGATGTGGGTTCATACGTTTTCTGACATTCGGTATCCTCTGCTTTTGACTGGCAGACAGTCACCAGTGAGTATGTCATGCTGGCCCCAAGGGGTCAAGCCTGGTGAAAGTGAGAACAGGGAGTCAAACTGATTCAACATAGATTTGCACACCTCTTGTTGCTCAGGTGTCAGATTTGAAGAGAGATTAACTCCTTCAATTTTTTCGTCTAAAGGTAAGCCTCTGAGGAGATCCGGAAGAGCTTCACTCTCTTCTTCTTCCTCGGATGATGCTAGAAGCAACCCTCCTACATCAGGTCTCGAGACATAAGCTTTGAGTCGGTTGGTGTGGAAGACTGTCGGAGCCTCCTTGGGATTGCCCAAGTCCACCAGATAGTTGACCTCTCCGAGTTTACCCACAACTCTGAAGGGTCCCATCCATTTGTCTTGCAAGGCCCTCTGCCTTGTTGGGATCATAACGAGAACTAGCTGGTCTTGAGTGAACTCAACCATGTTAGCCTTTTGATCATGCCAGTGCTTGACCAATGCTTGTCCAGCTTTCAAGTTATCGCTTGCTTCTGTCATCATGTGCGACATTCACCTCCGGAGACCTATCACGTAGTCAGTCACACTGACTGGCTTGGGGGAAGGAGCACTCTCCAACCCTTCCTTAATCAGGGCCAATGGACCTCTGACGGGATGACCATAGAGGATCTCGAAGGGAGAATAACCTAATCCCTCCTGAGGGACTTCTCTATAAGCAAACAGAAGGCATGGCAGTAGAAGGTCCCACTTTCGTTTAAGGGGTTCTTCTAAAGCACCTATCATGCTCTTCATGGTTCGGTTGAACCGTTCTACCAACCCATTGGTTTGTGGGTGGTAAGCTGTTGAGAACTTGTAAGTAACTCCACAGGTTTTCCACATGGCTTTCATGTAGTGGGACATAAAGTTTGACCCCCTGTCAGAGATTACTTCCTTAGGAAACCCGACCTTGGTAGAAATACCAAGGAGGGCCTTAGCCACAGCCGGAGCTGTAACAGTCCTCATAGGAATTGCCTCAGGATACCTAGTAGCATGGTCTACTACAACAAGTATAAACCTGTTGCCTGAGGAAGTTGGAGGATCAAGGGGACAAACAATGTCAATCCCTACTCTCTCAAATGGGACTCCCACAACTGGGAGAGGCACTAAAGGTGCCACATTCTTGGCGCCAACCTTACCAGAGGTCTGGCAGGTGTGGCAGCTCCTGCAGTGTTTTTCTACTTCAGCCCCCATCTTTGGCCAATAAAAGTAGAGAGATAGCCTTTCCTTAGTCTTCTTGAAACTGAAGTGACCAGCCAAAGGAATCTCGTGGGCTAACTGCAAGAACTGTGGTCTGTTCTCTTGGGGTACTACAAGTCGTTTGTAGTCTCCAGGTGCAGACTCGGTCGGTTCACTGTAGAAGAGGCCATCTTCCCAGTGCAACCTGTATTTCCCAGGCTCTTGCCCTTCAGCCTGAGCTTCTTCCTGGTGGCGAAGACCTTCCAGAGTTGGACATTCCCTCTGTCCCTTACTGAAGTCCGCCCGGTTGGGTCCACCTTCTGCCAGTAAAGACTGCAGCTCAGGATGGTCAACAGGATCCAGATCTCCAATGAGTTCCTGGCCTTCCATTAGCTCTTCTTCAGAGTCTAATTCTACCACACAGGGTTGTACCTCCCTCTCAGTCGCAACTCGAGGTGGAGTTACGGGTGTACCTTTGGACAACCGCGGGGAAGTCCTTGTTGGCTGCACTGAAATGCTGGCTGCTGGTTTCGGTATCGAAGTCTTAGGTTTCCCTTTCGCTTCTGATTTCTTTGAGACAACAGCTGACAATTCCAGTGGAGCAGGAGTGATTTCTTTCTTCATCATCTCCTGGAGAGTACCTCGCATGGTTCTCTCCCTTGCAGGTCTGGTTAGCCCCTGTAACCGTTTACTAGGTGGTCTGGGGGTATGCGACACAACTCCGAGAGTTTTCAAATCGTTACCCAACAGAACGCGTCCTGGTACCTCACTCTGTATGCTGACAGGTATCTTCACAGTCATGTCGTTACACTGGATGAGAACTGGTAATTGGGGAAGCATCTGCACAGGCCCTCCAGCTAACTTGGTGAGGCGTTTGGGTGCCTTAGCAACATTATCAGCCTGAAAAAACGATGTATCCACCACAGTTATGCTGGCCCCAGTGTCCCTAATGGCAGGAGTCCCCTGACCATTCACCTGGACACTGTCCTTATAATACTCTTTAGTATTATCGGGGATAGAATTATAGACGTCTAAATTCTGTTGTTTCCACAACCCCAGAGATACTAAAGAAACACTGGCTGAGACTCCAATGGGTTCATCAGCCAGCAGTAGAAAGTTTCCACTTGCCATTTGGACTTCCTCCTCTGGAGCGAAGGCTAAGGAGACATGCTGGACCCCTGAAGGTTTACCCTTACATCTGGGATCTCCTTTCACGTGGTCAGTCGAGCCACAAACAAAGCATTTACCGAATGCTTTCTGGAATGGTGGATTGTTCTGGCCTCCTTCCGGTTTGGCAACAGAAGGCACACTCTTTTGCTGTGGTTTTCCTTGTGGCTTACCCTTCTGGTTTTGTTTGGGGCCCTCTTTGGAATTTGAGTTATTCAAATTCTCTTTTGAGTCTTTCTTAGGCTGTTTTCCCTCATCCTTTTTCTGAGTTGCTCCAGAATCCTTGTGAGTAGCCCTGTTGGCAACCCACAAGTCAGCAGCCTTAGCCAGCTTCCCGGAATCCGATTCCTTCGAATCAGACAAGTGCTGTCTGAGCTCAGGAGAACAGGCATCATACATAGACTCCAACATAAAAATATTCTTCATACCCTCATAAGTGTTCACTTTGTAACCCTTAATCCATCCCTCTAAGTTTTTCAACCCTTCACTCACCCAGGTAGCCCAAGGGGTACCATCATGCTTTTTGAGGGTTCTAAACCTCTTAACATACTGGGAAGGGGTCTTCCCGAATCTAGCTATCAAAGCTAGTTTCACACTTTCGTAATCCTTTTTATCCACCTCCCCCAACTCCATTACCACATCAGTCGCAACAGGGGGAAGCCTAGAGAACAACCAGGGAAGTAAATCATTCCCGGTGATGTCCTGGAGCCCATGATTGTACTCAAACAGTTTTAACCAATCCAAAACATCCAATCTCGGTTCATACATACCCACTAGTTCCTTCGGCATCCGGGGTCTTTTGGGACTTGAGCTTCTAGAGGAACCAGAGGAGAGAGAAGCATTTTCCACAGACAACTTTTTCATCTCTAACTCGTGATTAAGTTCTATTTCTCTGAGCCTTAACTCAGCTTGCTTCTGTTCAGCCTGGGCATTCATCCATCTGAACTCTAGCTCTTAGTTTCTTTCAGATTGAGCCAAAAACCGTTTGTATTCTAATTCGAGCTTCATTTTTTCAAGTTCAAAATAAGCAGGGTTACATGTGGGACCTGGTATGGGCCCCGTAAGTACAGCTGGTAAGGCACACAGAGGAGCAGGGGAGACAGTTTCGTTAGCCTCTCCTTCCTCTTCAGCCTCTTCATCACTATCATCAGAACTTACATTTGCTGGAGAAGTTGGTTACTCTGAACCAGTACCCAGACTTTGGTTTTCCAGCAATCTCGCTATCAGTTCTACTTTCTTGCCTCTTACAGAAAGATTTTCTTGTCTACAGAGAGCTCGTAAACTCTCAGTATTTTCATCTGACAAGGACTCTTGACTGTAAACTTCCATAGTAGACATGTTTTTGAAAGTTGCTTTTTAGTGCTAAGCTCTGTGGTTAGTTATCCTAAAGTGTTGAAAAGCACTCTAAACTGTATACTCGATACAAATCCCACCGCTGTACACCAGTGTTAAGCGGAAAACCTGTGCAGTTTCCTCTGGGACCACTGCAAAAGATTTAGGCTTACAGGTGTTGGCAGTATACCCACTTGGTAGCTGTCTGTACCACACAGATTCACCTGGTAGCTGTGGCTGAGCAGTCAGACCTCTCTCAAGAAAAGTTAGGCAGTATGTGGAGTATACAAAATAGGGCAATTTACACAGTAGAACAAGCAAACACGGGACAGAGTTTGGGTGTAAAGATATCTAGGTATTTATTTATAACAACACATCTTTGAAAACACTCTGGCACTTATACGGCAAACAACTTCAATTACAATTACTATAAGTAAATCAATCCTCCTAACAATAGGTCGACAAGTCTAGATTCAACGGCACCACTTATTTGCAGACAGAGGTGAATGCTTTAACCTAGATGGCTCTCTAATATTCGTTAGGATGGGAGAGAAAAGGCAGGGTATGAAATCAACTCGGTACCAACACTTTTACGAACAAATGCAAGGCAAGTAAGGCAGTGTCTACTGTAGATCGCAAAGTTCAGAGGCCAGGCCCACTCGGAGAGAGGCAAGGCGATATGTCCCAAAAAGCATCACAGTAGAAATGCACTTCTAGTCTTTGGCGCAAATTGTCACAGAAAGATTGGACCAGTTCAGAACAGAAAGTTAAGAAAGCTTGGAGGCGACCCAATGCAGAGGCGAGGATTAAGACACCTCACGCTAACAGTCACGAGGGAAGCCAGGCGGACACGGTACCTTGTATGTGGAGAGACAGCTCCGGCGGGGGCAGTTGTTCCTGGTGGTGGATGCAAGTCGGGGCTTTGCCAAGAGAAGAGATGCTCTTGTCGTCGAAGGAAAGTTGAAGATCATTGCACCACCAGGGAAGAGACCAGCCGCGGAGTGCTCTGTCACAAGGCACCACCTTTTGGTTGCGGTATGGGCTAGTGGCTATCCGGTTGCCGGGGTGCTCAGCACGGGCAATTCGACCACTACGCCCTGGAAGCGAAGAAAAAGCAAAGGGGACTGGTTGTGCCCACCAGTCAGGGGAAGAAGACTCTCTGGCAGGGAGATCTCCTCTGTCGTCGGGAAGTGGTGAGTCGGTTCTGCAGGGCTCCACCGGAGGTGTCGTCGTTGCAGGTCGGCTCAGCTTTACCCTCGTCAGATTCTTAGGTCCTGTGGCGACTTCTGAAGATCCAGTCCCAAAAGCCCTGCTTTTATGCAGAAAACCCCCATTCATTCAGCCTAGCTGTCAATCACAACACGCTAAGTGGTGAGCGGGGTGGCTCACCACTTGGGCCATCACACCAGAGTGCGACTTGGTTGGCAAGGCAACTCAGTCCAGGGTGCCTAAACCCCCTCCCACACTCCCTGTGGTACCCAGACAGAATGGCACCACTTTGGAGGGCTTCTGTGCAGAAGCCCGCCAAAAGTGGAACAAAGGGCTCAACCTTTGGTTTAGGAGTCACAGAGACGAACACAGACGCCATTTTAAAAACCGAGTTCTGGCAGAAAATACCAACCGATAGATTTGTTTAAGACAAATAAACCGGTGGTATGTTAGAGAATAACGAGAAAAAGTGTTAACCTCCAACAATGGGACGAATCCCATAGAGTTATATTCGGGGTCGAATATAACAAGTAGTTTCCACTGCCACCAGCCGAAACTCGACGAGGGGGGACGGGACAGTGCCCCCTCGAATAACAGACCCAGGGGTAATCGAATTACCCCTACCAGTACGTCCACAATAGGATGGTTTGAACTAGTTCTGTTAGTAAATTTAGGTTTAGTAAAGCCAATGGTGACTTTACATGCCCGGGGAGAGAGTAGTCAGTCCCCGGCCGGGTATGGAGTCTATGGTGGGGGTCCTCTAGGACGCCCCGGTGTTACGGCACAGAGGGTGCATTGTAACACACATAGCAAAACATATGAGACCCTATGGAGTAAAAGACCCCATAGCCCATAGAACACATTGACATTCACAGGAATTAACCACATTCATGTCCAGAGTGGGCGAAAAGCGTCTTACTCTTGGCAGGATGGAAAAAAAAACTCCAGAAATCTAGCAAAGCTGCTGGGGGACTCATTAGGTTAGGAAATTCAGCCTAAACAGAATTCTCCCTAACACATACCACCTGCTTGAGCAGTAGGGTGGAGGTGGAATTTTGACTAGGCCACCTTAATTGGATGGGCCCCCTCATAAAAGGCAGTTGAATAGCTTTGGGTGAACACAAAAGCATGTGGCGGTGTTAGAAACATGTTAGAAGTGGCAATGACTGATAGTCTGGATTAGTATCATGTTGATTCACTGTGTGATGCAAGACACCACCTGCATGAGCAGCAGAATGGATGGAGGAAGAATTTATTCTGGGCCCACTGGGTGGAACTGGTGCACTCACACAAAAGCAGTTGAACTGCTCTAAGGGCAACGGAAAAGAAATTGAGGGCTGTTCAAAGAATTGTTGGAGGTGGTGATCACAGACAATGGGCATTAATTGCAAGTTGATTAGCTGCGTGATGCAACACATCACCTGCTTGAGTATTAAGAATGAGGAGGAATTAATGATGGGCCAGCTTCACTAAATGGGTACAATAATGCACACAAAGTTGAATTGCTTTGGAGGAACAAAGAAAAGTTGGTAGTGGTGGAACAGTTGTTAGAGGTGGTGATCACAAGCAGTGGGAATTAGTGGCAAGTTGATTGGCTGTTTGAGGCAACACGCCACCTGCTGAGCAATAGTAGAGAAAAGGAATTTGTGCTAGGCCAACTTAATTGAACATACGCACTGAAACACATGCAGTTGAATTTCTTTGTGGGGAAAATAATAATATTTTGGGTGCTGACAAATTATCAGAGGTGGCGATCAGCGGCAGTATGCATTAATGGCTGTTTGATTCACTGTGTGACAAACCCATCCACCTGTGTAAGCAGTAGATTGAAGGAGGAATTGATCAAGCACACTCAAACATAGGCAGTTGGATTGCTTTGGGGAAGGGAACAAATGTGGGGGTGTTTTGACATATTGCTGGATGTCGATCACAGGCAGTGAGCATTACTGGCAGGTTGATTGGCTTTGTGACACAACACACCACCTACCTGAGCAATAGGACAGAGAAGGAATTGGAACCATTGTAGCTTATTTGAATGTGTAGTCACTCACAAGAAGTTGAATTGCTTCAGAGGAACAGAAAATGATTTGGAGATGTTGGAAACATTTGTGGAGGTGGCGATCACATGTAATGGGTACAAATGGCAGGTGTATTGGCTGAGTGATGTTACACACCACCCCCTTGAGTATTAGGTTTGAGCAGGAATTTGCACTGAACCATCTTGATTTAACAGGCACACTAACACACAAGCAGTTGCATTGATTTGGGGAAACAGAAAATAATTAGGTGGTACTGGAAATATTGTTGGAGGTGGCGATCACAGCCAGTGGGCATTCATGGCATGTTAATTTTCTGTGTGATGCAATAAACCACCTGCATGAGCAATAAGCCAGAGGGGAATCTTTTCTAGTCCCACTTGAATGAACAGGCACACTCACACACAAGCAGTTGACTAGCTTTCCAGGACAGAAAAATATGGGGGTGCTGGAAAAAATTGTTGGAAATGGTGATCACAGGGGGTGGGCATGAGGGACAGGTTGATTGGCTGTGTGATGCAACACACCACATGCTTGAGAGCAGCAGAATTCAAGAGGAATTGTATTTAACATGTGTGAACCTTTCAGCTACTTTCAGCATTTGAGATGAATACTGCACTACCCTCCATTTGAAAATATCTCTACCATGGATGCCAGTGTCTGTAATGTGAGGCAACATTCAACACCAATTAGGATGTTCTCAGGGGCAGCAGCCAAACATGGGAGTGCAAGAGGATGGCGACCTGGGACTGTTGCACCATCCACTGCAGAAACAGTAGCTGCTGCAATTGTTGGGGGTGCACAAATCTTGGGTACCACGAGTTGCACATCAACCTCCGCTGTAACAAGTACTGTAAGCATTCAAATTCCAGGTGTGGTGGAGGCTACTATTGCTTCTAGTGTCATCTCTGGATTATCTCTTTCTGCCACTTCACTGCATCCAGCTCAAACTCCAGCTTCCTTTAGAGCCGATATCCGATAGAAGTGGGGATGTATCCAGTGCTGCTTTGTCGCAAGAGACCAGTCTAGAATTCCAAGTTCTGAAGACCTCTTCTAGGGTGCCAGCTGAAGAGCCTGGCACTGAATCTCTGGAAGAAGCGGGAGATGTTCTTGGGTGCGGTTTGGATTCGCATCTCTCAGCAGTAGGTTGAGGGCTGCAGAGTCATTTTCTATTGTCTACGTTAGTGAAGTAAAATGTTTCCCAGCCTAGCACAGCCACTGCATCTCCCCTCTCTCCTTTGACTTCTTATTTTGATTATGGTAATCGTGGTGATGATGATGACCAGGACATTGACTACACCCCTCCTCCAAGTGAGAACACTGGGACAGGTTTTCATGGCTGCGAGTACTGATACTGAGTCCAACCGTAGAAGTGGCCCAGAAGGAGGGTTGTAAGAACATAAAGAGCCTGAAACGGCACCTACCACCATACCTCCTGCATGCGTTCAGAGTGTAGAAGTACCTCCACAAAGTACTCATCCTGCAAATACTTTCTGTTCAATGACTCAATGATCCCACAATGGCAGTAGCATGCATTAATGAACAACAGCACCTACGAGACCAACATAGCAGCCATTTCCAACTCTTGCACCTGAACGCCTTGTGAAGCCCTATGTTCCCTTTCCTTCTGCCTCTGCTCAACAGCTGATGGCACATACTGTGATTCCACACCTCATATCTACAGTGTGGAATTTCATTGTACAGGGTCAAGGACAGCATCTTCGAACCTGAGCACTATGCAGAAAATCTATGCCCAATGGGAAGCCAGGTACCAGTCTGTGTATGTCAATATCGCTTCATCATATGGCCGAAACATGTCTGGGGTTGCTTGTGTTTCTGTGGAGAGGGGACCTGGCCTAGCAGTTTGGACATGGCTTCTCCCATCGGTGGCAGTACCTGACTGATTTGCATATGGCTGGACCCCTTTTGCAATGGCGCAGACGGACTAAAAAACGGTGGTGTGGAAGGCTGCCCAGAGTAATGTCAGTGGTTCAGGTTAATTCAAAACCTCCCACCCATCAGTTTTTTTGTTTCAGTTCATCATATGAAGTGAAAACATGCACAAGAGTGAGACCAACATTTTACACAGGATACCCCCAGGATCCAGCACACAATGGGTTAGGACCTTCAGGGATCTATAATGAGGTAAGCCAGTCTTGGGATTGGGCGGTAACAAGTATTATAAACCCACACCTGAGTTACAAACTCAAGAAGAAGCTGAGGGTGCATAACTAGAGCAAAAATGGTAACACCTGCGACAGAGTCCTCTCCCACAGGGCTGTAATGCCATTGTAACATGGCTAAATCACAACCATTTGTTAAAAGCATGTTAGAAACAAAAGAAAACAGTTGAAGTTGCTCAGATACGGGCAGTGAGCACTGTCCTGTTGAATGTTGGCTAAGGAAGTTGAACACTGAGGTGGAATGTTGGTAGAAAAGCATCAATCTTTGTAAGACTGGTTAAGGCCTCCGTTGATCCATTGACACAATGGTGATGCCAACATTCCAATTTTCTAATTAAGCTTCATACCCAGCCTCAGGGCCATAGTGGGCGTTATGGGCCCTGAAGAGAAAGTCAAAGGCCCTGGCACAGCAAGGGAATTTTACTAGGTTTACATGCCCATAATGGATTGGGGTCTTTCAGGGTCATTATGGGAGTTGTAGTCCAAAACATCCGAAGGGCGTGCATTTAAGTATAAAGAGGCTCTACGTACATAAATTCACCTGGGTGATCAAATGGTGTTGGCTCTGTTGTGCCCTCACTCTTCCTACCCTTCTAATGCATTGTTTTCAACAATCTGAGGGCTACATGAGCCAATTTGCAAGCTATGCTGCTTCATTGAGCCTGCACATTGTCCGATGAGAACACACTTTGAGCATTCCTAGGGCTATAATGACAATTAAAGAGAGTTAAGTCGTGGTGGTTAGAAGTTGTTTGAGAAGCAGCCCTACTCCGAGCCACACGAAATGAATCATGTTGCTCCAGTCACTGTGTCAATCTAATACTCCAACTAGCGTCAGGCTGCTGTTAAGGCCCTAGCAGGGAGGGAGAACATTGAATGGACATGTTCCCTTGGCAGGCTTAGGTTTGGATCAAGCATATCGAGTAAATTGGATGATGGCCAAGTGGAAAACATTACAGTTTACCCGTGTACCATGTACTCCATCAGGCATAATGCTGGGGAACGTAGATGGGTCCCGCATATGCAACAAAGAGGAGTCTAGAATACGCAGAGTACAGTGAATGGACTGCTGGACAAAAAACAAGTGACCACACGGTCTGCGCTCAATGGCCCCAACATGCCAAGCAAGGGTAGCATTGGCTGATCTGGATCGCAGCCATTGGACTGCCGGGTGCCTGTACAGGAGCACACAGCCAAACGCTGCATCTGTGCCATCAATTCTAGAGCGTTGCCAGGAGGAGTGCAGTGTGAAAGCCCGACAGAGGCAGGAAAGAGCAGTGGCCATAGAGCATAAGGGGAGGCGCTCGAGCTGAAGTGCATGTGACTGACCTGATGTGAAAGTGAATAGGCCCTGTGTGCCTGCAATTCTTGGCAGAGTGCATGTTAGCTGTAGCGTGGTTTTCAAACTGTGTGCACTCCAGCTTCTTTGTCCTTTTTGTGCACAGAGAGTGCAAGAGTACCTAAAACCAGAGTGTGAACCAATAGAGTGAACTCAGTGATGTGTCCGCAATTTGGTCAGAGAGCCTACATATAGGAAAGTTGTAGAAGGTAACCTAGGCCTTTTATGATTTGATATAGTAATTTGCTGGTCAAAGAAACGAGTATCGGCATTATGAAACCGATTATTTACAGTGATTCTGAAAACACATACTTTCATCAAGGAATTCATAGGACTGCTGTCCATCTACCATAATGTGTCGTAGACATACCAATGAACTCAGCAATGCCATATGTGAAGTGGTAACACCATTGGACACATGCCTCACTATACATATTGGAGACCAAACAGCGCCAAAGAAAAGGTTGTTACTGCTGCCCTCACTGAGTTCGGAAGGCCAGATAAGAAAATGCCATTATTAAGTGAGTGCAATGATGTATCAGAAAGGGTTAACGAAAATGAAAAGACCTTAACTCAGTTGGATGAGTATTGTTTTCCAAAACCGAAACTCACAATCAATAGGCCCACTTTTTACTGCAGAAAGAAAGAAGCAGGTGAGAGTATTGCTGGGTATTTGCCAGCCTTGAAGAGGTTGGCAGTGATCTGCAATCCTGGGTCTGGTGTAAGCTCAGATTTTACAGACACTACGATAACTAGAGAATTTGGCTAGATTTGTGCATGAGCGAAAATAATGGGAAACTACAAAATCCAGACCTAATAAATCCTGAGGTTTTGACGGTCCCACTATTGTAAAGCAGGTCTAGAAGCAAGCTCTGGTGGAATGTAAGGAATGCCTGGCAGTAAAGGATATAGAGCTCGAAAGTGAGGGAATGTGTTTGGGTGGAGGGATAAGCTTCAATATCAAATTTTGCCACAGGCAAGGGCAAGTCTTAGCCCTACTGGAGATGAGATATGTGAATTGGAAGAAAGAGAAGTCCCAGAAGTGTTTTCCAAGATGCAAGGCAATTTAAGGTGAAACTCTCACATGATTGTGCTCAAGGTCGATGCTACGCCTATTAATTACAAATCACAGATCAGGGTGGAAAAGGACTTCGAGAGATTTGGAAATTATATAAGATACTAATATAGAAACACCAGAATGGTTGTATCCCATAGTGCCAGAACAGTAAACAATGGGAAACTAAAAAAGAGAGAGAGAGAGAGAGAGAGAGAGGGAGAGAGAGAGAGAGAGAGAGAGAGAGAGAGAGAGAAACAGAGAGAGAGGGAGGGAGAGAGAGAGATAGTTATTTTAAATGACACGCTCAATAGATGTAAATTCCCTGGGGTGTCAAAACAGTTTTGATAAATCCCCAGTTTACAACCAAATTCCTGGCACCAGCTGCAGCCATTGTCCAAAGACTAATTAATCAATTGCTAACATGGTTAGAATGGGTCCTAGGGTACCAGGATAATATCATGGTTCATGGCAATGGTCAAAGGGAATATTATGAGAGGTTGAAGGAAGTACTTAGTAGATTCCAAAACAAAGGATTTATTGTAGAAACAAACAAGTGCAGTTTAGACTTAGCAAAGTAGAATATTGAAGGCAGGTGGTGAGTGGACGCGGATATCACACTAAGGAAGATTTGCTGAGGTCTATAAAAGACTCACCCCTAACACATAACAAACATACATTGAATCATTTTTGGGGGTTGGCAGCCTTTTACAGCAGCTTTTTTTGATTCTTCTGAGATGTAATATACCCCATTAGATGCTTGATGAACAGGAAGAGGACATTTGGGTGGGGTGAGACATCTGGTGAGACTTAAAAAGGACAATTAAAGAAGGAAGTTGCACAGCACCCTGTTTGGGACGTTTTAACCTGAGGGAACCCTATTAGAGTACTTCAGATGGCAGTAAGAGATATGGGGGAAAAGGTGTCCCCACTACATGAGTTAGAT
This sequence comes from Ambystoma mexicanum, assembly GCF_040938575.1. NCBI lineage: Eukaryota > Metazoa > Chordata > Amphibia > Caudata > Ambystomatidae > Ambystoma > Ambystoma mexicanum. The sequence goes on along the minus strand of NC_090924.1, from coordinate 827,437,598 downwards.
GAGAATATAATTTGTTATGCATCATACGCTATCATAAACACTTGAACTAGACACTCAGTCATTGAGAGATGGTTGTTGGCATGTACGTTTGGAGAGCAGTATATTTAAGGCAATATGCTTGGGGGAACAAGCTTATCATCACGTTATCCACACTAATCACAAGCCATTAATAGAGGAAATCATGTCACTTCAAACCTAGAATAGCTCTCTTTGGTTTGAGACTGTAGGACTATGACATCGAAATTGTATAATAAACCGGGACACATATTCACTGTGATTCCTTTAGAAAGAATATTAGTTGCCAATAAAGGTATGAAGAAGATGAAGAATGTGTAATAGCCAGTTTGTCTGCCGATATTGACATATCTGTTGCTATAGATGAGTGGAGTTCTGCTATGTATGAGAACAGTAATTTAGGAAAGGTCCGGGAGTAGACCAACTCTGTGTCTGAGAAGATGTTAATGAGTGAACAATACAAGAGATATTGGGAAGTGAAGGAGGGACATACCAGTGGAAGGTGCATTGATGTAGAGGAATCAAAAATGTATACCTTCACAGAAAGAAAGAGAATGGATTGAACAAACTGAATTTTATATCCCTCCTGGAATCACTATAAAGGAGGAGAAATTGATGGCGACATCTCAATTCTGACTAGCATCAGAAGATAATAAGAAAGTCTTTTTTTGTGTCATCCAATGTTACTGAAGAGGCCATGGAGATGTTTGGGCATTGACATCTTATGACCAGATGACATACTTAGAAAACAAACTACATTAATTATTTTGATTGTGTTTCTACTAATGAAGTGGCTAGAGGCTATGTTTGTGGAAGAGGTTAGTGCTTCGAAAAACAGATTAAAAACCATTGTTCTGACAAGGGGGGGTCATTACGAGTTTAGAGGTAGCCATGGGGCTATTAGCGCCATGGCTGCCTCCAAACCCGGTCCGGGTCCGGTCTGGCTGAATGGGGATTTACCGGGACATTCTGACCTATGCAGACCCGTCCCCATTCAGTTGACCATTCCCCATTTCCATTTGAGCCCCCATAGGGCTCAATGGGAATGGGGAAGGCGCTAATAATGGGCCCGCAAATTGCAGGCCCGTTATTAGCTCCAAGGTCCCTTAACGGGTCCCGCAGAGAACAGCTGGTCAGACCAGCCGTTCCTGCTGGGACCAGCTAAGGGACCTGGGAATAGGGCGGTAAGGGTTTACCGTCTCCAGCATCATTACCGGGGACCGTTAACCCTTACCGCCCAACTCGTAATGACCCCCAAGGTGTTGTCTGGGAATACACATCGGTGTGCCATTCTGAATGCAATACTATGGTTGAAAGCCTTAGTGTAGTTGTTTGTGAGAATATTCAACCAGGCATGGTTATTGGGCTAGAATAGAAGTAACCCATGAAGGAAATGTTGTGAAGTTTGTGAACATCCCCCAAACACCACTTCTGGATCACCCTTTAAAATCATGAAAGGAAGAAAAGTTGTGAAGAGAAGAAAAGAGAGTCTAGAAGATATCAAAAGAAGAACTCTGGAAGGTGTGACAAAGTTGCATGTTAGCAGCAACGCAAAAGTGTGAGAAAGAATCTGAGAGTCAGGGTCACAGTTCCACCACTTTTTGCTACACTTCTAACACTGAGACGGGCAGGGAAACTCACATAGTTAATTCACACCATTCTCTTGTGATGGATTTGCATTCCTGGTTGGATGACATGCCATTCCAAGTGACCTCGCTATCATTATCACTGTATAATCGCCCCCTGTTACATCCAAGAATACACCGAGCGGACAAGATGGTGAGAAGAGAAGGGAATGATTAATAATAACAACACATTTTGTTTGTGGTTGTGCCTGTACCTTTGCAATAACAATCTAATAGCGAATTTCATTGTTAGTCTCCAGCACTCTAAACGAGAAAGATCTCTTCAACAATACATCATAAATTCTTAATAAAGAAACACTTGAAACAAAACCACATTAATTCCATTTATTTTTGTTTACACATAATACATTCAGATATATTTACATTCCCTTATGCTAATCAATGCATTCTTAACATTGCTGAGAAATACATTTTTTGGACACTGAACTTTATGTGAAAAATTCAGAATTGCATTCTACGGTTTATACAAAACTGACTGATAAAAATAATATTCTAATAGCATTTAGTTTTCATCCTCGCTCACTGATTAGATGAATACTATATTCAATTTACGAGATACAAATGTGTAATCTCTGAGAGAGATGAGCAAAGCAAGAAGAATTTAAAAATATGTTCTTATGAAGGGAATAAAAGAAATGGAGTTTGATTATCTTTTTCAAAATCAAAAAGTTAGAGTGGACTACGAAGGGACTTTGCCATATAGTAATTGCCAACACTAGCATAATATCGTTAAAGGCAACTATTTATCGCATTGAATAACGAGTAATTGCATTAAGATGAATCACACCACCACGTGTACAAATGTGATTTAAGCGATGAAATACCCCTGTGGCTCATACTAGGTTGACTTAACATCTCATAAAGTCAAATCCAGATGGATTGAACGTGAATCTAATATTCAAACCAAGAACAAAAAATGTGCCTTAGTAGAGAATTTTTGAGACAAAGGCTACACCATCACTCAAATTTGATTCGTAATTCTGGAAAAAGTGGGAATATCATCGCGAGGAGGCTATATAGAGAAGCATTTGGGATCCAGAAATGGTATACACCCAGCCCCTTTGGGATGAACACAGAATGGGATCTTTCAGGTTACATCTAATGATATATCAGAATATGGGACATTGTGAATAATCTAGTAGTAGGGAACTAATTCTAAATTACCATATGATCAGATTTAGAGTATAGAGAAAAGTAGGATAAATATTTCTGAAAAGTATTTACAATAGCTACATTTATTTTAGTGAGATACTGTTGAAGTTTTATCAATGCTAACATTGTGTATTTGTTGAATTGCAACAGATTACTTTGGAGAAATTTAATGATTGATATGTTAGCAGAAGGTCACTGTCAATGAAATATTCTTAGCTAGTTCTATTCACCGGATATGCAATCCTGTTTTTCCCACATATACCTTAACAATTAGAAGCACCCACACAAGTAAAAAAAATATCTGAATTTGAGGTCTAGACCACAAACAGCACTCAGGGCATTTGCCATGAATTTGCAGGTTTTCTACTCTTTAAAAGTAAATAAGAAACACCCACACAACATGGTGGATATGTTTTCCCTTTAAAAAATAACTGAAATTATGGCCTAGACTGACATGCAGTACTCCTGTCATTTGCCTCAAATTCACAGGCGTTTTACTGTTTAAAAGTGCAGATGAAACTACTGCACAGGTTTCTTCAACCCAGGAAAATTGGGGAGAATACTGATAGCTCTCTCCAGCTTGTGAGAGGTAAGTGATCCACAATTGGGGGTTAATAGAACATACAGTGTTAATAGAACACACATCTTAAAATTATTAATTACAGGTTACTTTACCAGGGGAGAACAGCTTGTATTGAAACATCCCTTGATCTCAGCACTACAAATAATACCTCATGATCGGGGCAAGTTGCCCTAAAGTGTATATCATTTGTCAGTATTCTAGTCATATATGTAGATGAAGGTTTTTCTGAGAGACAGGTGTTATCTTTGTGTACAATTGGAAAGAAAGAACAAAACCCTGTTTAAATCAAGTAAAGTTATGTTTTAGAACCTCTGCATCGGTCTGTATATCCATTGGGATTAGTCCTTGGCAATTGGGCAGATTCAGCTTTGGTTGAAAACGGGGGGTGAGGGATCTCTTAATTAATGGACATGCAGAGGTAGGCATTTGGTCGGGAAACGTACACAATCAGTTTAGGGAGATTTGGGGGTAAACCCACTGCTATGACTTGAAACAGTATCAAGGCCTTCTTTCTGCGATAGCAAGAAAAATCCTCTTCTCAAGCATTGCAGTAAGGTTCATGGAGACAAGAGGCAATGAACTAGCAACATTATTGTCAGCCACTTGGAGCCAGAAACCTCCTGACAAAGCCATCCAGAAAACATTACCCAATGGTAGCCTGGGCAGGCCTGATGCTTTCGAAAGCAGTCACTGTGTCTTTCAATGGGTGTGCTTCATGTATGTGCTGGTTTTCATATAGTATGTATCTAGTTGGCGTGCAAGGAGTGCTGTAGAACAAGGGAAGTAAAAGAGGGTACAATATCATGGATTTAATTAAAAGGATAGTGTACTATTAAGGGTGCACTTGGTGACCATGGAGACGGGATATAGAGGGCTACAGGCAGGGTATATGGGTTAGAGAGGACAAGGTGGGCCCAATCTAGGTTACTTTGTTGATGGACCAGCAGATGGGCTCCCACTGAAACTCTATTCCTGAGAGTTTTGCATGATCTGGTCTTCCAAACTGCAATGTAGATTCCCTGGGTCTGCACCAGCAATTCCCTTGACTTGTGATATAATGAGAGAGAAAGCAGAGTGTGCTTCTTCCCTCCCTTCCCCCAGAAGACGTAATTGATCAGAAGGCATCAAACAGCTCGTACATTTCCCCCACCTTTTTCTATGACAATTCGTCCAGAAAACCCCAATGTGATGGGTTAACAGTTCGGGCCAGACTCCTCTTTGCTATTTATTGGATAACCAATGGAAAGAGTCCCCATATACAAAAGGTTGTATATGAATTGTTTGAACTACAATTGTTCGATTTAGACCTTTGCACAATTCACCGAATTGTGAAGATCAACTGTTACATATATGCGGGGGGGAACCCCCCGCAACCCCCATTATATATATATATATATATATATATATATATATATATATATATATATATATATATATTGATATATATACGGTCAAATATGCAAAGGTCAATTCGAATCCTTGACACTTGGTCAATTCGGTCATTCGAACAATTGTGTTCGAACAAATGTGTATAATCGCTATTGCTCGCATCAAAATGATGTTGCTGCAACACAGCAGATTAGTGAACCATCAAGCAAGATAACCCAGTGGCTACTGGTGAATAACACCAGAAACAAGGCGGCAGTCAGCATATTTTGTTTACTCATGCAATGCGCACGCTCTATATAAATGCTGCGCGCATTTTGATATTGTACACCTCTGAGGAACCCGGCCTAGCGCCCGGGAGAGTGGGAGTGTTTTGTGTATCTAAGAGAAACACTGTTGCTATAATTATTGCAAAACTGTTTATATATGCTGTATTTTGCTGATGCCTCAAAAAAGCAACTGAACATTGCTTACCACAAATTATAGTATATTATGTTCTGTTGTTTTAAAACCGTGAAACCTATCCTTGTATAAGACAACCACTCCTTCACGAGATGCTGCATACAAGTTCAAAACATTCAGAGATGTATTTTAGGAAAACATACTTCCCATTGAGTGTGGTAAAACCAAAAGATAAACCACACTGCATTGCCTGGCAGTACACTATCACACAGCCAGAGGTCGAAAGGTTAGCGATATGTCCTTTCTTATTGTGAAACAAACAACTGGAAATATGAAGCTGAGCCCGAATAGTTAGATCCGTGTAGATATGTACACGTTGTTTCCTTGTTCTTGTGTTTAAGTAAAAAAAAAAATATATATGTTTATTTGGCTCTGTGATGTGTGCCTAAAAAAACAATGGCAACACCATAGCTGAGAATAGCGCTACTACTTTTGAACGTGCGCCTGTATGGTTCTCCATTTTGCGCCTGTGCAGTGCCTGTGCGACCTGCCATTTTGAGCCAGTGCAGCGTGCTTTGAATAACGAGCCCCCCACATCACCGAACCTCCCAACTTGAGGTTCCGTGTTTGGTCCTGGAGTGTGACTAAATTGAAAACCGACTGAAAGCTGTATTCCATCCGCCACGTGCCCACTTTTTTTTTCTTTTACAAAGCTTTCTTCTTTCCATGGCAGTAAAGCCTGTTTCAGCTGGGTAATCTCTCCCTGGCTACCAGCACTTCAAAGGGAGTAGGTGGCAGTGCAGGAGAATGAAGGCCTCCTATCTGAGGCCGCGCGACGATTGTCCACAGGCAGTAATCATTCCAAACTGGCTCGAGGAGGGACAAGGCTGCTTAACAATGGTAGTCAGGTAACATGTCCCACCTTATCAGCACCTGCAGATTCAAACATGTGGCGATAAGTACCCTCGCCAGAGGGTAGGATAAAAGTGGAATTATAAAATATTACCTTCAGGAGATAGGGGGTTTGGAAAAGCTATATGCAGCAGTAATGTAGATAGCATGAAAGGCAGACAATGCGCGCAGCTTGGAATTCAAACATGACCTTCAAAGGGCTTCTTCCCCTGCACGTGTGGAGTAAAAGCCGTACACCTTCGGGAGCGCGTGGCCAAACAATGAGCTCTGACGATGTGTACGCCTCCGAGAATTAATTCCGAAGAAAGGCGTCGCGGCGCTCTCTCTCTATCACAGCCAAAGTCTTTATTTATCACTTTCTGAGGGCATATCTCCGGGATGCCTTATCGCGTCTCTTAAAGGCAGCTTATCAATATTCATTCTTCGAGGGGAAGCGCTGGGAGTTTACGTGCAAATGACAGCAGGCGCGCGACTGCGGCGGCGTGATGACAGATTGGGCGCCAGAAGAAAAGAAATGGAGCCTGACGAGAATATGTGAGAACATTCGCAGAGCTTATAGCATAACCTTTGTGGGAAGTGAACTGATGGATTCGGTTATAAAGTTAGCAGGGCAGAGCGAGAACCTCCCACCTGTAAACCTTTTCACTAGATACATATTACAAGTTGGAGGAGGACAAACGGAAAAGGCGCTAAAGCATAAATTTATCGCATGAAAGAAGTCTCACAAAAAGGACTGCAGTTGTCAGTCGCTAAAGAGGTAAATGGCAGTTAGGCCAGCAGTACGTTAAATGCTCGCTGCTGAATGGGTTAATGCAGGCACCTAAGTATCAGCTATAGATAAGGTCAACACAGTTGTCTTATATACCCACCTATTGCCCACCTTCAGAGATGCATTGCACTATACAGTGGAGAAATTAAGTGAACTGGAATGTCAGTGATTTCCCCTGCACTGCGGTAGATTTACAGAAAAGTGCCCCGTGGGCAAAAATGATAGAGGGCCCTAGATGGGTGGGTCATGGAGGCAGAGCCTAGAGTGGGCGGAGTTGCGCAATGATGAACTTACGGACAAATGCTATGTGTTGCGTTTTATACAGTTTTCTTTGTTTAGGCATCTGACTCTAATTGGAAACAGCTGGGCCTTCTCGTCTGGTTTTGCTGTCAATGCTGGTAGTATTGAATGATCAGGCCTGAAGCTAATGTTGGATATTATAGGGTTCAAGGGAATGGGCCATGGGAAGGGGCCTTACAAGAGGTGAAATCACAGGCTAATTCCTACAGCATGCAGAACCATTTTGTGCATGTCCTAAGAGTTCTTACGCCGCACACTTGAAATGTCATTCAACATCACACAAAGGAGTTCACCTTTTAATCTCAAAACATCCCATGGGTTACCTTTTTGTGGATGTTGCTTGTGGCACTTGAAAGACCCCTTAGCTCCAACCCACTACCTCCATATCACCTCCAGCTCCTGAGGGCCCTGCTGCAGGGCAGTGAGGGAATAAGGGCAGGATAGCGAGGGAGAAAAGTAGAGAAGGAGCAGGTGACATGAACACTGATGGATGTGGAGAGTGGTGGTGGGCAGAAGTGTGAGGGGGAGATTGAGAGTGAGGGACGGCAGGAGAGGAGGCGACTGAAGGCAGCCGAGTTAGAGTAAAAGGGTGAATGGGCACAGAGAATGAACGGGGGCAGGAGAATGGGGCAATAGTTAATGAAGAAAACGAGTGAGGAAAAATGCAGGTGTCGGGGGGAAATTCTGCCGGGGTCGGCTGGGCCGTCCGCAGACCTCCGGGCAGGGAGGCCCCAACTCCTCCCGTATATCCCAAAACCAACAGAGTATGAGACACACGCAAGAAGCAAGGTGGTTCTGCTGTTTATTAGACAAAACGGCAGGGATGGGTCAAGGATCGTACCCGTCCGTCCTGACACACACACAATCGTGGGGCTCGCAGGCCCTTTTTACCTTAGTATGACGCGCTACTTGCGTCACCTTGGAAAGTTTAGCAAAAACCTATCTCCACTCTGGATTGGTTGCTCGAGTGGTAGGGTTAGTATAGCATACGTATAGAGAACGGTGTTAGTGGTTGAGGGTCAGTCAGGTGATATACTTGGGTTGTCCCTTCAATTTGATACATGAAAATTGTTACATGAAGACCCCTGCGGATTGGTCAATGTTAATGGCGTCAGTGATAAGAGCCCCATGTTCTGATTGGTCCGCTCGCGAGCCTCCCAGTCTGGGACCATCGCTGTTCCCAGCTCGCGGTGCACCTGTCATTTGCAACAATGTTTCACTATGGGTAGGTGCAGACAATGTGAGGATTTATTCATATGTTGGAAGGCCGACTACTCCCACTGCCGCAGATGTCCATTGAGTCTTTTAATTGTATCTGCCTGTGTCTTGTAACGGGGGATTCAGGCGTCTCCTTCCTCCTGGCCTTGGCATCCTGTCAGGTTTGGCTTGGTCACGTGAGGTGGGACCGTGGTTGAGGCAGAATTCTGCACAATTAATATTGTTTTTTCCACTGTGTGCCTGGTTTAATTTGCAGGTGTGACTTTGACGTCGGCTTGTGGCGTGCGAGATTGCAACATTGTGCCCTTGGCTGTCTGCTTTCGCCGGGCTCATTCTGCAGGGTCAGCAACCGGACTCTTGTTCATTTAATGTTCATGGAAGCTCTTGCTTGCGGCCTACTTGAGTCTGGTGTATAGGTGGAACTGTTTGGTGCACAGGCGCTTTAGGTTGTGGTATCATATTGTATATTTCTGAATATGGCACCTGGGTTTAGGAGAAGCGTGAGCAAGCTCTTTAGATGAGTTCATTGTGCGTCTTGCGTTTCTGCATTTTGAAGAGCCTATGTGAAAAATAATAAAGATGCACGTCCGTGGGTGTGTTCGTCACCTATGTCATAGCACTGAGTATGTCCTTCGTGTGGATTGGTTTGGGAGTGTCCAGTGTGCATGTTTGCACAGGTGTGCCGACTGTTGGCTAGGTCGTTATGGCATCTCTAACGATGTGTTGGTTTAGTCGAGTTCATCCATGCCGCAGGTGTCGGCATGGGCAGGGCGGGCTGCTGTGCAGGTGGGTGGGCACATCCGTATGTTCCTGTACCAGGGTATTTGGTCATCTGGTAGATAGGCAAACTCCTCTCGTGGCGGGTGCCTAGGCCGTGATCCTCTAGGCCAAGCGCGAGAGGGGATTGGCGGGAGCCTGTTGTTCCATTCTCCCACTTCACAGGGCTAAGAGGATAAAGGGAAGAGAAATAGAGAGCAGGCGGTTCATGAGTATACGCACACTGGTGAATAATGGTGGTCTAAGGAGTCAGGGAGAAATCAAGAGTGAGGGAGGGCAGGAGAAAGGGAGAGAAGGGAGGAAAGTGAGTGAGGAATGGGGAGTGGAGGAACAGCAATGTATAGGCAAGTGGTGCGTGACGTGGGTAAACGAGGGAGGGAAAAATGGATTGAAGGAAGGTAGGCGGATATGCGAATAGCAGCAAAATGAGGAAGAGTGCAGGATCTTTATATAAAAGAACCTTTGGCAGAAATGGAGAAAGAATTATGCAGGAGGTTTAAAGGATTGAGGCAAGAACAGGGGATGACATAGTCGGCAAAAAGAGCAGGAAAAAGTGTGATAGTAGAGAGGAAATTGCTACTAAGGAAAAAATATGGGCCAAAAAGAATACTGTATGGGAGAAAATGGAAGCAGGAGGGAAAGGAGTGAAAGGGGAGCATATTTGTGATGCGAGGTGGGCAGATGCTTGCTCTAGCTGCCCACCTATACGCACTCACAGCTGAAATAGATAAATAAGCAGGGAAACCATTAAAATGCAGCCACTTAGATAAGGTTGTATTGATATGGGTAAAAAAGATCCACACGGTTGACGAAAACCCCTTTTTGTGAGTTCTCCATAATCATCTTATACCAAGTTGCCAAATAAAAAAGCCCAGATGAAACCCAAGGTGTGGGAACCAGCCTGGGTGTGTCAGTAAGGTGGCCAACAATCCAGCATTTTGTGGGATTGTTCCAATTTTATGGGTCGTGTCTCGCACACAGCCAGCTCGGGACAGGAATAATCCCTGACTTTTCTCCTCTCAGGCAGGATCAGCTGTCCAAAGTCTTCCCAGCTCACATTTTTTGTGTGACAGTTAAAAGCGTAGGGGAACACAGCACCTTTTCGGCTCTCCGCCAGCACCCCCAGGTTAAGCTTGGTGTCAACCTAGCATTTCAATAAACATATTAGAGTTTGATGACCCAGACAAAGGGGTTCCTGGGTAAGGACTGTTGGCCCTTAAAAGGTGCCGAATGTAAGTGATATTAAATGGGACGGGAGTATAACGCTCTATCCTGTGTGAAATATTGGCTCAAGCAGATTATCTTATATTGTATTCCCTTTCACTGTGAATACCTTATTTTTTTTTAAACCAAATGATATTGTTTTTAGGTCCACATTTTTTTCACTTTGGGTCTCCGGTGCTCTCCTGGGGGAGCACCGGAGACCCAAAGTGATAGCCACAGCAGGCAGAAACACAACGCGGTTGTGTTTGAAAACGCTTCGGTTTTTCTTTCCGAGTTTCTCAGGCTCCTCCGAGCCGGAGGAGCCTGAGAAACTTGGAAAGAAAAACCGCAGCGTTTTCAAACACATTAACGTTGTATTTATGTTTTCGGTCACTTCAAAAGTGACCGCAAACATAAATACAATGTTTTTAAAGCTGCGGTTTTATTTCTAGGTTTTCTGGGCTCCTCCAGCCTGGTAAACTTAGAAAAAAAAACGCAGCTAGTGCTTATTTTAAAAAAAAAGTAAATAGCACTTACCGAGATTCAGCTGCAGCTTTCCTGCTCTGGTCTCCGGTCCCCGTCCTCCGCGTACAGCACCAATGAAGGAAAAGCCACCCTACGGTAGCTTTTGTTTACTACAGCTGGCTGGCTTTTCCTTCATTAGTGCCCCAAAAGCAAAAGCCAGCACAGGCGGGAATTCATTTCACAAAATGGATGCGCCCATGTGCTTGCTTTTGCGAATTTTGAGCTTAAATAGCTCAAAATTTTACATAGGAAGTTTAAAAAAAAAGTGCTAGTATTTCTTTTTTAATGTTGCCTATCTATTTTTTAAATAACATTTTTAGCTGGACTACCCCTTTAACCATAATGTCACTGCGTGCGTGCACCTGGAACCTACATTATAACACACTTTGCAGAGACCAGTGTGGGCCATGCCAGTGATAAAGGCAAATCCATACACATTTATCCTTGGGAGTTTCCACAAAGTAATCATCACAGAGCCTGGCAATAATTAATTCACCAAGAGAAATAATCTATGGGTCTCATTACAACCCCGGCGGTAGCCATGCCGGTAAAAATGGCAGGCTGCTGCCAGAGTTGTGCTTTGTTTCCGGCGCCTGGCTTTAGGGACTCGCCGGGGCATTACAGCCCCGGAGGTCGTGAAGCCAGGCGCCGGAAAAAGTAACTCCCCATTCCTATTTGAGTCCCATAGGACTCATTGGGAATGGGGAGGACGGAAGCACTGGCACTGTGTGCTGCAACAGTGCCGGTGGTTCTGTCAAAGTATGTGGGCGGCTGCCGTCCTACCCGCCAGGTCTGACCTGGCGGGCGGGATGACAGCCGCCCACAGCACTCAGAGTGTGATGGTCTGGTAACAACGGTGCCAGTATGCTTACCAGCACCGTTGTTACCTGATAGGCACACTCATAATGAGGCCCTATGTCTCTAATGTTCCATAAAAAGACAATATTACTAACTGTAATGATATGTACGCTACAGATCCATTTGTGGGGGTCAAGTCTACACTTTGTACTGCACAAACTGATTAGTCACTTTCTTCAGTATGATAGGTGTTATTTGTACCCATATCTAAGGTACCATATGGTAGGATGATGACCAGAGCTGTGCTTGCTGAGACGCAAATATGTGACCTGCAAGTTAAGCACAGATCTCTGCTGCAAAAGCTCAACCTATTGAGTGATCTGGCTGTCAAAGTACTCTGGAATACACCTGCTACACAGATCAGTGCATGGCCAGGAAGATGTATGTTCAAACCCGTCAAGGATGACACTACCCTCTCACCGACATGCAATTATAATTATTTCCTGGGCAATAAGAACATTATTTTTAAGCCAAAAAAAGTCCTAGGTGCTTATTACAAACATTAAGAAATCATTTAGTTTAGAATGTGTGCAATACTACTGGAGTACAACTGAAATCAAGCCTGGTTACAACAGTTCCCGAAAACTCCTCAGCTCCCAAAAGAACTGTATTTCATTAATCCAAGGGTGAGAAAAGTACCACCTTTTGTTTGAATTTGAAGCTATAAGCCTGGGGTCATAAGCACTATATTAAAAACTGCATGTAATTCATAGGTAATTTGTTTGACTGGAACAGTATTAAATACCCAGCACTGCTTGGATGTTTTACAATTCCACTGTCAGATCAAGTAATAGATGAAAATATTGACTTGAATCCACAATATAGGAGTATGGAAATGTTCATTTAGAAAAATCCATTGTTTATATACAAAAGTTTCAGAGAACTAACTTTTAACAGTGGTATAACCTAAACGTAGGTTTGCTATAAAGGTAGCATTAGCGGTCCAAAACAGCCATCTCTCAAAGATGTCCAACACACATAGATGTGTCTCGCTCAGTTTAAGGGCTTATCAGGGTTATGCAGCTGGCATGCCTCTCAGGGCAATGAAGTTGAATGACTTGACAGGCTTTCCTCCTGCAATCCACGGGAGTTTTAACATCTATTTTTCGTTTTCTCATGCTCATTGACTTGCTATGTGTTCTCCTTTTGTTCATTTGTTTCGTGATTTCACGTCCTTGCCTTTGCTTCTCCTTTCTTTCTCACCTTACCTCCTGTTTCTCAAAAACACGCCCTCCTACCTCCCCTGACCTGCTCACTGCTCCTTTCAGTTCAGTCCCACTTAACTTTTGTTGATACTGTCCTTTCTTTATCTCGGATGCAATAGGACAGCTGAGCCCTGCAAGTCTCTCTCTCTGGGGAGGAGTTTATTGTGACACCGCACCCAAGGCCTGCAGGGCTCCAAAATAGAAGAAGCTATTTAGGCTGACAAACACATACTAACGTGTCCACCCGCCGTGACTGTAGGCAAGGGCGGCCCAGTCATATTGAAATGGGCCCCCACAAGCCCTGACAACTGTTTAGCCATCAAGGAGGGATCAGGGTGTGTGTGTCGTGGCTGATGTGAGGAGATTCGGAAGACAGGTCACGGCTGTGGCCGCTCGCCCATTATCCCAGTGCTAAGTCTGCCTCTGCCCGTGCAGCACAAGATTCAGCACGAGACACGGTGGGAAAGCTTGGACTGCTAAAGGGCAATATGGCAATGCCAAAGGCTGAGCCCAATATGCTATGCACACGTGAACCTGTTTTTTGGGCCATAGAGGGCGATTGTGCTGGGTTGCTGTGCTGCTCAGCAACTATTTCACCAATGTTAATGATCAGGGGATATACTACAGAAGCTTTGCACATGCGCAAGTGTAGATTTGCACAGTATTAGGGCATACAGTGCCATAGTGCAATAAACAATGCTTTTAATGCATGTTGCATCATGCAAAGTTTACCCTAGTGACAATACTATGCCATATTAGCACTGGGCAAATGGTCCCTTGGTGAAAAGAATGCATTGATAAAAATGCACTTTTGCACTAGGGCAATGTCTGCCATAGTGCTAGTAGTGTGAAAAATTGCACTTGCACCAGTGCAAAGTTGACGTAATATGGAGCCAGATGTGCTTAGAAATTGACCGTTTACATCATACTTTACGGCCCTCTTAGGTAGTGTTTGGCTTGTGATGAAACATTGATAAATCAGCATTTGAAATTGTGGGACACTTTTAATTGGTGGCTGGCCATATTTTATGTCCCACTCCTTCCCTGAATATAAGTAAATGCCTACTGGTGCCAATGATCAGTGGGCTCCATATTGCCAACTCTCCAGACAAAACACACTGGGGTTAATTTTCTTTTTGAAGCACATCAGAAAAATGGTGGTAAATGAGCTTAACAACATTTTTTCCAATCCACCTCACTGCTTGGATTTGAATTGTTCAAACATTTTGCAGGTTATTCACATGGAATTCATTTTATATATGACAATTTAAAATTATGTATATTCTACAATATCAAAAGGAAGTATGGGTATCAGAGAAAAACTACACAGAAAAATGCATTAGGTAAATGTATTTTCCACCAGGAATAAGTGCCCACGTGTAATGTGGTGCTAATGGTTTCCATCCTATAGATATAAATGAAATACTAGTTCTATTGAGCTGTGCTATCAATTTAGAACATACACAAAGTTGATTTATCTACACTATGGGCCTCATCACGAGTTCGGTGGTAGCCCTTAAATTCGGTGGTAACAGTATTAGCACTGCCAATACCGCTCTACTGGATCACGAGTTGGTGCAAATACTGCTAGACCCAAAATGTACCAGCGCTATTACAGCCAGCACTATTACAGCTAATGAAAATAGCGGTGACAACACAAAGCACAATTACAACTGTATCACAAGTGCATGCACAGTGGTATTAGCAGTGAAAACTGGCCCCAATAAAGCTGAGAATTACCCCCAGCCTCCAGCTGGAGGTAAATGGACCCAGGTGCCATAAATCAAGCCACAGGTTAACACAATGCACACCAGAGGACTATAGAAGACCCACCCAGGCCCCAAACACCGTTTCCAACACCATGCTGCCATTATTTGCTGCAAGCTGGAACAGGCAGCTGCTCATGCTGCGCCTGGACCTTGAGATACATGACAACCAAGCCAGGGCACAGGGAGTACAGGGAGGAGGAGAAGGAGGGGGAGACCAGCCCCAGCAAGGCGAGCACCCATCCACAGGGACAGGCCATCACCTTGGGCCCTCAGTGACACCCAGTTGGTAAGTGAGTACTGCCTGGACAGGGAAACCATCACTGAGCTGCTGGACACAATACATGAATACATTGGGAGCAGGATTAACATCCGCACAGCCGTGCCCCCACTGGTGAAGCTGGTGGCAGTCCTCTAGTTGCTGGGGACGGGCACCTTCCAGCACTCCATGGCCATGATGCATGGCATGGCACAGTCAACATTCAGTGCTGTCCTGGGCCAGGTGCTGTATGCCCTCTGCGCCATGTCAACCAACACATGTGCCCAATGTGATAGCAGCCATCGACTGCACCCATGTCGTGTTGGTGGTGCCCCAGGCCCATGAGGTCATATACAGGAACTGGAAGCACCACCACTCCCTGAACATGCAGGTGACCTGTGACCCTGACCTCATCATAACCCACCGCTGTGCCCGCTACCCAGAATCCACCCACAACTCCATGGTCCTATGCAACAGCACACTGCCGGGATACATTGAGAGGCAAAGAGGACAACGGAACTGGATAGTGGGTGAGTACAAACACTGTAACATATGCACGTTGAAGCACAAGAAAAACAAAGGGGGGGTGGGAGCCACAGGAACCATTGCATGTCAAGAGGAGGCACCTGCAGCACCTGTGCAGCCTCTGCACCATCGACGGTGGGCCTCCAAGGGTACATGCACATGTTTGACACACCTGGACACACACATGGTGATGAACAGACACCTCTGCCATCACATTGACACATCAGACCACATGAACCACAATGTATCTTGAATGTGGTACCCCAACAGCACTTCCACCCATGCCACAGTCGTCTGCCCATGTGCAGTCAAACAGACACGCCACGGAACACCCACCACAATGACACCGGGTGCATGTACAGGACAGAGAATGTATGGCATAATATAGAAAGGATGCACACCCATCACACATACACATTTCATGGGCCAGATGCACACAGGAATGCACACGGCTAACAACTGCCAGATACATTGACACTGCAGACCCATGCATGAGAAAAATGACTGATACCACCCCATGTAGGTGCCTCAGGATATCCGCAGCTGGCGTGGCTGATGACTCCTGTGCATGACGGACGTACACCACATGAGACTGCCTACAACTATGCCCACAGCCGGACCCGGGAATGCATAGAGCGCACCCTTGGACTCCTGAAGGCATGATTCCGGTGCCTAGAACGAACTGGAGGGGCACTGATGTATGCCTCTGACAAAGTAGGAAAAATAGCTTGGTGTGTGCTATGCTCCATAACATTTTGCTGCGGATGAATGTGCCCCTACCACCCGATGCTGACCGGCCACACTGAGAGGAAGATGGAGATGACGACCATGTGGTAGGAGCCAGGGCAGGCACCCACAGGGATGAAGTGAGGAAAGGGAGAGTGGCCTAACAGTCACTAATAGACAATTACTTTTAGTATGGTGACCTGACCCAGTACACAACCAGCACAGTGTGAATAAAGAGCACAATAGCACAATCATGAATGTCCTTGCATGTTATTTGTTAAACACAACTTTATGTAACTGATTCCATCCAGCAATCCCCTCCCACCACCAACACCCCAGCACACAATCCCCCTTCCTCACCCACCACCAACACCCAATACACAATCCCCCCTCCCACCACCAATATCCCAGCACACAAACCCTAATACCCCCACCCACCACCGTGTCCGTAACATGGCCACTTAGGCCAACAAGAGTCATGCCATTCATGATGGCCGTGCCCTCTTGCCCTCTTCTCCCAACCCCCAGCATCCGGGGAGCGTGAGTGCAGCTGGCGCAGGGATCTCTGCCTAGGGATGCCTTGTTGAGATTCCTCCGTGAGGACAGTGGATGTAACAGAAGCTGACCCCTACAGCTGCTGTTGTTGGATTGCATTGCTCTCCCTCATCTGCTCGGCTAGGGCAGAGACCCCCTCGCACATCTCACACACCCTCTGTCCAAACCCTTTCAGTGAGGCTGTGCAGACTTCCAGTACTCTCCTGGTCCGCACATTGTCGCAGGCCATCCCCCTTGTGGCTGCTTTGATGGCATCACTAATAGCCTGCATGTGTCGGCCATGTTCAGTCACAATGTTCTCCATTTGGCACTGCGGTTCCTCCATTGAATTTATCTGCTCCATGACCGCGCCCAGGGTGGCTGTTGGCTGGGAAGGAGAGGGGCAATGTTGCCTGGTGGCCCTGACAACTGGGGACCCATAGGAGCTGGTGTCAGTGTCTGCTTCAGGGTTGTGTGCGCACTGCCGGCATGCTGGACCCTGTGGGCTTGGGCTGCGCTCCATCTCCCGGACTGGTCTCTCGGATGTGTTGGGTGGTAGAGGGCAGAGATTGCGGGTTTGTGTCGGGGTACTGCCACATGGTGACTGTCCCTTGTTCCTCCTGGGTGATTGTTGTTGGGGCTGTGTCCGCCCTGGCAGCCTGGACTGTCACAGTGGTATCCTCAATGGCAATAGGTGTGCTCCTGGTGGGCTGGGCTTGTGGTGTGGGCGTGACTCTGCTGCAGTGGGGTGTGGTGGGGTGCATCTTGAGCCTAGGTGACATTTGGCATCCCCTTCATGGGGTGGTGGTGCTGGTGGTGGCGCAGGAGGGCATGCATGAAGATGGCCCGCTGCGTCTTCGTCCCCTGATGCCTCTGGTGAAGCTTGTGTGCCTGTTAAGGACATTGGGGATGGTGTTAGGACACATTTGGCCTCATTACGAGTCACCCGGTATGAAAATAACGGTGGCCGTAAACCCGCCTCCACCGTTGTTTCCATACCGGGTGATCTTGAGTCCTGCAGGCGGAGGTGTAATTCCCGCCAGGTCTGACCTGGTGGGTTTAACACCACCCGCCTGCAGGGGGACGTGGAAGCACCGGAATCAGCACGAGATGGTGCCAGTGTTTCCACTTCCCCATTCCCATTGAGTCCTATGGGACTCAATGGGAATGGGGATTTACTGAATTCCACCTCCGGAATTCCCGTGTCACCCGGGTAATGCCCCGGTAATTCCGGGAATCACAGAGGCGGAATGGTAATACGAGTCCGGCGGTAACCTGCTGGAATTTCAGGCACAGTTACCGCCAGACTCGTAATGAGGCCCATTCCCTCACATGTTTTGGCACACATGACAGTAATATGGTGAGGGGTGTGGCACAGGGCTGTTGCATTGATCAGTGGGCCTGGCCTGCTTTGCATTTGGTAGTGGATTGCAACTCTGGGGACGCGTGCTGGAGGGTTTGCAGTTGGGCATGGTGGCTTGTGCGGGGTATATTTATCTCCTATCTGTTGCTTTACTTGTATGCACCTGGTCCATGTTACCAATTTGACTGTTATGCATGATGATTGGGGGATCTGGTACTTGTCACTGCCAGGTCCCAATGGGGCACTGCTGTGCCCCCGCCATGGCTGTGTGGTGCATGGCACTTGGATGTGTCTCATGGCTGCCCACCCCACTGCACTGGCTAACAGGGATGGGTGCTGCCGTAGGTGTCTGTAGTGGATCCCATGCACTGCCCCTAGTCGCAGTGTCCAGCTCATGGGTAGTTCCAGTGGAGGCTGCTGTGCTGGGCTGTTTTAGTTGCATGCAAATGGGAGGGGGTTTGACTCACCTTCTGCCTCCTGACTTCCAGCACCTGCCTCGGCTCCACCAACTCTGTTGAACCCCTCCATGTCGATGACGGTACTACATTTCTCCTACCTGGACATCAGGTAAAGTTTTGGAGGTGAGCCTCTCCCGGTGGACAGGCTGTCCTGCCTGTGCTTGGCCAGGATTACACGGACCCGCACACGTAGGTCATTCCACATTTTGCAGCAGTCTTCCCCGTCCCGGGGGGCGCGGCGACTGCTGACACCTTCTGGCTAACCACCTGCCATATCTGGGTGCAGTGCTGGGAGGATGTCTTCCTTTGTCTGGCACCATAAAGCTCTGCATGGTGGGCCACAACTTCATCCACTAAGGCAATGAGCTCTCCCTACGTGAACTTGGGTTTGTGCAAGCAATCTTGGGCTGCCTTGCCCTTTGCCCTCTCCTGAGACATTTTGAATACTCTAGGGGTGTAGATAGCTGCCAGGGGCTCTGATTTTGGATGGATTGTGATTTTCAAAATGGCCAGCACACTACTTCCCGTTCCGGCGGTGACGCATTTCCCGCATGGGTAATAGCGCACGCTAATAGCGTGTGCTAATTTTTGCCAGCAGCAGTGGCGCTATTGGGACTGGTATTTTAGGTGGTAGCATGCTTTCCAGTGTTGTTTCTGCCGCACGCAATTAGCGCTACCGCCGGGGCTGTGTGTGCGTTCAAGCATACTTGTGATATGGTGCTATTTGTGCCACTGGTCCCGGTGGTAACGCTAATTCTGCTCTGCAGAAAAAGTGCACGCTGACTGCCCAATTCTTGATGAGGCCCTATGTATCCACCCAGGATTCTGAATTTCTGAAAGGACAACAACTATTTCCAACAAATACCCTTGGATGATTTGGGTGCATTTAATTCAGGGACCTCTCGCTTCAACTTAAGATCATTAGTGGAATATCACTGTGCATTTGAAAGAGTATTTTTTTTTAATGGAAATGAAAATACTAAATTTTCCTCAAATTTGTCTATGGCTTTCACTGGTGTTGATTTATAAATTTTCTGTCAGGCTCTGAAGCGGGTGCATCAATTCAAACCCTCACCTGTTCACTATACCTGTAAAAAACCACAGAGTGCAGTTATTTGACTATAATTTGCGAAATGTTGTGCTCTCATGCACTAGGAAATGTTCTCTGTTTTATACTGTATACGCGGCACAGAGAAAGGCAGACAAATGCTATTTGTTTTTGTTCAAATGTAACTTCAATCAGTTTGTAATACAGTGAAAGCCTGTTATAACTCACACTAACAAGCTGCAATATCCTGTTCCCATTCTGCTGTGATAGTCTATCAGGCACTATGCGCTGTTCACAAAAATACAATGGGCCTCATTACGACCCTGGCGGAAATCGAAAAACGATGGCGGAAATGCAATACCGCCATCGAATAGCGCTCGGTGCGATCATGACCCGTCACCGCAAAGTACGATGCCATTAGCGACACCGTAGTGAACGCCAACGCTAACTGCACCAAGTACGCGCGCGCACGCCATGCCAAACCGTAATTAGCACCATGGCGCAACGGTACGCGAATTCCGACCCTAGCGGACATGCACCTAACGCCATCAAGCACGGCGGAAAGTACCATTCCGCCATGGTGAGAAGTACGGCATCGCGAACCAACCGTAAACGGCCCTACTGAGTGCTTGTACACCGCTCCCTGGCCACATTGTACAACCCCCCGTAGGTGCAATGAAGTCACACAATGCAACCAGTGAAATGTACTAGTCATCCATGCCTGCCAACGAACAAATGAATCTCAAGAGGGCCCAATGGGAGCTGCAGGGCACAGATGGCACGAATACAGAAGCCATACAAATGGACATGACCTCAGTCTCCCACCAAGAAACGCACGCAAACACAGGCACCTGTGACCAGCAATATTCCGATAATCACATCATTCCACCTATCCAACTGGCTGACCGGCATCTGTTACACAAAAGCTAATCCCCCGCCCCTGAGCATGACATCATCAAAACAGTCATAATGGCAGCCCTCATCCCTGACCTCACTGGGCTTCGTAGGCAAACGCGCCCAGCACAGTACCACGCAACTATACCCCGAAGCTGGAACCCAATGCAGATCTCCTCACAATACATCGCTCCCCAAATAGTAATATGCCACATCACTTGCAAAGAAGAACGCTACACGGTTCATATCAGAATAGAAATTTAATGCACAACAAATTCTCCAAGCCCATACAGCCATTAGGCCATGAACTCCAAAATATATTTCATTATTGTGGGCTGCATCCGCAATAAATGACCAGCTACTTCTTGTGTGACGCCCTGTTCCTTCATGGTACACAGGGGCTACATTCCCGTACGAAAAGGCAACATGGAAGCGCCTAGAACCGCAGGGCCGTCCCAATAGGGAGGCACTAGTCCAGCTGAAAGGCCGAAATGTTGCTCCTAGCCACTTGTACTGCGTAAGGGCATGTGGCCCATTGGCGATCGTCCCATAAGATCGTAATGCTGCTCCACTGATTAACACGAAGCAGCAGGTGTCGGGAGTAAAATCCATCTGCAGGAGTGGCATACAGATGGCAGTGGCAAAAGGGGAGGAGATACCTGTCAACCAAATGAAATGAAAAAGAATAGTATGGCCATCAGAACTACATTTGAATTACTCACTTCAATGATCACACCAAATCCACAGCCATATGCATGCTAGCCCACTCCAAAGGATCATCACCACCCAAAAACCACTTGCGAATCATAACTATCTATATCGAGGTGAAAACACTATCACAAACGAGTGTACCTGTGCATGCGTCTGTTAAAACAGAATCCATCTGATGGGATTGGTAACGTGCATAGACACAAGTGTCTGAAGGCGCGTCGAGACAGGGAGGGCTCAACAAGGCCAGATAGACGATGGTCCCACTATGGCAGCCCTGCATCACATAGCGCAGGGGAGGCGGATAGATTCCAAGAAGCCCTGTACATGGCAAACTCTGTATCAAATCATCTGTCCATGCATCCATACATCATTCCCTCATCCCGTAATGAAAACGCCTGTTTCCATACTCACATAACATGTGAAATTTCCATTGAGTCTGTGCATTATGCAGCCTGCAAAATCCACTGTGCCCCAGCCCGTAATTCCAGTGTTGTGAAGTAACACGTATTTGGGAACGTCCGGCCTCATCGCCCACGTCGCTATTGCGCATCCCAAACTATTCATATCAATCACTGCATCCTCGCCATGGCCCCTGTCCCAAGGACATTGAACAATAGAACGTTATATTTGCAGTCAGACCTGTGGGCATCTCCTCGCCGCTAGCTGAAAACCGAAAGCGCCGCCCTTCGAATTCCTCATTTGCAACATCACGTCGAAAAGGCATCTGTGGCCGCTTGAAATCACAAATTAATCCATCTAGTGCGGCTGTGTGTGAAAATGGCAACTGCCTTCACTCACAAATGGGACGCCCCGCCCGTCGGTGAAGCTCGGTACAGTGTTGCATGAGGGTCCACCGTTACTCGAGTACTACGTTCCACTGACCCTTCACAAGTCTGTTCGCGACTGTAAAGATAGTATGTGAAACAATGGGACCATAGCCGAATGAACATATCAACCAATGTTACACTGCCGTCGGGTACAAATACATGATTGCAATAGCAAGATGCCATTCGTCGAATTGCAGCGTTGTGTGCGGGACGTGCTCGCCCAAAGTGGAGTGCAGCTTGCACAGGTGGAATGAATCACCACAGGTGGAGGCCATACAGCCTGAAAACACATAAATTGCACACCCAGTCTCCTCCCACAACCACACCCACTCCGAAATGCTACCGGCAGGACTAGCTATGTTGGCCCTGGGGGACCTGATAGCACTGCAAGTACTCCAACTTCAAGAAGAAGACGAACACCAACTACAACCGGCCGCACGGCGGAGACGCAGGAGGAGGAGGAGGGCAAGGCAGGGCCAGCAAGGGCCGCCAGCACAGCCACTACCACCACGCAGGCAGCCCGCAATCCCACGCCTCCGAGCACATCCGTTCAACCTCACTGATGAGCAGATCCACACCCTCTACCGTTTGGACCGGGACACCATAACCGCCATTGTGGACATGACACAGGCTGACCTTGTCAGCATGATAGATAGCCCAACCGCCATCCCACCCCTACTGAAGGTGGTGTCTGTACTCCACTTCCTGGCCACAGGCACCTACCAGCACACAGTCGGACAGTTGCATGGCATATCACAGCCACTGTTCTCACGGACACTATTGCAAGTGCTCGATGCCCTCCTGAAGCACGCAGACGACTACATCTCTCTACCACGCTCGGAGCAGGAAATTACCAACACAAAAGTGGGATTCCATGCACTTGCCGGCATAGCGGGTTGCATTGCTGCCATCGACTGCACCCATGTGGAATTGGTCGTCCCACATGCCATGGAGGCCCAGTACCGCAACCGAAAACAATTTCATTCTCTGAATGTACAAATGGTGTGTGACTCCAACAGGATCATTACACATTGTTGTGCCCGATTTCCTGGATCAACCCATGATTCTATGGTCTTGAGGAACTCTACTATACCACGCTACATGGCGCGACACGCAGGGAACAGATCCTGGCTACTCGGTGAGTCTCATTTCATGCATGATGATGTGGGGTATGTGATGCGGCAATGACCTGGCAGGAAGGGGGGGGGTGCGTACGTAGCAATGGCATTCCTCAATATTCCTTTCTTGTCCACATACAGGTGATGCCGGGTATCCACTGAAGAGATGGCTCCTCACACCAGTCCGGAACCCACGGGACCAGCATGAGGAGGACTACAACCATGCCCACTCACGTACCCGTGTAGTCATAGAACAGGTATTCGGCCTACTGAAGACTCGTTTCCGCTGCCTCAGCAGGTCTGGCGGGGCACTCCTGTACCGCCATGTGAAGGTTGCAAAGATGGTCATGGCATGTGTCATGCTCCACAACATGTGCGTACGTAGAAATGTGCCCATGCCCCCTGACGCAGAACTGCAAGCACCTGATGATGGTCATGATGAGGGTGGGGATGTGGCAGCACCTCAAGGAGTCTGCGAGGCACAGGAGGGCCGTGACATTCGTCAGCATCTCATAGATGCATGCTTCTAGCACTCACGCCTGGTGGCTGATACATGGACACGGGACTCGTGGCACTGTGTGTGTCTGGAACATGCACAATATGGACTGTACGCCTATAATGGCCTCGTACACAAAGATCAATGTCCACACATCTCATTGCATGATCGTGCATTGTTTATGGCATATGTGATATCATGTTAAACACCCTATCGACCCGCCACCCAAGTGAGCCCAACACACCCCCTCCACCCTCCTACCTCCCCCCCGAACACCAGTGTCCAAAGATGCTCATTGTCAGTGGGCTGTCGCTATTGCAAGCCCCCTCTGCGGGTATCAGGGGCACCCCTGCCTGTGGAGCGCAGGTTCCTCCCAGATCTACGTTGGGGGCTGCCCTGGACGGAACTTGCAACGGATGATGTCTCTGCCTGCTCACGTCCATGCATGTCCCTAAGGGTTTGTGAGAGCTCAGTGAGCACACGGCGCACTGCGGCAAGTTCGGCACATACGTCTTTGGACGTCGCATGCAGTTCCCCCCTCAGGCTCTCGGTGCTTCTCTCCATTTGTACTCTCAGGCTCTCGGTGCTTCTCTCCATTTGTACTCTCAGGCTCTCGGTGCTTCTCTCCATTTGTACTCTCAGGCTCTCGGTGCGTCTCTCCATTTGTACTCTCAGGCTCTCGGTGCTACTCTCCATTTGTGCCCTTAGTGTCTCTGTACTTCTCTCCATTTCTGCCCTAAGTGTCTCAGTTGATGTTTCTATGTCTGCCTTAGTGCCCCCACATTCATCGGCATGGTCCTTGAGGAGCGTGGCCAGTTGCTGCTGTTGCACGATTACCTGGTCAAGGGACTGTTGCCTCTGCTGGGCCATGGCCATTTGCGGTGGTGTCACAGAGGGGCTGATCACCTCATGTTGCCTTGCCACAGGGCTTGTGGGGGATGGCCAGTCGTCGTCTTGTGGGTGCCCCTGCGTGGTATCCTCATGGTGTACGGGATGGAACAGACAGGGGGATTGAGACAGGTCATGGATGGATCTAACTTCGACATCCCCGTTTTCTGTGTCGGAGCATGCTGCCATTAATGCAGTATCACCTATGGTGCTGCTGCCACCAGAAGCAGTGCCTACTGTGGCATCCATTGGGGGGACCTGTGGTGGTGGTGTTGTGGGCATGCTGGCTGCTGGGGTGCCTGTTGGAGTTCCCTCCTGTGTGCTGTCACTTGATTTGTGCTGCTGCCGTGTCTTGATGCGTGCAGCTGAGGTGGAGGGTCTTTGGCCGTTGGTCTTGGCCCTCTTTGCAGGTGTGCTGGTAGGGGTGTCCTGGAGCTCGTCGTTTGGATCGGACCCTGTGGTGGAGTAAAGGAGGGCGAGCGTTATTAATGGGTCTGTGGGAATTGGAATGGCAATGTATCACATGCATTGGGGTGGTACCTGAGGGTGATTTGGGTCGGGGCCTTGGAGGTGGTTTCATTTGTGTGTGGAGTGAGGGTGCAGTTGTTTGGCAGCCTGCAGTTAGGGTGTGCCTGCTGCACGTGTAGAGGGTGTTTTTAGGATTTTTAATTATTTATGTATTTGATGTGAGTTTTAAAGTGTGCTATCAGGCCTATGTATGTGGACGTTCTCCTGGACATGTGTTCCTGTTGCACTATGTGGGCACGTGGTACTTCACATGATTGGACGTTGTGGTTTTGGCATTGTTTTATTTGGGACACCTACCTGAATCTTCGGATGTCTGCACTCCTTTCTCCATCCCTCCGACTCCCTCTATGCTCTCCATTCCAATGGTGGAGGCACAGATTTCTTCCCAGGGGGTCAACTTGATGGGTGATTCCGATCCTCCCCCGGTAGCTGTGGCAATGTTGCGGTTGGCAGAAAGTATGCTACGGACGCGTATCCGCAGGTTGTCCCATCGCTTTCTGCATTGCTGTGGGTTGCGGGGTGCGGTCCCCACCGCACTTACCCGCTGTGCCACCAGGGCCCATATGGCCTTCTTGTTCGCAAGTGCCGTCCTGGTCATTTGCGTGGAGAAGACGGCGGCAGCATTCTCCTGGAGGGTCTCCGTGAGCACGGTGAGTTCCTCACGGGAGAAGTGGACCTGCCGCTTGCGGTCGCACGCACTTTCGCTACTTTTCCCATTTTTCTTGGTTTCACTAGGGTGGATGACGGGTTGGGATGTGTCTCAGGGTAGTATTTTTAATGGTTGTGTGGAATTTGTGGTTTTATAGGTGTACGGCGGGATGTTTCCCGTTCCAGGACCATGCTTTTACTTCCGTTTCCGTATATTTACGGTCACCGTACTTTCCGGTTGGCGCTCACTGCGGTGTCCGCTGAGATGGGTGGCGGTATTGCACCTAGGCGCCGTACGGCGGCGGTGTGGGCCATTTTGGGGTCATTTCCGCCATCGCGGACTTTGCACTTCCGCCATGGCGTGGTGCTCGTGCCCGATGGGTCGGAATGAGCCGCACTTTGCTCCATCGTGCAATGGCGGAAACGCTATTTACGCTATGGCGGTCCGGTCGGTTGATTTCCGCAAGGGTCGTAATGAGGGCCAATGTGTTCTGGAGTAAGTCTGATTGCAATTGGCTTTATATATGGTGAGAAATCACAGTCAAATATTAAAGCATTCTATTTGGAATGAGCTCCCGTTAGAGGCAATCACTTCCCCAGTCCACCCACTACTGGGATTTAGCAGACACATTGTTCTAGATGGCCTGTATTTAACTGCATTGGGGAATGGACACCCAGGGCCTGATTCACAGAAGCAATTTGTAATGGCGCAATCCCATAGGGAAACACTCTGTGAATCAGGCCCATAGAGTTTAAACTCTCCCAGTCTGGTCTCTTTCTCCCTCCTTTAGGAAAGCAGGTCTGAAACAGGTATAGGCTTTCTTGTGAATAAGGCCCAATCACCTCCTGACCAGATAATATCCAATCTCAGCCTGCATCCATTTGGAAGTGGGTTATCATTTTCTGCAGTATTCACACTCACAGTGATGTCAATTCCATGTGTGTTTCTGGTTACATAATATTTGTAAAAAATAGTTGTAAAATATGTTGGGGGGTTTCACACAATTACAAAACCTTTTACATTAACATCAAGAAAATGTCATCACATTTGGTATTTTCCAATGAGTCATCAACTGCTTGTTCAAGTTACCAGTACTATCGAGAATATCCACACTTTAAGCATATCAATTCATTCGCAAGGGCAATGGGAGGAAAGGAGAAGAGGAAGAAAAGACAAGCACAAATATCCTTCCCGTCCAACATCACCTATAGACTCATAGCCCTAATTTGTAATTAATATCACATGTTCCGCAAACGTCATCACCGCCAGTACAAGGCTTGTTCTTTTACCCAATAGGACCCATTCCCACCATTTTTCTGCCGACATAGTTAGAGGTGAGTTAATATGCACCTCAATGAATCTCGATCGTAGTTCCACTAGGGATTTAGTCGAGGTTATTAAGTGGAATATCGTTTCCGCCCTCCCCACCATCCCACATTGTGAGTTAGCTGGTTCAATTAGCTTTCTTGACAGTTCCACATCTTTGGTGGGTAGGATAATTAGTCTACATCTGAGTAGAATGTTGCTGTGATGTGATGATGGGAACTTCTGGAGGTAGGTAGGCAGTTGATTCAAACCCTTACACTCCTTTCTCAAGATTGGTCTTATTTTATCAGTACTTCTTCTGGCGACAGTTTCTATCCAGTCTAAGACCTGAAGCTTTTTTTTACTTTCATGGGGTTGGAGATTAATTCCTCACATTCGACATTTGCCTCTCTTAGAATTGTCTCCACTTTAGTTTTCCACCAAAATAGGCCTTTTTCTAGTTCGCAGGCTTGCATTTTAATAATTGCAAAGGGGACCCCCAAATCCGCCAGCATACATTTCCTGTATAAGGTCACGGATTTCCATAGGACTACTGAGGCAAGGGACTAAAGTTTCAGTTTGTGTCTAATTGTTGACATCCGGAGGGAGTTTGGTAATTTCAGAATCGTTCACCAAAAATAAACCTCCAGTACTACGCAAAGTTTCCATAATAGATTTAGCATGGCGTCAGAGCCATAGGTCAATATCTGCACAACTTTTCGCTGGTATAACATAATGATGGGTAGGCAAGAGTAGCTACCATATGTACAGTGCAAAACCACACCTTGTATTGATAGCTTCTTCACTTTCATCCTCAGAGACATATCATGGCTCTTATGATCAAAGTTCTTATTGATAGTTACTCCCAAGAAGATCATACAATCAACAACTGCTAATGCTTCATGCTCCACTTTTCAAAATCACCTGGTCTTCTGTTTTCTGTGAGCCGACGACAAGGCTAGAACTTTAGATTTCCTAACATTGATTTTCATATCATTGACCTTCAGATATTCATTGAAATTATTAATCTGTCTCTGTAGGCCAACGGGAGTTTGGTCTAGAAATTCCAAGTCTTTGGCAAAGAGTATCCAGGGAACCTCAGTAGTGTTTATCTTTGGGGGGAATGCTCATACTGTTTTTCGTGATTCTCCTTGGTCTGACACATATAGACCAAAGAGCAGAGGCGCCAAGGTGCATCCCTGTTTCAGTCCACAGTGAGTGTCAATTTTCCTTGAGAGTTGGCAGTTGGCCGATAGTCGCACCTGTATTTTAGTGTTTGAGTATAGAGCCCTCATAGCCTCAACCAAGTCAACCAGGCAATTCAATTTTTTTAACTTGCTCCATAGGTGTTCTCTATTTATGCCATCAAAAGCCTGTTCAAGGTCCATGAAGGCCATATATAAACAGGTCCTCGAGTCTAGGGCTCTTTGCTTCAAGATGTTAATGATGTAAAGATTCAGCAGCGTTCCCACTCCCTTCACAAACCCAGTTTGTCTGGGATCCAATCTCCCTGACTGTATTACCCAATCAATTAAGAACTCTTAGAAAGACTGATGCAAACAATTTACCCAATGAATCAAGAAGGGCGACCGGGGTGGTAATTCTTTGGATCGCCTCGATCGCCCTTCTTGAATATAGGGACTATAATGGCTTTGCGCCAAGTTGTCGGGAGCTGTTTGGTTCCCATTATCTGCTTGAACATAGATGTTGCCAGCCCACTCATGTGGCAATGTTTTCTTCAAGCATCTGGTTGGACAGCCCATTCGGGCCCGCCTCTCTCGAAGAGCTGAGTTTACTTATCATGAGCCTTACATCTACATCCTCCAGTACAAAGGACCAACTCTTTGGGCACTCTTTGTTTTCCACAAAATTAGAGACCTGAGAATTATCAAAAAGAGCCGACTAGTAGGAAACCCATCGTTCTTCGGTGACATGACCCAACATGTTAGAAGATCTAAAACTGCCACCATTGTTGAGCAACTTGTGTTTTTCTGGAAAATCACTTCTTGCATTTTCTCTGCATCTCTCTGCATTCTCAGAACTCTCGTAGCCAATAACCAATTGCAACATTTTTGTTTGCGGGCACATATCATGTCCGTCATTCCGGGCCATCTTTCTTTCCCAAGTTTCCAGAGGTCGGCTCTCAATCCGCTTTTGGCCACCACTATAGATGGATCATAGGCATGTTTGGGGGTTATACCTAAGTTCATTCTTTACTTACTAGACATATTATAATCTTTAAGGATCCATAGATATTCTATGTTGGTTCGATCGATCTCAATGGATGACTCATATTGCTGGGCAAAATTTGTAATCTCATTTGGTCGGATCCTTAACCAATTTATTCCCCATGTTACCTCCACCGGACCCATTTTAGTCTGGTGTGGAGCTCGTCCGTGATCCCTCAGCGAGATGGCCAGAAGATTGTGATTGACAAGAGTTTGTTTTACTACTTCAAATCTAGCAATTCTTTCTATCATGTTACTAGAGACAAAGCAGTAGATAAAACAGGACCTCTGCTGGCCTCTTCCCCATGTGCAGGCCCCCGATCTATCACATTCTGTTTGTGCATTCAGCATAAATAGTTCTCTAGTTGTAGCTTCTGAGAACCACTGCTGAGCTCTTTCATCCATTTTCCAGTCTTTCAGGGGCCATCCATCATCATTGAACAAGCGTGCATTCAAATCCCTGCATATGATAATGCTTGGATAGTCCCATTCACTCATGGCTTTGTCAACCAAACTCATTATCACATTTGAAAATGTCACCTCCCGACACATATTAATCCTCCAGTATACATTAACTAGAAGTTATTTAGTTGCTGCTGGGAAGGTTCCCACAGGTAATTTTAGAACTTGCACATAAGAATCAGATTGTCTTGGCTAATCATTGTTAGACCTGCATCCACTTCCTATGTATGGCCTTCCTAAAATACCTTTACAGGCCGGATTTAGGTGGGATTCGTAGCCCTCACATGAGGGGGTGGACCTAAGCCAGGTCTCCTGGAAGCATAGAATGTCATATTGCCCCAATGCACATACGTTTTCACTAAACAGTTTTTTGAATCCTCGTGTGTTCCAGGATCCAATGAGAAGACTCTGCCCCTCTTCAGATTGCTCAGTCTATTTTTGTTGGTTGTTAACCAGAGCTCGGGTTAGCCAATCCCAATTTAATGGCCCAGCTCCTTGCTCCCTGTCAGTAGTAGAATTAAGGCTGGGCTTCTGCTTAGTACTTTGATTCTCCATCATAAATGTTAGAGCGGGCAGACCTTTTTGAAGGAAAAGTGTTTGTTTTTTTCTTTTGAATTGCACTTTCTTCAGAATTCCTTTTATTGCACTGATCTTTGTGAAAGGAGAGTGATTGTTTTTTATTTTGAATGATACTCTCTGCAGGATTCCTTTTATTACCCACCATCTTTTCCGTTGGACCATACTCTGAATGGTTTTTGTTAACAGTATCTATCCTGTTTGCACAGACCTTCTCCTGATGGTCTCTGAATTCTAAGCCCAGGGGTAGTAGTTTGTCACTCTGAGCTAACAGATTATCTTTAGATAGAGACGAATCTAAGTGAAGGATCACCTAGTCCCTTTTCCTCTCTACCACAAATTACATGACCCTTATGTCATCAGTAGATGTATGTCTAAGTGCTGGTATGTATTAGAGAAGCTTCATGACATTCCAGCGGTTCAAGATTGGAGCACTAGGGTCTGATATGATTCTTTCCAAATAAACATTTTCATTTTTTCTGGGGGCAATATGTACAGGTGTAATCAAACTTTCTGCTCTTTGACTTATTTTCCCTCTCAAGTTGTCTTTTGGAGTCAGCTTTCCTATAATTGGTTAAACTATCTTCACTTGCTGATCACCCAATAGGCGCCTTTTCTCCTCCATTGTTAAAAATGCCATCTCTTTTTGGGAAACTATTATTTGGTTGTCGATAGCCATGGATTCACTGATACATGGCCCTTGATGGTTATGGCAGGTTTGACTGACCTGCCTTTCAATGTCAGCCCAATCGCAGCAATCACTTAGGCATGTTTCATTAGTGAAGTCAATATTCACTCTCACTCCGTTAGGCGTCTGAGCGGAAATGGACGTTGCCACTCCCATTGGCAGTTGAGCCTCCAATGGCAGCACCAATCCCCTTCTGGGGCGCTTCAGGGATTGTCTCATAGCAAGGGTTGGTGGTATTCTTAAATTTCACAAAAATGCTATTGGGCCATTACATTTATTTTTCCGCATGGTTGTTATGTTTTTACTTTTTTCTCCGTTTTCCATTCAACATTTTTTGGTCCATTATGCAGAGCCAGAACTTCCTGAAGTAGACCCAGTTTGAATATGGAGAACATTCTTGACTCCTTTGTTAGTCCTTGAGCTGGAGATTTAGGAGTAACCCGCACTTCCACCACATCCAGTTCTTTTTTACAACGGGTAGTATACCGCTGGTGTTTGGAGTCGGTTTGACAGTCAATGGGTAAATGATGTTAAAATTCCCTGCACGGTTTTGTTTACATTGCGACCACATCTGATTACAGTCTTCCAAAATGGCATCCATTAATAGGGACTTATCCGTGGATTCTCTCCTTGCTGTATCACATAGGTGATTCTGCCATTGGAGCGAAGTTTCAGCTTCTTTGTTTAATCTATCTTCCACCTTAACCACCAGTCCTTCCAGGGCATTCATTTTGTTGGTCTAGAACATTGTGATCAGGGTTGTCTGATACTGTAAGGAGCTATGGATAGACTCATACAGTTTGGTAAAAGGGGCAAGCGATATCGTAAGTGAAGCCATTGACACCTGCTGAAGATGGTTTGAGTCCCCAATGGGTAACACAGGTACCCTTGACTGGTCTTCGAGATTAAGTCAGGAGGAGGCATGGGGGCTCATCCTCAATGAATAGGAGGAGCTATATGATTAGGAGATTTTTCCACTGGAGAATCCTGCAGTGCTGGTAGAGATAGAGTCATGGCATTGATCTTAGTTGGAGTGTCAACTTCAATCAAGCCTGCCGATCCACCTACACTCATCCTAGTCATGTCCCTCCTTTGCTCCTTACTACTAGAGCTTGGCTGAGCTCCATTTGGCTTTAACAGTAATTTTAATACAGAGGGGAGATCAGGGTCCACTAAGGTGGGGGGACTATTTGTTCTCCATTGAGATCAGCATTCATAATGATCTGTTCTACGGCAGTTAGCCTATCTTGGATAGTTGCTAGGCTTTTTCTTTTTTGGGAGGATATTTTTGCCATCAATTCCGTGAGGTCTCTAGTCAGCTGAGCTGCTAATTCCGAATTTCTCAGGTCTTTTCTAAGCGGCCAGTTAGCATCTTTTGGAGATGACTTTCCCAGGACAAGCTCACCCCTCTCACTATCCAGCTTGTTCCATTGATTATCTATGGGGCCAAGGAACTCCAGTGCCTTTGGTTCTTTTGAGCCCACCCCCTCAGGATCTATTATGGGGCTATTACAGATCAATTTTCCCACATTCTTTCTCAGGGAGTGATACATTACCTGAGCGCTACCTAGGGGAGCCATCACCGTCATTTCCTTCTCCCATGAACTCTACATTCTGGGAACCTTGAAACTCGGGTAGTGGCCTGAGTTGGAGTGTGATTTGTGGTTTCATTGTCCACACTTTCAGTTCTCTGAGCAATAATTTTCAACTCAGGCTGATGGAGGATCACGCTCTCCGATACATAATTCTACGCCCCCGCTTGCTCACTAGAGGTGCAACCACCGCTCCTGTTATGCTTGTAGGAGGGTTCCCATGCACAGATAGACAGTCAGACGGACCGTCACCCAGGGCAATCCGTTTTACCTGCATGCGGTTCCGAGTTCCAGGTGGGCTTTTTGACAACTTCACCATTTTCCTCCCTGCTGACTCTGAAGCCAAATCAGCAATGTTCTGAGGGGGATGAAAGAAGACCGGTTGGTTGGGCATCTGCCCTATCCCTATTATTAAACCAGAGTATCAGAACACCAAAACACTCTTGCACTCTTCACGCTCCGTGGGAATGGGAGTATTTGTATGCTCCTCCTCAGTTGTAGAGAGAGTGGAAAGACTTTCACCATGTCTTTCTTGTGGGTTTCCCAGCTGCAATTTGGTTCTTCAAAGTCACTGCCAAACACCAAAACACTCTTATTATATAATTGAAAAAGTAACCACACAGTGTCATTGTCGCATTTTTGTGATTGGACAAGTATTTTCATTGGCTTGCTTAACAGACAGACACTGTCAGAGAATACACCCGTTCATTTTAATAGTTGATCATATTTCTGAACATGTGACAGAGTGGGGACTGTACACTCTGGGCAATTTTGAGATAAAAATCATACTTATTCCATATTGCAGTGTAGCAAGATGATACATCAATGAAATATGCATTTCATAAAGTCAGAGACACCTGGAATGAAGATGTGCAATGAAATTGTACTTAAATATTAATATTTAGAATTATATCAATTATGTTTCAATCTACAGATATTGTGTTCAAAATAATTGTGTAGGTGAGAATCCCTTTTGATTCTAAGTCATATGGGTGTGGTGGTATAATGCATTTCTATTGGGAATTCAAATGAGTTTAATTTCCTTGATTTATGAAAACTTATGCTAGCATCGTGAGTCAAGTAAACAACTTTCAGAGGCCATTTGTTTTATCATTCATTAACTGTAGATATGGGGTCTTCATTACCTAACTGATATCAAGGGGTATCACGTTAAGTGCATTTGGCTTGATTTGCGCTGGGGTCTGGAAATACCAAGCTGCTAGCATGTGATCAGTGGGGCCTGCTTGGAATGTTTGAAGATGTATTTTTCTCAGAGTTATTCTCATTAGATGGGTCCATGCGGGTGGTGGCATTTCAATACTGAGATAGGTATTTTTTAAATGGAATGTAATGGGTTTCTTTGGTAGCTTTACGTATATAGGTGTGTTTGCTCTTGATTTCCAACTGATTGCCAGCTAATCTCTTGGGATTTCAACCCTACCCCCATTCAATAATGTTTGAGAGTTCAGCCAGGTGTACCAGGTTCACAGGTCAGCTAACTAAACCAGAATTACCAAAGCCACATCATAACCGCATATGATTTCATATACATGAAAGGTGTGTTTATTTTTGTTGTATTGACAGTGCACAAGCCATTCTTTATAAATGTTGTACGGAGCTTTCTCTCCTTTGTGTTCAACATATCCTGAATAAACAGCACATTGAAATGTACGCACTATGTTATTTTTCCTCCAGAAGATCGAAATTAAATTCAATTCCCTCACTACCCATACATTTGTCTTCCATTTTAGTATCTCTATCCTCTCAGCATCATGGTCACAATCCACCAATGTGTTCCCTGAGTTTAGATAAAGATCACCACCAAGTATTATAATAATTGGGAACACATTATCTGCTTGTAAGATTTCTTATCTCAAGACATTTTGTTGTTCAATTACTAGAATTCTCCCCGGCACTTCTCCCCTCCCCCTTCCCATGCACTTGCCTGATCTGAATGTCACAAGTCCTAGTAAGATCGTCGTTCTTGTTTTCTCTCTGTTTCCCCACTTGTCTTGTCATGCCTTGAAACACTTGTGTATAAGCCCGTTATAAATGCCATATCATATCATATCATATTATATCATATCATAACAACGTTGTTGTCTAGGTTCCAAATGATAATATGACAGCAATTAAAAAGGTACATTGAATTTATTTCATGACAGGTTAGATATAAAACCAGAATGTTTGATATATGTATTTATTTTTTGTGCTATGGTTTAACCATGTAAACCCATCACAGTTGAAACAATGAAAATAGTTAAGACACATTCATTAAGTGTACCATATACTATACAAATAATTAATAGATCACGGTTCATCTTTACTTACATTACAACAGAATTCACATAGACCTCAATTAAATTTCATGAATAAAATCATACACATTCAAACAAATCACCTACATCCCCAAACTCATTTTGCCAGCATCATTGGTAACATCTTCATATGGACATAACAATAATAATTCCTTACACTATTAATGGCAAAGGATTGGTGAAGAGATCTTTTTCCACAATAACTGTTTCTATTAAACGTTTCATTTAATCCAACTTCCTTGAGAAACCTTAAACCCTTAATTATGTTTTTGACCGAGTTGCCATCAAAATAACTTTGCCATTGGTACTGGCATCCCAGCCATGCATACATCTATGTTAATTCCCCCCAAAAGCGAGCATGAATAGTACTGAGAGCTGGACACACACTCACTATATACTTCAGTGTTTCCTTAACCTCACAATCATTGTAATAATGACATGAGGACCAAGGATAGTCCTTCCTATTGCTTGTATTAAGAACGTCTGTTGTTTGGAACAAATTCATTTGTAGTCTCGTAATTGCATTCTGTAATACTGATTAGGGAATTTCTCCAGATATGTGGGCAGTTTGCTTCGTTTTCTATGTACAAGGCTAGGGTCCCCAACCAACTTGCATTTCCTCAAATCCATACATGTGACTACTGTAAGGACATATATATTTTACCAAAATGTAATGGTATTTTTTTATTGCAAAATGTAGTGGCATTTTTGTCGCCAGCAGTAATATGGCATATATATATATTCACTAAAAAAAACGTTGTTAAGGGGACGTTATGGTTAAGTTGCGCTACTAAAAAACTGACAAATTCACTAAAAAAAACTTTATAAACGTGACATTATGGTTCGAAGTAAAACCGAAAACCCCTGAAATTCGCCAGTTATGGTAGGCTAAGCAAATATAACTGCCCACACCACTGTGCACTGCTAACACTAACACTCAGGACATCAAAGATGATATCACAAATGTCATTGATGACATCACTGATGACATCACATGTGCATTTACTTTTTAGACAAGGGGTTGTGAATATAATTTTGGCAAAAAAACATCAGGGATTATCGGGACATGTGTAATAAACTACATACTTTATCACGCAATGTAGTGTTCTAAAGAAAATTCCATTGCAGTGTCCTTTCTAGTACAGGAACCTCATCCAGAAATGTAGGTAGTGGCTGCAGCATAAACCACAGATGTGCTATATTTGTACTTTCCAAAGTTGTATAATAAAATGGTGAATGCTTCTGTATCACACTTTTCTGGTCTGTGAAACATGTACTAAGTTGCTACTAATGCATCACTTACTACATATTTCTAGTAATACACAGAAAAGATAAA